>NW_026522059.1:6250000-6875000 GCF_021234435.1 Artibeus jamaicensis
TCAGTGCCTTCTCTGTGCCCACTACTGCACTGGACAACATGCTGAGCACTGAAAATAAGAGCGTGGGCTCCTTAATGAGGCAGAGCAGATTTGGGACCCCAATTCTACCTCTCCCTTTTGTGCCATCTTGGAAAATTTACATACCTGAATCTCGGGATCTTATTCTGTAAAATGGGGTGTTTTTATAGCCACCTGCACTGAGTAAACATATATACAAAGCATAGGACGAGGTAAGCATGTAGTAGAGTGTTAGGTATACTGTAGGTGTTTCAGACATGGTTTCTAGGGGCAAGCGAAAAAGAAGCCAACCCTGGCTGATTAAATATCCTGAAAGGCTACATGATGGCTATAGAATAACTGGGGAAGGAGAAAGAGGTAGTCTCAGGAAACAAGCCAGAATAAAGCCAAAGGCACAGCCAAAATCACAGCAGAGCACTAGGCCGGTGAGGACCCAGCTGCCACTGTTTCAGAAGAATTCATCACATGTGCTGCCAATCCTGTCCCCACACAGCTGTCACCTCCACCGTGCCTCCAGCAACCCAGGATCCAGATCTGGCTGCCTTTGCCCTGCCCCCACTCTCCGCTCCCCCTGCCTCTTTCGGTCTCAAGTTAAAGTCTGGGACTGATGTGGCCCATTGGCTGAGCCCAGTAACTGGCAAGAAGTGACTGAAAAGCAAATATCTGCCCTTTTCAGCTTGTACAGTAGAACTGTATCTCCCTCTCACCAAATATCATAGTGTGGAAATTCCCCAGACATGGGAGGGGGGAAAGTCCATACACTGACTAGCTCTAAAAAAGCTAATGTACCTTCCTAGTTCCTAGGCCCCCAACTCTGTTGGAAAGGAGGGACACTTTCCCTCCTACCAGCATCTCCGACCACTCTGCGCCAGGGAGCAGGGACACACTCGTTGGGAAGCAAGTCCGGCAGGGAGCGAGATTCTCACCCAGCCCTTTAGCAGAACAGTCAGCCTCAGTGGGTCTCTGGGTCTCATTCCAGGGCTGGGCTACACAGCTCTGGATATTGGGGTGCACAAAGAGCCCTCAGTCAAATGGCCACTCTGGTGAAAGGCACAGCCCAGATCTAGGAACTGGTCCCACAGATCACAGGACCTTATAAATATCAAATCTAGAACAACAGGTCCCAGGCAGTACCTATAATTATATTCAGGGCAGGGTTCTATTAAAGTAAGCAAAGGAGCCCTGGCTGGTGTAGCTCAGTGGATTGAGCTCGGGCCTGCGAACCAGACAATCGCGGTTCGATTCCCAGTCAGGGCACATACCTGGGTTGCAGGCCGGTTCCCTGCAGGCCAGTTCCCAGCAGGGGATGCACGAAAGGCAACCATACATTGATGTTTCTCTCCCTCTCTCCTTCCCTTCCCCTCTACAGATAAATGAATAAAAATCTTTAAAAAATTAAAAATAAAAAAATAAAGTAAGCAAAGGGTGCCAAGAGATCATGCAAAGAGAAAGACCTGTGGTGTGTGTGGGGCAGGAAGAGGAGGGATGTGTGTGGACAGAGAAACCTTTAGAAAGAGATGCTTCTTCTTTGCATTTTTTAATATTGAGTCAGGCAAGAAGAAAAGGTAAGGACAGGCGACTTGGGCAAAGTGATCAGCACAAGTGAAGGCAGGACAGTGGCCTATGTATCTACAGCCAGATGTAAAATATGCATATTATATATTAATGTAAAAATAAATATATGTGACAGCTTCTGAGAGTGCCTGTTACCATGGAGAAAGAGGTGGGGCAGAAACTACCCTTAATTGAGAAAAAAATGGAGAAAATACATAAGCCAGCTCTCCCACACCCACATACTTGGCACCCTTAAGATTAAGAAATGACATATGTGGCTTGCTTTCTGCACGAATCAACTCTCGGTGCTTCCTTTAGTCTAGAACAACAGAAGCTACTTCTGGCCCATCCACCCCGCCTGTTTATTTTACACCAATAAACTGAGTTTGGACGCTCTGAGACCCTTTCCTGGAAGTAAACAGCACACTAAGGTAGAATCGAGTTTGGTGCCTTTCCATCTTGCAGTGGCCTCAGCTTGCAGCTAAGGAGTCCTTTCTAAGGGGCAAAGAACCTACAGTGACCTGCGGTGGCCTGGACCTCTCCCTAGGTCTTCCCAGAGGCTCTCCCACTGGTATTGGGAAGATGAACTCAGCTGGGGTGGGGGTGCCTCCACAGCCCTCTGCAAGGCTGCTGGGTGCTAAAATAAGACCAGAGATCAAAACAGCAGCAGAAGATGGTCCTTGGCCCGTGTCTGAGAACAAAGTCAGGCCGGCTGCTACACCCCATTCCCCCGCCCCCAGAGCACGCCTGCTGTGGAGTAGCGAGCTTTTCTTAAGCCATTCCCAACCCTGCAGCTCTCTTCATGGCTGGCAATGCACTGGGTTCATTCTTTCTTCTCTGTTGCTCTTCTGTCGTTCTGTTGTTTTGTGACCTTTCCCGAAAAACAGTCTGTTGTCAATGTATAACTCTCCACGCTGCCTCCTACAGTTCATCACTTCCCTGTGCAGGGCATACAGGAGCCGCCAAACTTGGGGACATCAGAGTGCCCAGTGCACGGGGAGCCTGCAGACTAGGGTTCTCATCCAGAACACTTTCTAGGAGCCACAGCCCCTACAAGATGCTGGCTGCATTGTTTCTTCCTTCTGGGTTTTAGTTTCCTAATTCAAAAATCAAGATATCTGAAGTGGTCAACACATTGGGACTCCAGTAGATTTCATCTATACACCTCTGAGATGTCTGTCCCTAGATCCTGGGCCACTGGGCTTTTTACTGGAAGCCTTTGGGCTTCCAATGTCATCTGCCCGATTCTATTTCTCTTTCCTCTCCCTGCCCCCATAGATTTAAGACACTTCTTATATTAGTTAGGGTTGTGCTACCTGCTCTAACAAATAACCTCCTAGTTTCAAAAATTTAAACCCAACAGACTCTAGTCACATAGCTGTTCACTGCTAATATTCCTGGTAGGTGAATGATTCAGGGACAAAGGCCCCTGCTGTACCATCCCCCAGGCCTCAAAGTTCTTGGCATTCAGCTCTTGGCAGGGAAAGAGTAGAAAAGGTCACCTGTTTCTTTACCACCTTGGCCCAGAAATGACCTGGATCACTTGAGCTCAGATGCGACCTGCTCACCCAGCAACAAGAAGGAGCACAGAGTCCCTGGCTCACTAGTCTTCGTTAGTGCCAGAGAGGCCTGGATTTGGTGCACAGTCAGCTTCTTCAGCAGACCTGCCT
Organism: Artibeus jamaicensis; assembly: GCF_021234435.1. Classification (NCBI taxonomy): domain Eukaryota; kingdom Metazoa; phylum Chordata; class Mammalia; order Chiroptera; family Phyllostomidae; genus Artibeus; species Artibeus jamaicensis. Next base: position 6,253,243 of record NW_026522059.1, read on the forward strand.
TCCATCTTTCCTCCTGCCCCAACCCAGACCGTGTGAATTTGCACGTTCTCAGTCTACCCACTTTGAACTGGCGGCTCATTTCCAACCAGCCCTTCCAACACGCGCACTCACCACATTTGCCCTGCAGACTAGAGTTTCATGTGCATGCAAATGAAACTGAATAAGCCTAGAAAACTTGGTGCCTTTTGAGGCCTGTCTGTGTGGCAATCTATTAAACACTCTCTGATTCCCAAAACTTTCCACAAGGAGTTATATATCCTCTACTTACTGAGGACCACGGTTTTTTATGTTACTTTTTTACAGTAACCCTGCAGAGCAGCGTCTTTGCTTTATTGTCAAGAAAACGGAAGCTTAGAGAGATTAAATAACTTTCCCAAGAACACACAGTTAGGAAGAACAATCTACACAGGGCCTGTGTTCCTAATAATTCTAGTAGAGCCTTCTAAAGCCTCCTAGAAGACTCTTATGTGCACAGTGACAATTAGGTAACATCACTTATTTTTAGCCAAATAAACAACTTATATAACCAAATTAGAGCTGGAAATGATCACGGTCTCTTCAGTATATTCTAAGATGAATATCTTGGAAAAGTTACAAGTTTATGCTTAGAATGAAAAGACCCGACCTTGATGCCAGCACCCAGGGATGGCAGGATGAGCAATGCAGTGAGAACCAGCGCCCTGGTTTCTGTTTCTGACCTTTCATTCAACACACTCCTGTTGCACGAGTATGACTTGAACCAGTGCTTCTCTGACCTGAATGTGCACAAGAATCACCTGAGGCTCTCACCAAGTCAGATTCTGATCCAGTGGGGCTGGCGTAGGGCCTGAGCTTCTGCACTTCTAATCAGCTTCTAGGAGATACCACTGGATGTTGTGACCACATGCTGAGGAAAGAGGACTTGATTCTGATCATTTCTGTTGAATCAACTGAGGAAACATGTCTTGTGTCTTACCATATAATGGAATCTTGAAGGACAAGCAGGATTTTAATAGGTAGCAACAGGAAAGAAATCCATGCTGGGGAGCAGATACATTGCACAGAGTCAGCTGCACAAAGTATGATGGCTTCAGAAGACCCATGAGAAAGTCGATCATATTTTGACACTGAGCACATGTGAAACTTTTATGGCCTTTGTTCTCAGGGAATCAATTTCTTCTTTCCATAGGCCGCCTGCCCCATACAGCTGTGATGGTACTTCTTGCTCACCACTATATCTCCAGTGCCTGGCACATACTAGTCATCGGATTAATTAGCTGTTGAATGAATGAATGAGTGAGCAGTTTTGCCCTAGACAGATGAATATGAATGGCTTTGGATGAATGGATCTATAAAGTGAGTGGGTCAAACAAGATTATCTATAGGTTCTTGCACTTTCCACCTTCAGAGATATCGTAATGATAAAGAACATAGATTCCAGAGCCAGGCTGTGCCTGGTTTACATTCTAGCTTTTCATGTTCATGGACAAGAAGTATTTGGGCCTTAGTTTCCCAAACTGTAAAATGGAGACGATCATAATAATAGGCCCTGTCCCATGGATTCTTATGCAGAATGAATGAGTTAATACAGTAGAAATCTTAGATCAGATTGAAGTCCATAGTAAATACTCTCAGTGTTGCTGCTACTCCTGTTTTGGGCTTGTGTTTACAGTTAGGGAATGCTTTTAGCTGCAAATAACAACTAATCCAGTTAATGGTTATATTATTTTCCACCTCTCTGTTACCTGTCTCCTCTTCTCCTCTTCTCTCTTCTCTTCTCTTCTCTCTCTCTACCATTCCATTACAGTGGCCAATCCTAACTCTGCCACATGCTACCAGTGGAAGGTTGGACAAGTCTCCTGGCTCTCTGAGCCTCTTTTGCTCATCTTCACAAAGGAGACAAGGATGCCTTCCCCACTGGACCACTGAATGAATTAACAAAGACAGTGCTCATGCAGTGCCTTGCTTTTAGAAGGCTTTCCAGAACTGCCCCTTCCCTTCCCCCCATTTTCCCTTATGCCAAAACATATGCATAGAATAAAATCTCACTTCACTGAAATCCTTAGTAAATTGGAAAGTTTTAGGTAATTAATTATTCTGCCTGAGGTTTCCCAGGTTTGCTACCTAGTCCCATAATTTTGGGGAAAAAATGCCTACCTTCATTTGCCTACAATTTGAGGTAGAATACATGTCATTAAGCTGGGGATAATGAGTTCTTGTGACTTTTTTCCCACATCAGTTTTGTTCTGTGTTGCTGTTCATTGTGAATATATAGAAATAATTCATAAAGCTTCACTTTACTTTGCATAACAAATTGATCTGCTCCTAGTGACAAATATCCCTTCTGGATTTGCTATTCTTGCCCACACCGCACAGCTCTGCACAGGAAGAAGGACTTTCCGTTGCCCACTTGTCCTTCCTGAACTCCTGGGTGCACTCTCTCTGCTGAGATGTCTGTTAAATATTGACACATTCCTTCTGACTCCCGTGGCAGGGAGAGCAAAAATCTCAGGCCACAGTTAATTTCTTTGGATGGTATTGATGTGTGTCCTAGGATGGTTTAAAATATTAATGCACTTTCTTCCCACCCCATCCCTTCCCTATTGTCTAGTATTCTTTTTGCAGATGTTAAAGGATTTACCAACCTCTCCACCACCTTGTCTGCTCAGGAGCTGGTCAGGATGCTCAACGAGCTCTTTGCCAGATTTGATCGACTGGCCCATGTGAGTTGAATTTAATTCCCGACTCGTTTTTGGAAGGAGTGAGGGACTGCATGTAGAATTAGTGAAAAGGACTCAGCCTTCTTCACCAATGTCATTACCGTTCTACATCCTGTCCCCAGGCATAGATCTCTGATCCTCACATATTCTGGGGATCAATATTAGTTATTTATACAGGCCTTGGATGGAGGCTTGATGGATTCATTTTCCCAGTTGAGAGATAGCTGGTTGAGTGACAATTAAACCAAAGTCCTTTTGATCTGCTGCCACTCTTGCATCATCATTTCCCCCTCCCATGGCCAGGTGCCATCCAGCTGTAGCCTCCACAGTGGTTCATGCGGTGGCGATGGCTACCTGCAGTGTCCCAGCCAACCCTGGCCATCTGGAATGAATGAGCCTGTTCTCAAGAACCAGTCATGTACTAGACCATCATTTTGTTTGCCCTAACTTAAGAGCTTTGTTTTTTTGGCCAACATGACACCACTTTTATTTTCAGTTGGCTTGATCAGAGCTAAAACAGAAAACAGGTTAAAAGAGATGAACATCTGTTATCAAAACATAGATCCCTGGTCCAACGCCACCCAAATTACAAAGGAATATCATTACCACACTGTACTTTAGAGTGGGTGTTGGGTTCAAATAGGCCACCTTAATTCCTGCTCTGTAAAGGGCATATATCACTCCCAACCCGACAGGCTGCTGTGACAGTTCAGTGAGACCACATCAAGTGGGAGTTTATTTTTAGCATATCAAAATGTCTTTTTTTTAAGGCTGCCTCACTCCAACAGAGATCCGTTCGTACTTGAATCTGAGCACCTCTGGGTTGTGCCTGCTGCTGTGGGTTGGGAGCGTGGGAATGACTAAAGCACATGTCCCCCTTTCCTGGAGTTAAGTCTAGTTGGGGATACATAAGGAAGTAGTCAGTGCACAGCGAAGATGTGTGCGAAGGTAAGTCTGGGTGACATGGGGATGCAAAGGCAACACAGACCCTGGAATCAGAGAAGACTTCCAGGAGAAATTGACTGTTAGGCTGAGTCTTAAAAAGGAGCAAATAAACATGATAGAGTACTATTCAGCAATAAAAAGGACTAAGTCTCTGATACGTGCAGTAATGTCACTGCATCTCAAATGTAATATACCAAGTGTAAGAAACCAGACACAAAAAAAGGCTGGGCATTTTGATTCCTCACATAAGCCATTCTAGAAAAGGTAAAATTATAGGCACAGAAAAGAGATAAGAGGTTTCCAGGTAGAGTGAGTGGGTCAGTTGTACAGAAGCATGAGGTTGGACTGATTTGGGAGTAATGTGGATGCTTTATAGGTGACTTCATGTTTATCTAAAAGGAAAATTTTATTGTATAAAAATTGTGTATCAATTAGCAAGGTAAAGAAGGCAGGGAAGGTCATTTTAGGCGGACAGGAGGACAAAAGTAAAGATGCTAGCTACTCTATACATGTGGAGAATCCAGAAGAGATTTGGCATTACCAGAGGGGAAGGTGCAACATAGGGAGTGGTGGGGACACGCCAGACAGGTGGGCAAGGACCTGCCAAAGAACCTGCAGAGTAACCTGTAGCTACCAGGCAACTATTAAATGGGACACTGACAGGGGCAGGAGAAGAGGTGGAGACTGAGATGTTCCCCTAATACAAGAGCTGGGTTCACCTAAAGGGCTGGGAATCTGGAGGTGGGGAAGAACGTTCACCACTTCTTTTGATTGTTGCATCAATGGTGGTTGGTGCCAGTCACACATAGTCATTGTACTTCATGTTATGGTTTTGAACATTTCTGCTCAGGGACACTGAGATGAACAAAAATGGTCCTCTATCAAGAACTGACAAATGCGACCAAGGTTAATTTTTAGTGTCACAATAAACTGTACTGACTCAGGGAAAGGGTTGCTAAGTAAAATTTAATGCACACTGTTCAACCGACATTTGTGGACTATGTACCACATGCCAGGTAACGTGAAAGTCTCTGGGAAGGCAAAACCAGAGCCTGCTCTCAGGAAGCTCCAAGTCCATAAGGGAGAAAAACAAGCCCATAGTAACAGCAGGACAGTGTGGTGCAAGCAATAATAGGCACAAGTGTCTTGGTGGATGACAGAAAGAACAGCCGAATGCTGGAGGGGTTGGGGAAGTGGTGGTTGTGTTCCGGCAGCGTCCAGAGAAGAGGTCCTCTGCAAACTGGGTGTTGAAAAACAGCAGAAGCTTTCCTGGCATCAGATTAGACAAGGAAGTGCCTTCTAGGCTGAGCCATGGGGCAAAGGCTGGGAAGTATGAAAATGCAAAATCAAGCTACTGGTTTGGGAAGCTACAAGAAGCTCAAGATTGTTAGAGCGTGAAGGGCATGGGAGATTGCAGTGAGAAATGAACTTGGAGAGGAAGGCAGAAACAAACCATGGAGAGCATGGTGTGGCATTTTAAGGAGTGTGGACTTTGTCCTGGAGCCTGGACTTTTCACCCCGGTTACCATCCACCCGGTGGTGGAGGGGGAGTGAATGGGGGTATACAGCCCATCGATCCCCAGAAGGTACAAGATTCTGTAGTCCACCTTCTGGGGAATGAGTCTTACTGAAAGATTTTAAAGAAAAAGTGAATATTAAATTAAGAAGAGTTAGATAGATGATGGAGGCTATTAAATATTCATAAACTGCCTGGCATATGTTACATGCTGTGATGAGTATTTTCCCTGGCCTACCTAATTTAGTTCTCACAACAAACCTATGGGGAAGGTTCTTTATTGTTGCCATTTTACGGAGTGAGTGACTGAACCGAGGCTCAAAGTAGTAAAATAATCTGCCCAGAAGCACTGGTAGGTGGTGCATCTGTGGTCTAGGCTGAGGCCAGGTGCTCAGCCTTGACCTCTAAGCAATGCAGCAGGTGTTTTAGGGGATAGAGTGTTGCTGCTCCTACAGGATGACTTGAAAGGTCACATGGAGGGGACTCGGAGCATGAGCCATTGAATACACCTTGTGCAGAACGCTCTCTGCCCCTCAGTTTCCTACTACAACAGTGTAATGGAGGACAAGGGAAACAGTACCTGGGGGGTGTTCACACACAGGCTGGCTCCAAATCAGTCCTCAGTACCATTAGTGCTCAGCAGCAACCTAGTTCACCCCACCCCGGGTGCCCCGGTATTTGATACTCTAGGAGACACCAATAGAAAAGTTTGATAAACTCTGCCAGGGAAAACAATTCTACTCACCTTGGAAGGAGAACATCCACTTTAAATGTTTTTGACCCCAACAGTCACTTCACAAAGTCACATATTCTGTTTCTGTCTAAAAGGGGGTTGGACTTGCCCCTTTTAGCATCTTTCAGCACAAAAATTCTGTGCCTTTCTAATGAGCTCCATCTCCTTGCCATGAGCCTTTGCTTTAGATGTTCATTATGTTGCACATCAGAGAGAAACCACCTCCCATGTAAATGTCACACACTGTACCCGTTTATTCACTGCATTATTAAAATTCAGGGGCAACTTCAAAGCTTTCTGCTAAAGATCCTCCTAGTGTGACTGAATTCCTTGTGCCCTGGTGGTTAGGGCTGCTCAGAATAGAGTGTTCTGACCCTTTTTAGTACCTTTGGCTAACTTTAGTAACTTTCAGTCTTTGATCTTTTTTAAAAATAAAGTAGTTCCTACCTGCCCCTCCTCAGCCAAAGTAGAAGTAAAGAATATGTATATTATTATAAAGGCTTCAAAATTATAAAATGAAGAACAAATGTATTGGTATACAGTTGACCTCATTACAGCTTCAACCTTTTTTAAAATTACCGAAAAAACTAGAAGAACCTAAACTGTTGCTGTAAAGAAAACTCCAACACAATGGAGAGCTAACCAACAGACTGAAAACAATGAGAGAGCTATTTCTGTACTGACATAGAAAGAATTTCAAGATCGTTTTTGCATGAAAAAAAGTATTTCTCAGGTCTGTAAACATGGTGTGATAAATTTACGGCCAGAGAGCATGACAATGAGTCATGTATGACCATCCAGATGACGTGTGAGAGCACAGCAGCCTCAGGAGGGAAAGCAGCTCCGGTTCCCAGGTGTTGTGCGCTCGGGTGGGTGGGGCAGTTCAAGGGGACTAGCCACAGCTCCTTTTGACTAGAACAGTATAGTCACGTGTTATTCCTGCAGTTACAATTAGATAAAAGCCTATAAAATTGTCTTGTTTTCTAATACAACTATTTTTAGTGCATTAATGGTACTGTTTTTATTCTGAGAGTCTTCTCTCTTCTTATTTCTTATAGTTCTTTTTTTCTGATTACAAAAACAATGCTTGTTCATTAGGTAAACATCAAACATCAAAGATACAGAAAACACAGAAAGTATAATCAATGGACTCCCACCCCTACCCAACGATGTAACTCTCTTTGATAATTTGGTGCCTATATCTCCTCAGTTTTATCTATACAAATGGTTTCATAAATTCTCTGGATTTCCCAAGATGTTTTTTTTCATCTTATCAAGGCCATCAAGATGGGAGGAAAAGGATTATATTAAAACTAACTCAGTAAAATTTGCAAGACGACCCTTACCCTACTTTATTTTTTTTCTTTAGTATCTTTTTTCAAAGCCACTTTGCTCTCCTGATCTGAACTTGACAAAGGGATTCTGATAAAAACAAGTTGCTTGGCTATTCTTGTCAAAGTCATACAACAGCTCAGAGGAATTAATCAGAAAAATGTGTCTGCAAATTGACAGATAAGAAGTCAGGTCTTTAATGTATTGTATACATGAAAGAATACAAATGTGGAAGACTGACTGTTTTTATAAGGTCCTTGAGCATTTTGGTCTCTAGGGGGGATCCTGGAACCAATCCCCTGCAGCTACCAAGGGATGATTGGTAGCTAGTAAAGTTTTGGAAGAAGTCAAATGTTATACATGGAGTTTCAACTGTGTGTGGGGGGGTCATTGCTCCTAACCCCCACATATATGCACACACAGATATAAGTACAGCAGTACAGTGAAGATTTTATAATGTTAATTTTATTTAGTGCAATGAATTCTCCTTTACTCTAGGAATATATCATTTTACTTTTTTGGTGTGTTGAAAAGGCCTTTTCTTTTACAAAGTGAGGAGGGTAGTTAGTGGTGGTTGGCTTGTTATTTGGTTTGTTGATAGATTTTTTTTTTTGTACTTCCATGGAAAAATACAAAACTGAGCCCTATAGCTGGCCCTCTGTTTTTTTTAATAACTGTCCTATGGACCCTGCAAATCTGGACACTGCCAGGACCAGTGGGTCAAGTGCTCCGTTCTGGCCCTAACACTGCAGGGGTCTAGAGGAAGCAGTTGAAGGTCTTGCACATCCCTTCTTGGACAGCTCTCCTGCAAAATTAGCAGCATTGGAGCAGCCAATAGACAGGAGCCACACACTCCTAAAAATAACCCTGGGAAGGGTGTGCATGTTCTCAGAGTTCTGAAGATCACTTCTGTGCCCACTAGGGACGGTTGGCCAGACCCTGGAGATCTGACCCAGATGGGAAGCCCCAGAGCCGGGTCTGATTCTCTTGTCCTTGTCTGAAGTTTGTTTTGTACTGAGACAGTGGCTGCATTCATTTCTTACCCAAATATAAATGAATGGCACAACTCCTCATGAAGCCAGCACAGTGCTTCATAGCTTGGCATCTCAGTGGGCCCTTTCTGTTTACAACTCCCCTCCTCCTGCCCTTGGGCCTTGCTCTCCCAAGGAGGGCCTCTCACCCACAAAGCCACAGACCCACAGACTCCTAGGGCTTCAGGTCTAGAGGGCACCTCAGAGGTCATTTGGTCCCACTCTCTATCCAAGGAAACCAAAAGGGAGGGTCCTCTGCCAGTGATCACAGAGATGAAGGATGAGGACAGGAGTCCAAGTTGCCCTCACAGAGACAATGTTAACTTAGTGTCCCATCTGCTGGGCTTTGCCCTAAGTCTTCCCATACATCATCTTAGTTAATCCTCACATGCACAATGAGACAGGTCGTGTTCTCATCTCCATTTTGCAGATGAGGCAACTGAGGCTCAGAGATTAAGTAATTTAACTAAAGACACACATTCTGTGCAGGGTGACTTCTTGGCCAGAGCTCTTAGCCCCTAGGCTACAACTTCCTTAAGTTCTCTTGCTTCTAAAACCTGCAACATTCAAACTCTTCCCATTCGATACTAAAATGTGAACCTTTTCATTGGTGCTTGTGAACCCACCAAAAAACTGTGTCTTATTTCTCAACTGTGTAGGGAGAATAAAACCTGTACCTACCTATGAGGTGGGTTAAGGGTTCACTCCATTTAATATATGGGGCATCATACTGGTTATTAATAACCAATATGGGACAGTACTTGATATCAGGGACAGTGTTTGTCCTATCATAGATGCCCAATTGATGTTTCTTTTCAATGAACACACATATAAATTAATTAATGAATAAAAAGGAGGTATATAAGACATAGTTTGCCTCTCCTGAAGGGGCCAATAACCTACATGGGAAAGGACTTAACATAGAGTTGAAATAGTATAGCGATCCCTAAATGATTTATGCTTTTAAGTTGAGCTGGAGACTGCTTAAATCCATGAACTCAGAGGCATGTCCTGAGAAGAAAGACAGTGCTGGGGACAATTCCTAGGGGACACTGAGCGTGCAGGTTGAATCTCCTCTCTTTGCCAGGCCTGTCCACACATGCTTAGTATTCAGATCAGAAAGCTAGTATGTGGCAGAGATGAGATGTAGTCCTGTACCTGTCATATCCCGTGTTTTTCCATGACTCCACTCCACCTCTGAGCCCTTCAAACCCTTATTTAGGATGCCCTCTAATTCCCTTGGTAGATAATAGGTGCTCCTGGCCCCAAGGTGCAGACCCCCTGAACTTGCTTCCATCTTTCCCAAGTCTCAGTAAAGCATGGACCCATCTGCTGACTCAGTCCTTTCCTTCCCCATCTGTTCCTTCAGGAGCATCACTGTCTCCGCATCAAAATCCTAGGGGACTGCTATTACTGCGTCTCCGGACTTCCGGAGCCTCGCCAGGACCACGCCCACTGCTGTGTAGAAATGGGCCTCAGCATGATCAAAACCATCAGGTAATTTGGGATCCCCTTCATAATCCCAGGCCTCTGATGTGCATGACAGGGAAGACAAACCAACCCATCTGCCATTGGTGGTAAATCACATGCATGTCGAAAGGTGAAGCCCTTTGACTTATTTCATGAACACTGCATACCTGTTAGTTCTCCCAGATGAACCTAGTAGCTTCATTATGTTCTGTTGTACTTTACTTTTCAATAATATGTGCAACAAATTTGTATTGCCAATGTCCTTGTGGGGATCCATCAAGGAATGGGGTGAGCATAACACATGCCTTCAGGGAGGGTATGGTGCAGTGGAAAAGATGAACAGATAGGCAATTTCAAGATGCTACAATAAGCTCTGTGATGACTCAAATCCAGGACACTTGTGGGGAATAAAGAAGGAACAGCTAATTCATGCCAAGGTGCTGGAGAAGGCTTTCCAGAGCAGAGATGTCTAAACTGTTTCCTAAAAAGTGAGTAGAGAATAGCCAGATCCTGGAGGTGGTTGAGAGCTTGGGAGACAGGATAGACATGTGCAGGAATCGGGATGTGGAACCTGGAAAGGTGGTGACAGAGGGGCTTCAGGCTGGGAGCAGCCAGGGCCTGCAGGACTTTCTCAGTCACTAAAGGGTTGCACCTTATCCTGAGGCAATAGGAAATCACTAAAGGGCCACCCCCAGGGTTGGCTTCATGAGTGTGCAACAGGTGCTTTGGGCTTTGGTCAGTGTATTTGATCAAGAGGGGAGGAGTTACTGAAGTCAAGGACTATGGAACTACACTGCTTATGGCTTTGGGACAGAAGCTCTGTGTTGGCAGAGCTCCACTTGGGGTGCCAAAACGCAAGCATCACATCCTCCCATGACCACAGCAAAGACAGTGGCTCGTGCCATTATCTTACAGAGAAAGAGGAGTCTTGCTAGAAACAGACAAGAAGATTCTTCCTGCTGCAAAAATCTAAGGAATTGGAACCTCCCTTTCAAGGGCTTGGTGGTGGCCCAAACCCTGTTCCCGATTCTTCTGCTTGCTGACAGATTCCTAACTTCACTCAGGGTTCAGGCAGAGGTCTCTTGACATCGAGGAACATGATGTGGCCCCTAATCAAGAAGAGGACACTGAAGCCCTTTCCCTAAATATGATCTTGCCCTGTTGATGTGACACTGGTCATTTTGAGACTGAGCCTAAAACCATACTCCTGGTGGGCAGACCCCCAGGGTCCTACCTTTGGAACCAACCCATGACCAGGGCTGGATCAAGGCATCATGGGGTTTGGCTAAGAGGTGTTTGATGAAAATTCAACTTTTCACCATCCCTAAGACCAAGTTGGGAGGTGGAGAAAGAGACAGGAAATTCCCACTCTCCTGTTGCCCCCTTCTACAGAAATGCAAAAATTCCCTCCCCCAGGGACCGTGGAGAGAAGAGCCCATAATCTCCAGCCCACAGTTTCCTTTGATCAGCCTTTGGTAAATGTAAAATGCTCCAGATGCTTCTTCGTTGTTAATTTGGACACTTCAGAGTTTTGCCCTGAAAATTTGATGACCTATGCCAACATTTTGACTGGTTTCAAGGGAAACAATGTTCCCAGAGGACCCAATATCTTATAACAGCTCTAATGAGGTTTGTGAACCTTGTCCTGTCAATCAATCACTAGATCAGCCAACATATAATGTGTTGACTCTACTATGTGTCTGGCACTGTGCTAAGCCCAGGAAATACAGTGAGGAACCAACATTCCAGGGTGACCATTAGGTGACCATGGATGTCCATTAGGGCAATCACTTGGATTTGTTGTCTATGAAATGAAGAAACTGGCCAGACCAGCTCTGAAATTTCTGCCAGTTCTGAAAATTGGTGATTTATCAAGCACATAAAAATCAGATTTAAGCAGCAAAACTTTCCAAAGTTTCTTTTTATTTTTATTTTAGTTTTCATTTGTTAATGGGTATAACTGATCAATAAAATTATGCATATTCAAAGTACACAATGTGATGATTTGATATATGCATAAATTGTGAAATGATTATCATAATGAAATTAATATATCCATGGCTTCACACAGTTATTTTTTCTTTTTTTTGATGAGAATGCCAAGATCTAGTCATCTACTCTCTTAGCAAATCTCAAGAATACATTACAGTGTTATTAAATATAGTCACCATGCAGTACATTCAATCTCCAGAACTTAATTTTTAAGTAATTTTAAAAAATTCTTGCCACTAAAAGTCTGTACCTTTGGCCAACCTCTCCCCACTTCCCCCACCACCCGGTTCCAGCAACCCCCTTCCTACTATCTGCTTCTAGGAGTGCAAGGCTTTTTCTTAGTTCGTGTATACAGTATCTGTCTTTGCCTCTCTGGCTTATTTCACTTAGTATAATGCCTTCCAGGTTCATCCATACTGACCCAGATTACAGGATTCTCTTCTTCTTTAAGACTAAGTAGTATTTCACCACATGTATACATATTTTTATGACCCTCTTTATCTATTTATCCACCTCTTCTTTGTCGAGTCAGGCACAAACTTTCCATAGAGGCTTGTAGGCTAAGCTTAAGTGAAAGATAAGCTGCAGAGACGGCCGTGCCGGAGAAAGGAATATCCATTATTGGAATTCTTTAAGGTGATTAGGGTGTCATCATTTATCTTTCTGGAAAGGAACCTGTCCCTCTGGGCCATTTTATCCAATCTATGGTCTCCCTCCTGAGGTTCTGGAGTGAGACAGTAAGAAGTGAGATTTTGATAGGTTGAAATGACTCAAGGCTTTCTCTTATTAGTTCACTAAGAGTTGCTTTTACTCCTTTAGAATAAGACAATTCAGTGGGATATTTTTTTAACTACATGAGTCAGAGTCTATTAATACTTGAACATCTCCTTGATTATACTGTAGGTGACTTGAGGTCCAGCATTAATTCTCCCAGTTAACAACACAGCATGATGCAGAGGAATAAATGAGAACTCTGGGTCTAGGCAAGCCTTGGTTGCAATTGGCTCAGACTTCTAGAGTTGCCATTCTTCCTGTCAAGTCCTGTACTCTCAGGAATGCTTGGCAGACAACATTTGCACCTGAATGTGTGTGGAAGACAATTCCAGTTACGTCGATCCATCTAAAAACACTTAACAATCTTAACCAACTATCACTTACATGGGATGAAATTTTTTATTCTGCCCTAAGGGCACTTATTTCAGCCAGAAAACTCCACAGAAGCCATCAAGTCTGGAACTGTACTTTGCATTCAGTTACAGGTGTTGTCATGGAATGCCAGTGTCAATAAACCATTTATTGACTGGTTTTGCCAGACTAGAGGGCCACCCTGCATATTTGTCATCAAAGATGGATCCCTGTGGCGGTCCAGTCCCCACCCTGTCGGGGTCTGTCCTTGTCCCTCTTTTTGGCATTTTTGTAGAGTTACAGAGGCTGTAAGAGGCTGGTGCTTCGATTGTGAGACAGCATCTAAACCGTGGCTCTCTAGATCCCAGCAGCTCCAACAGTTTCCTTGTTTGGGGGACAAAATTCTTACACAAAAGGCAAAGCAAAACTTGAAGGGATGCTGGTTCCTTGTTCACAGCTCAGTCCTAACATGTGATAGAGACTCCCCGTTGGTCACAGGCATGTGGGGACAGGGCACCACATCAGAAAAGGCTGGATTAGCTGCTGCTAGTTGGACCCTCGCAAGTTTCAGAAGTGAGTGAGAGTCAGGACAAGGAGACACACAGCATGAGGGAAACCATTTTCCTGTCCCCATCCCTGTCTTTTCCTGAGCTATGGCCACTATGGTCCTTTCGATGGAGAGCCATCAATCGCTTCTGATGCCTGAAATCCTACATTGGTACCCGAAGGATGAATGCACAGCTTAGGTCTCACATGCATCCCTGATAAATGAGCAGAACCAATACTGAAAGGGGAGAAAAATCAGTAAACCTCTGCGAATAAGAAGATAATAAGCCTTAGGCAAGCCTCAGATGAAATTTATTCCATAAAAAATACTTGATTTTATAAACATGATATTAGCTAAATGAATGACCAAAAGTAATTGAATGTAACTTTATTTCTAATGAAGCATTTAATACCATCTCATACATGCCTGTTCATAAAATTAAATTAATTAAAGTAGGCTTAGGTAATAGTTCCATTAAGCAGGTTGAAAGTGGCTCCAGGTGGCTCCTCTTCACACGCCCTGGGTCTATTTTGGGGACACTTGATGGCTGAGCAGACACCAAATTTACAGTGGGCTCCATTACGGGCAATATCTTTATTAAGGATCTATAAAAGTCTTCCTTGATGAATCTTAATGAAAATCACAGGGCCTGGTCTTTTGCGTGCAGGTGCTAAAAAGTCATAGGATGACACCAGAATGCCAAGCAGGAGCTGGATTGTCCCCAACTGGTTAACTGGAGCAAAGGCCTTTATCCTTGTGGCAGGGTGGCCCTGCCAGGCATGGTGGCAGGACAAGGGACGAGAGCCAGGAGTTCTCTGCTCCCCTCGCTGGAGGCAGGCGTGCCCAGCTCCCTGCGTGCCCCCTGGCTCCCTTCCTTCTCTTCGTGGTCCTCTGACTTACCACTTTTCCTCCCTCTTCACTTTGCCTTCTCTCCACTGCTCCCGCCCTCCCCTCCATCGTTCGCTTCTTCTCCTCTCTCTCTTTCTTCCTAAAACCCCTTTTCTCAACTTGCTCTGAAATGTCATTAAGTACAGCATCCATAAGGCCACGTTCCTCTTAAAAATTCAGCCATTACAGTGGATGATGATTCATTTTTTTTGCAAAATTATTTATAATGGTGAAGACTGACTATATCTAGTAATCATAATTTATAAAGCTAATATTGAATGTTCATCTTGTACCAGGCAGACACTATACAAAACTATCGTTCTGATGCACCTCATCTAATTCTGACAATAACCCTGTGAGGAAACCACTGTTACTTCCCCCAATTTTCAGAGGAGGCATCTGAGGCTCTGATGGGATAAATGACTTCTTAGGCAGATCTTGTGAGTGGCAGAACAGAGACCCTGAGCCACATTCATCTGACTCCATAAACATTCCGAGGAAGGAAGGCTTAGATAGTTCTGGTATATTACAAGATAGGAAAAGGGGTAGCCACTAAGCATCATGGCTTACATAATATTTAACAGCATAATAAAAGGCATGTGAATTTAAAGAAATATGCATTATAGAGTGCACATACACAGGTCATTTAGGGAAACCTCAGTTGTTTAAAAATCTATCTTTATGGAAAGAGAGGAGATCCTAAAGCCCTGTGGTAGAAAACGGGTGGCTGGGCCTTCTCTCCCACATTCCTCACTAGGTCCACACTGATTGAACAGGAATCTACATGTCTTCCTATTACATGTCCACTCCCCAAACAGGGGTGCGATGCTAAAGGGAGTATAACCAGCAGAGTGTCAGCTTGCAGTCTGGCCTCATGAGGGCCGATTGGGGCCCGCTTCTTACTGACCTTGAGTGACTGATATGATCTTTCTCTGTCAAACTTCCTTAGCTGTAAAATGGGGATGATCCATCCTCATGTAAGCTCCATGAATACAGGAACTGGTTTCTGGTTTGTCTATTTGATTCACTACTTATATCAGCAGGGGTCTTCAAGAGATGTTTGTGCATGAATAAATAAATGAACTGTATCTATAGTGTCTACGGTTATGAGGAAGAAATGAGATCATGAAGATAAAAGGCCCGACACAGAAGAGGCAGCAGATAGTTTAATTCTCTTTCGGCCTCAGTTCCCTCATTGTAATGTGGACATTAATAATGCTTATAGCTATCCACCTTCAGAATGGCCATGAGTGTCAAAGCAGAGCACTCTGGGAAACTTGAACTTCCATGCTGGGATACAACGTGGTGGCTTTCAGTTTCCCGGCAAGGAGTGGACCCCATGTTTTTGGAGGCAGATGAACACTGACATCCAGTAGAGGCTTTTGCATGGATCACAGTTGAAGGTGACTTTGGGGCCCGTGGCCACTGTGCTGGCAGCCCCCAAGGGGACAATGAGAGACACATGAGGTACCCTTTAGTGGGAATTCTGGCATCTATGGGAGGGAGCTTGCTATAATCTGCTGATTTGGGGAATTAATTGGTAGAGACTGTGTTGTCCACCTTTTGGGCTGAGCGAGCTCAAACTCCACTGGCCCGTACACCCTTGTTTGGAGGAAGAAAGCCTGCAGGGGAGTTGAAGTGGTCAGCTGGGTTTAAGCTCACGCAGCTCAGGAGAAACTCCAGCCGCTCCACCTGTAGTGGTGTACACCCTAAAGAAATGTACTTCTGGGAACTCAGTTTCCTCATTCTTCAAACGGTGATGGGAACCACACAGAGCATTGTGAAGGTAAGGCTGGCACAGGACCCCCGCACGGAGGCCACAGTCCCCTCCATCACTAACTCCCTCGCTTCTCCTTCCCCCCGTGTGTTCATGGGCACCGTTGCTTCCAGAGAGCTGAGGACCAATCGCTCAGTTCTTACTACATTGCTTACTAGATCGTCCTTCTGAGCCAATTTAAGTCTAGGAACTTCCCAGTTGGTGTATTAAGTGGGCTGGTTGAAGCTATTTTGATGTAACTAGAGCAAATGTGAGCACCATTTTAGCAAGAAGGGTAGAGTGAGCAATCATAATTTTAGAGTAATCAATTTATAATTTTTGGTCTGATTCAACCTGTGCAATTATCATGTAATTATAAACTGGTATCGCTAACAAAAGTAAGTACTAGCTGTTATTTTTCTGTGTCCAAATTGCACCAGGTAAAGCACTTTATATACATGATTTTTATAAACCATCCTAACAGTTCTGCAAAGGATTAGTGCTTTCTGCTGTCACACCTGAGAAAACTGGGACTTGGACACTAATACTGCAACAAGCCCAGGGCCCACAGCTCAAAAGTGGAGAAACCCAGCTTCCCGCCAGGCCTGCTTCAATGCAGACTGTGCCCCTGGGATGTGGTGAGTGATTTGCATTGAGAAGCTCTGTCCTTTGCTCCAGCTCCCACAACCGGCAAGTGGTGGGTCCAACACTGGAACCCTGGCCTCTGCCCCCAAAGCTGAGGAGCTGGACGCCCTTCATCCCACAGTCCTAGATGCCACGCTGCTGCAGTCTGTCCCCCGTCCACCTGTGTACTTCCCAGCAGAGAGCATCTAGTTCACAGATCAGTGAAGGCTACTAGATTATTCCCCTCGGCATTCCTCCAGCCCCTCTGTAGATGGATGAATCGGCCAAAAAGAACCATTTGAAGCACTTAAATTGAAAGAGAAATTCTAAGGTTCCTCATCTTTTCCCATATACCAAGCATTTGTATTTAATAGTTCAATTAAAAGCCATAACATCTTCGATCTTTGGCTGGTTCATTTTTGCAAGATTGGTTCCCCGCTTGATATAGAGGTGCAAAAAATAACTATTTTTAAGTGAATTCTTTATTTAAAAGAAATCTTAGAAGCCCCACATGAAAAACAAGACAGCAAAGTTGCTTTATTTGAAGGGGACCATGTGGAGGGTCACCCCTATGCCCCACCGGCAGGTCCAGAGACACCTCTGTGGTTCCCCTGGGCCCTTACAAGCATCTTGGGGCGACACGGGGTTACAAAGCAATAAAGCCTTTGAGCTTTGCCCTTGCTTCAGTGCCTACATAGAGGACTGACCATACCTCCAAGCCGAGCCCCGTGCTAAGTGCTGGGCATGTGCAAATGAAAGGTAGCAGCCCTGCCCTCCGGAAGGTCCGAGGCTGCGGAGAAGAAAGAGGTGCAGATGCTTAAAGTGTGGCTGATCTATAGTCATTTTTTTTTTTCACTTGTGGCTGAGGAGGCACCGATAACATCCCTGGGCTCTTTTTTGGAAGAATTGAACACAATTTGTAACTCAGCAGAATTCCCTCTGCACTTGCACTGGAAAAATGTTCAAAGTTCTCCCCTTGAGAACTGATCTTGAAACACATGGTGTGTGTTTGTGGTTGTGTGTAACCACCAGGTAGGCTTTCCAAAGAGGATCAATGTCTGTAAATCATTCATTACTTTTACATAATTTCATTTCTATCTTTTATTTAAGTCAGATCCCAGACATAACAAAAAGGAAGAAAACAGTGCCATACAGAAATTTTGTCTTCTTATTATCATTTTTCTTTTATAGAAGAAGAAAAATCTAAATGTCTTTTCATTAAGATGTTCCAGTGCATTCCCTGTGTAATGTTAATTACCTAATGGCATTAGCATGGTGTGCTGTGTAATAGTCCCTCACAATTAGTTAGCAAAGCACTTTAACATCCATTATCTCCTTTGGGGCTCACAAAGGCTCTGTAAGTGAAGCAATCAGCTAGAGCTTTGTATTACACAACTATTGAAACTCAAGGTCATATTAAGCTATTCGCCAAGGATCACATACCACGTTGCAAAGGGCACAAGGTTTAAAACCCAACAGCCCCAGCATAGTCCTAGAATCCTGTTTACACGCTATATGACCACGATAAAATTCTTTACTTCCCTGGGCTGCAGTTCCTTAATATATATAAAGCAACTGAGTAGTACTTACAGTATAGACCAGACATTATTCTCAACCATCCATGTATGTTTGTTTACTCACCTAATGTGACAATGCCATTATTATTCCCATTTCATACATAGAAGTTAAGTAACTTCCCTGACGTCATACAGCTAGTAAATGGCAGAGCAAGATATACACTTGGGTAGTCTGGCACTAGAGTCCATATTAACCTCTATACAATATTGGCTCACATGTAATGTGAATGTGGATTGAAACTGGTGATTGTAACAGTCAGGATAATCCTGGTTATGCTGGAGTAACAAGCACCCCCCAAATCTCAATGCTTTAAAACAGCAAAGATTTACTTTTCACTCTCATTTCCGGTCCACTGTGGGAGGGTTGGGGGAGTGGCAGGGGACCAGCAACCACTGTCCTTCTTCAAGGACCCCAGTTAAGAAGACTCCGTCACATAGGTCATCAACTGATGGTGGACACAAAAGGACGAAGAAAAAAGGAGTATGAATGATCGCACTGTTAAAGCTTCTACTCAGAAGTAACCCCTATCACTGCTGCTCACATTTTGTTGGCCAAAAATAACATGCAAGTATACAGGAAAGTGCAGTCCTACCATGTGCTTGGATACTGTAGCACAAGATACAGTTGGTGGGCTTCTCCCCATGACGTGCCTCACCAAAACTGAAATGCCCCCTCAAGTGCTCATACTATTTCTCCTCTTGCTTTGTTAATTTTTTTCAAATGCCTTTACTCTTTTCATCATCAGTGAATGAAGGGAACTGTATGGATTTTAACTCACAAGTTAAAGTTAAAATCAAGGCCTAGAAACTAGAATCTTCACTGAGGACAAGAATTATCTCACCCTTTAGCTGCAAGCATTCTTTCTAATCTCTGTGGCTACCTTCCTAATGTCTAATTTATTTTGATATTTTTATGCTCTCAACCAACTTCAACTCTTTTGTTTAAATAACTTTGTATGATCTTACAATGTATTAGGGACAGAGAAAACAGAGATCCAGTTTTGTACACAGAATCATTCGTTCATTCATTCTTTCCTAAAATGGGGAGTCATCTTTTTAAGCCCGAATGTATGTGAGGCATGATCCTTCAGGATGTGGGAAGACACAGGATTGCCCAGAAAACTGCCTTCAGGGAGCTTACTCTCTTTATCAAGGAGCTCAGATAGGTGGGAACATGGCACCCGTCCACTCACCCGTCCATCCTTATTGAGCGCTGGCCGAGTTCCAGACACAGTCTGTTGTTCAGAGGGGTGTACGTCACGGAGCCATGCCACACCTTCATCCACAGTTAGTTTCGGGGGCAGTGGGGGTGACAGACGGTCACTACACTGCACCTCAGGGATTGTTCGTGGGGGATGCAGAGGGAACACTGGGACAGGCCTGCAGTCCAGATTTCGGTTAAATGAGGAATGGACATCCCAGGCCGAGGGAGCATCACCGGCGGAGAAGACCCATGGGGAGCAGGCTTGCGTTTGGATGGCTGGCGTCTAACAGGCACAGGAGAAATGAGACTGTGAACTGGGGCCCAGGACAGACTGGGAAGGACTCTGTGGCTCCACTCTGTCCTATGGACCAGCGGTTTCTAAGCACTATGATCCTCCCTCCTCATTGAAAATTATAATAATTATTATTATAATAATTTAGAAACTGTATTTATTATCAATTCTATTATAGTCACACATTTTAAAACACACTACACAATACAGGTTTTAAAGGATAATGAGGAACTAATGATTTTAAATATTTTAACTCAATTACTGTACTAAAATCTTTCTGCTCTCACTCTGGTTTAGTGAGAGCAATGGGTGTGAACATGACTGATTCTTTTTTTTAAGAATCTTAATAGGTTGTGATACGGTGACACAAAGGTCAAGTTCCGAATTCAGTGTATTTGTACACCTGTCTCTAAGGGGTATCAGCTCTAAATACGTATTTTATAAAGACGGATGGGTCCAGGGGGAGCCCTGGGTCCCTTGACTGTGTCAGTTATGCACAAGTTCTGTGTGAATCTTGTGATACTTCCCCTCTTTGACATCTCTTGAGTTTTTCTTACAAGCTCATTAGAAGGCAATAGCTTTCTAATATTTTTAGTGGATGGGTACAAACCCACCCGGACACTTCATCTGGAAGACCCCAAAACATATGAGTAAATGTGCAGCTCAGAGAATTTTGATAGATGACAGAACTCACAAGCCAGTTCCTAGAGAGATGGAAATATTTCCAGACTTCCATTTTCAAAACTCTCTCTTCGAATAGGGATTTATTGGGAAAGACAATTACTTTCACCATCTAAAGCTGTTATTTTTAAACAAAGGAAGCAAGTTTGTTTTGTTTTGTTTTGTTTTGTTTTCAAAATATTTGCTAGAGAGAATATTATGGCAACCGGTCGTCACAGAAAAGGCAGCAAGTGTGGATCCCTGCATTTTGTTTGTTTGTTTTTGTCAAAGAGAAATGGATAAATCATCTTTAATTTTGACAGTTCTTTTAAGCATTTTGAAGTAGAATAACAATCAAATTTTAATGTGGCATCGAAGATTTTTCTAGTTGTTATATTTCAAAGTATTATATCCTGCCAGTTGAATTTTCCCTGCACAACTGAGGTCATTTGACTCACACACTAAAACTGTGTAAAATACTCTGAAAGGGAAGAAGGAAGGTGTGTGAGGGGGGAAATGGCAGAAATCTTTTTGTTCTCAAGACAACCTCCTCCTGCTCACGGTCAGTGAACAGACCATCAGCCCAGTCACTAAGATCAACCCATGTATTAAATGTCAGTGCAGCTTTTTTGAGACAAAAACAAAAGCTATGAATGGAAGCTGTAAGGGTATCTTCCTGCACCCCAGGGGATGCACCCCAGCTCAGCCCTGGAGGCCAGCACTCTGCTCCGACACCACTTCTCTAAGGAGGAGGCCAGGAAAGAGTTAATAGTGGAGTGAGGAAGGGACAAAGACCTTGTGTCTGTGATAACCCTGTAGAGCAAGGGCCGGAAGGAGGTCAGGCTGAGGCAGGGACCCCAGACCGGAGCACGAGGGAACCTGAACAAGAGTGTGGGTGGAAGGATTGGAGAGAAGGAAACAGTAAAAATTAAATAAGGTGAGAAATGGAAGGTGCCCTGGAGTACAGAGCCTGTCGTTTATCTCAGGTTTATGCACTGGTAACGAGTGGGATGAGGAAGATACTGATGCTATCCCCTGAGACAGAGGTTACACAGGACCAGCAGGTTTGAGAAAAAGGGTACTGAGGGCTCTTAAAAGTTTAGATAAAAGACTGAAGGAGTTTGGAGAAGGAAATCCAAGGAGGCTTCATGGAAGAGATGGCGTATAGATGGGCAGGAGTTGAACTTACGGAGTAGGAAAGATGAGGGCTGCTACCAGGGCCCAGGGTACCCACCTTACTCGTGTGTCTCTCTGTTCACCTGTGTCGACAGGTATGTGCGGTCAAGGACGAAGCATGATGTGGACATGCGAATCGGAATCCACTCGGGCTCAGTGCTGTGTGGTGTGTTGGGCCTGCGCAAGTGGCAGTTTGACGTCTGGTCTTGGGACGTGGACATTGCGAACAAACTTGAGTCTGGAGGAATTCCCGGGTAAGCCAGAGCAAAGCCCCCTTCTCCTTGACCCCTGTCATTTGCTCACTTTGTGAGAGTGGGTTTCCCATGTGCAGAATTCCGGGGTAGAGACCTCAGAAGCAGCTGTCTGGGAGAAGATAGAACCCTCCATGGTCTGAGATTGTCTGGGTTTCTTTTTTCTGCTTTTTAAATGTTTGGTTATTTCCCATTCCTCTCAATCAATACACATAGGAATAAACTCAGCTTACTTTTTTTTTAGTAAGAGAATTAGCCCCCAATTCTAAACATGGGGTGAGGACCTACTATGAACTAGACAGTCTGCTGAATATCATTAATACATAACATCATTCGATCTTACAATGCCCCCCATAGTAAATATTAGCTTCTTTGCTTCAAAGAGGAAACTGAGTCTTAAAGAAATTACATGTCACATAAACACAGCTATTAAGTGCCTCACTACACATCACTGCCTCCTATCATTAAATTATCAGTTCAGTTTGCTCGGGGCTGTCCTTTTATTATGAATCTCCAGGCCCTCCATGTGTCCCCAAGAGCCTAGCAGGATGCTGGGCACATAGGAAGAAGGAAGGGAAGGGAGAGGGAGGCACCCAACCCCACGGCACGGTGGTTGATAGCCTGGACCCTGGCGTCGTGCAGAACTGAACTAAAACCCTTTCTCCGCCGCAGCACCAGCCAGGCAGCCCCCCACACAGTCGTTAACCCTCTGAGCCTCGGGTTCCCAGGTCCGTGACTCTCAGCTCCAGCGGGGATCTGAGGCACCTGGAGGGTTTGTTAAAGCTCAGGTGTTTGTCTCCCACCCTCTGTACTACGGATCAGTTTGTCTGGGGTGAGACAAAGACTGTCTTTGCAACAAGTGTCCGGGGGATGCTGATGCCATTGGCCTTCATACCACATTCTACGGACCCCTGTTCTTGGGCTTTTGTTAGATGAGAAAACACATATAAAGTCCTCCATCCTGTGCCCAGTAAATTTTAACTGTTGGTGGTAGTTACCGTTTGAAAAATGCAGGATCTCAGAAGGACCTTGCACACGAAGTCCTTGTCTCGGCCCAGCACTGCCACCTACCAGCCATATGGCTCTGGGCCAGTTTCTGACTCACTGTGTCTAGGCCAGTTCCGTCATCGCAAAACGAAGGGGCAAATGCCTATCACCTAGAGTTGTTGGAAGAAGGAACCTTATATGACACTATCCTCGGAGCCAGTCATGTTGTAATAGCTTTGGCTACAAGATAACGCGTGTGCCAAATGAAGTGTTACCAACTTGTTAGCTCTCATTTACTCTCATGTCTATAATTGTTATAACCTGGCATTTCAAATGACCGGAAGATTTCGGGTCTACCTGACATTCAATATATGAGAATGTTGTCTGACTCACTTCTGTAGATAAATGTAATCACCAGCCTCTTGTCTGCACGATCCCTGCTCCTAAGCTCGAGGGAGCAGCCATGATAGAAGGAACATCTAAAACCTGGTTTCTATCAAAACACTGAAGTGTACATTGATTAGAACTTCCACAGAAGAATTAGTAATGAGTGAAGGTGAGGATGTCTTTCACTACAGAAAACATAATATTGATTTAGTATATGCAAATATTATTCTTCCTGTGCCCCAATACGGGAGAGTAAAATGTAGAATCCGGAGAAAATACCAAACGGGGCTTGAGATCTAACTTCATTACTTTAAAACAAGATCAGCCATCAGACCTTATAAAACCCTTTAGGAGTCATTGTGACTGAGAGAAAAAGACAGTCCTCTAGCCCTGCCTCTGAGACAGGTCAGCGAGAAGTCTGGGGCACTGATTTCATGGGGGGTCAACCAGCCTGTCCACTCTCCCCGGCCAACACGACTCGGTTCGGATGTATTGACAAATTCACTGTGAGAATAGGTTGTGTTTGTTCAGCACATTTCTAAAGAGAGCTCAAAACATCTTTACGTGTTTCTATTTCTATTATCTCACCCTGGAAATCGGCGACCGTATGCAAGGATGCTGATTTGGAAAATGTGGAGAGTGTGCCTTCCATGATCACAAATGCATCACTGGTGGTTTCCTTGTTTTTTTCCTTGTCTTTACATGTCCTTTGCGGTGACTTATTCTCTCTATAAGCAGGAATTGAGCAGAATGGGTAAGAAGGGTAAGAGGAAAGTAGAGATAGTACTAACAGTACAATGCATTTGGAAATGTCATTCAAAAACTTCATTGTTTCCTCAGATATATTGTTTCTAGAATCACAAAAGCCAAGCAAGATATTAAGCATATACCTTACTTATTCATTCATTTAAAGGAACACTAAAGTTGGCCTAAGGAAGTAAGTTTTAAGCTATATCGAGGACTAGGAAATGGTCACACAGATAATGTGCAGAGAGCCTCCTGGGCACAGGGAAAGGCTCGTTCTGAATTTAGTAGACGTAAAATGCTCCTTGAACTTAAAGAAATGCCAATTACTTGAGGAGCTAGAGAGAGGACAGGGTACTACACTGGAGGGATGAGCTTTGACATGACGGGGCCCTGGGAGGGGAGGCCTTAGAGACCCTGTACAGAACCCAGACTGCATCCTGAGAACCCAGAGCAGTAAATGACAGCAATGTGATCTCAGTGACAGTTTTTAGCAGGCTTCTAACAATTTGAACGTTTGTCTTTACAGTATGAACAGTGCACCATTCACCATTTGGAGTACTTTACACTAACCAGCTCTTTTTTCAATTAAGTTTATTGGGGCAACACTGGTTAATAACACAAATTTCAAATGTACAGTTCTATACTACATCATCTGTACATAGGATGGTGTGCTCACTAGCTGAAGTCCAATCTCCTCACATCACCGTATATTTGACCTCATTTAACCTCTTCCTCCTCCTCCACCCCCCTTCCCGCCTGGAAACCACCATACTGTTGTCTGTGTCTATGAGTTTGTGATTTTGTTTGTTATTGTACTTTCTGTTTTATATCCTACATATAAGTGAAATCATGTGCTTCTTGTCCTTTTCTGTATGACCAGTCAACTCTTGCAATGACCCAATGAAGTGGGTGCTATTGGTTTTCCCATTTTTATGGATAAGAAAATGGACTCAGAAAGATCAAGTAACTTGCCCAGGACCTATTGGCTGGCAAGTAAGTGGCAGAGCCAGGATCTCGGTCCCAGCAGTCTAGCCAGAGGGTCCATGCTTGTAGCCTGGTCTGTCCACCCCACACTACCGCACAGTAGGTCGTCTGGTGGAGTGAAACAGGAGAACAAAAACACACTTTTCCAGAATGACTTAGCACGTGAAATTTTCACAGTTCAAGTCTGATCCTCAAGGCCCTTCTTGTCATCTGTTGTTTTGCTAAAAAAGAAACATGAGTCATGAGCTGCAGTGGCTGATGAGTGAGCAGGAATGAATCACTCACCTTGTGAGTGAGACTGGCCAGCTGCCGGCCTGCACGTGCCCACAGCTCTGTTCTCTGCCCCTGGCAGTGGATGCATTTCAGGGAAAGTTGCATCTCACAGTGGCTTTCCCAAATGACCTTCCATGTAGCTCTGTGGACTCATAAGACCTGCCTTTATTCTTAAGAAGATCTTAGACAAGCTGAAGAAATAGGCAAGACACTAAGAAAACTGTCATCATTGCATGCTGACTTTGGGCAGTAATTGTCATTGGGTTTGGAAACATTTAGGGAACTTGTTTTCCCAAAATAATGCACAGCACTGAAAAAGAGTCACTGAGATCGGGCTGACAGCCACAAGAAAAGCCAAAAGAGGTGCTGACATGTGGCTCAGCAGGGCGCCATTTCATCAGAGGTTGCAGTGCAATGCCATGATCGTTGATTTATGCTTGGACTCGGGTTCTGTTTTATTCTCCCTGACTTTTCAGGTGAACACACATTGTCCCTGAGGGCAGGTCCTCACAGTACCTGGATGTTTGCTTCACCTCGGACAAAAATCAGCACGCCCTTTGCCAGCCTCGTCCGAATGTACAATGACCTCTGCTTTCTGTACGCAGGAGGATCCACATCTCCAAGGCCACACTCGACTGCCTCAACGGTGACTATAACGTGGAAGAGGGCCACGGGAAAGAGAGGAACGAGTTCTTGAGGAAGCATAACATAGAGACCTACTTAATTAAGCAGCCCGAGGAGAGCCTGCTGTCCTTGCCCGAAGACATTGTCAAGGAGTCAGTGAGCTGCTCAGACAGGAGAAACAGCGGGGCGACGTTCACAGAAGGGTCCTGGAGCCCCGAACTGCCCTTCGACAACATAGTGGGGAAACAGAACGTAAGTCCTGGCTTCCTTCTTCCGTTTGGCCAAATGCATGGCCAGAGCATCCTCACCAGGGAGAACCGATTCTTTTTTAACCTTATCTCTGCCCAGTGACATAATTGCTAACGATCAAACGCATCTCTTCGGGACAGAATTAACCTTTGTGTGCCATGTCAGGAAATGCCAGAAATGCCAGTGGTGCCAGCACCTTCTCCTTTTGTTTTTTATTTTTTGACCTCACTAAAAATAAATGTCATGTGCAGCTGAATTATAATCTTACAAAAAGTAAGTAACTCATGCTGGAAAAGAGAAATCCGATGTTATTACACTGGCAGCTCAGGCAGACGATTGGGTCCATGAGAACGCTCTTCTCCAGGATGCTGACAGGCCAGGAGTTCTGAGCTGCCCTCTGTGGTTCAAAGTCAGGAGGACACTACTGATTTGGGAATTTAAAAGCAGCACCAAGTGATGCCCAAGGTGAAGGTCAGAGAGTTCAGGCGTGAAATTTCAAAGCCACCCACATAATTCTATTCTTATTAATTGTGAATTTGCTTCTTACACAAGGGTTAGAGCACCAATGTCAGTACATTAGGTGTAGATCACTGATCAACGGGTAATATTTAAAATTACTTCTTCAACTACCAGGATTCCACTAAGCCCAACGAGATGCGCAGACTCTGAGAGGCACTGGAGGGTGGGGGCTGATCACGGGAGAGGACCAAAGTGGGTGTGGGGTGCTCCTGTCCCCAGAGCGTGTTCAGAGCATGGGCAGATCGCCTGCTCTGCTATGGGTTTCTTTCTTTCATCATCTATGCCAAGCACATATAGTTAAATTCATATACATTAAATGGTATGATTCCACCGTCCTTTTTAAAAGAAACAAACACAACAAAGCCAATATATGAGGCTTGTAAACAGTTTCTGACATTCTCCTGAGCCAAGCAAAAGCTGAGAGTAGCAGGAAGTAAATCAACCAAACCAAGAGTGTCAGGAGCTTCCTGAAGACCTGGGTAGGTTAATTGTTTTAATCCGTGGACCTGAACTTTTCTCATTAACTTTTAGATAAGAAAAAAATCTGTCTGCTCGGAGACATTTAAAATGGAAAAGGTTAAAATGCTGAAAGCCTTCTGCCTCTGACAGATGGCTGGGGCACGCTGAGGCTTGGTTACCCTCCGTCTCCGTTCAGTTCTGCGTGAAGGAGCTAAGGGGCAATGTGTGCGCCAGATTCCACTGGGGAAGATGCAAGTCCAACCCAGTCCCCCTGCTTTGCAAGAGTCTGCCCTTAGGTTCTTGCTCTGCTTTTGTAAGTGTTCCGTTTTCCCCAAAGTCATTATGCCCACACAAGTCATCACTGATTTCAGTGCCTACTTCTTCCTTCCCATCCCTGAATTGGTGTGCATGGTACAATTTGCTGTTATATAAAAGGAGCTTCTTTGTCCTTCCCGATGGGGGTGCGTGGCCAGCTGACAGGGCCCTCTCAGCTGGTTACTGGGAGAGAAGATGGGTGGCTCGCCTCGAATGCCTCAGTAACTGCATAAAATTGTCTCTCTCTTTTTATGTTTCTTTTTCTTTTTGGTGTTTCATGGGAAAAACTCTTTTCTTTTTAAGCTGCTTGTGGAAATTGGGATAATTCCTAATTGTTCTTATCTCAGTTGTACCTCACCTTGCTACTAGTGATTGAGAACCAAGAGGGGTGGAGACGCTTGGTTTTATCCTGTGATCGATGGATCTGGTAACATTGTACAGGAATATCTGAAATATGTCTTTGCTTGTTTCCTAAAACTACTTGCTGATATCACCAAATAGTTCTTATACAATATGCCATTGCCGGTCAGTAACCATACCATGCATCTCTCACGAGGCCCGAGTTTTGCCTGGATACACCCCACGTGTGCCATCTTCAGTGTGAATGGTCTCAGTTCATTTTGATGCCCTCAGACTTAGGAACCAGTGAATGTGTCCCGACATTCACATTAACTAATTGGCACTGATAAGATTTAGGAAGTGACCGAGTCAATGTCAATAGCCACAAGCTCTCAGAGTCTGCACTTGTGCTCCACTCTAGAAATCAGGGTTCACCTGTGCCTGGAAAGATTCGGGCTGACCTGGCTGAGACTGTGCTCTGCCAAAACACCAGCCGGTTCCACGGAAAGCCCAGACCGTCTTGAGTGTTTGTCTGTCACACGTGAAACATACTCATGCTTCACTGGGGGGTTTCCAGCTGAACTGGCCAAATGTTTGGGCTTCTACTGATTCATAATGTGTGTTTAGAAACATTCTTAATAGCATTGGTATTCTGTGCTATAATCTGTGCTCTGTAGATAGCAGATATGCAGATAGTTACATTCTCATTCATTCACACAATGAAGATTAATTGGGCATCATGTACATGCCAACTATAGTAGTAATAAAAGGAGGGACACCAAAAAGAAACACTTTGGAGGTAAAGTCAGTCAGTGGTTTGTATGTTTCACTTCCTACTGTTCAGCTCATATTAGAACAATAGCTGACAAGTAACAGGTCTTGATGACATTTGTTGAATGAGTGAATGAAATGAGAGATATGGGTGGCAACAGAGTGGAACCAGTCAGATTCAACTTCTAGATTTTTTGCTTAGGCGACTGGGTAGATAGTGGAACTGCCCACTGAAATAAGCACTATCAGAACGGAAGGAGATTAGGGGGAAACACTAGGAATTTAATTTGGAACATGCTGAATCTGAGATGCCTGGGAGAGGTCTAGGTGGAGATATCCAGAAGGCTCCTAAACACTCACTTCTGGCCCTCAGGCTTAAAAGAACTGTGCAAGGGAAGCGAATCGGCCGTCATCAGAATTGGCACGCTAGCCGAAGCCACGGGCGTGAAGGAGATCACAATAGGGAATGTGTAAAATAAAACAATAAGATGACACAGGATAGGCCTTGAGGGATGCCAGATGGGAGGTGAAAGAGAGTAGTGATCCCATGACAGTGACGAATAGGAAGTAAAGTGATGAGACGAGAATTGGGGTGTGTGGTGTTATAGAAGGCTATAGGGCAGAGCATTCTGAGATGCAGGAAGCAATCAACAGTGTTCAGTGTAGCCAAGAGGCCTTGGAGGAAAGGACATCATTGGCAGGAGGCAGATTTGATGAGGTGGTGAAGTCAGAAGCCAGCTTGTCACAGTTAATAAGTGAGGACTCTGGATTTCCAAGTAGAACCCCAACTCCGCCCCTGTCTCCTCCCCACGACCCATCTAAGGAGTCCATCAGTGGTTTGGAGGAGCAACTACTGCACTAAGAATGACTCCAGTCCTTGTCTGTGCTTGAAGATTCTTCCCCTTGTTTGATGTCATGCATCTTCTCTGTCCCCATCTGTGTCCTTTTGGGTTAAAATTGCTGGCCAACCCAGTCTGAGTTGTGGTATCCAGGTGGCTCTTGGCAGCCTTCCGCACTCCTGGTTTCTGTCCCTGACTCCTGACATGCAAGAATTTTAGGAATTGTGCACTACAAAATGAAAAAGTGGGAAATTGCTGGGCCAGAGCATAGTGAGCAAGGAGGAAGGGGGTAAGAGGTGAAGTTAAAGGACAGGGGAGCTTGATCCTGCAAGCTTGGCTGACCTGGGACTTCATTGTAAGGAAAATAACAGGAAGATTTCCAGAAGGGCTATGACATGGCCTGGTTTAGATTTTTTAAGAGATCCCTTTGGCTGCCTTGTGGAGAATGGACTGCAGGGGCAAGAATGGATAAACTGCATCTTAGACTTATTATGATTCTCAAGAGGATACAAAGGATAAAGCTGAGTGTCTCTGTGAAGTGTATTGTGTGAGGATATGAATCCTCTTTACATGACTTTTATGACAGGTCATATGGCAAGAGCATGGAGCCACCCTTTTAGAAGCGAAGCCCCTTTCGGATCCCAGGGTCTGTCCCTCACGTCCTGTGATATCCTCGCCATTGTCCCATCCATCCCTTTCATATGTACTGTGCCCTCAGAACCTGGGCAGTTTTCTTTTACTCCTCCAGGCCTTTTGAAGGGTCATCTGGAGGAAAGCACACATTTGGTACTTCCTTTGCATTTATGGGTCATTTCTACAAATCGACTGCCCTTGGTCATTACTGTCATCATGAAGTCAAGCTGTGCATGGTAAATACTGAACACATAATTGGGATTTCTATATCCCACACAACAAAACAGAAAGCAAATGTGCTTCTTTGCCGTGAGGATAGAGAAATTTCCACAGCGTCACTAACTTTAAGAGAAGTAGAGAGTTCGGGGCCAGGTACCACGCTGGGCATGTAGCTCACATCCTTTCCACTTAATTCTCAGACCAACCTTACAGTGTACGTGTGATGTGCCTGCTTGACAAATGAGAAAATTGTGATTCGTAGAGATTCATGGGTTCCCTCAGGGACAGATAGCTTGTAAATAACAAAGCTGGGGTGAGAACCCAATTATGTCTGACCCCCGACACTTCCCATCTGGCCACACTGTCTCCCTTCTGTGGCCTGAAGATAAAGATACATGTTGGATTTCCTCATTCTGCCCTGTTTACAGCTCAGCCTTAAAAGATAGGGTATGTACGTGTCCACCTTCAGAAGATAGGTCAGTCGCTCACCAGGGATAGTTAGTAAATTTTCTGTGAAAGCTCCAGGAAGTGACCAGATTTTCCTCCAGCTTGTTGTATCCTGCCAGGCAGCATCTCCTCCCCCGACTGTGCTGATGGGACAATTACTTGCTCGGAAAACAGCTAAGCTGGGCAATCTCTCACATCCACGTGTACAACACAAACAGCTGTTTGTCCTGGTCCTGCTTGGGCTGGAGAGTGTTGAGACCAGAAGGAAAGGAAATGCGGAGGGAGTGGAGCCTGCAGCTGGGCTGGGAGGCAGGACACAGGGACATACTTCGGTTTCTCTAACTTCATCAGTCCAAGCTGGGACTTTCCTCAGACCCTGTTTTCTGTATCCACTGGAAGAAGTGGAATAATCCTCATCTGATCACCTCGTGGCTACCTGATGCTGAGGAACCCAGATTCCTCATAATGAACTAGTCGGTCCCACAGGCTGTGAGTTATGATCTTGGAGCAAAGCTCTACAGGGCCAAGATTTGGAAAAGGCCTAAAAGGACACTCAAGGTAACTGAATTCTAGCCTAGATTTCTCCACTTAGCTACTCCATGGCCTTGGGCAACCGCCCCCACCCACCAAGCCTCGGTGCTCCCGTCTGCAGTGACAGAGCTGAACCGATGATTCTGACACTGCCTTTCAGCTGTGACATTGTCCCATTCACTTTCTCAGCCTCCAGCACATGCTGGGAGTCTGTGACCACACTACTGAGTTACTTCCACCTCAGAATCCAAAGCCTAGAGAACAAATACTTCACCAGGAAGCAACAGGGATACCTGCTGTTTACATTTACTCTTGTGCAGAATAACAGTTCAGCATAACTCTTATCCTAGTGAACCACCTGAAAATATTGATATCAAGTTCAGCAGCAAAATTTTTTTTAAAAGTATATCTCACCTAACTAGGGAATGAAATTTTCCCTTTCTCTCAGCATTCTGGGTAACTGA
This sequence comes from Artibeus jamaicensis, assembly GCF_021234435.1. Lineage (NCBI taxonomy): Eukaryota > Metazoa > Chordata > Mammalia > Chiroptera > Phyllostomidae > Artibeus > Artibeus jamaicensis. Next base: position 6,284,848 of record NW_026522059.1, read on the forward strand.
GCTTTGACTGTGTGGAGACAGTCAAACATCATTGCAAACATCAACACCCTTCACCGTTTTTATCTTTTACCATGTTTTCATCACGACCATTATGTTCTTTTTCTTGAGTAATATTGATCCCTGGGGTTTGGTTTCTGCCTCTAAATGGTGGGGTGCCACCTGAGTGCCTGGCCCCTTTCTTGTGCATAGAAATGCCCACGAGAAAAAGAATGCCTGGATTCCCACTTGTTTTGCTTCCGTCGTTCAACTTGGGCAAGTCAGTGCCTGCCGCAAGATGTTCATTCACTCCCTCATTCATTCCGTCATCCATTTATCAGCTACTTACTGAGTAACTATAATCTGCAGGCACTGTGCTGGGTGTCAGGGAAAAAAAGAGAGGAAGGAGGGGTCAGGCTGTCAAGGAGCTCACAGTGTGGAGGTATCACTAATACACCATCCGAACCAGTGCGAGTCATTCCAGCAGCAGAGTGTAGCAGAGGGTGGAAAACTGATCCAGGGTCATTGGGGAAGACCTTTCTAAGGAAGTGGCTGCTAAACGGAGATCTACAGACAAGCAGGAGGATGGGACCAAGGATGAGAACATAAGACCCCAGGCAGAGGGGGAAACTGAGGCAAAATTTCCCCCTGGTTTCTACTCTTCAAGACCAAAACACAGACTTCTCTTTCCCTACTGAGAACTCTGACTTGAAATCTCTACCTCTAAAAATACCCCAAATATTGGGCATTGGTCTTCAGGAAAGTGTGTTTTCTGAGGTTACCGCTCCTGTGATGAGCTGCCGAATATTGAATTGTCCGTATTCAGTCTTTGTAAGCAGGAAGTCACAGGCACCTATTTCTCCATAGGCAGTTTATTTTTAACCATTTGGACATTAGATTCAGTTCTGACGTTCATTGTATGGGACATTTTGCAGGAGGTGGGTGGGGGTGGAGAGCATGAAGAGCTCTGGTCAGGACCCTGAAGCGAATCTGCACTTTCCCAGTAACACAGCTTTTGCTGACAACAAAGCCCCCTAGGCGGTCCTCGGCCCGTCTCAGAAGGGAGCTGCTGAGTTCAGCCAGGAAGAATCATTGGTAGGGGCTGGTTTTCCCTTCTCTTCAGAAAGACAGGTGGATCCGCAGCCTTCCTAGGAGCACTGAGCAGAGTAAGCAGGCAATCTGACTGAGGAGCGTTGAGTGATCATCCTTTCTCTCTCTGATGTTACAGGGATAAACTAGGGTACAAGAATCCAAGATAGAGATGAGCTGGTGGCTGAGGGAGAAGTGCAGTCTGGACACGTTATATAAGTTGGCAAGTGTACAACACACACAAACTCCGGTCACGAGTGGCCGATAACTGCCGGAAACTTGTCTAAACCAACCAGGCACTGATTAGTTATTTGGGAAGTCATAACACAGTGGCCTGAGGAAATACAATTTAAGGTAAATGTATGCTATTTTAAACGTGTGAAGGTAGGTAGAAAGAGAAGAAGCAAAACAAAAACAAGAACTGGATTTTCTTTCCTGACTTCTTTATTTCCTAGATTTGAAAAACAGAATTGGGTTTGTTTTTCTTAATTTTGGTGCCAGTTTTGGCAATAACCAGGCTAAGATTTTTTTTTATTATAAAATGTCTTTATTTAGCTACATCAGGATTTTCCCATCTCTTCTCCACCCATAATACATTTTATTGTTTTGACCTGGTGCACTTCATACATATAAAGGTTTTCATTTCCAAACAAAACTGCCCCGGGTGTCAGTGAACTTGTATTCCCATTTTTTAAACACAACTTGGCACATGCGCCATGCCCCACCACTGCCCCGGCTCCACATAAGGAGACGAATGATATTTCTTTACAGGGATTTAATTCCAGCCCAGAGCAAAGGCACTTGACATTTCTGTTGGCCTGGCCAGCCTCATCTTTGACCACTTGTGTATGCACTTATTTTTTTACCTCACCTGGGGTCAAAAAGGAATCAAAGTAGTAGTTCCTTGGGTATCAATGGAACTTTTTGAAAGGTTTTCCCACAGCTCAAAGATCTTTTAACAACTGCTGCAAGTTCTAGGTATTGAATGGCCCCCTAGATTTTGTCTGCATCTCTCCCACTTATGACTTTTATGTCACCTTGGTGGCGTAGAGAATCTCACCACACCATGAGACGATAAGAACTTTGTATACATCATAGGTGGTAATACCCACTCAGGATTCACTGTCTTCAGAGTACTTCACACGGGACTGCCCTTAAGTGCTAAACTCAGACGCAAACACAGACACAAACGAGAAAATTCCAACAGGCAAGTGTGGGGCAGAAAAGTTATGGTAAGAGGGATAGAAGCCCCAAAGTCCCAAAGACATAACAGTGTGACCCTAATCTGAGTCGTCTCCTTTTTTCCCCTATTTTGTCCCATCATAACTGGTGACAAGTAAGAGAGACTGGCTTCTTGAAGACCAGGGATTTGTAGCTCATTGCAACAAGTTAAGGTAAGCATCAATAACTAAATTTAATGATCAAATTGTATAATAGGAGTCTGAAAAAGACTCAGACCTATAGACTTAAAACAATAAATATGAGCAACTTATCAGCAACTCACAGTCTATACTACAGCACATCCTCGAATCAGGTCATTTTGTTATAATGCCAAGGAGATGCCCTAGGAGCTTATCTCTGGTTTATATGAATTAGCCTTTAGTAAGTTGGTTTTGTTATGTCATTTTGTGGCAGTTTGAAGAACCTGTCAGGAACATTAAATGAGGAGCTACTGTACTTATTTCATAATCCTAAATATAAAGAGCTACTTCAGAATCTTTTAAAAGATGAAAGTGTAGGTAATTCTTATATTTCAATTTTTTCCAAATTTCTGTTCTGAAAACACACCCATACACACACACACACAAACACATGCCTGCATTTTCCCCAAGCCATTGGTGTTTCTGAAAAATGTACATATTTTGTTTTGTTTTGTTCTGTTCACAAGGAAACTGAGTAGCTTAGGTCCTGATATATGAGCTGAAATGATTCAGGTTCTCAACCCAAGGTCATTTGATCATTGGGAAAGTGGTCACCTCTCCAGCCACAGCCAATGACATTTCGGCCCAGCCCTTTCAGTGCTGAATATGGACTTCGATTCCCACCCTATAAACAAACCATTCACATGGCAGCTTCTCTGTCCCCACCTCCACCCCTTGGACGAGTCATGTCCGCCGCAGGAATCCTGCCAGCATACCTAGGCTCACCCCATACCTCCACCGCCTCGTTACACCCCAACCCTGAGACGAGGTCAGTGCTGGAGTTTGAATGTCTGTTCCACACACGACTGTGGATGTGATATTTCAAAATCTAAAAATTCAATTGGCAGCTTGACTCCAGTCATGTGGCTTCAAAGCGGACACATTTCAATGGAGGTGCCAAGTTCTGTTTTGACCAATTTTACAGAAGTATAACAACTCTTTTTGATTAAAAGTGGGCCAGGTGCATAATGACTCAGGCACAATCACATTCTCAAACTGAGATTAGCATCTTTGTGAGGAACTCAGAGAATAATTCAGGGCAAGGAGCCCTGAATTAGCTAACAGAGCATCTGTCAAATGAGCCAGACAAGCTTCTCAGGTGAGACAGAATCAGTGTCAGACACCACTTGTCCTGGACTAACCTGGCTCTGAGGTCCTTGGGCCAGAGCCTGAGGACAAAATCTGGAACGCTGGAGGTTGTCCCTGTGGCTCTGAGTCCCCTACCCTGAGAACCCCGCCCATCATTCGGAATTGTGGTTGGCCCGATGTTCAGCCACACCTCATCCAAAGAGAACCCAAAACAGTGTGTCTGTGGCCAAAGGCAGGAGCCACCAGTACGATGAATGGAGGAAGCAAGGAGAAAGACCTTCCATGTCAGGGAAACACCCCCGGAAGACAACCTAGCACATCTGGGACCTAAATCCCAATGAATAAACTGTCCTAACAGTCTGGCTAATCAGTATTAGTCAAAAGGTTAAGAGTGAGGTTGTGGGGTTCAAGTGAGAAGCAAACTAATACATGCTAATGCTTATTGTGGGATCTACCAGAAGTAGGGGCACCCCTACCATTATTTTATTCTCTTAATGATGAATAGGCTCAAATTTCAGAACACAAAGTGACGAAGGCCAACAAAGGATTTCACACATCCTTTACTCCCTAGCAGATGTAACATCTGCAAACCTCAAGTTCTGCCTCAAGGTGGGAAACAATGACTGGGCAACATGTCAGGGCCCAGACTGACCTGGACCAGGCATGACTGAAGACAGGAGCCAGGCTGCAGAGGGGCGCTGGAATCCCACAACAGGCCTGCTGGGAATGTCTGACTGTTACTGCAGCAAACGGCATGGACATTCTGACCCTCGTTACTTCGTTTCCCAGAGCAGAAGCTAGGAGCTTATTATGAAAATTATTGAAACCTCTTCCCGTGGTGATATCCCATAGACCTCCCTCAGTAAGACTTCATTAAACATTCTTTTGCTTTGTTTGGAAAGCAGATTATGGTGACATAAATATCCAAAACAAGAAAAGAGAAACTAAGAAGGAACCCTAACTAGAAAACCAGCAGACACGTAATTTGAATGTGATATTTCACTGTCCCTGAGTACAGAGAGAAGGTTGGGATAGTCTTGACTAACATATCATGTTTACAGAGACTGGATGAATTCGCTAGCACTTCCATTCCTATAAGAAGGAAAAACCGTTACATGGCAGGTTCTGAGAACCTGAGAACACCCCGTGGGAGTCTTTTCCCAAGGTCCCCCCAACTCAGTGCTCTCCCCAGTGGCACTTAGAAAGTTCTTTCCCAAAAAGCACTACCTCTCACATCCAAACACATCTCCACTCCTCATCCCTAGAGTTGAGCAAAAAATATCTGTGCCTCCTTCAAACGCAACAGGTGTTCTCCCTGAGGCCCTCAATACAAACCATGACAGACTAGAACACCTCAAAGCTTTTCTAAGAAGTGAGCTTTCTTTAAAAAAATGCAAATAAAACTTTTTTCAAAAAAGAGTAGGAGCCTTCTCTTCGGGGATCGGACTGGGGTTCTAACACAGGGAGAAAAAGTAGCTCTAATGGTATACCGGGTGCTCTCATTCAGACCCAGAGCCGGTACCTGGCAATTTCTTCTTGTGTTCGCCTGGAACGGTAGAGCAGGGAGTGAGATAGGACCTGAGAGGTCAAGTCCCTGCCTGCTTCACAACCCTGACCTTGCAGGGGGAAGTTTGAGGTGGAGCCCCAGGGGCCCCCCAGGTGGGTGCAGGGAAACGCTGCCCCGCGGGCAATGGAAGGGGGGCCAGGAGCTGGGTGAGGAAGCCATCGGCCCTTAGCAGCTTCTTTGTGCAGAGGCCGCCAGAGACTAGAACCAGACAAGAAGGTCTTTGGGAAAGAAAAGGCCGTCTCGGCCTGCGGCAAGGACTCCACAGCTAGGCGCTGAGGCCGCCAGAGGCGACATCCGGTCTAGGCCTTTCCCAAATCAGCTGTGCACTGGTCCTCACCGTGGGGCCTCCCACCACAGCTGCCTACAGCCAAGTCTCAAGACGGCTGTTTTCACAACCCAGAGGAGCTCAAAGGTGAGGCCCTTCCACTGATGACTTCAACTTTCCACTTCAAGCTGGCCCGTGGGGATGGGCACGCAGGCGGACAGTAGTCTAGGCACTGGTCCCAGAAAGGGCTCTAGGCGAGTGCCATCCTGTCCACCAGCCCTGGCATGCTGGCGGCCAGCACTGGGTGGTAGGAATGGGAGAAGAGTTCCTTGGATTCCAGGAACCTCAGCAAATCGTCACACTGACAAGCATTATGAGTCTGCCTTTCAAGGCTCTTGCTTTTGGCTGGAAATATATTCCACTGTCATGGTGATGCCTTTACCTCCTGCTGATCAAAAACAAGGCATTTAATTGAATAAAGGGAAAATAAACTACTTTTATTTAATTTAACAAATACAGTTTGGTAAATAAGATCCTTTCAAGTGTAGAATCCATTTGGGAGAGAACAGAAAAGAATGTAGGGGTTTTTAGTAGTAAGAGATAGGACACCGTGCCCTGGGAACTACCTTTCATCCATCCAACCATTCATTCCACACACACTAAGAATCTGCCAAATCTGCCAGAGGCTAGAGATCCAGTTATAGATAAAACCACCTTCCTGACACTCAAAGAGATCAGAGTATCATGGAACAGACAAACACACAATTAGGCAATTATACCTCACAGTAACTGCTGTGCTAAGGATAAGTGCAGGCTCAGGGTAGGCTTCCTGGAGGAGGTGACATCTGAATTGTTTTTTCTAAGTAGCAGCAGGACACGCAGTCAAATACTACTTGTTCCAATGCATAGACTATAATGGACCGAGTAAGTGCTTCTGCAGCGCAGGGTCCAGGCTCCGGCACAAAGTCGGATGCCTTCTGCACTGGGTTTCCTTCTGTGCGTGCAGCACACGCTACAGTGTGTCACTGCGGAGCAATGGGGGAGGTCAAAGCCACCAGCCTGAGGAAGAAAACTATGGATACTAAAGGGGGGCACATGGAGAAAGACAAATACAAGAGGGGACCCCCAAAAACCTGGAATTATCATCTGGAGGGGGGCCCCTTGCAGGACAGGCTTCCCCAGCCAGGTGAGTGTCCCAGGAACCCATCTGGATCAGTGTAGCACTGGCATTGTTGTGAGAAACTACATTCGGCTTCAGTGAAATTTTTTTCAATGTGTTTGCCCATTTCATCATGGGTGATTTACGAGTGCACCTGCCCACATCACACTGTTCAAAGTTTTTGACCAAACCCTGCATGACCCCCGTGCCCCACCCTCCTTATTCACCCCATCTTGCCCCAAGCAACTTCTTTTTGTTTCCCGATGAAAAAAGCCCTCAAGGGAAAACATTTTGCCAACGTGGAAGAAGTGTAACAAAAAACGACAGAAGCACTAAAAGGCAACAGAATCCATGAGTGCAAAAACTGTTTTGAGCGGTGAAAAAAATGTGTCAGTGGGCGTATTGCATGAAATGGAGAGTGCTTTGAAGGCAGCGGAAGTTTAAACCTGTGAGAAGAAATGCACAATGTTTTATAAATTCGGGGGGGGGGGTTGGGCCCCCCTCACAGATCTAACTCAGAGAGCAGAAACAGGTCCACGGGGTGAGACCTGTGGAACTGGAGAGAACTGTAGGGCACTGCCTCCCAACTGGCGTTCCATGGGGCGTGCAGAGGTCATTTGAGTAAAGAGGGCTTTGTGGTCACAGAAGTTTGGAAAAAGCAGAGTTTACAAGTCTCATTTCTGCACAACTTATGGTGTCCCTATTTCCGTCATGTGTACTGTGAGGCTCTGGTGGAAGGATACAAGACTTTTTTCATTCAACAAACACACACGGAGTGGCTCCTTGGTGCCAGGCACTGCTGGAGGCCCTGAGGACAGAGAGATCAACACAGAAGACGAAGGCTCTCCTCTCGGGGAGGGAGCTGAAGAGCCGTGGCAGTACACAGATGATGAATCCGTGTTTGCTACGCTCACTGGTCCACAGAACCATTCCATGAGCAAGTAGCCCTTCAATCTTGTGTTCCCTGGAACACAGTTTGGGGAAGGGATTAATCCGGAGGATCTCGTGATGAAACAGAGTGGTGACCTCCCCAGACCTCGCACTGAAACCGTGTAGGTTGGTTTATAATGTCTACAGAAATGCTTTAGAGGGTGTTTTGAGACCGGACTATGTGATCCAGAATTGCTAAAGTGGTTTTGACTCAACAAGTCTAGATGTTTCTAGAAAGTGCGCCTGCAGCCTGAAATCTTACTGAGAAAAAAATTATCTGCCGACACAAACTGAATACCAAAGGTTAAGGCCGTCCATGAAGTGATAGGATTAATAGGAAAGGTTTCCAGTGTGTACATAGTTGGGGACAAGCCCCAAGGAAAAGTCCTCTGGTCATAAACCAAATGATGAGCTTTCAGAGGGCTCCTGACCTCCCCCATCCCATTTCAATGATGTTTATAAAAGGATGCCACACCCAGAACCTCTGGTGGTCATTTGCACGAGAACCCTCAGACTCTTGGGCAAACCCTAAGTTCAGAAACTTGGGTTCAGAAGGGACTCTGGTTCTCGTTTGGGCTTTAATCTGCCTTGAGCACCTGTGAGTGAAGAGGTGCTTTCGGAAATGCCTGAGGAGGGCACAGATCTGCCTTAGGGTCCATCTCGGACCCACCTGCAGTGCTTTCCCGTGAAGAGCCTCCTACAAGAGGCTGGCTCAGCTGTGCACTTGGATGGACCCCAGTGTTGGCCGATCTGACCTCCCAACCATCTGAAAATGCCAGCTAGAATAATTCATAAATAAATGTACACACTGATTATCGTATGTAATATATATACTTCAATTATACATGGAAACATATTCACATATGTATGCAATTATACATAACTATATGTGTGTATATGTGTGTGTATATATACATATATGTACATATATATATATATATAATTCAGTTATTCTCATGGCATTTCCCATTTCTTCCCATTTCATCCATTTGTTTTTCTAATTCTCTAGCCAACTGCTTTAAGTTGTTCATGTGAAAGAACAGCCTCAACTTCTTGGAGGTCAATTCAGGATTGGAATCATATTTGAAAGCTTACCCTAATTTTTAACGTGATCCGGACTTGCTCACACTAGTGTTGCAGATCTTAAAAAGAAAAAGCCATAATCTCTCAAAACGAGCCCATCCCAGTACAACTCTACACAGGCAAACGAGATGTGTTGCTCGTCTTCCCAGTAACTGCTTCCAGACGGGTCACTTGGAAGGTATTAGCGTCTGTGATGTCCGTGGCAGCAGCATTATTCCCCCAAAGGTGAACACACACGGTCAAATCTTAGCGGCCATTACTAGTGGACGAGGAGGAGGACCAGTGTTCATTTCAAATAAGGTCACCTCCAAACCATTCATGCTTTGCAGTGGTGCATGGTGGGTGGGGGGAGGGGGCAGGGCATGAAAGGCTATGGTTATCCATCCTGATTCCCATTTACTTGACTTCTTGAGTTGAGACTAGTCTTCCCTTGAGCATTCTGGGTGGGGCAAAAGTAGGCTCACAATTGTTTATATGAAAATAATACAATAATTAATAAACAATAATATAAGAATAAATTCTTGGTTTCATGTACTCATAATGGCAAACCTCCTTTTCCTCACCCTGTGTATGTCCCAAAGGTACAAGGTACCAGAGAGATTGCTGCTCAAACAGCTGGTAAAACTGTCGTACGTAATTGAGAAAAGGGATCACTGGGTCTTCGGTGCATAAAACACTGGGGATACGGGTGCGAGGAATAAAAATAATTGCTTTGGGTGAGAATTCTCCTCCTCAGCATCGGTGACGTGTTAGTGCAAGGGCTCCTCCCCAGCTCTTAACTGTGACCTGGAGGCCATGATGGGAGGAAAAGATTTTCCTCTCATTTGAAGGAGCCACATAGACAGACAATAGGAATTTAGGAGGGGTAGAATTTGGGAAACTCTGAAAGGGAGAGATTGGGTTGACCCCTGCCTTTCAAAAGTGGCCAATGTCACAGATGCCCCAGAAGGACACGAGTGTCAGCCCCCAATGACATTTTCACCAATGCCCATCAAGATGACAAAAATGAGGACAAAGCTCTTTAAATGAGTTATTCATTAAGTTAAAAGCATTCAATGGAAAGGACCCATATTTTACTCTGAGATTATGCCATCTTCGTTATAGAAGTTACCGTTCTCGTACAAAATGATGGTCACATTAGGGCTGTGATAACTGCTGCTGGAATGCACGTAAGTAAGTCCTGAAAATGTTTCCTGAAACCCCCTTTCTCTGTGAAACTCAAAGGTCCAAGAGCGATTGAAGACATGAGGGGCTGGTTGAGTCGACAGGCCCAATTTAGTTCAAAGAAAGAAAACTGCCAGAGAATGCAAATTACAGAGCGGGGTGGACACGCGGAATGATGACTGTCTGCAGATCTTTAGCTGTTGGACTCCAGCTCCAGGCACTTGCTGGGAGCACCGGCGCATCGCTAAGCCAGAGTGTGTGCCCAGACCAAGTCAGCTTAGCATCTTTTCCACCTCCTTTCCAAGACAGAGAATGCAATGTTGTCATGTTCTAAGCTGTTTAGAGAGGATTCTACCCAGGAAGCCCATGGAGGTGCATGGAGCAGTGGACAGTCTCTGTCCTTTGCCTTCGGGGACGCGTTCTGATGCATTGAATCCCAGGGGCTGGAGCTCTCTGGCCCTGCATGGATCCTGCTGCTTAATTTTCTGGAACATTGGTCCCTGCTTCCTTCTCTCCACTCCAGCCCTTCTCCTTACCTCCCATCCTGCGTACCTCCCCCTGACATCTATCTCTTTCCCTGTGGTGGCCTCCGGAGTAACTCGGAGCAGAAATTAACTGCTCCAGTGCCCTGAGAGCGTGTACGTCCCTTTCTCCTGTTGGTACCACTGCACCCTGGGGCTGCCGATGAGGGATGCAGTAAGTGCTAGCAGTGCGGAAGCCCTGCTATGGAATTCTTTAGAGACCCAGCACTTAGGTTACCCGGACTGTCTCCACGAAGGTGAAAATGGACAGTCCAACAGCATGATAGGAAGAATCCTTCTGGAATGGGCTAGAAGGCTCTGGGAGGTCAAGGCCCAAGCTCTGGCTCTGAAGTCAGAGGATCTGACCCAGCTGTCAATGAGCTGGTGACTCTTGCTCCCAGAGCCTCGCAGATACAGAAAGGGTCCGGGCAGAAGGGCCTCCAAGGGACTGTCAGCTCTCACGGGCTGCCATGCAGTGAGTCCGTTGCCTTCTCTCAGGCCAGCCTGGGCTCTGAGCACAGCCAAGCTGAGGGGCTGGCGGAGACAAGCAGAGGCAGTGGGTGTGGATAGAGGCGGGGCAGCAGGGAGTTTTCGCTGCCCTGCTCTACAGAGGCACCCCATCCTCTGCAGGGAAATTTCTCGGGGGCACAGTTAAGCATTCCCATCAGCTGAAGTCCCCTGTTTTCTCAACAAAGTTGTCTTATGTTGGAGCTGTAAGTGAGCACTGCATTCGGCTAGATCCAGCCGGTGGGTCTTGTCACCTGCACTGAATTACCTAGAGACAGGGACCTCCCTGCCAAACCTGATGTGTCTGTACAAGCTAACGCTATTTCTGCACCCATGCAGCCATAGCCAGTGACCAGCCACAGTGGTCACGCCTTCTCACACCTCCTGCTGGTTAATTAACCCTGTGTAATGGAGAGGCTGCAGCTGCTTGCATTTTTTGCCTAAAGGAAATAAACATATATATCTATATGAAAATATAGATATATAATGTCTATGGGGGAAAAACTGTCAAACGTAAAAACCTAACAATCATTATCAAGTTCAAGGAGATCTTGGCACACTTGGCTGTATGTCCATGAGGAATGCTAAGGAAAAAAAATGCAAGTCAACGTGTCCCCAAGTCTCCACCACCATGAAAGGAAAGACCACACGAAAATGTGGAATCTACTTGGCTGGAGATGATCATTTCTGTGGGCTTTCCGGATATACTTTACTTTCTGTTGTCTGTACTGGTTCTCTTTCTCTCGTACCAGAGATGTGGCTGGTTAGAGAAACGGTCCTGATGAACACTTCCAAGCTGACAACTCTTTAAATAACCAAACCAAAAGAATTCAGTGCACCTACACAGAGGAAAGGGGCGTGTCCCTCTTGATGTGCTAACTTACCAGGTTGTGTTTCTCTAAACTAAATGCTAACTTACCAACTTCTGTAGGTTTCACTGAATACAACTGCATGGAATGCTGTTACTGTTTGCAATGCCACCTAATCTGAAAACATTGCATTTCTTTTTAATCCAAAGGGGACTAGCAGTTTTATTGTGTTTGCATGTGCTTTCCCCCTAGACTCTGGCTGCCCTAACAAGAAATTCAATAAATCTACTTCCAAACCATCTTGCACAAGCTTTGCATGTCCAGTCTGGGCCTGAGGAAATTAACAAGCGAATAGAACATACCATCGACTTGCGGAGTGGCGATAAATTGAGAAGAGAGCATATCAAGCCATTCTCACTGATGTTTAAAGACTCCAGCCTGGAGCACAAGGTAGAGCTGGGTCTCTGTAGTGGCTCTTTTTCTGAAGTAAATTGTCATAAATGTTCGCGGAACCACAGAGAGAGTCCAGGGGCTGTGGTTTTGCTTGGTATGTTTGTGGTTCGTTTGTTTGTTTGTTTGGTTTGGTATTGTCTTTTGTTTTTCCGTTTGAAAATCATGAGTAGACTGAAGGCCATGAGAGGAGATGCCTTTTAAATAAAGAGCCTCGAGCAGGCTCTTGAAGGGAAAGAACAAGGAGCCCTTTATCCCAGTGAGCATGACAGCCATTCCTTCCCCTTTGATATTATCAACCCAAGTGACATTAGCACCCACTTGCCTTTGGTTTTAAGTTAATTCTTGTCAGTTGCAACCCTTGTAACATAATATATATAAAGGCATCCAATCACTTCACGTAGGCATTAGTGATAAACTCTGTCTTACTTAGCTTGTAGGGGACATGTGTTCTCCCACTTTCCCAGTTCCCTGCTGGCCCCTGATGTAGGCATAATAGGAAAAAAATGGGTTGTGGACCCAGAGTTGAGTTTGAAATCTGCCTCTGCTACTGCTTTGCTGTGTGACCTTTGAAAAGTGGAGTAGCCTCTCTGAGCATGAGCCGTACAGTGAGGATCATGAACATGCCTCCTTCACAGGTTAGCATGGAAGGCTTCAAGCAATGCCTTCATTAGATGAAGTGTCCAAGAACGGCAGCCATCGCCATACTGACGACGACTTTTCCAGTGCCCCTCCCTCCACCCAGCTCTGAACTGTAAAGTGCTGTGGGAGGCACTGTCCCTGCTGAACTGGGCTGCTCCTCGGCACCAATGGAAACCAACAGGCCGCCCTCAACTGAGCACAGGTGCTTGGTACCTGCAAGAGCCTCAGCAAGAGCAGCAGGGTATTTGCCAGCAAATTTCAGGATTTTGATCTGATACTCTGCAAAGCCCCAGTGAGCAGTTTTTGTGTGAATTTGGTCAGCTTCCTAGGAGATTCTGTGCTCCTCATTTTGGAGAATTCACACTGCTGTGCACACGCACCACTCCCAATGAAGTCTAGTGACGCCCTAAAGGTGGCAGACTCCAAAATTAATATCTTCATCAGTTCAGTTTAGTGTATTGTATCTATGTGCCAACATAACAAAAGAAGATGAAACATTTTGCTTCTCGCAACTTCTCCTCCCACCCCTGTGCCAAGGCAGGTGGACATCTCTGATTCACAATATAATTGGGGGCTTAAGGTCCAAATTAAATGCATTTTCTTTCCTGGTTGCTATGTTGAAGGAGCTAGGAAGAGCAGGCTGGTCTTGCAAAGAATCTTCTCAATTAGCTGCTGTAAAGGCTGGTGTCTGCCAGTGTTCAGACCCACACAAAACCCTTTTATTTGTTCTTCTTAAAGATATACTTGATTCGCTAATGACCTGAGCCCTGCAAACATGATTTCTAATGTTTTTTTTAATTGAATCTTGTCTGCAGATACCTGGTATTGGGGTAGGAATGGATCCGGGGAGGCACAGGATGTCTAAGGTCGATCTCTGTGGCAACCTCTGTGGGGGGACGGGTTCTTCTAGAAGAAGCAAAGGCCAGGACTTACCCACTGCAATACAGCCATTTAGCGTGTGCTCTGCATGGCACAGGGTCCCCAGAGTGAGGGTGCTGGGGCACATCAGAGAATATCTGTCTCCCCGTGCCACAGAGACACCCCCACTCTTGCTTTCTCTAGGGCTGTGTTACTGCTGAGCAGAGGATACGCTGACGGAAGATAAGTAACAATCATTAGGTGTTTACCCAGCTCTATGTGCTAGTCTAAGCCGTCTGCACAAGGAGACCGAGAAGTAGATGTCACTAGATGCCTCATATTCTAAGTGATTAAATGAAACTGATGGAGAAATCCAAACTCCAGCTGTCAGTAGAGGGGCTGTGATCTGAGCCCACAGTGACCCCCAAAGCCAGGGTCTTGTCTGTTCACCACACTGTCTCGGGGACTTTTCCCCCCAGGCCTTTGTACAAGGAGACAAGCCTGTATTACCTCCATCCTCTTCCCTTTGAACCTTGAATGGGGTTCTAGGCACAGAGCAGGAGTTTGAGGGGGAGATGAAACAGGAAACCATCCTGGGGCCTTACTGAAATAGGAGTGGGGCCTTTAAACCCACGGGACGCCGGAATTAGTGCCCCACCCAGCCAGCGTGACTCCGAGCCTGGTGTTGTGTGTGTGGGTCAGTTCACTGCACCCTCGGAAAACACACTGCCATCCCACTTACCAAAGACAAGCGGAGCCTCTCAGAGGTGAAGTAGAGGTCACAGATCTAAAACTCCAGCTGCCATATTTCAGTGACTCTAAGCCACCATCGACTGGGGCTATGCCATTTTCTGTACAGTGCTAAGAAAACCGACCAATTGGGGAGTTTAAGAGGACCCCTCCCCCACCCCCCACCCCCCAATAAACTGGGCTTACACCTCCAGCGTAAGAATGAACAGAAAAAAAAAAGCCACCCAGCAGACAAGGATAGAAGAAACCCACATTCCTATACCCTGGTATTGGTCAGATGAAGGGGAAAAAAAGAGCTCTCCAAGAGTCTAAACTTCGAAAGGCAATCCGTGTAGGTTTGCTGCCTGAGCTCACAGTCTAACTGTGCACTAAATAAAACCTCAGAGAATTATATTGCCCCCTGGTGACCAGTAGGAGCACTTGCAGGCCTCTCTGGAGGAACTCAAAGATTTGAAGACTCCACAGATACCAAGAACAATCTGATTTCAAAGACACTACAACATGAGAGGGGTGGGGAGTTAAGAAACATGGTATTCATGACATCAAAGCCTCAGACAACCGCCCCACCCAGCTTTGGGGGAGCAAGTCTGCACCGTAAAAGCATGTTTTCCGAAAGGAAAAGTGCAAATGGAAATAATGACCTTGCCCTGGGAAATGTGGGGAGGAAAAGGCTTCGCTCTGTTTCAACAGCAAAAAGATACGCAGATCAGGGAACCCCTTCCCCTCTCCCCCTCTATTAGTGAATTGGAGAATACAAAAGCTCCTTTGAAATGTCATTCAGACCTTTCCCAAACACCTTTGCGTATAAAAGTTGGCGTCTCCATCCACAGCATCATGCACCAGGCTGTTGGATGCCCCCTGGTGTTGCAGAAACACTTGTGGGATGAGTGAAGACTCAGACCGGGGAGAACGTTCAAGGAGACTGCTTCACCCCTGTAGCTAGCTGGGTTCAAAATATTGTTTTAGTGAACTCTAAGAGCCAGAAGACATGGGTCAGTTTTGTTTTGTTTTATTTTGTTTTTAGATTTTATTTATTTGTTCTGAGAGAGAGAAAGGGGGGAGAAAGAATAGGAGAGAAACATGGATCAGTTGCCTCTCATGTGCCCCAACTGGGAGTCGAACCAGTGACCCTTTGCTTTGTGGGACGACACCCAACCAGCTGAGCTACACTGGCCAGGCCATGCAGGTCGGCTTTGATCTGACTCTCTGGCTGTGGCGTTTCAGGAGAAAAGACTAAACAGTCCCACTTAACTCCCTGCCTTGGCATTTCAAAGTGGCACACACGCAGGAATCTTTCCAGCTAAACCTCAGAAAAGCCACGTGTGAGCAGCACACTTTCCCACCCTGTCCCCTGGTTTCCGCCGCTGTGAAATGCACAGTTGGTGCTTTGAGCCCGGGACCAAGGCGACCACGTGACCTGGTTTGCCTGAGACTGTGCTGGTTTACATCCATTGTCAATACAACTATTAGTAACGCCTCCTTTTGTTCTCAAAAATCACCCTGTGTGAGTGACAGGTCATGTGACCAGATCCGCATCAGTGGGTCTCAACATCTTCACTGCCCAGCAGCCGTACAAGGACTTTCAGGTGGACCCCGGCATGCGGGTGGGGGCCCTAACCCAGTCATCGGAGGTCCCCTCCAAGTCCTTCCGACTTCACAGAAGAATCCTCTACCCCCCTTCAGTCTCAGGTTAACATTTGCTAAGGGAGCTTGCAGATCTCAGGGGCAAACAAAAATCAGAACTACACCAAAGAGATTCAGGGAACAAGACATGTTGGTCAAATACTGTCAGTCATGGTGGACTTCTTCTCTTATTATAGACGACCTTTTCTTATTAAAAAAGAATGCATTTTCCAGAATAAAAGCTTATTCTAAGCACCTACGGCAGAAAGGGGAGAATGGTATGTCGGTGGCCTTCCAACCAGGAGAATCACCGGTGCTAATAACATGCAGGCAGCGGTCACGGTCATCTTTCACGAGTGTGATGCCACACACACACCTCTGCCACTCCTTTTCTGAAATGGGACCACTTGACACACAGGCCGTTGAACTTTTTCCCAGTGTTAAGTGTGAAGTTATACAGAAATTGCTTTGTAACTGCATGCTACTTACTCCATTGTGTGTTTTAACCATTGTTGGCTTTTTTTCCCCTCAGTTTTTCACTGCTGTTAATTATACCCTACATGGTGATGGCTAGTGTCATATTTAATCAGACATCCATGCTCAACTGTCTTCTTTGGATCGAGGCCTAAAAATGGGAGTGAAAGAATGCACATTTTTAAATGCCTGATGTGCATTCTGCAATTGCCCTTAAAAAATCGTGCCTCTACTTTTTAAGCTTGCCAACTTGATAAGAGACACGCAGGATCTGCCTGTCCTTTTAAAAAATTATTATTGATGTTGATGTCTTCAGGTACGTGTTTTTGTGTTCTGGTCTTTATAGTTCTTTTGTGACTTGCACACTTGTCTTTGCTGCCGTCTTTCCTTGCACTCACCGATTTGCGAATGTTCTCTGTATGAGGAAGAATTTAACTTACAAGAAGGCGATGTTTCTCAGTCTCTGGTTCTTACTTCTCTCCTAGGACCAGGCTCTGAACAAAGCTTAGGATGAGGAAGGCAAGGAATTATAATTACTTAAAACCAACTCAAAACCTTTAGTGTGTTGAGAATGCTTATTACCATAGAAACACTTGTTTGGAGGGACTTCGTTCAATTTAGTATGGCAGAAACGCTGTGACCAACCTCAGAATGTGGCAACGTTTCCATTTTGAATAGAGATGAAGATACGTTTGATAGACACTTCAGAATTAACTGGGAATTTCTGTTTTGATGTTTTAGTAAGTGTTCAGTCAAACCATATCAGTGATAACAGATTTCCTTCCTTCTTTCAATGATAGTGTCTTTCTGTTAAATTCTGAAACTTTTTTTGAAGAAAAGACCTCCTTTGTCACTGTTACAAATTTCAGCAGTAAAAGCGTCTTTGTCCCAGGCTAGTAGTTTCCAAGCTTGAGGTTTCCCTGGGATCTTATTTAAAATGCCCATCGCTCTGTCCCCCAAGATTCTAACTTTGCAGGGGCGGGGGCCTACATTTTGAGAAAACTCTTCTGGGATTCTCTTGTCCTGAGTCTCCAGCCACCTTTCTCTGTCTTTGGCTGCATGTGAAGGTTTGAGCTAGTCACCTGCCTCATGCCTTGGGGCATGAGGTCCCCCCAGAAGGTCACACCCAGGTCTACACTCAAGGTCAGTGTGGCTTCAGAGAGACCTAGAAGGTGTGTCTTCATTAGGCTCACAATGATCCTAGAAGCCTGGGCTCAGGCATCAAACAGACCTTGTTGAAAGCCCGCTTTGAGGGTGTGAAGGAGGGCTGACTAGTTTATGAATCATTATCGGACACTGACAGGTCGAGAGCTTCCTGCCACTCAGACGGACACTCCCACACACACATACAAAAGCTCCATTCCTCTTACAAGTGTTTGGGGTTCAGTAAAAGGGCAGAAAACGTGGACTTGATGACTGAGTAGATGTGACGAACCCCATTCCTGCCACCGAGGGGATGGGGAGCTCACTGAGACGGTGATGATCATAATCCCTGCCCTGAATTAGACTGGTGCAAAAATCAGAAGACAAAATACTCACATAACAGAAGTGTGAGTACATGCAGTAGTCCCTCTCCCTCTTCTTCTGATTGACGCTATGCCAGTCCAAATCCGGTTGAGGCTACACCACCACCTAAAAGAAATCCCACACTTCTAGAGCTCTCTCAAAAAAACGGCTTCACTGAAAATGGTGAGCAGGAACAGTTGTAACATGTCTTGTATCACAGGGTACTAGGGCCACAACTTCCACGGACACTTAAATATAAGTATTAACACACAAAGTTGTGTACTAAAAGAGCTTGCTAGAAATCAAGTTCTGTGCTGAGGATTTTCAACACATCCATTTAATGTTGCCCTTTTTCTGTCAGCAGCCACACGAACACAAGGATTTGTCACACAAGGAAGCCATTGGATAACCTTTCAGTTGAGTTCAATTGGTTCTTATCTCTGTTCAGAATTTCTCTGTTTTCTCTGTCCTTTATTAAGAAATTCCAAGTTAAATGGAGGCTTAACAGATTTCAGAAAAAAAATGCATCATGAACTTTGAAACGCTTCTTTCTTCTTCCTATCAACTCCTGTTGGCGTCATGAGTAGAATTGGATAATTAAGAAAGAATTTGCAAAGCAAAGAAGGCTATGCAAATGAATGAATTAAAATGGATTCATTCCACCTTCTATCTGATGGAATCATTCCATTTGATAGATTAAGATGTTGGACTCTGGAATCAGGTAACGAGGGAAAAATGCATGTTTTTTCTTCCTCAAGACATTCCGAATTTGTTGAAACACTACACTTCTTATTTAGATGTGGGGAGGTAGGAACATGGAGCATGAACCAAACAATCTTGGGTGTTTTCTCTCACTTTCTGAATCAGATACTATCCAATCATTTTCATGACCTTATTTTTTAAAGGAATTTTTCTGTTGGAAGCTTAGGTTACTGTCATATTTTTGCTACTCTAATAAGACCCAAAATAGTAAGAATATTTAGGCCACCTCCTTCAAGAAGGAAGGACAGAATACAAGGACCCTGGGGGCGGGGGAGAAATCACCCCTTATTCAAGCGGTGGTTTTTGTCAGACTCCTTTATGTTCTTGATATTTTCTTGTAAAGTTATTGCTATTTCTACTTCCCTCTAGGTAGACACATGTAATCAAGGGCCATTTTACTTGCCTTTTTATCAGACCAATTAGCTAGCTCCAGTCCCACAAAGCCAGCATTTTCAGCCCATGTCATCTATAGTAGTATGATCTAAAATGATAGAACTATGAAGATTTCAATCCAAAGGTTATTGGCGTGGTCCTTGAAGCAAGCATCATCTTTCATGTGTAGACATCACCATCATCTGCAACCAGGGGCTTCTGGCAAGGAGCATGGGGTAAGTGCCACTCCCTCGGCCTCACCCTAGCTTGGGGAATGGACGAGTCAAGAAAGGGAGAGTCCTCCTTCCAAGGGTGGGAGACTTGGGGGAGGGTGAGCTGGAAGAATGGTGAGATGGAAGCTTTGTAATCCTCTGCTTGGAATTCTCATGCATCAGTCAACCACCCCCCTCAAACACACACACACACACACACACACATACAACCAAGGAAGAGTATAGCATTAAGAAACATATGGCCATGAAGGGTCTCATTCTATCCCTGGGTGACATCGTTCCAGCCTCACACTTGTGAAGCTGTCCATGTTACATATGTTAATGAGTTTCTTGGTAAGTCTACTGAACATGAGGAAACCTATGTCTGTGCAGAAGTCAGGTGGCTTGGGAAGAAGTATGCCGGTGAGAGATTTCCTCGGACACACCTGTCCCCCATTGAACTGCTCCTGGTAATGACTGTGGCTAGATACTAGACACCAAGCTGGGGAAGACAGGCTATTTCAAAATAGGAAATGACTACAAATTAGTCCCTTGCACTTTCATTGCAATTATGTCTTTTACCCCAATGGTCTAATTTAAGGATGCTCTAGCCACCGCCATGATACATAATGAGGAATTTCACAAAAGAATGAAGTTAAATTCCCTCACTTGTGAAAATGAGCAGATGGTCTCGGCTGAGATTCTTCTTTAATTTAACAAACATATTAATTTATACTAATGAAAGATATGCTAGGAAATTATCTCTCTGCAAACTAGATTTATCCAAAGATGAAATGGGTTCTCAAGTGAGCGGATGATTTCCCCCACAGTTGAAAATATGCGGGCAGGAGTTAACGGTTCATTTCTGAGAGATTTTACTGAGTGAAATTGGCACTAAGAAGAGTTAGACCAAGGCGAGAAATACAATCTACTCTACCTATAAAATTTTGTAATCTCACATGCTCACTTGGACAAAAGTATGGTTGTCCTTTGGACCATTAGCTAGATAGATAATTACATCTTGTAGAGATGTAAAGATTTAGTTAGTACCTCATATCTCATAGTCCAAGGCGAGAACCTAGGCATGCAGGGTAACTTTCCTGCCACACACCTAGGAAGATTTTCCAGGCCTGCCTTAGACACAGAAACATAGGCGATTGGAAGCTCTCCTTCACCTCTACAAGCTAGCTTCCCTGGTCATCCCTCTGTGGCTGAAGAATCCAGAAGGGGTTTTTCCTTGTGTGGTCAGATCTGTGTTCCAGGCTTCCTTGTGACTGAGCTAGGAACCCACAGATCCTCAAGGCTCTGAGTTCCTTTCTGAAGATGCCTCCCAAGAGAATCCAGGGCCAACATCCCCAGACATGGACAAAGTATAACACGAGTTTCTCCTGTCCCACTTCCTAGAAAGGGAGCCCTATTCTCATCCTGATCAAATCAAGTAGGGAACTGTCATTTCTTTGTATCATAAACCACAGCATTGAAGTATGTATATACCAAGACACATTATTGTGTGCCCAATGAAGATGACCCTATCTGGAAAATAGCAAAGTAGTAGTAGACGGAGGAGCCAATGGGACCTTATGCTGGGGCCGGGGGCCAAACTCTTTGGATTCCCTACTTACACTCTGTAAAGTCCTGGCTGAGTCTCTCAATTATTCTAACCCTCAATCTCATTATATGCAAAATGGGGATGTGATAAATGGATCTCCCGCAATGTGTTGCCATAATTAAATGACATCATCCATGCATAGCACATAGCATAGCACCAACATTGTGGTAGGTATAGAATTTATTCATTTAACAATAGAACAGAGGTTAGATTCCTGAATTATTAGTCATTATCACTCAAACTTGTTACATTAGACTATGGCCATTTCCTGAATCAACCAAAACCCTACAGACTGAAAAATAATAATAATCAAATTCTAATCTATGCTCTCAAAGGAAGCCCTTGCAATTAGCATGAACCCCATTACAGTTGGCTCAGGTACTGCCTCCAGGTGTTGGCTCACAGCGAAACACTGATAGTGGAAGATCTGGAGGCAAACTAAGTCTTCCCACTTGGTCTCCACCAGCTTGCCACCAGAAGAAAATGAAAAACACTAGATCTTATGCAACTTTAATCTGAATAAATGATGATTATGTGACATTTTTAAAGTCATCAGTAAGAAACACTCAGGAAAGGAGTCGGAGACTTGGGTGTGGGATCTATAGGAAAGGAACTTTTCACAGTGCAAATGGACCAATGATGATGGAAGGAAACTCTGCAAAGAAGTGAGCTCTCAGCCACCAGGAGTATTCAAGTTGAAGGTGTTAAAAACCTTGGGATGTCCTGCCCCAGCTCAGAGAAAAGAAACCCACATCCTCCAACAAAGCAAAGAAGGTCACCTGGAGATAAGCAATAGGTGATATCAGGGATGTTATGAAAAGGATTCCTGAAGGCAGTGGTCCCTTACCACTTCGAGATGCTGTGATGATGAGAATGATGATGAGTTGATGATGATGATGATGACAATGGTGAAGATGAAGAAAAGGAGGGAGAGAGAGATCAAGTACACTACAAATTATTATTGTTGTTTCAAAAATATTACTACCTAATCTAGATAGCCAAGTTGGTTTGAAATTAATCGGTCAGCCAACAAAGAATAATTTGGTCCATTGCAACTGGTTGTTAAGAGGAATTCAGACAGTTCTTCTTCGAAGTAACTGCTTTGTGGCTAACTCATTTATTTTCAGGCTGGTGTGCGTGGGTCTCTATGACCACATCCTTTTCATAAGTGGCGCCCTTTGTAGTTCTTAGTAACGTGGGTTTTCTATGGCGTCCTTGGGAGTGAGGATAGCTTCAATGATTCTTCAGAACATGTTTCTGGTTCCCTTCCAGATACCAGCAGGTTGTCCAAACATGGACAGAGGCCTCCGGACAGGAGGATAGAAGGGGCCCTGACCCACAGGAGCCCCGTGGTCACAGCACTGAGTGTGAATCTCTGAGCAGCATTGTGCTTCTTTCACAGAGCTCACCAGCTGCAGACCACGGCCCTTCCCCAAATCTCAGCCACGACAATGAGCCATTGGTTCAGTCTGATGTTTCAGTCTGAAACCCAGACCATGCCCAGAAGTAGGCCAGGGAATAAAAGTCACGCACCTGTTGATTGTGGCTACCATACTGACAAGAGGTTGGACTGATGCTGTTTCATTGACCTGACCATGACCTCCTCCTCCTGGTGTTGGGACAAGGAGCCTGAGGCATTATCAGAGCTCTGTGGACTGGCTTTCTTCATAAAGTAACTCTGCAAAATTCAAGGCAGGGACAGCAGCGTTCCAAAGCCAGGCTTCGCTTTCTGCCCCCTCCCTCTAAAAATGATCTGTATGCCATGCCATCTGTGGCAGGTTCCTAGGCCTCTCTGGCAGGAAGGTAAAAGGAGGAGCTTGGGTTAGGCTAATTTAAGGTCTTTTTCCGTTTTAAGAGTCCTTTCCTCCTTCTGAATGGATTATTCCTCAGTTTAATGACTCCTAAATGATTCCAAAAACTAGGCAGGACTAAGGCAAGTACACATTCGGTGCTGACCTTCCAGAAGCTTTTAAGGCCGGATTATTAAATTACTGAGTACTCTGCATAATCAAAATAAAGTTATCGCTGTCCCCCAGGGCTGCCTCAAGCAGGCCGCAGAAGGCTCCAGGCTTATTGGTCAATCAGTCTTGGTTTCCCTTGTATGAAATGAAAGGGCTGTCTTTGCTGGGGATGGCTTAGGCTACTTTTTGTTTGAAGAGTCTCTGAATGTATTTTTCAATAGTTTTACGAAAAAGGAGGCAGAAAGTCTCTCTCTGGTAAAAGACTTCCCTGTGTCCCCAAACCAAACAAGAAATGGAGCAAGATCCTTCAATGACTTAAGTTTACTCATGGAGAAAGTCAATGTGAATTTGATTTGCTAAATATGTGGGTGTGTGCTCTTCTGTTTCGTGAAAGTTATGCTATTTCAGTGGGAGAAGAAAGGGGTAAGCTCAGGCAAAGTCCCTCTCCCAGGCCCTCTGACTGTGAAGGGACATCTCCTCCCCCCTGGGTCCCCACTGAAAGCAGGGAGGGAGGGATGGAGACCACACTCTGAAGGGTTTTATAAGATATGAGTTCCTATCAATTTTTGAAAAATCTTTATTTGCTTTGTCTCTTCCTGCTGTTTCCCTCCAACTCTAAACACTGGTAAAACTTAACTCTTCCAAATGCCCAACTCTGCTGGGAAGTAATTTATTCTCCTTCTTTTTTAATTACAGTATTCTCAAATGAGAGATGAAGTGTTCAAGTCAAACTTGGTCTGTGCGTTTATCGTTCTTCTGTTTATCACGGCCATACAAAGTTTGCTTCCTTCTTCAAGGTAAATACGAAAGAACAAAGCTACCAGGTGAAATTTCTTTGTGAGCTGATGGTCCCTCACCTAGAGCCTGCCAGCTGACCTTTTCATGGGGTCAGAAGTTAAAATAACGGGATCCAGGACCCATATTGAAATGTGCGACAATGTCAGTGTCTATTCTGGTGGTCTTACTCCATGTAATAATCCAATTATTCTGCTAAGGCAAGAGTTTCTCCCCCAATCTAAAAAAGCACAAGAACCAAAATCGAAATAGGTCTCCCTCTTATGTGGCATTGCCCATGAATACAGAAAGTAGACAACAACCTCAACTCCCACTTATGTTCCTTTGTTGCTCATAGATACAGCAGCATAGCTTCTGGGGTCAGCAAAATTGGCACCTTAATAATACCACAGACACCTACATGTGGGTTGTCACTGTTGCAAATACTTTACGTACAGTAACTCATGAAATCCTCATGGCAACCCTTGGAGGGAGGCATTATTATCCCCATTTTAAAGATGAGAGAACTGAGGCTCAGAGAATGAAGTAAGTTTCACAGCATCTGACAGGTGAAAAATGTTACAGCCTGGATTCCAACCCCAAAAGTCTCATTCCAGAGTCTGGGCTCATAACACTCGATTGACACAGTAGCATGTTGTACAGGTGACCTCTGAACTTAGCTCTGGGTCAGTCTACTAGCAAGGCCTGTGCCCTCTCCTGCACTGTAAGGTAGCTTCTGTCTCTTTTCTCAGGTATCCCAGACTCACCGTGAATTCTTCTCTTTCATGTGGTTAAAAATAACATCAGCAAATGTTGGTTAAATGTCTGATATAGGCAAAGCAACATGCTGGACCCCAAGACTAAGACATCATTTAGTGGGAGGGAGAAATTGGCACTGGCTCCCCCTTACTGAGCTCTTACTGCATGCCAGGAGAGGACTCCTCCATCTTTTGCATGGTTGTCTCAGTAAAGCCTCAGAAATAACCCATAAGTGAGGCAGCATTCTAATTCCCATTTTGTAGGTGAGGATTCATTCAAGGTCATATGTCTACATGATGGCTGAGATGAGAATTGGACACAGAGACAGAGTTTTGTGCTTTGAACTATATAGCTGCTTTGTCCAAAATCAGTGATTTGTTCCAACTGGGTGATTTTAAGGCAAAGTTTACAGAAAAGGTGATATCTTGAGCTGAGTACAAGAGGGAGACAAGGAATGGAAGAAGACTTCCAGTTAAGAAAACAGCACTGGCAGAGGGACGGTGATGGGAAAGGCCTTGTGTTTGCAGAACAGTGAGGACATAGGAGAGTCTAGGATAAAGGATTTGTGCAACGAGGTGGTGGGTGCCATGGTTGAGGAAAGAGTGGGCTAGCAGAAGTTCAATGTCCACTGTGCTACTTTAAGGAACTTAGAATCGATCCTGGGGGCAGGAAGGAGGCCCCGAAGGGTTTTAAGTAAGATAATAGCATGACCCTACAAAGGAAAGATGTTCAAGTTAACTAACACTTGGGGAAAGGCAATGTCTGGCCTTTTCTAGGTTATTAGAAGAAGGGGAGAGGATTCCAGGGACACAGTGGCTGTGGTGCCATGTTTCTAAATCTCTCCGAATGCCCAGATATCTGAGCACTTAGCCAGCAAAACAAAAAACCTTATGGACTGTATTTAGAATGAAACAGGCGATGTGGTAGCCCCATAAATTCCAAATGGAAGTGGCTAGTGGGTCTCCCAAGAGCCCCAAGATTGGTGTGATATCAAGCGTGGGAGGAATCACAAAGACGCAAGTAGGCATCTGTCATAGCTGGAAAACAAAAGAGCCCCCATTACGGCCAACAGATAGTCCCTGGGATGTGCCATGGGAAAAACAGGAAAAGCACCTGGAAGTGGGAGGGCGTTGCCCAGTCCAGCACTGGATGAGTGCAAATGTTCAGGGGCTGAAGAGGGAAACCACCAGGATCCCCTGCGCTGCTGGAACGGACCAGCCGCCTCTCCTTCCCAGGGCGGGATCCTGGCAGGAACCGTGTTAGTGAAGTCCCAGCTACTCACAGTAAGGACGGTGGAGAGGAAATACAGTCCAAGAAAACGTGCGAAGGGACTCTAGTCATCCTGTTTTCAGTACAACATGAAAACAATTGAAAAAGGGGCTCTGTGAAGTTAAAACATAAACTCCACCTCTCCTAAAAGTGCAGCAAAGTTAATTTTACACAAAAATTTGCAACAAAATGTAGGGTTGGCAATCCCATACTAAATTATTACTCCTAAAAGAGAACAAAAAGTTGAGCCTTATAATCAATAAAAGCACTCAAAAAGACATGCCTATGATATATATCAAAACCTTAACCTACTATTTTGAAAGGAACTAAGCACTTAATGTGGTTCAACACATAAAATAATAATGTAAATCAGAATTAGGAAAACTTAAGACACTTGGTACGAGAATTCAGGAAGGAAATGAAAGTAAAAGAAAGATGCATTTCAGAAATGAAGACTTAAAAAGAGGCAACTCAGAATACTGAAACACAGCAATAACGCCTTATGAAAACCAGAAGATGGCAGGAAGGATGTTTTTAAAATCAGAGAGAAATCCAAAAACTCCACAGCAAGAAAAGCCTAAGGAGACATAACACTAAAAGGAGATATAAATATGGAAAGTTCTAGAAAGAATGTCCAACCCAGCATACATGAGCAGAATTAGGGGCCAGATTGTGGTCTTGAGGTGACATATCACCATTTTTATTTAAAAAAAATTTTTTTGAAAAACTGTGTGATTCTAGGGCTGGGACAGGAACTCTACAAAATAAGCCTGGAAGTCTTACCCAACTAGAATGCAAGGAAGCCCTACTGGCCCATGTCCAAAGGACCCGGAAGCCACACTGAGAAAACTCCCACTGTCCAAAGATAGAACAGTTTGAGCTTCAGTATGGATAACTGTTGAAACATTTGATCAAAATCCAGCAAATATTTTTAACTTCATGAGTTTCTGTGTTGGTAACTTTTGGTGAATGATAGGGAACTACTTGGTTATCTTGGAAACTAGTAAAAAAAGGAAAGAAACAAGTATTTTTTTCTGTCTTCCCTGCATGAACTATATCTTAAGATCACTAGACAGTAGGTGAGTGGATATATCATAAAATTATTCAAGTTATAAATTTAAAAGACATCATAGAATCAAAATACCATTACTTTTCAACTCTCAAAGAATTAATGGCTCCAGGAAGTGAGTAGGGAAGGACATACCAACACAAAGGGGAGAGACCACCGTGTCTCCTGGTGGGAGAACTCTGCATGCTTCTAGCCTTCTCATGAGATCAAACTTAAGTCTGATCGAGCCTCGAATCCAGTTCCCAATTTGCAGGAAATCCTGAAGGACCGAAGATGTTGAATGAGTGTGCAAAAGTAAAATCCAGACAGTGGGAAATGCTACAAGTCCAAGGGCACATAACCTTCAATAGCTAAATCACAAAGAAAATAAAGAAATAAGGGGAGAACCTGTAGGTATTTTTAAAGACTTAAAAGACAAATAAAATATGACCAGAAAATGAGCAAGACTGAACTGTAGTGTCTAAAAATGGGTGACACCCTCTAAAGACATAGCAAGTGATCAACTAGGGGTGTGAGAGAGGACTGGGCCAGGGGACACGGTGGGCAGGTGAAATGCCCTGCTGAGTTCTAGTTCACCATCTGAGTAGTTGCTACAAACACAGACATCATATAATTAATAGTAACTAATTAAGCTAAACTTTTTGTGATTTTTCTGTACTTATGCTTTACTTTACAATTTTTAAAAAGATTTTAATGAAAGAGAGAGAAGGAAGATGCATGTACCTCTGCTATACGCTGGCTGAGAAAGCTTTACATCAACGGCCACTGAACGCCGAGCAGCCACACCTGTTTAGATGCTGGGAACACACCACTGAACAAAAAAAGACCAAAACAATAACAACAACAACAAATCCTACCCGCCTAGACCTTATAATCTAGTGGAAGGAGACACAACAATAACTAAAATACCTACATATATCAAGGTTTATATGCTATAGGGTATATGTAGCTACCTATATGCTATGAATGTTAGGTAGATACATATGTAGATGTGCCCATGTTATACAGACATGTATAGACCATATATATAGTTATCTCTGTGCTACGCATATAGATACATATGCTCTGTACATAGGCTTGTATATGGACGCCAATGAATAAATCAGGATGGAGTTCCAGGGAGTGCCATGAGAGAATGGGTTTCCTGACTACCCAAGAGCCGTGGGGGCACTCGGGTCATTGGAAAGGCATGGCCTCGGGGCGGTGAGCTGTAAGTGGTGGTGGGGTCTGGCCAGATTCACCCAAACTGCCTGGGCTCCCCACTTCAGTCCTGCCAGTGGGAATGTGAGAGCCTAGAAGGATGTGGCCATCTCTGGTGCACACCCTCTGCACTCCTGGAGGTGTTGATACTCCCAACAAACATCCTTTGAGCACCTACTATGTGCCCATCTTCGCTGGGCACTGGAGATATACATTCATGGCTCCTGCCATTATCCAGCTTACATTCTAGTGGGGGACAGTTACAAAACAGTATCATAGTGCAATGACTCATGATAGGGAGAGTAAAAGGTGGGATGGGACATGTGCGAGTGAGGTGGGGGATCAGGGCAGGTGTCCTGGTGGGCGTCATAATTGCCTCCTGAAGGTGCTCTCCAAGTCATGGGGGAGGACTGAGAAGCAGGCGAGGGGGAAGGGCTGGAAATAGAGCGTTCTGGAGGAGAGTGATTTGTGCATCTGGAGGAATTGTGACTGGTTGGAAGGGAAGACTTTGTTGAAACATGTAACCAAAGAAGCAGTGTGATCAGATTTGTGTTTACAAGGATCACACTGGACATGGAAAATGGACAGGAGGGGGTGCAGTGTGGGCTAAGGAAGACCAGTTAGGAGGCCATCACAAACCTGCAGGCAAGAAATAACAGGGACAAGAGAGTGGCAGTGCAGGAGACGAGAGAAAGAATTTGCCAGACGTGCAGGGGAGAGAGCTGACAGCTCTGAGGCCCAGCTGGGTGTGGGGGGTGGGAGAGGAGCCCAGGGTGGGGTGAGAGTCTGGATTTGGCACTGGGACAGAAGGGGCATGGCATTCCCCAGCTGGCCTGGGCAGGTTCCCCTTCCAGGTGGAATGACACCAGCCTTGTTACCCAATTTCTAGCTTCAGGGAGAACAGACCTGGAACCTCACCCAGCAGCTGGCCAGATGGAGTTTCTGATGCTGGGGTTCAGCTGAAGTTAGTAACAGAAATACCAGGCAGTGCCCCACCCTCACTGGCTCAGTGAAGAGAAAAACCTGACAATGAAGAAAGTTCAAAGCTGAGCTCTGACCAGACAGTCCACATGTTGTGGGAATTCCATGGCCCATCTGCCCCAAACTGCACAGCTTCCTATAGAGTGGGCTTGTTTCCTCCCAACTCATTTTGCTTCTGATTGAGTCTTTGCGAACTAAACAGATGGTGGGTGCCTTTCTGTCTCTCTTCTGTCATGGACTTGTTAGCGGATGAGGCAGGCTGCTCATATGACCACAGCTAATCCCCAGCCCCCAACAAAAAATGAATAGACCCTGGCAAAGAGAGACGCTGCTTGCTCCGCTCTTCCCTCTAATTTCCACACGCATGCAGACGTTCCTCCCCGAGAGGGACACTGAGGAAAAACCTGAAAATACTTCTTATGGTTCTAACAATGTTTCTAAGCCTACATTCATGGTGACAGAGAGACAGGGAGAGAGGGAAGGAGGGAGAGAGAAGGAAGAAGAGAAAGAGAATGGGAGAGGAGAATGAAGAAAAAGAGGAAGTATTGAAAAGGAAGAAAGGGGAAATGGAAGGGAGAGAGGGGAAAAAACAGAAAGGAAAAGGCACTGGATCTTACTTTCCGTGCATCCTACCAGCTGCACGTATGTACTTGACTTCTCTGGAGCCTCAGTTTCTTCATCTGTAAAATGGAAATAAGAGTGCCAGTTCCCCATGGTAGAGGTCAGCATTAAATGAGCCATATCCATTTTGATAAATTCTGGTTGCATTCCTCTTTCTGGGCTACATCCTTTTTTGCCCCTTGAAGTGGCTAAGAATGCCTTCCTCTCAGGATTGCTAATAGGGTCAAGTGCTCTCTCGGCCTCTCAGGCTCTGCAGATTCTAAAGGGTGGTACAAATGTCACTATCCGTATGACCGGAGCCTCTGTAATGGGGCTCCTATTGTACGAGAAGCTGCTGTAAGACGTTCACTCATCCCCACTGCTCCCTGCCCACCCCCCCACCCCGGCACACACCAGATCCTGATGCTAACCCAGATGCTGCTTCAACGCACACTGCAGAGAGTAATTAGAACTTGATGTCTAGAAAGGATTTGGATAGAGCTGTTTGCAAATCCCTCGTCATTCTTTTTCAGACTTCATTTCAGAAATGAAAGGTTTCCTTGCCTCTAATGCACACAGTGCAAAGCAAATGCAGAACCCTGGGTACGGGAGGCACTCTATAATTAGAGGAAAACAACAATCCGATGCTATAATATCTGTGTGTGCAGAAATAAATGGATGTTGAGGAGCTGCAACGCAGATTTCCAGAAGAATTTTATGTGCAATGCCAGTACCTTACTTAGAAAGCCTGTCTTGTAATTAACCCTCTTCCCATAGATCTTGAAAACACCTTTGGTATCCTGAATTTCACCATGAATAGAGAAAGAGAGTAACATTTCTTTGAGTTCTTATTACGTGCTACACATTTCACTGCTTTATTATTTTAACATCTGAACCTCCCTTTAAGAGATGAGCATTGAAATCCCAGTTTTGCACGTTACAAAAATATTCAAGAAAAGTAAGTTTCCTTGCCCAAGGCTTTGCTCTTGCCGAGAGACCATATGCCTGCCTTTCATCTCCTGTCTTAGTTGGTTCCAGCTGCTGCTACAAAAACACCCTAGACTGGGTGGCTTATAAACACTAGAAATTTATTTCTTAAAGTTCTGGAGGCTGGAAGCCCAAGAGCAAAGCACTGGCTGATTCAGTGTTCGGTAAGGTCTCTCTTCCTCATTCATAGAGGTAATAGAGCACTGAGGGCATGTGCTTCACTGTTGCCCGTAGACTAGAGAGATGAGAAGGACAGGGAGAAAAGGCAGCAGAAAGTCAAGGGCAGCCACTCAAGGTCCTGCGTACCATGTAGCCTTCATCTGGGTGGCAGTGGTGGTCACGGAACCAGGCAGCTTTCTAATTGACCTTTGCATGGTTGGCTTCTGCCAAAGCTTAAAACAACACATGCATATTCTCCAGGGCTGCCTCCTATGGCTGAGACACAGCAGCCTTGGACTTGGCCCTTTCTCTCCTGGGACAACTGGGCAAAGCCATCCACTCTCCTTCATTTGCCTCACCTGGGGGCCCAGGAATAGTGAATGGGAATAGTCATTGGGAAGTTTTTCTAGCCTATTTTGAGGGAAGTTTCCCACTTACCTAGAGTCCTCTGGGAACCCATTGCTACACAGAACTTCTGTTCTTATCTAGAACTCCTACAGGAATTTCCAGTCAAGATGATCCATGAAATCAAGACTGTGCAAGTATTATTTTTTTAAAAAGAAATAATAAAACCTCCAACACCGAAAGCTGGGGCTAGGGGAGGAATCACTCCTAGCCTTCAGGATACCTGCCCGTGCAGAGGGACTTGTAGCCTGGGCTGATTTCTCCTTGTAAAGGTCTTACCTCCTGGCTGTCACAGTGCCATGCACCCCCGACATCCCGCCTTTTTTACCACATTTCCTAAATTACCTTGACAAGGAGAGGAAGCAGTCAAAGATACCTCCAGAGATAGGGTTTTAGATAAACTGAGTTGCTAGGAACAACCAGACACACTTTGGTGAGAGCTTGACACTAGAGAGGGACAGTTGGGAGTGACCGCAAAGCCAAGGGCAAGGACGCATCCTCCTTCCTCAGGTCTCAACCGCACCCCTACCAGTGTCCCAAATGGCACACAGTCCATTCCCTGCAAACCCTGGTGCTTACTCCCCAGACTGAGCAACTCGGAACAGGTGTCAGGTTCAGTTCTTGGCATCAGAACAACACCAAGAGGGAATCTGTTTGCTAAAACCCACCTTAAAAGGGAAAGGGCATGTGGTCCCCACCCAGCCAGAGTTTTGAGATAAAATTCCAGTGTTCTGTTGCTTTGGCAGCAGTTGGCCTAGTGAGAAAGATGAATGGCAGAAAAAGTAAAGAAATTGGGTAGGAGTGATACATCAAGCCAAATATTTGGTGTTCATAGAAAAGTTTCTCAATCGAGAGAATATTCTAGAAATGGATGCAATAAAAATATCTGCTGAATAGCCCTTTTCTTAAACAAACAGAGATCTAGGGGAATTATTGGAAGCTGGGGACAGGGCAGGGCGGTCATAGATGTGATTGACAGCATCTCTCAGTGAGTGGGGAATCAGACGACCAAAGCCGCAGGAGCCAACACACTTTGTCTCCCTGCAGGGTGATGCCCACGGCCATCCAGTTTTCCATCCTGATCATGCTGCACTCGGCACTGGTCCTCATCACCACGGCAGAGGATTATAAGTGTTTGCCCCTCATCCTCCGGAAAACTTGCTGTTGGATCAATGAAACCTATTTGGCCCGGAACGTCATCATCTTCGCATCCATCCTGATTAATTTCCTAGGCGCCATCCTGAATATCGTAAGCATTCCCAGCCCACCTACTCTCTGGTATCAGGGTTGTTCTCAGGAGTCCAGAGGTTATGGAGTTGCAGCTTCCTGATTGCCTTCCTTGGCACCAGTTACCTTCTTGTGCCTGGTCCAGCCCCAAGTTTAGGGACAGAGCACAAAGACATGGCTACTGTGTAAGACTGTGCATTTTGCTGGTGGCAAGTTGTCTCTTTCCCAGTGGGACAGGTTATTTGCTGCAAAGCAACTCTAAACTCCCTTGAGTCCCGACCTATCACTGGCTGACCAGTTGCAATGATAGAGAAGAGTCACTGCTTGTTAAGTGCCCACCTGTATGTGCCATGCACTGAAGGAGGAGCCGTACATTTTTTTCGTGTGTTATCCTCACACAAACCCCGTGAGGTAAGTCTCATTATCCCCACTTTATAGCTGAGGAAACTGAGGCTCAGAGACATGAAATAACTTGCTAAAAAGGTCTGTCTGACTCCATGACTCATGCTCATTCTCATCTGCTAAATTGTACCCGTGGGAATGGGAGTGCGGGAGTGGAAACAAATAGCTGTCATTTATTGAGCATCTCCTATGGGCCACAGGTAGGTATTACTGTTCCCATGTAATGGATGAGGAAACTGCATTTGAGGAAGGTTGAGCATCTTCCTATGACTTTCTAAAAGTTCCTATTGGATGTGACACATTGAACTCCAATGACTCTCCAATTGCCATATTTATCTTTGTTTTTAATTTGGTGGTCCATATTTTAACAATTTCATTTTCTCTCTAGAATGGTAACATGATAGCTATCAGTGTCTTCTGTGTATATACAAATAGTTGGTGTTGTCTGTGACTTAGCTACCTAGTGGAGTGTAGGAGTGGTTTATCTAATTCCAGGTTTTGAACTTGGCACCTTGAGAGAGGCTAGGTGAGGTGTCATTTGGTAACGGAAATCATCACCATGACCCTTGGGTATGAAGGAGGGTCTCTAAGTGTTCAGGGACCCAACGTGTGGACTCCCACAATTCTCAGACTTGCTTTGCAGGATTATACTGCCTGAAATTTATGGTCCAAATTGGCCCAGTAATTACTTAGAGTCTGTGTTGCTCAAGTTCTATATAGTTGGCCTTGAAGTGAAGGACTCTGTAGAACAATGAAAATGGGAAATCATAGTCTAATTAAATTCATCATCAAATAAATATTTTACAGATATGGCACTTGAACATGAAAGTATGTAGGATCATTGATCACAGTGTTCAGAGTTGTAGCCAGGATCTTATCTGGATGAATCAGATATCTCTGGGGTGCAGAATTTGGCAATAGGCCCAGTGGCTCTAGGTCAGGGTGACCTCTGGAGCCGGTCATGCCACAGCGGTGTGGGAGGAGGTCCAGAGGCATTGGAGTCAGATAGACCTGCATGCAATTCTCAGCTCCACCACTTATCAGCTCGGTGACCCTGGACAAGTTACTTTACTTCTCAGAGTTTCATCTTTTTCAGTTGTAAAATGGGGATAAAAATAGCAGCAACATCACAAGGTGATTGTGAGGTTTTTTGTACAAAGTGTCTGGCACAGAGGAGGCATCCAGCCAATGGTAGCTGTTCTTTTCTGAGCACCACAAACATCTCCTGCAGCAATGTCTGGGCTCAGAGTTGCCCGCCGCCCGCAGGGCTCTCAAATCCTCTCAGCCGTGGAGGTGGAGACAGGCTGTGAGTATGCCCAGGCCTTTCCTCCTGCCATCTGTCTGCTCTCTCTTCTGGGCCCACACTCCAGTGAGCCTCCGAGATGGGCCCGCAGAGCAGTCTTCACCTGGTTTCTCACTGGCCTGCCTGTGCTTTTTCTGAACCAGGACTTTCTTTAAAGTCAACAAGGAGATCCCAGCTGGCACTTCCCTTCTGAAACGAACCCCCTCAGTGCCTGGCCTGCCCCAGGCTCTCACTGAAGCCCAGCACTGAGAGCACACAACTCCTGTCCTGGCACTCACACTGACTTTTGTTCCTGTGTTTTTTTGTTTTTTGTTGTTTTTGTTTTTTTTTAATCCGCAGCTGTGGTGTGATTTTGACAAGTCGATACCCTTGAAGAACCTGACTTTCAATTCCTCAGCTGTGTTTACAGATATCTGCTCCTACCCAGAGGTATTTATTCACAAGCTCCCCTTGGCAGGGCTTGGGCCTAGGTCTCTCCACCAGCTCCAAATGAGCAGCACTGGCTGAAGGGCCTCAGAAAACACTCAGGCCTGTTTGCTTCTTCTGCCTCTTCCTCCTTCTTTCTCCTTCTTCCCCTTCTCTGCTTTCCCCCTCTCCTCGTATCTTCTGCTTTTCCCCTTCCTATTTCCTGCTCCCTCTTCTGCCTCTCTCTCCCACTGTTGCTCTCTCCCCCTTCCTTCTCCTCTATATCTTCCTTCTTCACCCTCCCCTCCACCCATTTTCCTCTTTCTCTTTGTCTCCTCCTCCCCTATTCATTTCCACCAATTCATCTTAAAATCCTAAAGCTGAATGTGCCCTTGTTGTGAATAGAGAACAGTGCAGAGTTATTGTCTAAAGCGAGTTAGCTGCATTGGAAAGGGAAAGCTGGAAAGAAATAAGGAAGGAAAGATGAATAATGGAAGAATGGAGAGATGGAAAGAAAGGAGTAGAGAAGGAAGGAAGGAAGGAAGGAAGGAAGGAAGGAAGGAAGGGGAGAGAGAAAGGAAGCCAGTGACTCACAAATGCAGAAAACAACTAAACTGAAACCAAAGTGATAGAGAAAGTTCATGGAGCAGGACAGGGTCAGGACGTGTCCCGATAGGACACCCACCATCATGATGTAAGTCTGACCTTCTCTTGGCAACAGAGCCACTGGTCTGACCCTGGGCCTTAGGGTCAGCCTACGGGGCCAGGAAAAGGACAATTGTAAGCTCTACTGGTCATGGCCCAGACCTTTACACATTGGGACAGAAGTTGTGGGTCGGGAGGGGGGATAGCTTGGATGTCCGAGCAGACCCCAGCCAATGCCATACCCTGAGGATGCTGAGTGGACTCTTGTTCTCTAAGACCGTCTCCAACACATGCGTGGAGGAAAGACTCTTTGTTGTCTCACCTAGGCCCCACAATTGGTCTAGAAATGTCTAAAAAGGAGAGAAACCCTAGAAACCCTCTCTCCCTACCCCTGGCACAGAGCATCTATCTACTTCATTAACTGATTAACTGCTAACATCACTAAGTCCTCAAAATGTCTGGGGTGGAGGCTGTGACCATCTCCACTCTACAGATAATGGAACGAAGGCTTACAAAGTAACCTGCCCAGTGCCACTCGGTGCCACTCCCTAGTGGCTCCCTTCCTCCTCACTCCTCTCCGTTCTTCCTTCTTTCCTACTTCAGTTATCAAGATTTGACACTGCACTACAAACCAGACCTGGCTTACCCTTGGGCCCTCCATCTGAACCCAGGCTCAGTCCCTGGGTAAGAACTAGGCTCCTCTTTAGGGAATCCAGGGCTGCATGGACAGACCCACATGCTCTTGGACTTCCTCCCACCAAGGAATGGGTGAGCTCCGATTTCGTGGCCTCTCTGGGACACCAGATCCCAGAGACCTGCTCAGTTTGGAGGGCATGAGGAGGGACCCAAGAGGTACCGGACCCAAACTGGGCAAGACTCAGATATTGAGAGCTAGGCAAAAGCTGGATTTCACTCCCAACTGAGCAACTTCACTTGCTAGTAGCGGAAATCTTGAATCAGTTCTTATTCTCTGAACCTCAGCTTCCTCATCTGTAAAGTGGGAAAGATAATACCTCTTCGCATGGCTATTGTAGAGTCAAGAACTATCGTGTTCCCATGGTGACTACCTAGATAAGCCAGCGAATGCTGAGTTTCTAACATGATGTCTGACGTGAAGTAGAGGTTCAGGAACTATTTAATCTGGGCCTCCGCAACCTTCTAAATAAACACTGTGTACCCTGGGCCCCAAGCCGGAACTCCCAAACTCAGGAGCACAGTGCTCATGGATCTGCCAGTCCTGGGAGAGCTGTGGGTAAGCTCTTTGGATCACATAGCTTCATCTCTGTGCCTCAGTTTCCTTATCTGTAAAATGAAGGTGGAAGCAGTTGTGAGGATTAAGTGAGTTCATGCCTGTAAAGTGTTTACAGCAACACCTGGCACAAGGTACCCACTCATTAAATGTCAACTGTGATTTATTTATTATTTCTAGTAATAAACAACTGTCGAGCCTGCACTGCGGATATATGTTTACTGTAAGTCACAAACCTGTACCGTTGTGCCAACAGGTCATGTGCATTATGACACATACTCAAAAAAGAGAATATTAAAAAGTGCGATAAAAGTAAACAAATCAGGGTTTTACATTTTCCTCCTGAAAGCACAGGATCCTCTGGGTCACAGCTCAGCAGATGCTGCCCGCAGGTCAAACTCTGTCAGCCCCCTGTTTTATAAACAAAATTTTACTGGGGCCCAGTCATGCCCATTTCTTACTAATTTCCTAGGCTGTTTTTATGGTGCAGTGGCTGAGCCGAGTAGTTACAGTAGAGGTGCCATGGCCCACTAAGCCCAAAATACAGGGTCTGGCAGAAGTAGGGCTTGCTTGAGCGTGGGAGGTAGGGTGCATGAATGTCATGCATGGACAGCAATTTGAACATCTCACCTAAAATGTCACATGGTATGTTTGAGTGTGACATTGTTATATTACAGAATTGCATGCTTATGGTTTTGTAATAAAACAGGGCGTTATTTGTGCTGCACCCTGTATTTACTGTCTGGCTCTTAACAGACGAAGTTTGCCAGTAGCCCACACCCCTCTAGTGCAGGAATCCCACTGGCCTACAAGATGGGGAGCTGGACTGTTCCTGTCACCAGCTATCACAACCCACTTTGCCCACCGTCTGCCATCCTGACATTGTCACCGTGTTTCCCTGCATAAGGATTTGTCTGGCAGACGAGAAGGAATCAGACATCAGACCTTCCAATGGCTTAATCCGCACACCCATCCCCAGCCCTCACAGGTGTGTGTCTCTAGGCCAGTCACTGCGTCTCTCTGCACATTGGTCTCCCCATCTGTGTCTCAGACCTCTCGGCTTCACCACGTGAGAAATGATACTCCGTTCGACGACATGCTATTAAACTGGATGATGCAATGCAAACATGAGAGGTTGCCAGAACATGGGGTGGAAAGTAGAATCTATTTCTGAACTGGAGCTTGCCAATGACTAAAAACAGAGCAAAGATATAGGAAATGACAGTGAAGAAAGCTATATCCCAACTATGACTTCAGAAGAAGCCTAGGGGAGGGAAGAAACACAGGTTGGCAAAATGACTGCAAATCACAGGCACCAACCGGCAATGTCATTGTCTCAAACACCCGAATGTGGTTCCCAGGAGGTTTGAGGGGAAGACCTTCATTTTAAAATCAAGGCCCTTTACTATATATGCTCTGGCACATTTGGATAAATAGCCAACGATATCTGCAAGAGCATTCAAAGCTGTCTATGGTTTTCAATGGTCCCTGAGGGCGAGTTTCCCGTGGAGCTGTAATTACCTTTGTCTTTGCATCCTGGTGCTTCCTCCCATTCATTTTCCATGTTTTCAGGTCCAACCCAGCCTTCAAGGCCCCCTCCTTCAACATGCATTCTTGGGACGACCCAGTCCCTTCAGGTGCTTCCTGCCACTTCACATACCCTGTGGCATCGTCTTAGTACTCACACTCTGTCTTTCTATAACACATTTATCTAACTGGAACACTCTTCCCAGCTCTTCAAATTTATAGATTGTTTTAAGGACAAATGACAATATTGTATAGTTTTTCAACATGACTCGAGGAACAGAACCCACAATGAGTGTTTAATAATTTTTCTTTTTAAAAAAAGGAAAAGGCATATTTCCAGTGAAGCAGCGGAGAAATCATTTACCCTCCCACCAGAAACTACTAAAGGAAAAAAAACCAAATACATGTGACGATCATTTTTGAAGACACTGGGCATCAGGCAGTGAAGGACAGTGGCTGCAGGAGAACAGAAGGCAAAGGCAGTGAGCCCTGCGACAGTCTGAGCTTCGTGGTGGCCGTAGGCAAGCTTTCAGGCTGTGGCTCGGGCTGGGGGAACCCCGGTGAAACCCAGTGGGCTCCCTGATGTGAGAAGACAGAGCTGAGAGTCTGGGGAGACCAAGGAGGCTAGAGTTGGCAGAACAGAGAGAAGAGAGTGGCACAGAGACAAACCCAGAGATCTGCAGAGGTTTCCCTAAGTGCAGGTGAGGAGACCACCTGGCGCCTGGAGAAGAGCCGTCTGGAAGGACTCATGCCTGGTGCTCATGCTGGGAAGAGTGTGAATTCCCACCAGCCCGACTGACAAACATAACTCAGGGGCACTGGGCAGAATAATCAGAAAGGTCTTGCTTCAGTAGTGTGCAGTAATTTCCCCTAGATTATACACTGCTTCTCACCAATGCAGTGATGTGTTCACTTTGGGACCTGTTGAGTCTGAGGGTGGCTGAGACCTCCCTATAGGGAGACCTACTGGCATCCATGAAGAGGAGCGTGAACCCCCACCCTCCCATCAGGTCTGACCACCTGCATTCTCTGCTTCCAGTACTTCGTCTTCACGGGCGTGCTGGCCATGGTGACCTGTGCGGTTTTCCTCAGACTTAACTCTGTCCTGAAGCTGGCCGTGCTGCTGATCATGATCGCCATCTACGCCCTGCTGACCGAGACCATCTACGCGGGCCTCTTCCTGCGCTACGACAAGCTGAACCACAGTGGAGAGTAAGTGCCCACCCCTGCGTGAGCAGCGAGCACCCCACCTCCAGTGGGAAGCAGAGCCACTGGGGAGATGATGGGGTTATGAAAACCTGGGGCCCGACTGAATTCCTCAACGTAGGTACTCACTAGCTTACAGGTCTAGGCAGAATCTCTAGTTTTCACGGTTATAATTAGATTAATTAAAGATTAACTAATGAGTTAAACTGTGGACTGAATCACAGCTCAGGTCTCCTTCACCTTTAACAGACTCAGGACTTGTAGGGTCTGATTAGAACTTGGCTGTAACAATATTAATAACAGTGAGCACTGTTCACTGAGCACCTGCTATGACCCTTTCATTGTATTATTTCTGAAATATGGAAAATACATGAAAAGTAATCATATCTAAGCCTAGAGTCAGAGCCTGGGGCAAGCCCGAAGTCCTAACGCAACCCTGGGGCAGCGAAAGCTAGGGAAGGGGGAGTGAAGAAGAGAATTATGGGAGGTAAACACAAGCTAATGCCATATTGTGCTGGTCATGTGGACTGTGAAGAGATTCAGCTGGTGCCCTAGGACAGCCCTTCACTTGGCCAACTGAAATGCCTCTGGAGAGGCGGTGAGTTGGGGAAAGGATCTCAGACAAAGTGGAGAAATTTGCTGCCTCCTCTCTCCCTTCTTTCATTTCATTTCCTCTCTTTCATCCTCCCTCTGGATGAACCCCCCGGTGACATCACGTAGCCCATTCTACAGCCCCTGGGGAAACCAGATCCCACACCTGGCTTCAGGTGTAGAAAGCCCATGGGGCATGTGAGAGTCTGGTATGCCTGGCACATGGTAGATGATCAATACCGTTCATTCCTATCCCCCCCCTTCACAGGAGAGAAGTTTAGTTCTGAATTCTGTGTTGAGGTCTAAAAAGAAAAGATTGTGGTGAAATTGTTAAGTAGGGTTGTGAAAGTAACCAGGATCCCAAACTCACTGCTGCTTCTTCCTGACTCAAGGTCAATTGCTGGCTAGTCTTTTATTGACTCACACTTTGCTATTAACAGAATGAAACTAGTAAGGAACAGCAGAGCCCTGACTCTCAGCAGCAATTCTGCATCAGCAAGCCAAAGGTCGCTGTGTATCCAGCTGGCAGTCACAGGCTGCACATGCTGTTGGGGATTTAACCATCACTTTAGGAGCTCATAGAGGTTCAGGAGCATTTCCACTCGTTCCTAGGTCAAGTACTTGGGAAAATACAGAGAACCCTGCACAGGACGGCCTGGCTGCATCTCCATGGTTACAGTCCCAAATATGTTAGACTGGCATCTCCCTTCCAGTTCATGAAGCCCCCTTCACAATAACCCCCTGTCTCAGTGGATGACACTGAGTCCAAAACAGATGAGGCACCCTCACTCCCAATACCTCCCAAGTCCCTAGAGATTCACCTTCCTCAGCATCCTTTGCAGGGAAGGACTATATCGTGACATTTCTGAGTACAAGTTTAGGAGTTAAACCACCTGGGTTCAAATCCCAGCTCTGCCATCAT
The DNA here is from genome assembly GCF_021234435.1 of Artibeus jamaicensis. NCBI lineage: Eukaryota > Metazoa > Chordata > Mammalia > Chiroptera > Phyllostomidae > Artibeus > Artibeus jamaicensis. Next base: position 6,325,327 of record NW_026522059.1, read on the forward strand.
CCTGCTGTGTGATCTTGAGCAAATTAATCAAAATGACTTAACCTCTCTAAGCCCTGCTTTTCTCATCTGTACAGTGGGGATAATATTCCTATATTGTTTGAATATAAAAGAGATCAAATATGATCAAACTTGGCACAAGGCCTGGCATAGACTAAGCACTTGGTTAATACTGACAATTATTATTGGACATGCCCACTTTGTACCACAAATGCTGCAGTCCTAAAAAGACCCTGTTCTTTTTAGGGTCATCTCTGGACTGCCCTCGCCTAACTGGGTTCCCCTCCCCCACTCTCAATCCCCTCTTCTCAAAGACATCTGATCAACTTACTATCCTATCTTAAAACCCTAAGGAGCCCCCTATCTCCTCAAAGCAGTTAAAAATCCAACCTGCCTATCAGGGACCTCAGAGCTCTCCCCAGTCTGACCCCCTGCAGACTCTACCAGTCTCATCATCATTGATGGCCTGTATTCTACCCATGGGAAACCATGTACTGTTTTCAGATGGGCTTCTGCACACACTGCCCCTTGTCTGACAACTCCACCTCCCTCTCTATTTTCAACCCGTCATTCTCAAGGTCCAACTCAAGGACAATCTCCTCAGTGAAGCCCTCTTTGATTATTACTCATTTTCTAATGCATGCATGTTATTTTTGTATCATTGCACTCATCTCTGCTTGTTGTAAATATTAATTTTCATATCTTTCTCTTTCATTGGAATAAGAGCTTTTGAGGGCCAGGACTACTGCTCATGTTCATGTTTTTGGCACTTAGTAGCATGTCTGACAATTAAATATCTGTTGAATGAAACAAGAATGAGTGACTGAAAGAAGTATTAGCTCATTGGGAATCATATTTTACCACTCATTCACAGTAAGATAAGTGCAGTCTATCTACAACCCCTACTATTTTTGCTCACCACTGCCCATAAGCCATATGTTCCCCATCCTGTACATACAATTTGCTTTTGGACTTAAGTGCCATACCATTGCTATGGGCTCTGCCAGGCACCCTACAGATTTGAAGAAGAATAAGACATCATTTCCACATTGAAAAAGATTTGGAGCCAAGAAGTGCATGTAGAAGGACACGTTAGCTACTGGAAAAGCATCACTGAGATCTGGGCCAATAGCCAGCCTGCACCATTCACTATACCTGTCAACTGGAACCTGTCTTTCAGCATTGGAGTATTGGTTTCTTCTTTACTGCCATAGGGTTAATAGTACCTTAATTGTTGATGTGACAATTCAAGCAGCCAATATATGTAAAGTGTTCTTGGAGGTATGGCATCAAATCAGCATTTAGCAAACATAATCATTAGCATAGCCACAGAATAAAAGATAAATTCAGATCAACTGGTTTATTTTGAATTTCTTGAGGGAGGGGAAGGGGGAATGAATAGCTAAGCTAAACGTTTGGCATCAGACGCACAATGAACTTGGTGCCTGAGGTGTGAATTCTCATCCTGGCTCTGACACAAGTCAGCTGTGTGACCCTGAGCAAGTGATTTTGCCTCTCTGGGCCTGGAATTCTCTCCATAAAAGTAAAGGCTTGCAAGGAATAGTATATTATGTATGGTTCACATAATACAGACTAGAATGGATCCATTAAATTCACATTATAAAGTTTTTAATTGCATGAAATTATTACAGTATGAATCATACAATACTAAATATATAAACATAAACACATTTTTGCAAAAAGAGAAAGGAAATGACATTTAATTGACCCCAAAACATTAATCATTGTTTTCCCTGGGTGATGGCCTTACTGACAATTTTTATTATTTATTTGAGTTTTTATTAGCTTTCTAACTTACTACAATTGGCATAAATATGTCTATAATGAGTTACACTCAAATTAAATACTACTGTAATTTTTATGAGATATCCAATAAGAGCATCTCTAAAGATTGTTATAGCCCTGAAAATTACATTTTCCTACATGTGTTTTCACTTAACTATATTCTTTTCTATTAACATAGGGGGGTGGTAGTATTAATTCAATTAGTTTATTAATACAAATAAATTTGTTCAAACAGCCTTGGTTTTAAGTCTCTGCCACCCAATATCAAGCAAAGTATCACAACTTTTTACAGATTTCAGCTGCTTGACTCTTTTTGGAAGTCCTTTAAGTAATCATGGAAGGTATAAAAAATTCCTTGTAAATTAAAATCACAATTTTTTTCTGGATGTTCCTTTACCTGGCTGACTTACTATGCATATTCTGCCATCTCTACTCAGGCTATATTTTTTCCATCTGAAACACACCAGAAAGACTCAAAGACCATTAATAATATTCTTTTACTTTTTTAAAATTTTGACCTAGTCATCTCTCTCATTTTTTTGCTCAATCTTCCAGAAAGATTCAAGAGAAATTTATGTTTCCTCTTGAAAGTGTGTAAGTGATAAATTACCAGGCTTAAAAAACGTCCGCTGAATTACAAGGAAAAGGCAGTTAGAAACACCAATCAGAGCAGGACTTTGGACCACATTCAGCAGGAACTAAACAAATCATATTTCCCATTCAAACTAAGCCATGTGAACCAGTATTTTTTTTTCCCAAAAGCACCACCATCAGGAACAAGATCATGAACCAGGAGCTTTATGGGGTGGAGAGAGGGAGATGTGGGCCATGCCCCATGCTGAATGCATTACCAAGATGTGCTCATTTTATCCTCCAGTTGTGGAGGTGAATGCTTCTAGAATCTTCACAATGGGCAATAAACTGAAGCTTAGAGATACAGAGCAGCTTGTCCAAGATCAAACACCTGGTCAGCAACAGAGCTGAGACTGAATCCTGGGTATGCATGACTACAAAGCTCATGTCTTTAATCATTTTTTCAGGAGTCCCCAAATTTAGGGTCAGAGAATTAAGTGACATGGAGAAAAGGGTGGCACTAAAATATACCTATACACCCCCAAAATAAGCACTGTAGTATCTTTGAGTGAGAGAAAGAAAGAAAGAAAGAAAGAAAGAAAGAAAGAAAGAAAGAAAGAAAGAAATCCTAGTCCTAAATGAGGGATAGCAATATGGAGCTCACCGTCCAACCCTCTGCACTTCAGCACTGACAAAAATGGACAGCTCCAACAGAGCTGAGCACTTTGTCCTGCTGCCTGTGACCTCAAATTTGACATATGACATTTATCGACCCTAGTCTGGAGGCTTATCAACCACTAGCTAAGCAAGATATATACCCTGTACCTACAGAGCCTATCTCATTTTTACCTCCCAAGACTCACCATTCCTTAAGACTAAGCTTTTGAGCCTTCCAGCCCAAGCTACATTTTCTTCCTATGTATTCCCATTGCAACAAGGACGTGTCCCTACTATGGAGTATATCATGTTATAAAATTATCCGTCTGTTTGATTCTCTCTTTTTTTAGTGAACTCTTTTTAGGGCAGAGACAATGTGCCTTCTTCATTTCTGTATCCCAGTATGTGCCTGGCACCAGTAAATGCTCAATAATTATGTGCTTTGTGGGGCTATAGAAGAGAAACACAATCATGAGTATCATCTATTAATAGCATCTGATCTCCAAGGGAAAGCAGATGGAGCTGGGAATTAATAGATCTGAATAACTCCTCAAGAGAGAGCATATTTCCATGCCTAAGTCCCCATTGTACCTGGTAAACTGAACTGGGCCTGGCACTGTATAAGCTGGGAGGGCCTTTTAGCATCAAGCTTGATGAGAAGCTGGATTTGGAAGCTGGGTTCATGCCCACATTTCCCTGAGCCCCCTGCCACAACCCCCAGAAAGAACAGAGAGGGAAAGCTGGGGACTGCCTGGGTACAGCCCCATTAACACTCACTCCTCCCCCCTCTAAATACTGCATCCCATCTATGATGGCCTGCTGTGTCCTTAAGCCACCCCAGAGTTCAGTTATTTTGAGTAAGTTCTGAGTTTCTGTGTGCTTGTGATCAGGAGGCAATAAAACGAGGGAGTGAGGTGACCTGGCTTTAGTGATAAAAAATATTCCAGCAGCCATCTGAAAAACAGGTTGTAGACAGTGACATCAGAGTCCTGTAGGGAATCATGGCAGTGAAAAGAGAGAGGGACAAAAGTGAATGGAATGAGGATATAGTCTGGTGGAAGACTGGACAGGATTGGGATTTTGGAGGGGTGCAACCTAGCTCCTAGTTTGGCTTTTGTCTTTGGCTCAAGCACCTGGATGAGTGGATGAGGGGACAATTGCCTGAAATGGAGAAACCTGAGGGATAAAATGGGAGGTGATGGGAAGCAAGAGAGATGCTCTGTCTTGACCAGTTATATTTGGGGTTTTCTTCTCTGGGCAGGGGAAGCCTGTCAGGGGGAACTGTTTATTTCTACGCTCAAAGCCTGATGTTGCTTCCACCAAGCCCTTTGTTTCCGGGCCTTGGCTGTCCTGAGAAAGGCTCCATGTGGGGCCACAGTGACAGCAAGGAAGCATGTGGAATCAACCATGACCTTCCTCTGAATTTCTGTGATGGCTGTAAGTCATGTCAGCATTCAAATATATACTGGCCACTGACCATCTTCAGCTTCTCTCCAGCTCTGTCTTCTGGAGAGCCCAGGACAGGACAGGCCAGCAGCACAATGGCTTGTAACCCCATGAAGTGTGACAGGTTCACTCCAGCAGATGCCTCAATGGGAACAAAGTCTTTACCAAAAGACACAAAAGCTGAAGTGGGGGTAACCACGGTGCTCCATCCATAGCACTGATGTAAGAATTTCTAAAGTGACAAGAGTTAAAAGTATCCAGTTGATGGAATTGATATAAGAATCTAGGCATGATTCTTTCAGTACTCAGGACAGGGACTGGCACATAGCAAGAATTACACACCTGTCTCTTAAACAGGAAAACTTATAAGAAAAAATGGGAGATCCCTGTCTTCACACAGATTTTTGTGACAAGAAAGTATAAGAGCCCTTTGAAATCTAGAAAAAGTATCCTACAAATAGAACATGTTTTTAAAAATTTTATTTCTTTATTTTTAAAGAGAGGGGAATGGAGGGAAAAAGAGAAACATCAATGTGTGCTTGCCTCTTGAGTGCACCCTACTGGGGACCTTGCCCTCAACCCAGGCATGGGACTCAAACCAGTGACACTTTTAGTTCACAGGCCAGCACTCAATCCACTGAGCCACACCAGCCAGGGCAAGAGATTTTTAAAATATTATTTTGTATGAGTCTCACGTGCAGCATAGTGGTTAGATAATCACATACTTCACAAGGTGACCACCCAATATTTCCAGCACCCACCTGGCACTGTACATAGTTATTAAAGCATTATTGACTCTATTTCCTATGCTGCACTTCACATCCCTATGCCTGTCCTGTAACTACCACTCTGTACTTCTCAATCCCTTCACCTTGTGATCTACCCTCCATCCCCCTTCCCTCTGGCAACCATCAGTCTGTTCTCTGCATCTTCGAGAGAGGACATCAGTATTAATGTGAGTGCACTAAGTGCTAGACTCTAAAGTCTTCCACCAGGTATGACCTAAGTGACCTTGTGCTCTTGGGGGTTAACTGATTCCCAAATTAGGCTAAGTGAAACCCCCCAGAGCCACCCCTATCATCTAGTGGGTGCTCAGAAAACAACTGCTTCTTTCTTTGTATCTCATTCTTTTCTGAACCTGTTTCCTAACGAGTGTCCTTACGTCCCTCCGTGGTTGCCATTTGCATTTCTTCTTCCCACAGAGACTTCCTGGGGACCAAGGAGGCATCGCTGCTGCTGATGGCCATGTTCCTCCTTGCTGTGTTCTACCATGGACAGCAGGTAATCTAACTGTTCGTTTTAACTGCCTTTGGTTGCCTGGCATTTTCCACTGCCATAAAACTGGCTCTTCTTTGCAGCAAATGACTTATTAGCTGCTTGCAGCAAGTTGTGCTTCTTACTCGATCAATTCCCAATGTAGACACCTTAATAAAAAACTAAGCTGGAGAAGATGCTTTGGTAAACAATGTGGTTTTAACTACCCTTAGGGATATGTCTTTCAAAGAGATCATTATCCAAAAAATAAAAAGAGCTTTTGATTTCTGCTCAAAGGAAACTAGGATCTCTCTCTAACCCCAAGGCCTGGATAAAATGATTACTGTTGAAGTTGCATGTGTAAACATTCAGATGTCTGGATCTGGTGAGCCAGGGTTTGAATCCTGCCTCTGCCTCTCAGCAGCTTGTAGCCTTGAGCAAGTAACTTATCTCCCTGGGCCTAAATTTCCTCACTTGTAGAATAAGACAGGAGCACCAAAGGAGGGCTGTTTTAGCGAGTCATATTTTCATTTTTGTGTACTGCATTTTGCTCACTGCCTTCTATAAGTCTAGGAAGTGCTTCATTACAGATGGGTCTTATGTAGATAAAGCACCTACCCCTGTGCCTCTATGCTGGTAGGATCAGGGTCAGCACTAGGAATCGCACTGGACAAAACCCCATCCCTGATTCCAAGTGTTTCAGCCTCCTGGAGGAGAGCAGACTCCAAATGACACCATAGGGGAATGTGTTGTGTGGATCAGGCTGTCCTTTGCGTGGGAGCATCACACTGGGCTTCCCCCAGGAGGTGCTGCCTGCTGTCCCCAGTAGGACTTCTCCATGTGAACTGAGACCACAAAGGCCATAACGTTCATCACACAGGGAGCTTTCTCTCCTTGGTAGAGCTGGACCCTGCCAGCTTCACCACTCTGTTCAGGATCCCTGTCCTTCTTTCTTTAGTCTGTGCACACTTCAAAAAAAAAAGTAGCCAGCAAAAGAGAAAAACAAAACAGGAAGACTGTCAGCCACAGCAGAAATAGAAACAGATCACTGAGGAATCACCATGGAAACAGGGAGGTAACAAACCCTAAGAAACCAGGGATGAAAGAGTCCCAAACCCCAAGAACCTAAAGATGCATATATAGAGTTACTTATAACAAAGGCGGATGGTAAAATGTAGTCAAGGGGGAAAGAGAGTAATATGAAACTTGGCAAGCAAAGCCCAGAGGGAAGGAGTTCATATATATCAAGTCCCTACAAAGTGCCCCAAACTTTGACCTCTGTTATCTCATTTAACCAAACTCCCACAACTCAGAATGAAGTTATAATCCCTGCTGTTTTGCAGAAAGTAAGAAAGTAAGGCTACTCAGCTGGCGAGAGAACTAGAGCCCACACCCAGCCCTGTGTCCTGAGCCCACTGTGTCCCCTCCCTTAACTGGAGAGAACAGCATTCTGCTCACTGAACCTGTTTCCTAACCAGGAACAGCCACGCCATGGCCAGGGCTCTCCCTCCTACAGTGTGACATCAACTCGTTCTTCAATCTTCGCCGAATTCATGGTGAAACGATAAGCCAAGTGTCAAAGCCTAGCTACTTCCAGCCCTCCTAATTTAGGTCTCCCAGGCTCAGTGAGAGAGCTGAGGTCATGTCTTCCACGTCTTGATGGCTTCTAGTTACAGGGGACAACTCCTGAGGCCGACATGCCAATCCCAAGCCATTCAAGGGCTGTGCATGTGACACTCCATCAGCCAGGTTTTGAACTGACCAGTGAGACATCCTCAAGGGACGCCGAGACAGAGGAAGTTCAAAGTGAGGGTCCTCATTCCACAGGAAGCAGCACGTTCCTGTCCCCTCTGCCAACTATGGAACAACTGCATGGCCTTGCAGCCCCCCCTCCTCAGTACCTTTCCTACATTTTGGTTGAATTTGCTCCATTCTCCACGGGTCCTGGGAACGCAGGCAACCGGACCACATAAAGAGTACGTACAAAGTAAGAGTGCAGCAGGGCAGTAAGGGTCTGAGTGCCTAAGTGACACCTGGTATTTTACTCTTTGAACATTCAAAAGACTGAAATTACATAATCACATCCCGAAACTGCAGCAGTTACACGTACAGGCTTGGAGTCGGGTGGATAATGTTCGAACCCCGACTGTGCCAGTTAGTAGATATGTGACTTTCAGTAACTTACTGAATTCTAATTCTGTTTTCTTACCTCTAAATGGGTATGATAAGAGTAGTTTCCATGGAGTGGTTATAATACTAAACGAGACTGTAATTATAACAATGTATCCCAGTGCCTTGCACATAGAGTATGTGAAAACAAGCCCCAGGGACAAACAGGGAAAGTATTATTATTATCCATGTGGTCCCAAGGCAGGAGCAGAGACTCAAGCCCCTCGCTGTCACAAAGCCAACAAGGCAAGCCAGACAGAAACAGGTCCGTTCTCTTCCCACCACATGCCACTCGCTGCCTCTCTGTTCGAAGAGGCTTTCTGCAGAATCATAGCAATTCAGGTGCCATCTAGTCTCAGCATCTGTCAGAGTCCTGGTCATCCGGATCAAGCCTGTCCATTCCTGGGTGAGCCCTGTGCATCCACCAGTTCCCCTTGGTGACTCAGGCCCTCGGTGTTCATTACTAATGCCTGCCGGTGCCTGGCACACAGCAGCCTCCCGGTGGGAGCATCATAATGATACATCTCCAGAGCAACAGAGGTGGTTATGTAATAACTGACTAGTCGGGGAATTTCATCTCACACATATGTGGAAGCAAAAGGCCCGACACTTCCTGCCCCTCCAGGCAGGCAAATATTTTGGATGTTGGGCAGGAACACAGATAGTCACAGGCCTCCCACCTTGGGCCTCATGCACTCACAGCCCTGAGGTTCAGGCTTTGCTTTGGCGTCTCCATTTATGGCAGAGGAAGCCACACCTGGGGACAGAGATTTTTGAGGTCATGCCTCCAGTCACTGACTCCTGGGCCGGATAAACACAGGCACCAGGCTGTGCAGCTTAGAAAGACAGACCTAAGGACTTGGAACCATATGTTCTTAAGTTCGAGTCCCAGCAATACACCTGGAAGAAGGCAGGACCTCGAGAGAATCAAGCTCCCAGAACTGTCATTATTTTTACTTTTAAAATGGAAAGGACAATAGTCATCTAGCAAGAGTTGGACAACAGCTGACTGAGGTCACATATAGAGCATAGGGGTTAAGAGTCACAGTGTGGGAGTCAGATGCTGAGTCAAGAGACAGCCCCACAGGTGAGAACTTGGGCAACTGGCTTCTGAATCTTTGAACATAACCCCGGTAGACTCTGGTAATCAGTCTCCTTGCTTTCTGGTGGGAAAAGATGTTCCAGACTTGCGCACATTCTTTCCTGAATTTGTTGTCACCTCTGCAAAGAATGTGAGGTGATTTTGGCCGGAACTGGAATTTCAAATACACACAGGTCCCAAGTTCACAGGGACGCGTCACGTCCTAGTCAGGGCCACGTGCCTTTGACTCAGCCTCATCAGGCTCAGGTCTGCATCTCCTTTGTCCCTCCCCCAGGTTCCAGTTCTCAGTGACACCGACACCAATGCACATGGGCTTTACCCTCTACTCACACACAGCAGTCTAAGCATAATACTGCAAACACTACCAGCTGCAGTAGGGCCACTGGAAACAGATTTGAGATTCCCTGTGAGCTCCTTTCCTTCTCAGTGTTTCCCTCTGTGAACGTGTCATCAAAGCACACTGGGCCGGAAGGGATCCGGAAGAGTTCCTCACCATGTGGTCATCCGCGTAGGTCCATTTGCTTATTTGTGTTTGTTTTTACAGAGTTCTGAAAATCTATTTAGTTTTATAATTAAGTGAAATAGTTCCGCAATTCAAAAGCCAAGTGTGTAAACCAACATATAATTTTAAAAGTTTGAATTCTATCCCTTTTCCTCCATCTTATTTCCTCCCTTCTTTATGTCATTGGGAATGATTTTGAATGGTTTTCTACTTTTGTTTTTTTATAGTTCAATCTTCCAATGAATAAAATTTTATATATATACACATGTATGGAGAGAGAGAGAGAGACAGGCAGAGATGGACAGCAATGTAGCTATCTCCCCTCCTTAGATCAATGCTGGCACACTGTACAGGCTTTTGTGCACCTTGGAGACAGTCCCTCAAAGTACAGGGAAATATTCTTCACTTCTTTTTATAACTGCACACAATAGTTCATTCAACCAACAAAATGAACACTTGGGTTGTTCCCAGCTTTTGCTATTACAAATGCTCATGAACAGGTCACCTTCTGCCCCTGTCTTTTCACGTTTTTGCCATCCACTGAGACTTTCAAGCAAGACAAAGAAAAGAAACAAGCTGGCTTTTTTAAGCCCTTGAACTCGGGGCATCCAACCATGTATTTAACAGCGGGGCATATTGTTCATTTCAACAGTTAGTGACATCCTCAAAGCTGTGGCGAGTATGTGAGATCCTTCAGAAAGAAAGTTGTCCACTTGCCAATGCAAAGGGAAGCTAGGACAAGAGGGAGCGAATGTGCACGAGGACCTACTACGAGCCATGTGCTTTATCTATAACACCCTATGTAATTCCCATTCCCATCTTGCATGGTCAGTGGTGTTCATTCCAACTTTGGAGGTGAGAGGCCTGAGATGAAGTCACTAGCCCAGGTTATGGTGTTTGAAGTGGGACCAGAGAGCTAACCCCTATTTGTCTCACAACTAAATCCACAGTCACTCCATTTTTGGCTCATTCATTCTCTTCACATCCACCTAGTGATAAAGAGTTCACACACTAGAGCTGGACTCTGGAGTTACACCCAAATCCTGACTTCCCCACTAACTAGTATGTGTCTTTGGCCAACTTACTTAACCAGTTTGGCTTTCATTTTCTCATCTGTAAAATAAAGATTGAGCATAATAATCCCTACTAGGGTTTTTATATGAATGAGAGGAGTGAAAATATGCATATTACTCAGCACAATGTCTGGAATAATAACAAGCGCCATCTAAGCATTATCTGGCTGGATTAGTGTAACTTCTTTGTTGAGGCAAGAAATGTTGATTGAACACCTGCCCTGTGCCAAGCATGCTGCCAGGTGCTAAGAATATAATGTTGAGCTAGGGAAAGGACCCCTGACCTCACAGCACCTGCAAACTAGCAGAAGACGTGACCATTATCTGGTCAATCACACAAACTATTATAAATTACAGGTGCCATAAGGCTAGGAAGGGGAGATACAAAGCTCTGTGACATCTGATAATCCCCTGCTCTCTCCCTGTCAGGCAGAATGCCCCCCGAAAACGCTCAGATGAGGCTGTTTTGTTTGTGCAGTGTTCCCGAGAAGCTTTCCCCGCCTGCCACACGGGCGCCTGAAGCCTGTATCCTGACAGCCTGTCTACCTGTTTCTCTCACCTGAACTGCAGCTGGAGTACACAGCCCGCCTGGACTTCCTTTGGCGAGTTCAGGCCAAAGAGGAAATCCACGAGATGAAGGAACTGAGGGAGCACAACGAGAACATGCTCCGGAACATCTTACCCAGCCACGTGGCCCGCCATTTCCTGGAGAAGGACCGAGACAACGAGGTGAGCCTGGCTCGTCTGGTCAGGGAAGAGACAGGGTGTGGGTGCAGTGCGCTGGCCACATTGACCCCATGCCCTGGGAGAACTCCTCTGTCCTCCTGTGAGCACGTGGCGGTGGAGGCCACGCCGACCACTTGGTGCCAGGCCACCGGGCTGCCCAGCACTGTGAAACTAACACAGCCTCCCCAGCCTCGGAGCCCACATCTGCAAGATGGACATAAGATGTCCATTGCAAGACCAGATTGGATTTGTAAAGTTGTATATATGTGTGTGCACATATTTTTAAGTTATATGTGCATATAATTGAAAAGAATGTATATATAACTTAAAAGAATTTAAAGCAGAGTTTTGAAGAGATACTAGAATACCCGGATTCATAGCATTATTCATTACAGCTAAAAGATGGAAGCAAACCAGTGTCCTTAGACTGATGAATATACAATGTGGCAACAGGTCTCGGACCCTGTTTCTCCCTGCAGAAAGGGCTTGTCTTCATATAAGAAACACAGGACTTGGAATTGGACAGGCCTGGGCAGGGGACGGGCCAGGCAGAGTTCCCTGTGCAAGGAGGGGCGGGTGAGCTCATATGCTCCAAATCCTCTACAAAGCCCAAGCCTGTACACCCAACCAGAAAAGGATGACAATAAGACAATAATAGCTTTTCTATGTTCGTTGGCCCCGCCCCAGTTCACAGTATTTTTATCTTCTTTGAGCCCCAAATAGCAAGAAACAGATGGCACACTCAAAGCGCTTGGTTAGAGCCAGCTGAATGATGGGCTGTCTCAGATGGCGCAGGCAGGTGGCTGGAGCTCTTTGGTGTGCGCCTCCAAACACCTCGCACACATCTCCCTGCATGCTCGGGTAGTGGGAGCTGACCTGCGTGGGCTACATCATTGAACCTGAATGCCCTTTGGCACCCAGTTCATATTTTGAAGTTCTAACCCCAGTACTGCAGAAAGCAACCGTATTTGGAGACAGTATCCTTAACGAGAGAACTGAGTTAAAATTAGACCACTAGGTGGGTCCTAATGCAACATGGTGTATGTCCCTACCAGAAGAGGAAATTAGGATGCAGATGCACACAGAGAAGAAAACCATATGAAGACACAGGAAAAGAAGCCAAGAAGAGAGGCCTCAGAAGGAGCCAACCCTGCCAACACCTTGATCTTGGACTTCCAGTCTCCAGAATTATGGGAAAATAAATTTCTATAGTTTAAACCACTCAGTTTGTGGCACTTTGTTACAGAAGTCTGAGAAAACGATTACAAAAGTTAATAAACAAAGATTTCTTTCTTTCTTTTTCTTTTTTCTTTTTCTTTTTTTTTGCTAAATCATAGCCATTTGAAGGATGCAGTTCTATGAGTTGGCTTATGGGGATTCTCTGACCCATAAAGCAGAGTCAAGTTCCTCCTGTGATATCACCCCATTATTCAAGGCCAAGGTGAATAGCCACACCTTATAACTGCACCTTGGCTGCAATCTGGGCACTTCACCTACAGCCAAACCCAGTCTAGCCAGTCACCACCTGCCTGTGCTTTTTTGGACGAAAGCAAGTGAAGGCATCCATTCAAGTCGGTCTTGCCACTGGAGGGTAGTAAGACTAGAGAAGTGCAGTCAATCTTGTACCTTTCAAAGCTCCCTTGCGCTGCCATGTGGAACATGCCTTTCAGTAGGACAAGACTGGAGCTGGGGAACCTATTACTGGTGAAGGAGGAAAATGGGAAGGCCTGATAAAAAGCAATGGTGAAAGGGTTAGAAAAAAAGTATTTAGGAAACAAAAAGAACCCCAGCAGTATTTGGCAATTTCCTGAATCTGGATATGATGGGGAAGAAGGAATAAAGAATGACCCAGAGTGTCTCTAATGTCAACGATTTGGCAACATGGGTGCCACACATCGAGTTGGGGAACGAAGGAGCAGAAGCTGGTTTAGGTGGAGAGAAGATGGGTTCAGGTGCAGCACTGAAAAACTGGGGGAATGTGAGGGCAACCCGGCACGAGACGCAGAGTCTGAAGCCCAAGGAGAACTGACCCAGACAAGGATTTAGAGACTGTTACACGTGAATGTTGGTGAAAGGCTGGGAGCAAGCAAGATGGCCCAGGGAAGCATGTAACATTGAACCCTGTAGTGAGCCAAGGACAGAGCCATAGCAATCAATGATGTTTAAGGTGGAAGGTAAGCATGAAAGAAAGTATCATGGAAGGGGCCAGACACAAGGAAAACAAATGTAATGTCACTAAAGCACAGAAAGTCTCTCGAGACCCAGGATCTTGGGAGAGATCCCTACACCGGCCAGTCTGCACGGGGGTCCGGGAAGGTGTGAACCAATCCCTGTGTGGTGACTTCTCCACTTTGGCTGGGAGTCTGACCTTTTCCAGAGTCATTTTGCCTCCACCTGACATGTGACTAAGCATTGACAGAATGGAGCCAGACTGTGGAGGAACCAGTTTGGAAAATTTGGACAGAGACGGAGAGAGGCTGCTTGGTAGTCACAGGAGTCTTCAGGATCTAGGGCACACTGTTCTTTTTCCTCTAGGAGACACTTAGGGGGGTGGGGGGATTTTGGAGGAGGAGGAGAGGAGAAAGAAGGAAGGAAGGGAGGGAGGGAGGAAAGGAAAGGAAAGGAAAGGAAAGGAAAGGAAAGGAAAGGAAAGGAAAGGAAAGGAAAGGAAAGGAAAGGAAAGGAAAGGAAAGGAAAGGAAAGGAAAGGAAAGGAAAGGAAAGGAAGGAAGGGGAAGGGAAGGGAAGGGAAGGGAAGGGAAGGGAAGGGAAGGGAAGGGAAGGGAAGGAAAGGAAAGGAAAGGAAAGGAAAGACCACTGGGGAAAAAATTACAAGGGGTCAAGAGGTCAGACACAAGTGTTGACCTTAAGCAGAAGGAAAAATACATTGTCTGGAGTTGAAGCAGAAGGGATAAAAATAAGTGTGAATGTAGACAAACGTCTGAGTGTTGGAATGCCAAGAGCCTCAGCTTTCTCAGTGAAGTAAGAGACCAGATCACCTACTGAAAGGAATCGAGTGAGGGTGATGTTCAGGAGCACGGTGAGGGTTTGGCCGTTAGGACAACAAGAAAGGCAGCTGAGAACGAAAGGAGGGGTGGTCAGGACTCTGAGCCCAGCTGAGGCTGAGACCATGAACTTTCACAGTCCCAGCCTGCAGGTGATGATACTGACTACAGCGTTGATGTGACAGGGTCGGAGCCCCCCCTGCCCTGCCCGTGGGCACCTGTGCTGGGCTGCAGGCGCCTGTCTGCACAGCATGCATCCGTGCAGAACCTCCCCTCTGATGGCTGTTCCTGGCTCCCTGTGTGTGTCCCTCTGTCCAGGAGCTGTATTCTCAATCCTACGATGCCGTTGGCGTGATGTTCGCCTCCATCCCCGGGTTTGCGGACTTCTACTCTCAGACTGAAATGAATAACCAAGGAGTGGAGTGCCTGCGCCTGCTGAATGAGATCATTGCTGACTTCGACGAGGTGAGCCGAAGTCGAGGAACTGGCCGTCACAGTGGCCGTTGTTGTTGTCAGCGCATTATATTATTCATTGTAGCAGTGACCATTTTTCACACTTACAGAATTCCAGACTGCATTACAAACGCAAACGTGTGATATCTAATCTAATTCTCACAATTACCTCACGAGGTAAATGCTATTATTTCTCCCTTGGGGGGATCAAGAACAGAAGCTTCAGAGGCTAGTAACTTAACCCTACATCACACAACTAGCAAGCGGCAAGACCAAGCCTTGATTGGGGGCCACGGCTACTCAGGCAATAGTGTCACAGAGACTGGGCACTGATGGGGACAATTCTCCATCTGCTCGAAGGGCCAAAGATAAAGCTATCAATTAGCACTTGGTCAGAGACCTAAACACAAGGACAAACATGCTCTAGACAGTACTGTCTTCTTCTGCATGAACCTAAAAAACACAAAACATGGGGGGGGGTCTCATGTTGCACTTCATTACTTCTCCAGCCTTACCTGCAGTCACTACCTGCCACCAGCCCACCGTCCAGCACCGCCTAGCTACTTATACGCCATCGGGCCCACCTAGCTATTCCACACATGGCTCTTTCCACCCAGAAATCATTCCATCCTCACCATACCACCCTTACTCCTAGACTCCATGGCACTGGAGACCCTAATAGTCATTTAACTATCCATCCAAACACCATCTCCACTTGTGAGGCCTCTTCTAATCTCCCTTCTAGCCAGGTCAATATTGTCACTTCTTTTTCAGTGAAAAACTGATACCCCATAAAACCTCCCACCATAGAACCCCAAGCCCTCCACTGTACAGGTCTTCTGCCCCCACTAACCACTTAGGTCTGGGGCAGACACCCATCATATTAACCCCTACAGGCATTGACCACATGTTGCCATTTTCAGTACTCCACATGTGCTTGTTATTTATCCCTCACCCCAAACCCACAGGACAGGAATGATTAGCCTTCACTCTATAAACAAGAAAAACCGAGGCTCAGGAGCTCTGAGAGTGTCCAGAGTCACACGCCACTAGGATGGGACGGCCGAGACGGCACCCAGGCCTGCCCCGCTGTTGGGCTGTTGATCATTGGGTTGCGCTGTTTCTTGCTGAAGTGGCGTTTCACGGTTCTGGTTTCGTGGTCATAAACTCAACGATGGCCCTTTCAGTTGTCCTTGGGATAGGGGGCAGGGGGCCAAGATAAGTGACAACACAATCACTTCCTGCCTTCTGTGGATCACACACCAGACAGAGACGGGGTGACCCGGCATTGTCTGCCCACGAGGACACAGTGGCCCGAGTTCTCTGCGCACAGCTCACTGCGCTGTGGGGAGTGGAGAGCAATCCCACGGCGACAGTACCTTCCTCCACACCAGGCCATAAGCTCACAAAGGCAGAAACCACATTCTTATGGACCCTGAGACGTACCCAGGGCTAGCACTGTGCCTGGAACATAAGACAGGCTTATAACAGATGCTGTATTAATTAGTTACATGATGAGGGAGAGAAGGCAGCTGGCAAATCATGAGGTGGTGATGGACTAGCACAGTCCAAAACACACTGTCAAATTAAAAAAAATAGCTCCATTAAAAATAATCTGACTGAAGGTCGAAATAGTAGGCTCTTATTTATTTTAAATTCTATAGCACCCCATCTCCTGAAAGTGCCTGCTCGCATGTTTTTTAATGGTTATAAATAAATTCGAAGTACATGCACATCTCAGTGCCCCAAATTGTAAACACCCTGGAGTCTTCCAAAAACTGAGACAAAGGACAGCGCCCCTAGTGGTAGAGATTGGTGTTTGCAGAGGGAAGCTGGCGAGGCTAAGAGAGGGAATTGGTCCAGGAGGCTGCTGTCTTCACAACAGGTGCTTTGGAAGAGGGGCAGAGGAACGGGAGGAAGTGGAACAGAGAGGACAGAGGAGGAGGAAGAGGGAGGAGGGTGGCATCAATAAGGAAAAGCGTTCCCTGGCCCGCCAACCCCAAGCACTGTCAGCTCTCCTTGGGTCGGCCAGACATGCCTTCATTCTTTGGGTCAGGAGCGGCCCCCTAGGTTCTACCCTGGCTAAGCTCCAGCCAGACGTCCTGGTGCTCGCTTTAACAGTGACACTGCTCTTCTTGCTGACACAATTACTGGAGGACCTGAGAGCGAGCATGCAAAATTCTGTTTGGCTCAGAGGGAAGCAGGACATTGTGTGGAGCACAGACTCCAAGGCTGGGTTTGCAATGATGCCGGGTCGCTCGCCCCACTGGCCCTGCCCCTCTCACATCTCCCTGCTCCCTGCAGACTAGGGAATGAATAAAAAGGTGGGTTGGGAACACATTATGCCCACAGACGCTTTTAGCTGTGTAGTACGTAAGTTTGCTGCAGGGATATTAAATGAAATAATGAAGACTCTTGCTGCCTCCTAATCGATTTCAGAGGAGAAGACAGCTTTGCCTGGGCCTGAAGTGGGCCCTCGGCCAAGAAGTTCTGACAGGAAGAAAAGAGCAAAGAGACCCCTCCCCACAGGAGGCTGGGGAAAGCAGTGGTGAGGACACAGAGGGAAGGAGGTGGGCAGGTGAAGGCGAGCCCAGATCTCTGAGCTGAAATATTAACAGCCAGAGCACTGCTCAGAAACCTGCTTGGAAGGGTCCGAGGGCACCTGTCAGGCATAATCGCAGGCTGGGGACGCGCAAGCTGCTCCAGCCACTTCCTGCCCCAGCTACACTCCGCAGACCCTCAGCCAGGGCACAGCACAGAGCAGCGGCTTCTCTGCAGCTCCGGAAACACAACTAATGAACAAAGGCCACCTCAGCTGTGGGCCAAGCTGCACTCTCGCACACACAGATACACACTTCCACACACGCCCACCCAACAAGGCAAATCACAAAAGCACCTGCTTGTGTTTTCCACGTTTCCCAGAACAGTTTCTCTGGAGCTGGACTCTTCCAAGTTCCTTAGCACCTGCTTAATTGTGAGAGGATTCCTGCAGCAAAATGGTCTATAGCTGAGGTCCCCAACCCCCAGGCTGCAGGCTGCAGCTCCACCGCCACCCACCCCCTACCATCTTCCACAAAACTGGTCCTGGTGCCAAACAGGTTGGAGACAACCTGCTGCATCCTCCCTGTCTGTCTGCCCACCCCCGGGATGGCATGCGCCCCCAAGGATATTACAATCTTAAAGAGAGGCAAAGAGTTAGAGAACCAGATGTTGCATATAACTAGCTGCTGAGAACAGGAAACAAAAGGTCAGAATTTGGACTTGGGGACAGGAAGTCTGAGTTTTGAAGGTGACTCCTACACTCAGGGCAGGTTCATGGATGTGTGACCTATGCAGTGGGGACAGTGGGACAGGCAGCATCTGGCTACCTCTGAAGGTGGAGCCGAGGAGCTTCAGACAGAGAAGGTGTGGGTTGTGAGGTTTCATCCAGAACTGGAAAAATGGAGACCATTAATGGAGGTGGCAGGTGGGCAAACAAGGGTAAGGGCATAGTTTTGGGAATGGCCAATTAGAGATGCCTGGTAGACCTGTGGTGGGGGTGTGGCCTGGCAATTGTGTCAGTGAATCTGAAGGTCAAAGAGGACACACACACCTGGGAGTCTTCAGAGAAGAGATTGAGTGGAAAGGCACAAGACATGACGAGATCTCCAGGGAGGGGGCTGAGGTGGATCCTGAGCCCCTTGGCGGCATCTGACCCAGGTGACTGCACCTCCCTCCTGAGATGCCATTTTCCTCGTCCCTTAGCTTCTGCCAACTCATGTGTTCATTTCCACCTCACTGGCAATTCTCCACCCTTCTCCTCTGCTAGTTTATTCTTGCCTTCCTTATCTTACAATGTAGGTGGTCCAGGGACGGAGTGTTATGTTCGGTTTTGGATGAAGTGGTGAGACCCACTGGGGTGATAGTTGAGGAAAGACCTGGCGGAGGTGACGGACGTGCAGTCTTCCTCTGAGGGAAGACTATCCCAAAACGGGAGCAGCAGGTGCAAAGGTCCTGAGGCAGAGGCAGGCCTGGATGGCCAGGCTCAGCAAGGAGGTCGGTGTGGCTGGAGCAGAGTGAGCAGAGGCAACAGGGCATGGAAGGCCCAGCCACAGAAGAGACTCTGGCTTTGACCCTGAGTGGAATGGGAAGCCACAGGAGGGTTTGCACAGAGCAGGGACATGGCCTGACTTACACTTGACTGGGATCTCTCTAGCTGCTGTGCTGGGCATGGGGGGTGAGGGCAGCAGCTGGTACAACAACAAGGTATACGCTAACAGTGGCTTAGACCAGGATGCTGGTGGGGAGGGATTCCAAACACATGTTAAAAATAAAGCCAAAAAAGATGCGTTGACGAATTGCATGATACTTGTGATTTTGTCTTTAAATGAATAAGGTAGCTTGTTTATTTTGAAGACTCGTGGCGATAGAGCTTTCCTTAAAGAGTATCTGGTCACACCCATCCTGGCGTCTGGCACTTAGCAGGTGCTCAGTAAACATACATTGACCCTCTGAACACATGGTTCTCAGAGAGAAATGCAACCGCCTCGAGGATGTTGAACCAGCCACAGGTCATCTTTAATGTGAGCCCAGGGCTCTTTCCGGAGCCCCTGGCCGTGGGGAGAACACACACCGGGACTAACACCACGGCCCGGTCTGTTTCAGCTGCTCGGTGAAGACCGGTTTCAAGACATCGAAAAGATCAAGACCATTGGCAGCACCTACATGGCGGTCTCAGGTCTGTCACCTGAAAAACAGGTAAAGGAACTCTTTGGACAGAACCTATGGCAGGGGCCTCACCGCTGTCACATTGCTGAAGGCAGTAAGGCCACCATCACCAGGAGGCTTGGGGATGGTCAGGGAGAAAATCTGAGGAACCGGATATTCTAGTCCTGCGGAGTCCACTGCTCCTGGGGTAGGAAGAGGCTACTGGAGGAGCCGACGCTTCTTTACGATGGAGGAGTCTCTAGGCCCCCTTCTGAACCTCACTTCCACTTGATGAACAGAAGCAGGGCCAAGAAGCACCCCATTATGATTCACTTGTGGGTGTCACTAAACCCCTGACCCTAACCCGTTTTCTTATGCTTGCTTTTGTTTCCTCCTCCAAAATTAAGAGGTAATAATTCTAATAATTATAGCAGCTCCTGCTCTCCTGAGAGCTGCCTGCGTGCCCGCTCCCCACGCAGAGCCTCGCCCCTGGGTAGGTCCTCGATCGGTGTTACGTGGACATGAGTCCCAGCCACAGGGGAGGAGGAGTCCTCGTTCCTTCTTCTCATCTCGCCTTTTACTTTCTTTCCGACTAAAATCCTGGAAACATTATAAGAGTAACTCTCTGACAAGAAACCCGTGCTAGGAATTGGGTGCCTATGCATGGCCCCCTATGGCAGGGGTCCCCATGGGACAGCCTGCAGGCCAAACCAGCAGCCGCCCGGTTCCGTAAATCAAATGTTATTAGGACACAGCCGCACTCGTTGTATGTACTTTGTCTGCGGCCCCTTCCAAGCCACATGAGAAAGGCAGTGTTGAACAGCAGGCCCAAAATATGGCCCACAAGGTCTAAAACACGTGCTCTCTGGTCCTTCCCTGCACCTGTTTGCCAGCCCCCACCCTATGAGGGCAGAGGCTTTCAAACACGATCCCATCCACCCCCTGTAGGCAGGGCGAGTGTGCTCATCCCCATTTTATAGACGAGAAAACTGAGGTGCACAGAGGCTACTCTGCCTTTCCCTCCCAAAAAGGAGCTTGCCGAGCAAAGTGCTTCAAAGGAAAATACATGGTTCCTAGATTGGAAACACTACATGCTTGTACATAAGATCACATGCACATACACCAACACTACATGCATGTACATAGGAGCAAGTGTATGTATACCATACACATGTACATTGGCGCTTGTGTGCATGCCAACATGTAGGTGGGGTGTGAGTACATGCTGTGTGTGTGTACAGGAGCATGAGCACACATATCAACACTGTGTGGGTGCAAACAGGAGCACATGTATGCACGTAAACATGCCTACACATGCTACAAATGTGTACACAGGAGTATGTGTACACACACATACACACATACCAGTGAGCAAGGTCAGGAATTCAGGACCCATTGCCTGGACAGACAGGGGCAGGTGTGGGAAAGGACCATGATGATCCACGTGTGTTTTACTCCCTTAAGCCAACCTCCTGCCCTCCCGTGTTTCTGCACACTGATGGCTCGAATGTCCAGGGAGTCACGCACCTGGCTATCTCCCTCTAAGGGACGTGTGGGTGGGCTTAGGACACAGAGCGGGCCCTGTACCAAAATGTCACCGTGTGCCATGGAGAACGAGCCCCTCTCTCACGCCTGCTGCAGCAATGTGAAGACAAGTGGGGACATCTGTGTGCGCTGGCCGACTTCTCCCTGGCCCTGGCTGAAAGCATACAGGAGATCAACAAGCACTCGTTCAACAACTTCGAACTCCGGATTGGTGAGTGGCAGCTGGAGGTGGGGCAGGCAGGGACTCCTGGGGGCTGCCCGGCCCTGTACCGCCAGGCCCCCCAGCCCTGGGCATCAAGCCAGGGAAGCTTTTTCCTGCAGAAGGCAGCAGGCCGAGTGTGACCTTGCCAAGGACAGGGACAGGGTCGGCTCAGGCCTCTCCGGCTGCCTCACACTGAAGGCCAGGGAAGGGCACTGGCCTGTGTGCAGAACTACAAAGCAAACACTTGACCACAGCGACCCCTCTTCCCACCTCTGTGTCCAGCACCCGCCCACACCAGGCCCTGCTGAGAGAGGTGGCTGACTCACCAGTCATCTCATCCTGACTGCTGTGTCCCCCAAGCTGGCAGTCGGATCGGGACGGGCAGAGATCCCATGGGACTTCTCAGGGCCACGAAGCTTGCCCTCCCTCTGCATTTAGAGAGCCCCGTGTGCAAAGGGACAACACAGCAATAGTCATAGCAATGTCAGTGACCATCCTTCATAACTTGTAGAACCTGCCAATTTCCTTGGCATCTCTGCTGAGCCACGAGGGCCCCCTAAGGCGCTAGGAAGCCCCTGCTCTAGTCCACATTCTTGTTTTACAAATGCACAGACGCAGGCCCATAGAAGGGGAGGACCGACTTAACATCACACAGCCAGGAAGCAGCCCCGGCAGAAGCCCCTGAATTTCCTGAGACTGATGACCTCTGGCTGTCAGGGTGCAAACTAGC
Source organism: Artibeus jamaicensis (assembly GCF_021234435.1). Lineage (NCBI taxonomy): Eukaryota > Metazoa > Chordata > Mammalia > Chiroptera > Phyllostomidae > Artibeus > Artibeus jamaicensis. The sequence goes on from NW_026522059.1 coordinate 6,347,252, forward strand.
ACAATCATTGCTGCATCCTCATGTTAGGTGCCCTCTGGCTGGTGGCCATTTTACTGTATTTGGTTCTCCCTTATCAGCTTTCAAGAAAAAAAGGTAAAAAAAATACCAATATCTGACTTGTCAGATCTAAGGAACACCATGTGCCTTTGTTCATTGGACTAAAAGAAATATTTTAAGCTTTGATCTATGGATGGGGTATTCCAGCCCGTTCCTATACCTGCCATTGACTTTGCATGTCCTCTCTGAAGTCACTGACAGAGTGGAAGCAGGAATACAAAGCAGAGCCCTAGCCCCGAACCAAAGAACGTTCTTCATAAATCCAGGACACGTTGCTGGCATCAGGGCCACCCCTTGGTGGAATCTGTCACACTGCAGACATCATTTGGGGGTTACAAAATCACTTTCCCACAACCGGATCAGGCATCCTGGTTGGTGCTGTGGGTCTGCCGTGACCTGCTCTGTGTGTCTGGCTGAATCACCGACACGCTGTGTGTTGGTCTCCTCGATGTAAACTGGGCGTTATTATCAGCTTCCTCCACTTGCCTCATCTCACTCATGTGACAAACAAGTAGACAATGGCCATAAAAGTGCTATGCAAACCAGTGATCCCCGTGCATTCTGCAAGGTCTGTCTCTCAAATTTCACAGCTGATATGCACACGTGTACATATGGTGACGTAAGCGACCCAGGTCACATATCTAACAAGTGACGGAGGCAGGACCAGGATGCTGGGGTTTCTGCCCAGAAATCACACCCTTCATGATCACTTCCCCAGGCAGGTTGCAGCCACCTTGGGGGTGTCCCCCTGCCCTCATCTCTTGCTTCTTTGGTTCCCTCCCAGGTATCAGCCACGGCTCAGTGGTGGCCGGCGTCATCGGCGCTAAGAAGCCACAGTACGACATCTGGGGCAAAACCGTGAACCTGGCCAGTCGAATGGACAGCACAGGAGTCAGCGGCAGGATCCAAGTCCCAGAGGAGACCTATCTCATCCTGAAGGACCAGGGCTTCGCCTTTGACTACCGAGGCGAGATCTATGTGAAGGGCATCAGTGAACAGGAGGGGAAAATCAAAACGTACTTTCTCCTGGGCAGAGTCCAACCCAACCCGTTCATCTTGCCCCCGAGGAGGCTGCCGGGGCAGTACTCCCTGGCCGCTGTGGTCCTGGGCCTCGTCCAGTCCCTCAACAGGCAAAGGCAGAAGCAGCTCCTCAACGAGAACAACGGCACGGGGATCATGAAGGGCCACTACAACCGGCGGACTTTGCTGACGCCCAGCGGGCCAGAGCCCGGAACCCAAGCCGAGGGCACCGACAAGTCCGATTTGCCATAAAAGCATTTGCTTTGTGTTCCTTTTTTTTGTATTTCTTTTATATATAAAATAAATATACTAATAAAAATGTTTAATTTTTTTTAAAACAAGGATGGTTTCATTGGTCTTTAGAAACTTGTTTCCTTCCCTGGCATTTTGGTTCCAGAACCACAGGGTTTTCTGACGCTCTGGCTCCCGGGCCAAATGGCATTTCTGAATGAGCATGTTGCCCCCAGGTCAGCTGTGAGCTCCGAGCAACTGAACCGATGTTTTATTGATGAGCTGCCAGGGGGCTGGGTGCCCTGTGCCTGTTTGAATTATTAACTGCCCATCAGCCACACGCTTCCCCCCACCAGCCAGCCCCTCCCACCCGGGAGTGTAATGGTGCCATTTTTCGAGGGGGCTTTCAAAGCCTTTTGAGTCGACTCCACGTACCTGTCTTTACCTTTTAGAAAACAGACGGTGTGACTCAAATGCCGTCGGTTTCTGTTTGGAAATAATTCCAAATACAGTCTTTTCCTAACGCACTGGCTTGTAAACTGACGTTGTCATAACAATAATGGCAACGAGAAGTAACTTTTTCAGAGTGCTGTGCAGACCGCAACGCCCATTTCCAAACATGGTTTCCGCCGAATGCCATGACAGCTCTCGGAGGAGGTACCATCTCCCAATTCTCCAGCAAAGGGAGGCTCAGAAAAATTAATAAAAATAAATGTTCAAAAACCTCCATCTAAAGATAGAGTGTTAGAGCTGCAAAGAGCTCAAAAATTCCACGTGGTCCAAAACCTTGGTTTTCCATATAAGAAAAGGAAGGCCCAACTAGGAGGAAACATTTGGCCGTGAATCGCCAACCATCAGGAGAGCCGGATCTGGACACGGAGACCCCGACCGCTCCTCCTGTGCCCTTGGGCTCCATCCGGGGGCTCTGACCTTTCCCCTTTGCTCACTGTACACAGGCCACCCCACAGCCAGAGGGTCACCTAGGTCCTTCCGGTCCCATGAGCCTTCGTGAGTGTGGCTGGAACCCCCATGGAAGCCCCACGATGCCTGCCAACCCCAGGCCCCTGCTTCTCAACCCAACACAAAACTCAGCCTCTTCCTAATTTGCACAAACACACACACACTCAAACGCGCAGATCACCCACACTCAAACCCACACACACTTTGTACAGAACATCCATGCATACGGTAGGCTCTACTGAAATTTTGGACAGAGGAGATGGAGCAATGGTTAAATGGACATGATAAAACACCTTCAGATTGAACGGTACGTACGTCACCTCTAAAAGGGCCACTCAACCCTCCCTCCGAGTGCACGCCCACCATCCCCGCCCTCACTGCATCACCCACTTGTTCCGCCCACTCCCCTCTCTGCCTCCCCTCATGCTTCTCTCCCCTCTCCCTTTCCAGAGCAAAATCAAATTCCTCACCTTTTCTCATGCCAAGGAGCATAAACTCTTCTTCATTTGTTCAACTAGCCCACCAAAACCTCCTCTGTGATTAGACCTGTGCTCTTTTCTTTTTTTTTTTATTTTGTTTAGTTATTTTTCAAGTACAGTTTTTTGTGTATTTCTCCCATCCCAGCACCCCCTGCCCCGTGCTCCCCACCTCCCTCCCATTTCCTCCTCCCCAGTCCTCATCCCTGTGTCTTTCATACTTGTTCCTCAAAATCCCTCCCCTTTTTCCCCCTTAAATTCCCTTCCCTCTCTCCTCTGGTCACTGCCCACTTGTTCTCTATTTCAGTGTCTTTGTTTTTATTCTGTTTGCTTGTTTGTTTTGTTGTTTAGCCACCTGTGGCCTGTGCTATTTTCTTTAGGCAGGTTAGGGAAGATCTCCCGATCAGGTGACATTTAGGCCAAAACCTGCAGGAAGGGAGGGAGGGAAGGAGGGAAGGGACATCATATTGAAGAGCCTTCCAGACAAGGCAAACAGCAGGAGCTAAGGCCCTGTGGTGAGCGGTGAGCGTGTGGCCTGCATCTGGAGCGGAACGAGGAGTGAGCGTGGTGGAGGTGAGCGCAGAGAGGGGGCCCCGAGCCTGCCCCGATGAAGCACTTTTCTGTCTCTTTGCCTGAGCTCCAGCCAATATCTCACCTTCAGCTCCAAGGTCCTCGACAAGGTATTTTCCCAAACAAAGACAGGTTCCCTCAAGGGGCGAATGCTGACCCCAGCTAGAAGTAGGATAAAACAGTCAACTCATTACACTCTATTCTAGACTCCCCTTATTATCCAAAGAACAGTGAACTCACAAGCTATCATGTTAAGAACATGTTTATCTTTTTTGCACAAAGAATTTTTTTTTTAAAGAACCTAAGAAAGCAAACTAACCCAAAACAAAGAAACTGTTTAAGTCGCCCAAGTATGGACCCCTGGGCAGCAGCCTTTGAGGGAAGTGCCCTTGGTTGGTGGCATCTGGGGGCTGAAGGACAGCCTTTGATGAATTAAGACACAGCAAGGGGCCCCCCAACTGTCCGTAGAATACACAGAAAACTGGGACTTGTCCCCCCTGACATTTATCAATTTCTTGCTGAAATAACCATCTTCTTGACTAAAAGTAATAAACCTCCTTTTGTTCAGATGACCTGTATTGGGGTTCGTTAAATTGTTTTTCAAGAAGGCCTGGGTACGGAGAGTGAACTGGGCAAACGCTTATGCATGAAAGAAGTTCCTCAGTAGCAACGTCACAAGGAGACTGGCTCCCCCCAGTGCACCCACTAGCCATGGGCTGCCCCCTCGGCTCCGTGGACATCCCCTAAATGAGATGGGGACAGAGGAGCCACGGGTTTTATTCACCTTTTTTGCAGCAACCATCTGTCTGCCATGTAATCCAGTGACAGATGAATGTGCTTGGCCCTGGCTGGTGGCCGTGGGGGTGGTGAGAGGTAGCCAGATTCTGGATATATCTGGATCTGTAAACACTGAGCTCATAATATTTGGTGATGGATTAGCTGCAAGATGTGGATGAGAAGACACCAGGATGGCGGTTCCAAGGTTTGAACCTGAGGAACTGAGACACAGAAGACAACAGGAGGAGCAGGACCGGGGTGAGCACAGGTGTGCGCCTGCACAGGTGTGCACCTGCACAGGTGAAGGGGCGCCCACTACGCACCTGGGTGTGTGTCTGGAGTTCAGGACCCACCAAGCTGGAGACACGATCGCAATGCCCACCCGTGCTGGGGTGGGCAGCCAGCCCACCGTGCGCCCCTTCGTGGGACGCTTGCCCCCTCTGGGGTCACTTAGACCCCTGGGACCTCAGTCGGCCCCTCCACCCTCAGCTGCCTTCGTTCTCTGACACCCCGATCCATCGCGCTTCCTCCCGAGACACCTGCCACGTCCTCAGCAGATGGTTCTCAAAGCTACACGGTGAGCCCAGACCTCTCTCCTGAACGGGCATGTCAACCATCTGATTGGTTCAGAGGCAACGCTGCCTGGCTGTCCCACTGGCCTCTAGGCCAGCGCTCTGTGAAGGAGCACCCCTCCTCTTCCTCGGGCACACAGTTGACCCTGTCAGGGAGAGGACAACTCCTCCACGCCCAGCTTGGCCCAGCCCCACGGAGCTGGATCCCCAACCACCACTTCCCTTCTCCTCCCTCCTGCAGCTCTCGACCACACACACACACACACACACACACACACACACACACACACACGGTTACCCCGATGAAGATCCTGCAGGGAACAGCCTCCTTCCCCCCCCCCCATTGCTACTCCCTGACTCTGAGGCCCCCACCTGCAAGCCTGTGCCATCTCGTGCTGAGGCGTGTGGGCACTGCAGCCCTGTAATCGGGACTGCAAACCCATCGTGTTGCCCAAACAAAGCCTGTGCATGCTGCTGCAGGGTCGTTCCTTGATCAGACCCCAAGTCCCTGTAAGACCCCGCACTCTGGAGATGTTCCAAAGCCCAGAACTCCCTGGGGAACAAGACGCTGTGATGCAGTTCAGTGACCCAGAAAGAGGAGGGCAGTGGTGCCGGTGGACAACCACCGACCAGCAGCCCCTCTCTGCCTTCCTCACTTCCCCGCTGCTTGCTGAGATCTCAAGCTGGAAGGAGGAGGGTGGGGAGGGTCCTGACTCAGTTGACTGATTCCACCAGAGAGACGGAATAGAAAGTCTAAGGCAGGAGCCGAGAATGGGCTCCTGCCCTGTGGTACAGCGACTGTGCGAACGACTGACCATTGCCCAGTGGCCGTCCTGAACTCTGACTTATGGGGCCTGGAGCGCTGGAGAAGGGCGGGCAGGGGGGGCAGAGCATTCCGTGACACCACCACAGTCTTCCAGTGGGAAGGAGGACAAGCGGATCCAAAGAGTCTTCCAAGGGGGCATCCTGGGCCAGAGGGAGGGACGGCTATGAAGGGTTTGGCAAACCACACCCCCACCCTGGGCTCAGAGTCCTCCCTCCATGTTCTCCATCAGAACCCAGAGCGGACAGACAGTCCTTCTAGAGAAACTCTAGCTTTCCCACGTGCGCCTGGCCAGCCCAGGGCCTCCGGACGCCATTCCTCTTCGCTTCGCTGCTCCCAGGTCCCACAGCCCCATGTAGCTCCAGCCTGTCTCGGATTCCAGTCTTTCTCCTGCTCATTAGATTCCCTCTCTGCTTGCCTCATTTTAATTTATTTCCTCCGTCTGCTGCGGTGAGGGCTGGGCAGGGAGGCTGCTGAGAGCAGTGCGGGGGCCTGGCCCAGCTCCAGGACCAGCAGAGGAGATGCCATTAGCTTCAAACCCATGATGTGGAGCAGGGGGCCGGGCCTTTCACCCGCGGCCAAGCTTCTGGAGGGAAGGAGGGTGCGGGCCAGCAGGCAGCAGGAAAGCCCGGGCAGAGCCTGGCCTTCCTAGCAGAGCCGGGTGCTGAGGACGGCCGAGAGCTGGTGCTGGCCAGGTGCTCACACAGGGCGCAGAGCACAGAGCCCGAGAGGGTGTCGGCCAAAGAAGGCTATTTCAAGCACCGTGTAACTACCTACCAATTACAGGGAGTGCCAGGAGCCTGATGAAAATGCCTGCGAGACAGACGATTGGAGGCATCTTTGCAGGCCGAAACGGCAGATCACAGGATTGAGCAGGGGTAAGAGACACGGTCAAGTGAATCAAGAAAGGAGACAGTGCTGAAGTCAGAATTCCTCTGTTTTTCTCCTTGATCTCAAGCCGAATCTGCCTTCAGAGGAGGTGGAGCCCTGGGTTCAAGGGCTGCCTCCCCCTCCTCTAAACTGCAAGACCCGGGGCACTGATTTAATCTCACTGAGCAGCTGTGGGCCAGGTAGAGAGAAAGGGACTAGCCATCCCTCCCCTGTGAGGCTGGCATGTCACATGACTGTGACCCTGTGTAGAAAGCCACAGGGCGAGAGCAGGCTTGTTCAGAGGTCAGGACCCCGCGAGAGTGGCTGGGTAGGTGCTCCTTCGGTCCCTGGCACTCTGCCATGAGTGGGGAAACAGCCCTGGGCAAAAAGAAATGAGTAGGCTGATCGCACCCTAATTTTCATGGTCTGTGCCTTGACACCTGTGTCCCATTCAGTCCCCAACCTCTTTCATTCATCTCATGTACCAGTGACTCTCAGAAAGGAACCTGGGACAGGGCTCCAGAGGAGGCAGGCCTGTCCCTTCCAGCCCTGTCCCTTGCAGACCCAGGGGGGCAGAACCCCAGAGGAACCCCTGGCATCTGTGTGACCCGTGCATCGCAGGGGAAGTTCCAGGTGTGGTAAGCAGGGGAGTGATAGCCACACGGTGGGGACAGCTGGGTCCACCTCCGTCCGTCCTTGTCCGAGCGCTAACCTGGGTGCCTGGCCAGTACCACGAGGACCACGACCGGCCCTGCCTGGAACATCCAAGCCAGTGAAGAAACGCAGGCACACAAACGCAACTTACAAAACAAAGACATAACATCGCCTCCGGTCTGGTCAGTGCTTTGAAGAAGTGTGATAGAAAGCAGGGGCTGGTTAAGGACGGGGAGTGGTTGCCCAGGAGGAGGTATTTGGGCTGAAACCTGAAGGAGCCCGCAGCCAAAATCACACCTGTCTCGAAATGCGGAGATGAGTGTCGAGATGGCTAGTTGACATAAATACAAGACGATACCTTTAGACGTTTCTTATCCCAGCACTAACCCACACCCAACCCCGACCACCCATATCCACCACGGCCCCAGTGGGGAGCATTTAAGACACAGGAGCCCAGGCTCTTCCTTGGGCCCCAGCTGACTCCGCTCCCCTAGACCAAGGCCACGAAGCACCCGTGGAAGAGGCTGTCCCTTCACATGCAGCAGCACCAGCCACTTCAGAGAGGATCAGCAATTAGTCTCCACATGGGCCCACAGGCCAGGGAAGCCAGGAGAGCAGAGGAAGCTTCCATTTCCTAATAACGCAGGGAGGCCGCCAACTGGGAAGCCCTCCCACCACAAAGGTCTTGTCACTGGAACTTTTCTTTTGCTTTCTTTTGCTGCCATCTCGTGGGCAAATTTGGGAACAACAGCCTGAAGTGCAGAACTCTGCTTCCTGCAGTCCACAGAAGTTGTCGACTCCCGGTCACCAGGCACTGTTCTGGGCGCTGCTGCTGGACGCGAGCAGTGGTCAAGGCCAGTGAAGGTCCCTGCCCCCACGGACCTTATGCTGTAGCTGGCTGCGTCACATACCACTACGTAAAGACTGAATCGTTCCCATTTGACAGAGATGATGAAGTTTCAAGAGGTAAAGTAATTGCCCAGAGCACCCAGCATGCAAAGGGAAAAAGCCGAACAGAGAACCCCTCCCTAGCACCCTCTCGCCTTCGTGGGAGTCAGGCAGGAGAACGGGAGGCTGGCTCTGAGTTGGGGGCCGGGTGGGGGGCAACGCCTAAGAGAGCAGCTGTGTGCTTCAAGGAGAAAGGCCCAGCCTGCACCCTGGACACTCAAGTGTGAGTCTTGGCTCTACCACTTTCTGGCTGTGCAACCTTTTTTTTTTTTTAATTGATTATGCCATTACATTTGTTCTATTTCCCCCTTCATTCCCCTCCACCCTGCACCCCCACCCCCACCATTTCCCCCCTTTAGTTCATGTCCATGTATCTCAAGTTCTTTAGATTCTCTATTTCCCATACTATTCTTGCCCTCCCCCTATTTTCTACCTACTGTCTATGCTACTTCTTTTCTGTACCTTCTCCCCCCTTCTCCTTCTCCCACTCCCATTGCTAACCTCCATGAGATCTTCATTTCTATATTTCCACTCCTGATCTAGCTGTCCTTTTAGTTTGCTTTTTTTTTTAGATGTGGTTGTTAATAACCGTGAGTTTGCTGTCCTTTCACTGTTCGTCTTTTTTATCTTTGCAAAAACAGTGTCTCTGATCATCTGCAAATCAGGAGTAACAAGATCTAAGGAGCCCATCTACGGCTTGTTTGTTCCACCACCTACTCTTCCTGAACCCCGCACATGGGTGAATGCTGTGTTCAAAGCTGGCCAAAAGCTGGTGGGGTCTACTCCCACCAGTCCCTTTCTTTTTCCTTTTTTTTATTTTTAGATAGAGGGGAAAGGAGGGAGAAGGAGAAAGTGAGAAACATCAACTGGCTGCCTTATGTGTGTGCCCCAACTAGGGACCGAACCTGCAACCCAGGCATGTGCTCTGACTGGGAACTGAACCAGCGGACCTTTAGATTATGGAAGGACACCCAACCCAATGAGCCACACTGGCCAGGCCCTCCAGTCCCCTTTCTGCACTGAGACAGCTTCAGGCTTCCCAACTGTAAACTGCACCGTGTCTCCCGCTCCTTATGGCTGCTGGCCCACTCTGGCTGCCTCCTCCGTCCTCACGCCCTTGCACTTCCAGGGTCTCCACAACCATCAGTATAAGGACTCCTACTCCCCCCACCTACCCCAGGTATTTACCAGCCACAACACCCGGCTGCTAAAGGAGAACTCCTCCCTTTCCAAATGCCCCAGATCCTCCTGTTACCTACTAACTCTGTCTCAAGTCTGTCCTCTCTCCATCCCTGTTGCTACTGTCCCCTGAAGCCAGACCTCGCACCCTTCCTCACCCAGATACACCTCTAGCAGGAGCTGTGTGCCCTCATTGGCTCCCTGCTGGCCCTGTAGCCTGACCCATGCTCACCTGCCCCTCCAGCCGCAAGCCCTGTCTGTGCTCCTGCCTCACGCTGCACAGCCCAGTGTGTCCTGCGTCAGAAAAGCTGGGGCCATGGCTGAGGTTTATTTTTGAAAGTTTGGTGTCCACCCAAGTGTTACTGCTGCCCAGGCATCAGAGGGGCCCACACCCGGGGTGGGAAAGGACAGCCCCGAGCACTCATGAGTGTTCAGTGTGCCCTCCTCTCCCTGCTGCCCCACTGGCCTCCACACTCCCTGTGCTTCTTCATACGTCGTTGGAGCTGCATCACTACGCCATTGGACAGATAACTACGGACTCTGTGCTGTTTTAAGGATACAGAAGGGAGAAAAAAACATCCACACAACCTTTACCCTCTGCAAACCTCTGCACGTTAGCAGAAAAACCAAGTAATTATAATAAAATGGGGTGATGACCACAGGAAGAGTTGTTCAACATGCTAAGCTATTTTCTTCTTGTTTTTTTGTTTTCTTGGTTTTTTTTTTTTAAGCAGCAAAGTAGCCTCCTCCATGCTTGGGCCACTGGTAGATAGAGCTGGGATTAGTCACTCTCCCCACATCTGCCAAGGCACTAAGCAGTGAGAAACACTCTGGTCCAGCTGTCGAGTGCCGACAGTTCAAGTTCATTGGAAACCACCAGTTGGATCCCTGGGGGTAAATTCCTCTCGATCTTGGAGTAGATTGTGCTGGTTTGTTTCTCTGATCTCTCCTGGGAAGGCGTCATCGGCCTGCAGTGAGAGGGGGTTTGTGTTGGTGACAATGGCAGGAAAGGGAGGGGAGGGAAGATTCCATCCTCTGAAGGGGGCTCAGTCTCTCAGCGCTTTTGTGAAAGTTGGTTCAGTGGCGCGCAGTCAAGCCCCCCTGGTATCTCGAAGTCAGGAAAATCTCCCAAGACTCTGAAAGGCAGGCTGGTTTCTGTCCCAAACTGCCCTGGGAAGCCCAGGGAAGCAGCAGAGACGAGCAGGTTGTCGGGAGGAACTCTGGGGTCCAGGACTCCCCCACCTAACAAAGACCACGCTGGGTCATGGGATTTAAACTACTATGTAGCACTTGTAAATCAAGTAGCCAGTTTGAAAGAAATTGAATGAAAATGTAAAAGGCAGCGCACACAGGAAGGACAGGTATGAGTATCACTGGGCCACAGTGGGTCATCTATTTGTACCTGTGAAGAGCAGTTTAAAATGCTGAGAACCAGTGCGTTAGGCGGCTGGATTATTTGTTTATATTCTTCATGTTTCTTTACAACGTTTCTGAACACTTTGCAATAAAGTGTGTAGGAGACCATTCTGCATGGTGTGGGCCCAGCTCCCACTGGGAGACGCACAGGACCCACGCCCACAGACAGGTGGGGTGGGGTATTGGGCCTGCTATGTGCCTAGGCTGCTTTGAGTCTTGCTTTTTCTAAACACTCCCTCACCCAGATCTGTGGCAAACATTTACTGCAAAGTAACTTCCTAAAATCCATGCTAAACCTTCCAAGGACGAGTGTAACCCCTTCAGCCACTTTTGCCTTTTCATTTGCAAATATTGCTCTTCTGTGATGTGATTAGCAGCATTGGCTCCTTTGTTTTCTGCAAAAGGTAATCACCTAAAGCAACCTGTGCACAGTAAATGAAGACCATCATGTAATGTGCAGAGAAACCCAATAAAGGCTTGTCATGGTGGAGGCCACGGCTTTTGTTCCCCTTGAGAGAAAAGCCATGCTACCCCTTTTCCTCCACCGACTCGGTCGTCCCTGTGAACGTCTCATTTTCATCCATAATGACGCAGACACTGCGGGCCGGTGTCCACATCAAAGTGTTGTTACTTTTGTGATAAATGTAAAAATGGAGGACTTTTCAATATGAAAAAAGTTTCAGTTATGCAGGAAAATTCTTTCAGATGTACAAAAAGAATAACGCAATGAATGCCTATTTGCCCTTCCGCCAGGTTCACTGACTAACACTCGATCACATTTGGTATCACAGCCTTTGAACCGTACGTTCCTCTGACCCCCAAGATCACAGTCATGGCCACGTACAAGTAACACGCTCGGGACATTGAACATGGTGGTAAGACTTCAATTTCTCTGATTGTCTTAGTGATGCCTTAAAACTATGGTTTTCTCTTTTGTTTTTGCTTTTTAAAATCTAACATTGAAGTCTATTACTGCACCTTGCATTTCATTGTTTTTAAAAGCACATGTTTTTTCATCATCAAAAATAGGAAAGAGACTGTGGGAGGAAGGGTGGGCTGGGCAGGGCAGGGCAGGGGAGAGCCACAGGGGAAAAGTGGGACAACTGTAACAGAACAACAATAAAAAAACAGTTAATGATATTTAAAAAATTGGAAAGAAAGCAGGAGAGGGCAGAGCAGGTGACATGTCCCTAAACACCACACTGCGTTTCTGGGGTGTGTTTGTTTTACATGTGTGTCTGGGGTTGTTACCAAACAAGAGGTCCGGGGCGGGGGTGCAATATTTGGCCCACCTTAGGGATGCCAAAAACTGCTACAGAACAGGTGCCCCTCCCAAGGACAGAATATCTACCGGGCTCTTCTGTCCGCCGCCAATTGGAAAGACATCTCTCAATGCCAGAGATTTGTGAAAAGGAAACAAAATGTTTATTTAATGCTGCTTAGGCTTAATGCCGCCACTAAAATATCAAAGTCCTTTAGGTTGTACACCTACACCCACACAGCCCTCCCTTCCTTCTCCCACTGTCCCAACTCCGGGTACCGTAAATCAGGAAAAGAGCACACGTCTGTGTTTCAGGCCGCTGGCACCGTCAGCTGTGTCACTGTGCAGGCTCTCAAGTTAATCCAAAGTTAGGTGGCACTCTCTCACGGTCCACTGGCAAGAGTTCTTTTGTACCCAGTTCCAGTCAAAGTCTCTCCTGCTTCCCAGGCCACGCGGCCAAAGGGGGCACCCCAAAGCCTCATGGGCCTCTTCTACCAAAGCTGCAAGGGTTCTCACTCCACCAAAAGCTTACAGCTTTCTTCTTCACCTGGCTGCAGGGATCTCCATTCTGGAAAAGCTGCGTGGTTCTCCCTTTCAACTGGGAAAGAGGGGGTCTGCACTCTGCCAAAACCACGTGGCTCCCTCTTTCACCTGGCCAAGAGGGGACCCTCACTTTGCCCCAAACCGCGTGGCTCTCCCCTCACCTGGCCAAGAGGGGACCCTCACTTTGCCCCAAACCGCGTGGCTCCCTCCTCACCTGGGCAGTTCTCCCCTCATGTCCTGGAGCCAATCTTTTCCAAGCTCTCACGCAGGGACCCTCACTCACGGGTGCAGCCCCTAGTTACATCTTGGGTAGAAGCCCCTCCCTTCTCCCTGGCTCAAAACTTGTCCACAGCTATTTAACATATCTATGAAACCAGTTAAAGGTTATAGATACGTTAAATAATCATTCCAGAGGTTAGCTGCAAAATGTTGCTATGCAAAACAGCTCTCGATGGCCCTGGCTCTATTTGTCTCTTCCCCCTGGGGGGGCAATGGGAGGGTGAGGACATCTTATATGTCTCTCCAATATTCCTATACACTTTTAATTCTGGACACCATTTCAAATTTTTTTGGGGGCCCCCTTGGCTGCACCCTGTATCAGGGTGACCATTTTACAGGAGGAATGGGGGACCAGGGTTGCTCACTCTTCCCTTCAGCTCCTGATTGGACACAAGTAGTGAGGCTGAAGCCCAGGTGAGACCCCAGCGACGACAGGGCAGAACTCACCTCCCGGCTGCAATATCTACCCAGGGAGTGACCGTGGGCCTCGGTTTCTCACCTGTAGATGGATCGTCCAGAGCTCAGCTCCCATGATAGTGATGAAGGAGTAAAGGGTACAGCTGACAGACAGCTGGTTCACAGTCAGCTCTCCCAAAATAGCAGCTGTCAAGGGACCTTAATTAGGACAAGCCGACAGGCCATGGCTCGCACCCACAAAAAGAAAGCTTCGGTGTCGTCAACCGTGCGGTATGAGTACGAAAAGAACAGGGACATGACAGGCAGGGTGGAGGCTGGGCCGTCACCCCTCCCTGTCAGCTCCTCTCTGCTAGCCCCACTCTAGGTGCTGGGAAGGGTAGAGAGGAGGTCTGTTTCACTGACAACAGGATGAAGCCGGAGTCCTATTTTAGTCCCAGTTCCATGGCTAACCCACCCATAAGATTTGGGCCACCAACTAACCTCTTTGGGCCTCAAGTTGCTGATCTGTAAAATTAGGAGCAGCTCTGGCCATGATGATCTCTTCTAACCCTAATACCCCCTGATCCTAGAGGATGGATTAAAGAACTGTAGTCCAAGGTGAGTGCCGATTCTGGCAACAACGACCACAACCTTAGCCTGACAAAGCACCGAGAGGGGGCGCTGCAGGTACAGAGACAGGCTCAAGGGGACTGACATGGGTGGAGCTTGGTAAACACAGAGGGGACAGGAGAGGCATCTGCAGACACAAGCAGGCCGTGCTCTGAAGTCCTAAGGACAGAATGGAAAAATGTCATAGACATTTGCTTTTGATAAGAGAGTGTCAACACCTGAGTGTAAACAGGTCACTCAGGCAACCGCATGGAGAACGGAAGGGAGGCCAGCGAGGTGGAAGCCGCAGACCACCAGGAGGCTGCTGCAGTGGTCCGTGCAACTATGAAGTTCACCTTCGTCACTTACCCTCATTCCTCGCTCATATTAGAGCACACCCAACGCCGGCCTCAGAGCCGGGAGAGGCCCAGCTGTTTCTATGCACAAGGAAGGGCAGGCAAAAGAAAACTCTTACAACACTTCTCAGTTAGCTACTGCCTGTAACATGAAAACTTTCACTCTTCCCAATTCCTTGAGAAGTGACTAAATAAAATGATCAGCCCCTCACCAAATGCTCTAAATTAAGAACTTCACATTCCGCGTACAGTATCCTTTACCTGAAATAATTAACACCAGATGCAAAAGAATGGCAGTGATTAGTAATTTTCTCCCATGAGAGGCGTTTTTAGGAAGCACAGAGACTGTTTCTCACGCCGCCGCCTCCGTGCCGCCCGCTCCCAGCTGTTTCCTCAAGCTGGGACTCGCTCCCCGGACCGGCTGCAGCTCTCCTGGGGCTGGGGCACCTTGTGGGGGAGGGATGGAAACCCAGACCATCTGATACACAGAGGTGAGGCTGCACTAGAAAGAGTGATAATAACACGATGGCTCTTGTCTGTTAGGAACTTACTACGGGTCAGACACTATGGTAACAACTTACCACGCCTTTTAAAACAACTGAAATGTCTCATCAACTCATTACCAAACGACTGCCCGGGACCACACTGGGACCGGAGCCAGTGTCACCTGCACAGGAAAACGCTACAGGTCACGGGGATGGAAAACAAGATGTTGGCCGCCTGGTAGTCACAGAAATGCAAACCCCGACCTGCTCAAACGTCCTCTTACCTAACCTCCAGGTCCCACCCCTGCGTTTAATGATATAAATGATGTAACGTCTCTACGGTCTCCTGCTCGGCTGTTCTGACTCGCTGACCTGGAAGACTTTCTCACCGCCCTGCCGCCCGCACTACTTCTGGGACCCGGATGGGCACCCGAGTCCTGGAGGTCACTGGAGGTCACCCGAGGTCACTGGAGGTCACTCCCCTCAGCGCGGGTTTCCGTAAGGACCGTCACACCAGCGAGGGCGGGTGGAGCCTGCCCCTATGCCTCTCGGCCCTTCCCAGGCTGGACCCAGGGACTCAGAGGGACCGGTAGGGGAAGTATGGTAACACTTCAGCAAATCAACCTGTATTTCATGAGGTGCTGTATAACCTTAATTTTTTTCAGTTATCTAACTTTCT
Organism: Artibeus jamaicensis; assembly: GCF_021234435.1. Taxonomy (NCBI): domain Eukaryota; kingdom Metazoa; phylum Chordata; class Mammalia; order Chiroptera; family Phyllostomidae; genus Artibeus; species Artibeus jamaicensis. Next base: position 6,362,413 of record NW_026522059.1, read on the forward strand.
TTCCTGTCCCAGGATCCTTACACTCAGTTCGCCTCAACCACTCAGACAGGGTCTGGCACAAATAACACCCCCTTTTTATTACAAAATCTTTTACTATAAAATCATAGGCATGCAATTCTGCAACGTAACAATATCACACTCAAGCACGCCCTATGACATTCCAGGTGAAATGTTCAAATTAAAACTATAAATTATGACACCCGTGTTACTACCCTACCAACCACACTTCTGCAGGCATTAATTAATTCTGTCAGACCCTGTATATCCTGGGGTCACTGAGGTCAGCTCCCAAAGTAGCTGCCTCGGGCACCAGTGGCCAGCGTGTCCTCCAGCTGATCTCAGACTGATGAGGAAGAAGCCCGCTGACACCAGAAGGGCCGTCGGGCTGAAGCCCAGATGCAGGACCAGTGCAGGGAAGAGCAGGGCAGGGAAGCTGTTGGGTGCGGACGGAGCCCTCAGGCGTCGGGAACCCAAACAGGTTCGGGAGAGAACTGTCCAGACCCCCACCCTCTTCTGCCTGCCTCCTCGCTCTGCCCTCACTTGTCCTGAACTCCTCTATCCATCACAGCTGCCTGGAGAGCCACACGGCCCCTCGGGAATGAAAACAGGTTAACTCTGATGTTTGAATTTCAGCTCTACCCAACAGACTCCATTTGGGGATATAATATACAAAGTCTTTCCTGTTGAAAAGTTAAAATCTTCACCATGCATCCATGTGGTGGGTACACATGAAGGTGGCCTTCATGTCGCTATGTCCTTGTATGAGCCCCTCTCCTCGAGTGCGGGCACAGGCGGTGGGACAGCCACCCCGGGGTTACATTTTTTAGGTAGGACTGCATCCTGGCAACCTGGAGGGAGAGCTTCTCCTGCTGGCCTTGAAGAAGTGAGCTGCCATGTGTGAGGGGATCATGTGGCAAGGAGCAATGGTGGCTTCCAGGACCTGACACCAGCTCTAGGCTGGCAGCCCACAGGGAAGCAGAGACCTCAGTCCCACAGCCACAAGGAACTGTGTGCAGCCAACAACCACATGACCTTAGAAGGCGCCTCTGCAACGGACTGAACTCTCGTGTCCTGCAAAACCCCAGCATTGGAACGTCAGCCTCCAATGGCATTTGGAGATGAAGGTGCTAATTAGGTTGTGAGGGTGGGCCCTCAGAAATAAGATCGGTGCCCTTATAAAAGTGACCCCAGTGAGCTCCCTTGCCCTTCTGTCAGGTGAGGACACGGCAGGCAGACGGCCGTCTGTGAACCAGGAAGAGAGGCCTCACCAGACACGGAATCTGCGAACTTCATCTTGGACTTTCAGCCTCCAGAACTGCGAGAAGTAAACTTCTGTTGTTTGCAGGTGACCCAGTCTACGGTATCTTGTGACAGCAGCTGCACAGACCAAAATAAAGCCCACGCCCCAGAGAGGAAGGCGGCCAGGCTGACACGGACGCAGCCCCGAGAGAGCCGGGTCAGACAGCCTGGTAAAGCTGCAGAACGAGCAGAAGCTCCCCATCTCTGGAAGCTTCTAATCAGCTGGCTACTCCCTGGCCTGCTCCTCATGAAATGGGGGTCTGAACCAAAAGCCCCCACAGGTCCCATTCACCCCGAGGAGTCTAAGATCCTTGGATTTCTACCTTTCTGGACCTCACAGCACTGCGCTCCCAAGAGCAGCAAAGACACCCTCAAACCCTGTCCCCACTGGCCTGGACTTCGGCGCTGAGTCAGCGAAGCAACCCCAGCTTCTCTTTCTGGTGGGTCGATGTGCCAGAGACAAGTGAGGGCTCTGTCAAGGAGCACAGTGAACACAGTGAAGAGAGGGTTTTCAGTGTGGAGATATTTCACGAGGATCACGTCCTGCCTCCAACCCACTGCAAGTGCCGCCACACCGAGGGACGGGAACCTCTGGCCCAGCGGAGAGGGCCCAGAAGGGCAAGGAGCGCAGCGTACCTGAGGTCGTCTCGGGAGAAGCATTTGCTGGGGCTCAAACCTGAGGACGCCCTGCCGGCTCCTCCCATCCTTCCCCACAGCAGGGCTCTGGGGTCCCGACCTCCCGGAGCTGCTGTCCAGGGCGGACTCAAAGGGTGCTCTCCCCAAGGAAGCTGCCTGGGCCACCCTGCAGCACGCTGAACAGCGCCAGGGCTGGTTTCTGGAGCTAGAGCTGGATGTTAGAGGAGGCCACGGAGAGGACGTGTGTGTCTCCATCCCCACACTGTCCAGGAACTGCTCTCTACTTCCAGAGGTCCCTGGTCTCTGGACAGAGCCACCAGAGCACAAGTGTAAATTGTCACCCTGTGGTATGGCCCCGAGTGGAAACGGGGGTACTCTCCTGGGTGGGACCCCCTTCCGTCGTCTTTCATGGGGTTCCATCTCAGCCAGTGTCACATGCTGTGGCAAGAACCTCATGTCCTCAATCTGAGACACACCTTCTCTTCCACGTTGAAATGCTTCTGAAACTGCAATCCACCTTAAAAGCACATGCACATTTAACATGGTGTTTCTTCTGCCCTCATAAACCCTAATTAGATGAACAGTACATCTTAAGTTTGATACCATCTGGGGATCAAGGAGATCCAAATGTACTATTTTGTTCTTTGCCCATTTTCTCCACTAACCCGAAACCTTCTGAAGAACAGAAATGAAAACATTTTCATGCTGGGATTCCCAGTTCCCAGCACAGGGCAGGTTCAAGAGATACGGAATGAATAAATAAGTGGATGAAAATATCTCCAAAGCAGAAGGGACACACATTCCCCAGCGCCCCAATGTACACACCTTTATAAACGTCTACGTTCAGTTTTGTGCTCCCCAAACATCACCTCTGCACATGACGTCCCTCCCTGTGGGCACTCACCGCCGCAGCACTCAGCCACGTAAATGTCCCCGAGGAAATCATGCATGTGGCGTGCCGGCCCATCCATCAGGCTCTGATTCTACCCAGGTGAACAGAGAATTGAGTTCCCAGGCCTATAAAGATGCCACGCTGAGCCTGGAGAACCAAGAAAAATGGCTTCTGCCATTTCTCGCCTGTCCTCACCTCCCCATCTGAGCACTCAAAAGGCCTCATCCAAGTCCTCTGACAGAGGTCTCTGGACGTGAGTGGGGTTCAGAAAAACAACAATACCCAAGATGAGCGAAGAAGTCCATTTCCAGACCTCCCTCCCATCCGCAGTGTGAAGGATCTACCTGCAGCCTTTCATACTAGTCCATCAGACACTGCTGAGCACCTACAGTGTGCCAGGGGCTGTGACCGGTGCTCTGAACTGGGCTTCGGAGAGCAATGGTGCAGGAGGCATTTCAAAGTGACCAAGACTCAGTAGTTTTGATTCTGTAACATCTTTTGTATTCATTGCCTAACAGTAAAAATAATTAGTAGAGAGAGCTTTAGAGTTTGAAATGCACTTGATTCGAAAATCAAAACAATTCATGTGAAAAGTTGCTCAACATCACCAATTGTCAGGGAAATGCAAATCAACAGCACAATGAGATTACCACCATAGCTGTTAGAATAGCCATCATGAAAAAGACAAGAGAAGTTCTGGCAAGGATGTGGAGAAAAAAAACCATCATACACTGTTGGTGGCATTGTAGATCTGTTCAGCCACCATGGAAAAGAGTATGCAACTTCCTCAAAAACTTTAAAACACAACTATTCTATGATTCAGCAGTCCCACTTCTGGGTATCTATCCAAAGGAAATGGTAGGATATTGAAAAAAATGTCTGACTCCCATGTCTATTGCAGCATTTCACACAATCCAAAATATGAAAATCTACATGAAGGTACACACACACACACACACACACACACACACACACACACACACAGGAATATTACTCAGCCATGAAAAAGAAAATCCTGCCACTTGTGACACCATGGATGCACCTTGAGGGCATTATGCCAAATGAGACAAGTTAGGCAGAGAAACACAAATACTCTGTGGTATCACTTACACATGGAATCAGAAAAAGGCAAACTTGCAGAAACAGAGAGCAGGACGGTAGGTACCAGGGCTGTGGGTTAGGGGAATGGAGAGATGCTGGTCAGAGGGTACGCACTTACAGCTGGAAGGCGAATACATTTCGAGTATCTAATGCACTGCATAGTGATTATAGCCAACAATACTGTGTTATAGTCAAAAGATGCTAAGAGACTAGACCTCAAATGTTCTCACTACAAAAAAATGGTAATTATGTGGCAGAGGTATTAGCCAACATGAAGGTGGTAATCACATATATATGTATCGAATCAACACACTGTACACCTTAAATGTACACAATGTTTTATGTCATTTATACCTCAAGAAAATAAAAAACATTAAACAACAAAACAATTCACAAGGTGTGCATTGCTGACTCTTGCTACTCACTCTCCCTGTTCACTCCTCTCCCTCCCACCCTGCAGGGAACCACTGCCGTTGGTCTCTTGTAAATTCTCACAATAGCCCTGTGGGGAATGCAGGACATGCGTTATTAGTGACAGTATTCGGGTGAAGGAGAGGAGACCAAGGGAAGTTAAGGAAGTAGCCCAAAGTCCCACTGCTGGTAAGTGGCAGAGTCTGGAGCCAAAGTTGAACCTTCTGCCTGACAACCCCTCCCTTCAAGCAGCCTGCCCCACTGCCCCTGGCCGGTCCTGCCAGACACCTACCGAACAGAACTGAAGAAAGCACTTAGCCCAAAGGAACAACCTTCCATCGGTGATACACTCTCACCTTTGGTATGTATCTACGTACAAGGGACCTCTTCAAAGTCCCTTCAGTGAAAATACAAAGTAACATCTTTTGTATTCGCTGGGCCTAGGTCAGCCCAGCTCCATCTCCAGGCTGTTGTACACTTGGAATATACATTCTGCATGAATGTCAGAAACTTTGACATTCACTAAAAAAAGAAGACAACATCCCACAAGGGATGGGGTTGAGAAAAGTCAGAAATCCAGAAAGTCAGCCGAGATTTACAAGCTCAGCCAGGGTCCAGACCCGGGTGGGACTCAGCCAGCACTGTGGCCCTACCATCTTGGAGGAGGCTAGTCCTGGGGCCAGTCTGGGGAGCGACACCCACAGAGGTTGCCTGATTGTCCATATGGACCCAGCAACTGAGCGGGAAACTGACATCAGAGTCTGAGGGATCCCAGTGTGTTTGAATCCAAGTCTGCTGGCTCTGCTGCTTCTCCTACCACCTACTGCCATGCCGTGATTAAGAGCCTGCTTTCTGAAGTCAGCAGGCCTGAATTAGAAAGCCTCACTTGTTAGCTCTATGACCTTGGGCAGGTTATTAACTTCTCCGAGCTTTCTCAGTGTTCTCTAAAAACAAGGATAATAATGATACCTACCACACAGACTTATTCCAAGGATTAGAAGAGAGAATATATCTAAAAGGTTTCTTGGAACATGAGATAGCTCAAATACTGTTAGCTAGTATTACATAACAGTGTCCTCCATTCTAATGTCTACGAAGGTTTGTAACTATTCGGAGAGTCGGCTGTAAGTTAAAACGTGAGGAGAACTTACAAAGAGTCTAGTACAATAAACTTCCCAATTACAAACGTCGCATTTGATCCTTTAAGTTATTTTGAAATTATCCTTCGATACGATCTCACAGGCAAGAGCATTTCTTCTTTCCTGACACTTTCTTGTATCACAAAACACACTGATTTTAGGTTCCCCAGACTGATCAGATTGGGAAATCACCACGCTGCTATTCTCAAATACTGTCTGTGACCACCTGCCTGGCTCACCTGTGACTGTTACAGCCCAGGACTGGAAACAGCAGCCTTTAGTTAACAGCAGGAGCCCAAAATATCACATTCTCTCAGTGGAATAATTTAGTCACTTTAGACCAGACCCTTCTTTTACTGTCCTAATTTTCAAAAGTAATGCTGAATGCAAGTTGCTTTATTCTTTATATCCTGATGAAACAGCCACATAAAGATAAAGAAAGCATAATCCCCAGTATTCATTTTTTTTCCCATTCATGCATTCGAATAATATATATTGAGTGCCTACATATCAGTGACAATCATACAGTAGGTGAACAAGTCAGGGACATGGTCTCTGCCTCCACAGACCTCTGGTCTAGCAGAGAGATAGTAAATCAACATTTGTAAAAAAAATAATTGTATAATTGCAATTGTAAAAAGAGTTGAGTGAATAAATAAGGGGGGCTCTAACAGTGTTGATCAGGTCACTAATGTGGCCCCTGAAACAGGATGGCTCCTTCCTCCTTAACTGAGCTGTACATGGAGAGGAAGAACCTGGTGGTAGGAGGAATGGCTTTAAGCAATAACACTGTCTGACCAAAATCACAAAGCAGGGAGTTAGAGGAAGGTGTCATCAGGTCAGATTTGTGTGGCCAATACAGGAAATCCAACTGGCTCCATATCTGTCCCAACCTTTTTCTAAGGTGTCTTCTGGTGCTGCAGAAATCACAAATCTGAAAAACCACATTTTCCTGACTCCCTTGCAGCTAGAGTTCTGGATGTGATTCAGGGTTCCTGACTGGTCTTGTTCATTCAATACATGAGTCCAGAGCTGGGTTAACTTGGAAGAGAGAGGTCAATGGGCAAGGCATATTTTTGCTGGAGCAGATTTAGAAGGAATGGCATAGGTCTGAGCCAAAAGTTGAAATGGGCATGAGTAAGAAACACTTGTTTTATTACATTAGACCACCATCATTTCTTATTTTATTTCTAACCCCAAGAGGGCCTACCCAGCCTTTATTAACCAACATATTCTCTGAATCCAAAACTTATTTTCCAGTATTTGCTTTTAAATTTGTAAAGTGCTAGGGTTTTATTTTTGTGGAAAAGGTAAGTGTAATCGTGAATTGATTTAAAATAATTAATTAAAGAAAAATAATCAATAAGGTCAATATTATGTATATGTCACTGGAAAAACTGACCTATGAGAAATACCTCCCCGGCCATCCTAAATTCCCTTCCCCAATCCCATGCCCACAGCAGCCAACTGCCCCTACAAAGCCCCGTGGATAAGCTGGATGGCCTCCAAATGATAAAGTAAAACATAAAATTTAGAACTTCTCTTTCTACAGTCTTTTCTAGACTTCCCTGACACTTTGCGAAAGTGCTACCTTTATCACTTTCAGTTTAGGGAAGCAGTAAATGCAGTGTTCATTTTGGAAGGAAGAAACTAGAAATGGTTACTGAGCATAAAGAAACATCTGAGATGTCTTTTAATCCCGAAGAAGAGAATCCCCAGGACCATCGGACCATTACTCCACTGATCTGGATTTCTGGGGCTCCCTTCCTTGCCCCCCATCTGTTCTCCCCGTGAGCAGACAGTTCAATGCAACGCACAAGTCCCCCCTCTGAATGCCATTAAATGGAGCAGTCAGTGCAAATTTAATCCTGCATCTACCCCACAGCATTATGCTAAACTCAGCACTCAGGCTCACCCATTTCCTGTCTAATGTCCACGTGCTCCCATTCCCGGGCTGCACTTGTTAGAGGGAAAGTAACTAATGCTCAGAAAATTATCCTGGGTCAATGCTCAGTGGAAACTCCACCAGCTTGGGCTTACTTTTCATCTGTAAAGTCAGAAAGGAGGGGGAGTCTGTCTCCTAGTTCTCAGGCCTCAGGACTCCAGAAGGAGGACAACGTTCCTGTAAGCCTCATCAACAAATAACAGGAAGTTGGAGAACATCCATTTTTAGTTGAGATAGAGGAAAATGGACACAATCAGACACCGTTGACGGGAGTATAAATTCTCTTTCCAGACAACAGTCTGGCAGCATCTATGTAAACAGGCTTTCCCCCGGTATTTGCATTATCTTGAGAGAATTCAGTACACAAGTACAATTTATATAAGGACATTCACTGCACAGTTATTTGAGATGGCAAAACCCTGGGAACAACTTCTAAATTCATCAACAGGGAATTAGTTGGGGAACTATGGTGTCTGTGCTATGAACATGAACTACTATGAAGATCTTAAAAATAAAGAGCTGTGTGTGTGTGTTCAACTGGAGGAAGGTCCATGATAGGTGATTAAGCAGAAAAAAGTAGTAAGTGGGAAAAAGCAAGTTACAGAGTAACGTGGAAAGTACCATCCCATTTTTCAGTTAAAGAAGTAAAACTGCATATTCAGGTATATACATCTACACATGCACACACATACAAAAGAAAAAACACATATGTATATATGTGAAATTCTAAAATACTACCCATGCACACACAGACTTTTGACACTGGTGAGGAGAGGGAGGGGGACTGTAGGGGGCAGAGAAAATTAATTGTTTCTCTGTCTTCTTGTTTTGCCTGACTTTCTGCAGTGATTATACATTATTGTTATAATATGAAGAATATAATAAAAATTTTAATTGAGTACAAAATATTCTGATCCTGTACTATCAATAGCTTAAATAATACTATCAACACCACCATACTTCTGTTTTAAATTGAGATATAATCGGCATACAACATATCAGTTTCAGGTGTGCGACTTAATGATCCAATATTGCATATATCGCAAAATGATCACCTCAGTAGTCTAGTTCACATCCATTACCATACACAGGTACGGTTTTTTTCTTTTGAACACAAATTGAGATAAATCGCCAGTTTACTCATTCATGAATTCACCCCTTGGACAATGCATCCAGTCAATCCACATTTGGTGACGCCCAACTGGCACGAGGCACTACCCTACCTTCTAGGGTGCAGCAGGAAATAAAGCGGACCCAGACGCTGCCTCCATGGAACTTCTGATCTACAAGGCAGAACACATATTAAACTAGTAAAGCATATAAACAGGTTGCAACAAGGCGACAAAAGGAAAGTGTGGGACACTGAGAACGTCATAGGGTGGGCACAAAGCTGCGTGGACGGCCCCTCCAAGGAAAGCACACACAGACCGAGGCCCGAAGGTTAAGATGCAAACCAAGAGTCTGCCGAGAGCTGGGAGGAGCATCTACCAGCTGCATGGGCAAGGCTGGATGTAGGAAGCGTCTGTTTGATGTGCACAAGAAATTAGAAGGTCTGGGTGTCTGGAGCCCCCTGAGCCAGGGAAGGAGATGAGGTTGGAGGGAAGGGCTGGCTACCACTGGCTACAAATGCCACGGGAAGGAGCTTGGCTTCGGTTACGAAGTACGCAGAAAAAAGTGTAGCTCCAGGGAACGGCCACGATGGGATTTGCATTATGAGTCAGACACCGTGTGGATGTCAGGACTGCGATCCCCAGCTCTGAGGCCCCAATCAACTGGTGGACACCTTTGAAAAAGTGACTGCAGTGTGGTGCCGGCTGGGATCTACGGAAGTCCAGGGGAGGGAATAAGTATCAGTGCCTGGAAGAACCCGGGAGGGTCCACCAAAGATACGACATCTGATGCGGGATTTAAAGAATTACTAAGAGCTCCCCAGGCTGGGCGGAGATGGGTGTGGAGGGGAGTCAGACAGAGCACGGCCGGCACGAGGAACAGCGTGCAAAGAGATGCAGGAAATGACCTGCACTTCCTCAGAACTCAAGAACCAGGTACACAGGAGAGGAAAACAGGGGTGGGAGCTGGGCAGGCCACGGGTGCCGGGGGCCTTTGTGTATAATCCTGCTTTTTGAAACTCATCCTACAAGACAGATGATTTTTTAAGCAGATATGTGTGATGATCCACTTTAATAACCATTAACTACCCATCACTCCGTGACCCTTTGTGCCACCAAAGAAGAGGATGTGATCATCATTTTTGAATTGGATTTGCTGTCATCTGGTAAATATATGTCTAAGTCTGTGAGAAACTAGCCAAACATTTTTTCCAGTGTATTTGTACCATTTTTAACTCCCACCACCAGCGTATTAAGAGTTCCACTCACTGTGCTTCCTCACCAACCCCTGACATCACCACACTGTGTAATCTTAGCCATTCCCATGGTGCACAGTGGTATCTCATTTTGATGGACAATAAGCATCTTTTCATAAAGGTTATTGCCCATTCAGATATCATCCTTTATAAAATGCCTGTCTGAGACTTTTGCCCATTTTTTAACTGGAATGTTTGCCTTTTTATTATTGATGTGTAGGAGTTCTGAATATATTCTGGATTCTTCTGTTCCACGCCCAGTCTGATTCTAGGTGGGGGAGTAGAAAAATAAAACCTGACAAAGTGAAAAGCAGAAGAGAATGCATTTGTATGGGCTGTTAGTACACGCCGGCCAGCTTGCTGGGTAGACTCCGTTTGTTATTGAGCCCTGTGCTCACAGCAGCCCTTGTACATCAGTGTGCCCACCCCACTGAATAAGTGAGGAGACTGACTCTCGGGGGGCTTGAGAGACTGGGCCTAGACCAGCCAGCAGAACGCGGCAGAATCTGAGCTGGCTAGAATCCATGCTGTGTCCCCTTGGGTGATGAGAGGCTGCCTGTCCAGATGGACCTTAGTTCACTCAAGATTATGGGGTCAGCGGGTTCGCATAACCTCTCTGGGTGGCTCCCTAAAGGAAATTACTTATTCCCTAGTCCCAGGTTTAACTGCAGGAGGTTAATTGGCTAATGGCCCTTTCAACTGGGGCCTATGTCCAGCCTCTGTTACCGAGGGACCACATCTCTGTCTGTACAGGCTTTCAGGGAGCTGCAGATCAATGCTCATTACTGCATCTGCAAACTCTGCCCTGCGGCGGCTGCCGCCAGCCGGTCAGCCAGCCCCTCGCCTTGCCATCAGCAGCAGCAGGTGCCTAACAATCACATCATGAGGGAGTCGACGCATCTCGTCCAACACAAGAGCCTCTGAGAACAGGGGAAGCCAAAGGCTGCGGCCGGATGAAACCAGCACCGAGGTTTCACAGATGCAGAGACTCTGGGTGGGCGAAGGTGCTCCGGAGAATCTAATCCAATGCCTCTGTGTCACTCAGGCAGAGCTGAGGGCAAAGTCCTCTTCTTAACCACAACCGTGACCATGTCACCCCCCTACTTAATGGCTCCCCATCGAATAAAGAATAATAATCATAATAACAGCAACACGGCAGTGCATCTGACACAACCTTCCATCGGTTAGAAGGTGTACTTTTACGTGTCCACCTCCAAGGAAAAAGTACATCTGCCAATGGAACTGCGGCACAGCATCCTGTGGGCTCAGTAATGTTAGAATTTTGTTTTAATGTCTCTGCCACCGCTCCTGCCCTTCGGGCCTTCTCCACGGCCCTCTTTTAGGTCCAGAATTCTCCCTTTCCCTCCAGTCTCCCCTAAATGATTAGAAACCTGGAACGCTGGTCAATGATGCCTTGGGGTGAGCTCCTGCCGCCCGCTGGTCTGGACTGGATGTGGCACTGCCTCCGGTCCCACACTTTACTTTTTTGGCCCAGATTCATCACCTGTCTTTTATGCCAAGGATCATCGATTTTTGCCAGAATTTTTATGATCATTAGCTGGTGAAGTTGTCCTGCGAGAGTCCATCAGCTGTTTCCTTATGCATATCTCTCAAAGTCATTTTTAACTCCATCTGATAAATTTGTCTTGTCCCTAAATGTAGCAAGTAAGCTCCTGGCCAAAGGAAAAGTCTTCCAAGAGGAAAGTGGTCTATTTATAACTCCTAGTCTACTTACAGGAACCCACCTGCTGTGATTCTTGCCTTTGAATTTGAAGAGCTCAGCAACCAGCTCTCTTGGCTTGGGGAGGGAGCAGATGGGCCGTGTGGGGGGTAGGCCCCCCCCCAGACTGTCCCAGAGGCCTTAGGCTGGGAACTACCCCTCGGGGCCTCAGTTTCCTCCCTCCTAAGACTGGCAGGTCAAGTCTGCCTGGCTCCCAGCGCCCCGCTCCCTCAGTGGCTGACATCACGAAGCAGTGTGCTTCTCAGACTTTGCCCTTTCTACCTCTCTGCCTGTCCTCACTCAGGTCCTCCCAATGCGGATGGGACAGGTCCCCCAAAGACTGGTCCCTGAACACCCAAGACTGCATGAACACACCCCTTCTATTTGCTATGTGACCATGGGCACATCTCAATGGACTCACTTATGTAAACATTTATTAAGTGCCCCATACGTGCCAGATGCAGGGGTTTTTGGTGAGGATGCAGAGAGCGTTCAGTTGGGAGAGACAGACGTGCAATGTGCCGTCAACACCATTTAACAATTAGGGCCCTGACTCACCAGCACAAAGGTTTCACCCGGTCAGGAAAGTTGCTGGCCGGGACCCGAACCAGTGGATGTTGACCTACCACTGGCTCTGTGAAGGGAGATGAAATGTAACGTGACAGATGCTCACTGAGAAGGAGGTTCACGCACGAGGGAAGCATAAAGAGGGTCCCAACTCAGGCTGTGGGAGGGGCCCCAGTGGCAAGCTTTGGGAGGGAAGGAACGTCTGATGTGAGCCTTCAGAAACGAGGGAGGGTTGGCCAGAGGAAGTAATAAAAGGGGAGGGGGTCCCTGTGACCTTGGGGACGTTTGTCAGCCTCCTGGGCATTAGTTCCGCATCTGTAAATGGGTGTGTCGTGCTTTTCTTCTAGTGTGGTGCTGCAAATTAATTATTTTAGACTTGAAAAGGACTTCGGAACATGCCTGGCATATAGCAAGTGCTCAGTGAGTGCTCGCTCTTGCTCTCTCATCTCATGGGTTCCAAGATGCATATTTTCCTCCATCTGTAGCGTCACATCTGTCAACTTTGCATGTGACCTGTGGTGGGCGGTACATTGCCACCGCTGCCAACCGTGCAGCAGATGCGCAGGGTCCTCCTGGTGCCCATGTGAGCTCGGGCACGTCCGCGTTGTTCTGATGTCGGTTGCACGATACCCATTATTGACACAATGGGTGTTGAATTTAGTTGCTTTTTAAAATATATCCAAGAGAATCTGCTCTAATTTGGTATTGGGTTAGAAAGTTGTCATATCAGCTGAAAGGCAGGGAAGCAGAGCAGCGGGGGGTAGATTAGAGATTAGTGAAGCAAGTATTCATTGGCAGGATAACAACTGTCCTGTGTTCACCTGCAAAGCAAAACCCAGGTGCCTCACAAGCTTTAAGAAGGATGATGACAACGTGAGGAGAGGCTGCTACACTTTGCTACCACGATGTACGCAGGAAGGATGGCCAGTCAAACAGGAAGCAGCGACAGAAGTTGTCAAGTTCCTCAAAACAGATAAAAAGTCTCAAAGCAGCAAGGGGCTGGTGTGACTGACCCATGCATCATCCCAAAAGATGCAGTACTCCCCCCCAAAATGAAGATTTACAGGGCAGGTCTGGCCTCCTCCAAAGCCCCAAATTGGAAACAATTGTTACGGAAATACAGAAGCTGCTGCCAAGAAGGTCACGCCTACCCAAACCAGTCCTGGCAAAAACAAACAAACAAGCAAACCAGACCTCTAGGTTTCTCTTTTCCTTCTTCTTTCTGTCTCAGGCAAATGCATTTCACCAGATAGACTGAAACCACCTCTGTAACCATACCAAGAAGGCAAATAAATAAAATGTAGTTCCCCGTCCCCCAACCCCGCAGTCAACACAGGGAAGAGCAGGGAAAGGGGGGACAGTGCCGGGGTCTAACGGACAGATGAGATCCAGAGTCATCGGAAACCTGCTCAGGTCTGCCCGACAACAAAAGCTGTGCCTCACCCCCAACCCCCTCCCAGCTAGAGGGGGGCACAAAGGCTGTCACAGACTAATAAAAAGGGGTGAAGGGTTAGTTTTGTCAATATTTAAATTGAATAATAGTAGTCAATATTTAAATTGAATAATAGTAGAACTACTTATCACTAGGAAAGTTGATCCTCTCGAATTAGCTGAAAAGAGTTTATGAATCATAATGATTTACCGATATATGTGCCAAAAGCTAGCCAAGCATGAAGAACATGATCTGGCCAAGGGGTGGGGGTGGGGGACGGGCAACAGAATAGGATAAAGTGTGCCTGGGCTTGGCCGAGAGCTGGAGACGGTACCCGATGGTCCCGGTGAGAAGCCCTGACGTTAGCCCTGGTCCATGGTGCCTCCCCACACACGAGCTCACTCTGGAAATGACCCATGCCCTCACCCCTCGGAGGTGAGAGGCTTTCATCACGGCCCCCCAGCACATTAGCTCCCCAACCTGGATGGAGTCCCCGGTCTCCTGAACCTCAGTTCCTCACCCTCTACCACGTGGCGCCCACCTATCGCAAATTATTCATGACGATCCACCCTCATTCCTGTGGCCTGGTATTTCTCACATGATGCAATGAACGACAGTCATGGAAACGATACAAAACCTTCACAGATTTTATTGAAGAGCAGATCTTTCTTTCGCTTCTCTACCACAGTCTACCATCTCTCTAGTCCTCTGGAATCTGGTCCTTGTTTGGCCAAAGACCAAAGGGCCGAACGAACCATCAGACGCCTGAGTCGGGACTCTGCTTTACCTTCTTTTTGTGGGGGGTGACCACGGGCTCACTGAAGTGAGACCTTAGAAGACAGTCACGTGTTGGCTGAGCAAACCCACTGGTAGGAAACTCAGAGGCAACGGCTGAAACGTGCGTAGAAACTCACACAGGCTGTCGTTTACTCCAGAGCCTAATTCCTGCTGGGATAATCGTTTCACACCAAGGACATCACCGTCTTACCTTCGGCAGCAAGCACGGACTGTGCACACAGAGGCGACCCCCATCCCGGTTTCCAAGGCCTGAGAGAGTCCCTGCACACAAACTTTCAGTGCTGAAACTCAAAGTCCCAGGGAAGTGGGACGAGCTGGGCACCCCATGTGCGCACCTGCTACGTGCTAGGCACTGTGAGGAAGTACAGAAAGGGAAACATGACCCTTTTTTAAAAAAAGACATCGCCAGAACGCAGTGGTATTTTTAAGGCTACGTACCTTTATCTTTGCATTTCTGTGCATATGACTTTCTCTCGTCATCTAAAGGCATCCATCTGCCTTGGCAAGGAAGTGTGCAGTTTTCACCTGGGCAGAGGAGTGCGTGTGTGCGCGTGTGGATAGGCTTCTTACAGCAGAAATGCAAAGAGGAAGAAAGCACATTTGGTCGTCAGCTTCTGACTACTAAAATAGAATTTTCAAGACAATATTTTGAAAGTCATACTTTATTAAGATATAAGGTATTAAGATAGACACGTGATATTCCTCACGTGTCAATTGGCATATCAAAAAGCAGACCTGCCTGACTGGAACACTGAGTTGTTTGTAAGCAGGGCACGGAGCGTGCGTAGGATATGACGTGGTGGAAGTCCCACCTGAAAGGCGGCAAAATCGGTAGCCCTTCCAACCCAGCAGAGAGAAGAGAACGAGGTGGGGAGCCAGCAACCTGACACAGGTGCAGTGCTTGCTACCTCTAGAATTTCAAAATAGACAATGAGATAGTTAAAAAGACTCTCCGGACATCCCAAGGGTCCTGGCCACCCCCAGCCTGGAACAGCCACACAGACTAGATAGTTAGGTAGAGAAACAGCCCACACTGGCACTCCTGGGCCCCCCTTAGCCCAGCCGCACCCCCAACACGGAAAGAACCCAGAAGTCTGCATTCCTGGTGAGGAAGTCGGGTGGCAACTGCACCGAGATCCCCAGCAGGCCCCCAATGTCGAGGTAAAGTGACAGAGCCACATGGGCCATGCAGTGGGCAGCCAGGCGGGAGACAAGATCGAAGGCGTGAAGCATGAATGAGAGAGAGAAAGAGAGAGGTCGCACAGCTGGCGCTTAACCAGTCATCCACTAAGGGGAATGGAATGAACATAAGTGGCTTAGACGAATCATGCCTCATTTCCCGGGCTGGACACTGGACCCTCCGTTCCCAATATGCTGCCAATATCCAGACCCAACCAGGCTTCTGCTACATGGGAGGAAGGGGCTGTTGCTGTGGCTAAGGAAGCATCAGTGTCTGCCGCACCCCACACCACAGCTGCCATTACAGGGATCCCATGAGAACGAGGATGCTGCGCCAACGCACTGTGCCTCATAACAGTGAACTCCAGTCACTTCCTGAGGACTTTTGCCACCACCAGGCACCTCTCCTCTGTCAGCATGGGCACCAACTTACACTACCAGCATCCTGGCTACGGCACGAAAACCCCACACCCCTGGGGGTGCCAGAGCTCCTCCAAGCATCCGACACAAATTTCTTCCTCCTGATGTTCCTGGTACTCTGACCACGTGTTAGCCAGCATAACAGTACTGTCTGATCAGAAACTCCGAATACCAACAATGCATAGGAGAGAAAACAGGCCGTGAGAGGTGAAGTAAATTACCAAGGATCATGCGCTAAAAAATGGGAGCGCTTGGACTTGAAGCCAAGTCTACTGAACTCAGGCTCTTGCCCTTAATTTCCATCCACCCCCCAAGGCTACTGCACAAGGATGCAGAATGCCGAAAAGCAAACTCACCTTTTGCATTTCTCTGGGAATTGAACAACAAACACAGCAATCCCTAGGGCTTCAATGTCTCTAGGTTTTAATGAGAATAACTCTCCCGATTTTTAACTTAAAGCTGGCATATCTCCCCTGCATTCTTCCCCAAGAGTCCTCCAACAGAGGCAACCCTGGCAGGCCTGACCCTGAAGCCTCGGTGTGGGCGCCATATTGGTTTCCAGGCCAGCCGTCCCTGTTGCTATATGGAGCTTGGTTACAGATCCAAAATTACAGTTGCCACCTCCATTCTGTTTCTGCTTCCTTTAGGATGTGTTCTCTCCCAGAAGGTCCCTTGGCCCCTCCTGCAATCCCCCTGCCCTACCCCCGTCAGCCTGAGCTGCCCGAGTGTGCTGGGATTTGCCAGAGCAGACAGGGCTTGGGCTCAGGCTGGCGCTCCCTTTATTCTTGTTGATTATTATTCCACTTGGTAGTAGTCACTCAGATGCCTTACACTGTTATTCTTCTAAAGTACTAGAGAAGCTGCATCATACCCAGAAGGGGGAAAGAGCTGCATAAAAACCACATTCTAGAAGATGCTGCTATAATTTTTCTCATTTGAACTGAAATTTTTGGCAAGGGTGAACCTAGTTGTAAGATGGAGGGTATCTGGACATTAAGATGCTACTAGTACCCCAGGTAATGGTTGTGCGCTCACACACGCCCGTAAAATTAACTTGGGCCCCTGAGCTACGGTCTGCAGAAGCCCAGAGCCCTGTCTGTGAGTTCAGTGGTGCTCCAGAGCCTTCTCTCTGAGCAATTCTAGTCAGTATCTATGTCCACACTCAATGTCACCCTCCTGACCCCTGTCACTCAGACACAGCCCCATCTGGTTTCCTTCTATGAGACACCAGCTCCCAGCAGACATTTGTAAGGTTATTCAAATCACATTAAATATTACTGATCTTTAAACACCTATAACTAATGTTACTTAAATCCACGGAATATGTGTGAGTCACAGGATCAGATCAGATCAAAATACACCACCCTATTGGTCACCTCGGGCTGCCATACAAAGACTGGGTGGCTGGTAAACAACAGAAGTTTATCACAGTTCTCGAGGCTGGGAAGTTCGAGATCAGACTGCCGGCATGGTCAGTTTCTGGTGAGGTCTCTCTTCCCAGCTTGTAGGAGGCCACCTTCTGATATGCCCTCAAATGGCCTTTCCTCTGTGCACAAACGGAGGTGAGACCTCTTATAAATAATAACCCACTTTCCCCAAAGGACTGGCCATCATCCTCATTCACCACAAGGTGGCAGTATCGGAGACGGTGGGAACTTCCTTTCCACAGCAAAAGCAATAATGGGAAAACATCACAATGTTAAAACACAGCTAGTGAATGACAACTGGCTCCCAGAACTGCAACATACTAACCGTCTTCTCATAAAGCAGAACCTTCCAGGAGTATTCTATTTGCCTTATAGCCAGGCATTACGTGATAGGGCAACTGAGCTAAGGCCAAGGGAGGCGTGAGGTGGTCACTCACTGCCCTTGAGGGCAGAATGGGGCGACATGGTTGTAGAAGGCTGCAGAACGTTCTCCCTTCACAGAGAGCCCGAGGGCAGAAAGGAGACCTGGGTCGGGGGCGAGAGGGCTGGATGGCTCACTGCCGGAGCCTAGACAGGGTGTCACATGCCGTGATGACAACGCCGTGCTCCCTGCACTCAGCGCCTTGGAGGTCAGAGAGCCGGCCCGCGCTCACACATCACCACGCTTGGAACCCAAACCGGATTTCACTGGAGAGAATCGACGGGAGTGCCCTGCCGCACACCCGAGGCCTGGAGCCTAGGTCCCCGCCTGCTGCTGCAGGGCCGACGCACACAAGCAGTGGTTTCGGCACAGACGTGGTCAGCGACCCTCACGATGCAGTGAAACTCTTTCTCGGTGCCTCGGGGAAAGCAGGTGGATTCCCTGGGGGTGATACCGCTGCTAAGGCTCTTCCTGTAACGCGCCAGGTCCTGGAGCGTTCACTCCTGCCCTCAGACTACAGGAATGGGCGGCTCTGTGGGACAGCTGGGGAGTGGGCCCCGGGCCCCACCTGTGACGGTGGCATTTGCAGTCAGAATGGATGGAGACAGCACCTGGAGGAGGACCCTGCGGGTTTCAGAGGAGCCCCAACTCGAGGTCAGAGGGCCTGAGGCTCCCTTTCCAGCTCGGCCTAGTCGGCAGTGACCTTGGGCAAGCAAGTCGACCTCTCTCAGCTTCAGTTTCCAGCCCCAAAATAGAGGCGATGGTGTCCTCACTGCTTAGTCACAGGAGGGCAGCGCGGAGGAAACGAGGTCGGGAACCGAGAAACTGAAATCAGGACCAGGGCGCAGTTTGATGGGCCGCCCCACCCCTTCCTCCCGGCTTCTTCTGTCGCACCTTTCAGGGCTGGGTCGTGGAATAGGGCTGTTTGCTAAAACCAGGCCGGGGAGGATGCAGCAAGCACAGTCCTCCCCGGAGGGAGGACTCCAGTCCATTTCCCAACTCCCTAGCACAATGCCCTCCACACATGCTTCCCACTGGACTCTGAGCAGGTTCCAAACTCCTGCGCAGTCCACGTGACCTGCCACGGGACCTGACCCCGGCCTCGCTCCAACCTCACCCCCTGCGATGTCTCTTAGCTCACTTGGCTCCCCCACAGAAGCATTCTCGCTGCTCCAGGTCTGCTCCTGCCTCAAGGCCTTACTGTTCCTCATTCCAGAATGTTCTTCACTTGGGTCTTTTCACACTCACACACTCACTTTCTTCTGAGCAAGTCGGTGTCAAAAGATCCCTGGCTTCCATTCCCTCTACTGGCAAACAACTCCTCTCGGTTCTCAGCTTGAACGTCAGTCATGTCCTAACTGACCATCCGGTCCCTCTCCACTCAGGGCACCCCCCACCCGCCACACACACACACACACACACAGCCCAGCAGGCTGCAGAGTGACCTGGAGTTTAGAAAACGCCCACAGATCCTCTGCTGTCTGCCATCGTCTCTCCTTCCCTTAGCCCTCCTTCCACTGTTTCTTGCTCAGAGCCTTGCTTGGCGATTTAAGCTCCTGCAAAGGCAACTTTTCTGGAAGCAACAGCAAGGAGGCTGCCTGCAGCTCAGAAAGGGGCCGGGCTTCCTCCGTTCCCTCCCCAGCTCTGTCCCCAGCTCCGTAAATCACATCCATGCCCAGCTTCCTTCCCGGGTGCCCCCTGTGGCACCAAAGTGCTCTAACTACAGGACCCCAAAGAGCTCTCTCAGTTCTGACAATCCTTTTACAATTTGAGCACGACAAACGTCCGGCTTCCCTGCTTACAACACTGCCTTGCCCCTCCATCCCCTTAGGAGTCACGAAATCTGAATTCGTTTTATACAATCAAGACCTAGATGGGAAGATGGACAAGATCTTGAGAGGAAACTGCCCTCGTTTATTTGATACTCTCGGCCTGATACTGCTTTTCCAACCCTGGGATCAGAACTCATTTCTCTAGCCCAGCAATTTGTTTTGCCTCCAGGTTCAAGAAACAAAAAATGTTCCGTAGCCAACTAAGTCAGGGAAGAATTTGGACTCCAGACAGATCCGCACACACACGGCTCCATGTGAAAGAGTTCCCTATTGTTTTTGGAAGCCCTGAGAAAATTAAGCATATGCTCAACTTTTTCTTAATAGTCTCGTGAAAATGAGTCAGTTTATGGTGTGTTCTGAACTGAGTTTTACATTCCTGTGGGCTTGTAGCTCTTGCAACTGGTTAAGAGCTACCTCCAGAGGAGCTGAGTAACAAAACAAAACAAAAAAAACCCTCTGACGATGATACTGATTTCTTCAAACCAGAAGCCGGGTCTCGGGGTGCTGAGGTGGCTGCACCCTGACTCTGTGCAGTGAGGGCAAGCGCACCTCGCTTCCGCAGCACAGACTGAGCTCCTCTCCCGCCCGCCAGGGCCCACGGCTGCGTAACCAGCCAATCCGAAAGTGCTGGCCTCGAACAAAACCATTAATTTGCTGCAGACTCTGTCGTGCAGAGCACAGTTCACCAGAAACACTCACCGCGGCTCCATGCGGCGTCTCTGGCACGACCTGAAGGCTGAGGCTGGAATGAACTCAAGGCTGCTTCACTCCTCAGCCCTCCTTCAGTTGTTTCCCAGCCGAAGCCCTGCTTGGAGATTTGCAAAGGCGACTTCGCAGAGAGCAGTAGCAAGGAGGCTGCTATGGCTCAGAAGAGAGCCCGGCTTGCTCGGGTCCTCAAGTTCACTGCTGAGCCGGGGGGACTTGAATGGGGAGAATGGAATACTGGGGCTGTTTGCACATTCTCTCTGTCTGTCTGTCTGTCTCTCTCTCTCTCCTTCCCTCCTTCCTTAGTCTCTCTAATGCACACGCCACTGCTTCCTACCGGTTATCCCAGGGCTCACAAGGTACCCGTCCCAAGGTACACACCCCAGGACAGAACACCAGGCAGAAGTTGTATCACTTTTTATGACCTGGCCTCGGACACCGTGAAGAGTCAGTTCTGCCATAGTCTGTTGGTCAAGGCGGTCTCTCAAAGATCCAGCGAGGTTCAGGGGGAGGAAACCCAGACCTCACCTCCAGGTGGAGGAATGCCAAGTCCCCTCGAAGGAAGGACACGAGGGATGAGACAGGCATTGGTGTTGCCATCTTTGAAAACTACAACCCGCACCCCCCCCCCCGTCCCTGTCAGGTAGACACCAGGGTCCCCACACGGATGAAGGGAATGACCCTGGAAGAAGTGCCTCATCCCAGGGCCACACAGTGAACCAGTGAAGGGGCTGAGGGCCTGGATTTAGGGGAGAGGGCGCCTGGAGGGTGGCAGGCTTGGGGGTTAGAGGCGAGAAGTCCCCTGAGCCACTGCAAAGGGAAGGACAGGACAGGCTGTGCCAGGAGACAGGGACCCCAGCTCAGGTCCCAGCTGGACAGTGAGGGCCACGGTGACGAGAATGACCTTGCCCGAGTCTGTACCCCAGCAGAGTGTGGCACAGAAGGGACAGAGTGCCAAGGTGGGAAAGGCTTAGGTACAAGAGTTTCTTCCGGGTAGAAGCTGCGGGGCTTTACTCAAAACAGAGCCTTCAGCACACGTCATAATTATTGTGTTATAACAGACTCTTTTTTTAAAGATTTTTTTTTATTTTAGAGAGAGGGGGACAGAGGGAGAAAGAGAGGGAGAGAAACATCAATGTGTGGTTGCCCCTGTGCACCTCCTACTGGGGACCTGGCCCACAGCCCAGGCATGTGCCACCAGCAACCCTCTGGTTTGCAGGCCGGTGCTCAGTCCACTGAGCCAGCCAGGGCCATAACAGACTTTGGGTAACACAATTTTCATTGCTGTGAATGTTCTAGCAAGTGGATTTGTCAGAGCCAACTTACTGGTGGTAAGTAATACATTCACCTATATTTATACCGAGAGAAGAACCCTTGGTGAATTAGGGCTCTTTTTCATTTTGGACCATTCCTTTAGGATACATTTTCAGAAGAGAAATCATCATTCCAAAGAGTAAAAATAATTTAAAGTCTTCGATACATATTGCCAAATTCCTTTCCAGTGTTTCATTTCTATATATGAGCTGGTTTCACCATTAAGTTTTGACCTGTTACTCCTTATAAATTGTGGGCCACCTGAGGACAGAAGCTGTGTGTTTTCATCCCATAATCTCATTCCCTGGGACAGGGCCTGACTGCAGGGCACACTTCAATACATATTTATTGAATGAATAAAAACGGTCCTGTCT
The DNA here is from genome assembly GCF_021234435.1 of Artibeus jamaicensis. Classification (NCBI taxonomy): domain Eukaryota; kingdom Metazoa; phylum Chordata; class Mammalia; order Chiroptera; family Phyllostomidae; genus Artibeus; species Artibeus jamaicensis. The sequence continues at coordinate 6,384,390 of NW_026522059.1, forward strand.
GTTCACATTTCCATCAGTGTGAGAATGCCTATTTCATTACATCCTCATTATAACCGAATATACCAAGACCAGGGGGAGAGGGAGTGGTGGATTCAGAGGACAAATTCCTAAATATGTCTTTCATGGTCTTTCTAGAAATTTCTGGGCTATTTCAAAACCTAAAAACGCTGACAGAACCCAAGTTTCTGACTTTTCATTCAATATCCATCCTTCCTAACTTGTCTGCACTCTTGGCCAAAGTACACATGTAAAAGCAGTCTTTGACTAATAACAGAAAGCAATGATCTTTCTGCAAAATATTTATTGCTGTGCAACAAACCACCTCAAAACTTTGCAATTTAAAAATGCAACCCATCACTTGTTTACAACTCTGCAAGCCCATGTTTGGTCTGGGCTCAGCTGGGCAGTGCAGTGGTCTTGACCCAATCTTCCACTTGTTATCCAGTCAGCTCCTGGCGTGGCTGGAGGCTGGCTGATGGTGGATGGCTCGTCTCACCCCCAGCCTTGACCCCACAGTCTGGCCGGCCCCTGCTTCCACCTGGAAAGGCCCCAGGAAGCAGCCAGGGCAAGCGAGCGTCAACTGCCTCTGGGGCCTCTGCTCGGAGCCTGCACACCACTCCTCCCACCGCATTCCATCAACCAAACCATCTCCCAAGCCCAGATTCCAGGGCTCAGGGAACAGACTGCATCTCTTAGGCAAAGGAGCTGCAAAGCGGAAAGGAAGGAACAAAGAGTTTAGCCACTTTGTAATTACTGTTTCCCTGAATGGCGACCAGAATCAGTCTCCTGGGTGGGAGGACTTCATTATGTTTAATTGGAACTTGAAGATTATTTACCCCCAACAATGCATACAGTGTCTCAGAGATACATAATATTTAAAGGGTTATCTTGGCTAACATTCTGTGTAACCAGCACTTCAGGCACATTGTGCAAGGGCTCCCGCCCCCAATCTTTAGTTGGAAGATGAGCCTCAAGGAAGTTTCCCTGATGGAGAAGCTGGGAGATCCAACCATCCCCGAAAGTCTCTCCTGCTTTGTGTTGTCAGCACTGAGAAGGCTGCTCATCTCCTCGCTTTCGGTGAGTAGGAGCCACAGTCCATTCACTCCTAACCTGCACTGCATGGTTCAGAAATACACTGTACGGGCTGGGGTTGGGGTGAAATGAGAGTAGAAGCTGTGCCCCGTCCATTTCCCCTGCCCTGGTTCAGGACTGTTTCGCCTGTTCCGAGTCAGGCTCTGGGGCAGCATCAATGGCTGGGGTTTGTGCCGAGGGCCCACAGATCCTCCAACCAGCTCAGCTGCGCTCACAACCACTTGAGATCTCTGAGGAGGGGCTTCAGGAGGCAGCACCGCACCCCACAAACCCTGCTTGCTTGATATCCCCCTAACGGAATACCAAGCGATTCCTTTAACAGCGAGGAATATGTGAAAGCATGTTAATTATTATTGTAACAATTATATAACACAGTATAGAATGATGCATCTCTATATAATATCTACGTCCGTTTAATGGAACACTAAGCCATTCCTTCACAGTAAGAAATCTGTGTGAAAATAGAAACCACCAGCACTTGAATGATTAATTTATTATAATTAGTATAATAAATATGCTTAATTTTTACTTATAATTAAATACGATAATTAGCATAATAATGCTAATTATGTAATGCATTCTAGAATTAGGTATTTCTGTGTGTAAGAATGATATATTCCCTTAGGGGGATGTTGTCATGAGCTATTCTTTTAAAAGGAACCAAGTCATTTCTTTCACAGTGAGAAATCTCTTTTAAAATATAACCACCAGAACTTTAATTATAGTTAATTTATTTAAACTATAACACTAATTATGTAATTCATTATAGAATTATATATTTCTGTATATTATATATAAAGTGTTATATTATGTTGCCTAATTATGAGACATCATAATTTTGATTTAACAATTTAATAACTTTTTAGTGGACAGAATATATGAAGCACTGGACATCAGGCAAGGAAAGACAGTGACCCCTTACAGATGAGAAATAATGACATGAGCCCCACAATTGGCCCAGGATATTGACGTGGCCTTGTGAAGGGTTCTGTGTTTGATTAGTCATGTCTGACCTGGGGGGGGGCAGAGCACAACAGCCCTCAACCACACATTGCCTGGTCCTGCATGACTGTTAACACCTTTGCCCTTTCTGCACTCCGTTCTCCCACCTCTTCCAGACTCTGACTTTCAGGACACCTCCCTGTATCTTAATCCTTAGGAAGATAAAGTAGTAACTTAATCTTGGACAAAGCTCAATAGATTTTATAGACACTGTATCCTTTGCTCTTCATAAGTATCTAGCACATCAGCTAACACACCTTCAACTTTAGGAAAGAGTCCCCCCAATTCAAAACAGCTTTCAGGGGGGTCCAACCTTCTGGTGTCTCAGTGCCACACTACAAGAGTTGTCTTGGGCCACACATTAAGTACATTGCGACACATAATCACAACAAAATCTCATGATATTTTAAGTAAATTTACGATTTTGTGTTGGGTTGCATTCACAGCCATCCGGGGCTACGTGCAGCCCGCAGGCTGCAGGTTGGACACCTGGGGCTTGTTTTCTCAGATACGAAGACATCTGGGAGTCAAGCCCCTTCACAGTCCGACAGCATCGGCAAGGACTAGAATCTCCCCATCTTTCTTTTCTGTCACCCGCTGCTGGTCATCCTTGTACCTCATGGTCCAAGCCGGCTGCCACGTGTCCAGACACTACATGGGGACACACACTGTTCCCCAAAAAAGCCACCATTCCGAGGCCTTTTCTGGACCCTGGGGACCACAAGAAGAGGAGCACCCCTGCCAACCTCCACCAGACACCAGAGCCGGTGCTGTTGTCTGTTCCAAGCAGAGTTTCAGATAATCCTGCCACGGTCACGGCCAACGACCAAGGCGGTGGAAGATCCTGCCACGGTCACGGCCAACGACCGAGGTGGTCTGCTGACTCATTCTCAGCAGGGAACTGAAAGTACTCATTACTGTACCAGGTCTGACTGCTCCCAAAGAGGAAGTTTAAATTTAGCGTCTACCTGCAGGTAGGTCGTCTCTGTGACTTTGGAGCAAATCCACTAAACATCACAGAGAAAACGCTAATCACTCCACATAGTTTGGAGATAAACTAATTATCATTATTGCTGTTGAAAATTACAGAACATCCCTAATTATAGGGTCTGAGGAATCCATACTTTGTTTATGAATGGCACAGAGAGCCCAGAATGGCAGGCAGGGGTTCAAGCTGGCTGCGCAGGGCAAAGAAGATGCTGCCAGTTTGTTCCGATGATGACAAAGTAGTGTTCTTGTGCCCTGACATAACATAAAACTGAGCAAAAAGAAAAAAATGAATAACTGAATAACTGAATGCCTACAAGGATCCAAGCTCACACGTGAAAGATGACGTAGGGGACACAGTGCGGTGGTCTAGGACACACAGACTCCGGTTCTCTCCGGCTGGCTTGTAAGTTGTATGATCTCGGCCTGCGTGTCTAACTTCCACATGCCTCACCTTCCTCACCCGTGCAATGGGAAGAGCAACAACAACAGTATCTATCTGACAGAGCATAGGAAGCACTTAGAACTGTGGGAGGCACACAGTAAGTGCTGGACATCGTTATTTCATCCGATCCTCCCCTTTCTCTGACTGTTTCTAACACTCCGTCGGAGGGATGGAATTGGAGGCTAGCAGGCACTTCCCTCTGGAGCTACTACAAGGGGGCAGGTGCTGTGGAAAGAGCTCAGTGGTTGCGAAGACCAGTCCCCCACTAGGAGGCAGAGGCCAAGTGAGTAAGGGATTTAACCGGTCACCCAGAGCAGAAGGCCTGGTGAAGACAGAAGCAAAGACTGAAATTCTGTGGCCTCAGGCCACAGAATGCCTGGAGCCACTGGAAGCTGCTAGAGGCTGGGCGGGTTCCTCCCCTGGGACCTTCAGTGGGAGCATGACCCTGCCCACACCTTGATTTCACACTCGCAGCCTCCGGAGCTGGGAGAATAAATTTCTGTTGTTTTAAGCCACCACGTTTGGGGTAATTTGTTACAACATCCTTAGGGAAGTAATAAAGGGCTTAATAAACGTACACTACTCCTATCCTCTGTTGCTTTTCTTTGCCCCACCAGAACTGGAAAGCTGTCTAAGGGGGGCAGGCTTCCACGGGGTACCCAGCCTGGGACCCAAGGAAAAGGCCATTGGAAGGAACAGAGGCCCCGCTCCTGCCCAGCTGCTGCCCCGCCCTCCTGCTGGGAGAGGCTCCATCACTGGGCACCTTGGTGCCAGGGCCTCAGAGGCTGGCGGCACACTCTGCCGAGCCCAGAGATTCCACACCGTGGCATGAAGGGAATAATTGTCAGCGAGATCGCAGATTGTTTTGTCACATACACTTTGCAATATGACAAGTAGGCGTCCAAAATATGCTCCAGGAGGGGGAGCAAGACATTTTCCAAGAGCCTACTTGGCAGCCAGAGGCCCGCTGCCGAATCAAGTGCCAGGCTAGCTCTTGGCTTCACTCTTCCTGCCATGTGACGCTGTGTCACTCGGGGTGGGGCATGCCAACTGCGAGCCACCAGGGGAAGCCAAGCCTGCTTTCTGTGGGACGGGGGTGGGGGTGGGGGTGGGGGGAAAGCATCAGCTTGACTGTATTGGCGGCTTCCGGATTTTTTCAGATGACATCACAGTAACAGCTCTGTTCCTATCATCATAAAAGTGACAATGATCGAGAGTGTGAGGTGTATCCCCTGCCTGAGACATTTATGTGCAACCCCTTTTTAATCTCCTCCATGACTGTATGAGGTGGGGATTATTATAATTATCGCTGTCACAGAGAAGCAAATTGAGGAAGAAGGAAGTTAAACCGTTTGCCCGAGATTCCATCTCCAGGAAGTGGTAGAGGTACCAGCCCATTCTCGCCAGCCTGTCTGGAAAGCCGGAGCCTTGAGTGTGCTACAGCCTCCTCGCCTGGCGTCCTGCACTTCGCTGAAAGAGGGACCACAGCGCCCTCCCCCCCACAGAGAGCGAGCACCTGGGTGCGAGGCACACTCCCTGGGACTGGCTATTCCAGATAGGACGTGTGTGGGCAAGACGGTTAAACGGCAGAACATGCACGTGGCTTAAACAGGATCGCTAAAGCAAGGCAGACTGCCTTTTCCCCCACTCCCACCTCTTTTCCGAGAGCCTGGCAAGTACAGACACTGGAGTCAGAGAAAGCCTTCTGTCATGTAACTCAGGGAGCTGCACTGAAATTAGGGAAGGAGACTGACAGTCTTTTAACAGAATACAGTGCAAAAGAAATGTTAGCAGTAGGTTCATATCTGTTGCTTAAAAAGCTTCATTGTGGCTACGCCCATTTATAATCCTACCAACAGTTCACTGCAGCATTATTTACAACTGCCAGGACATGGAAGCCACCTAGGTGTCACTGATAAGCAATGAATAAAGAAAATGTGACACAGGTACAAAGGAATATGACTCAGCCGTAAAAAAGAGTGAATCTTACCACTCATGAAAACACAGGTACCCAGAGGGTATTGTGCTAAGTGAAGTAAGTCAGAGAAAGAGGAATGCCGTGTGATTTCACTTAGAGGTGGAATCTGAAAAGAATACATGAACGAAACAGGAACGAACTCATGGATACAGAGAACAAACTGGTAGTCGCCAGATCGAGGGAAAATTGGGGGGATGGGTGAAAAAGGTGAAAGGATTAAGAGGTACGAGAAGCCTGTTATAAAAACAGTCCCAGGAATGTAAAGAACAGCGTAGAGAATATAGTCACTAATATTGTAATCACTGTGCGTGGTGCCAGGTGGGTGCTACACTTATCAGGGGGATCACTTCATAAGGTACATAAATGTCCAATCACTATGTTGCACACCTGAAACTAATTAATATTGTATGTCAACTGCACTGAAAAATAAATTTTAAAGGTATTTTTAAAGGGTTAATTGAATCCCGATAATTCCCAGGGCCTCTTCCCTTCTCCTTCCTACCTATAAGATCTCGCTACAGACTGTCCACCCCACATTCATTCCTCCGTCCTTCCTTCCACACCCAACGCAGGCTTTGCTCTGCCACTGCTCCGTCTGACTGAGTGGCAGCAGGCCACACTCTCAGCTCCGGGGATGGGCTTGCTTGACCCCAGGGGAATCCTGTCCTCTCTGCCAGCGACTGCTTTAGGAAGGGTTGTCCCCCAGTTCTGGCCAAGGAAACATGAGAGGGAGTCTTCCGGGGTGAGTGGCAGCCTGATGGCATCTGGGGAAAGTGTCTTTGTGTCTAAGAAAGAGCCTCAGAGAGAAATGGACCCCTCCTTCCTCTAGGTCTTGTCACGTATGGACTGACGCTCAGAGCCGCTGCCACCATCTTGCCACCGGCCTGAGAAAGGAGCCCACCGACGATGGCAGAGCAGAGAGATAGCATCAGCTCCTAAATGCCATCGTTGAATGGGCGATTCAGCCACTCTGGACCCGCCCTGCTCCTGGAATTCCTGATATGTGAGATAATAAATTCCCTATTGTTTAACCAGCTTGAGTCAGGGTTTTGTTTCTGCCACCAAAAGCATCCTGACTAATACGGGACTCCAGGCAGACTCTCCCCCGCCCTCCTCCCCCACCCTGCAGCTGAACTGAATGCCACTGAGAGTCACCAGCCACCCATTCCAGGGGCTGCACACAGAGGAGGCAGGATCTGGGGGGGCAGGCGGGTGATGGAATCCAAGAGGAGTCTAGGACTAAGGCTCCATATCCATGGGCAGGTTGAATACATGAGAGCATCACCACTGAATCTCCACCATCCTCATTATTCTGCATGTGCTGGACCACAGTGTGCACCTGAAAGAACTGACTGAATATCTTCCATAGTTCCATATGCTGTTTCCCTGGCCAACAGTTCGCCATTCTTCTGAAGGTCATATCACCATTTCTTCCGTGAAATATGGTATACTGCTGGATTTCAGACTGTTGGCCTCAATACAGTCTTACAAGGCCCAGTAATCCACTCCTCTATTTTGCAGATGGGGATTCAAGGTCTGGGAAAAGAAAGCGATTCTCTGAAGCAGTGCAGAGCAAGTCTGTGGAAGAGCCAAGGCTGAAATACAAGTCCCCCGCCTCCCAAGCCCCTTGTCTCCCCAGTGCGCCACCATGCGCCTTAAGTGTCTACCAAGAAATTATCAGTGGATTTTATCAGCCGGGACAGTTTTTTAAAAATATATTTTACTAATTATGCCATTACAGTTGTTCTACTTGCCCCCTTCATTCCCCTCCACCCTGCACACCCCCTCCTCCACCATTCCCCCCTTTAGTTTATGACCACGTGTCTCAAGTTCTTTAGATTCTATATTTCCCCTACTATTCTTGCCCTCCCCCCTATCTATTTTCTACCTACCATCTATGCTACTTATTTTCTGTACCTTCTCCACCCTTCTCCTTCTCTCACTCCCCTGTTGCTAACCCTCCATGCGATCTTCATTTCTATGGTTCTGCTCCTGATCTAGCTGTCCTCTTAGTTTGCTTTTGTTTTAGGTGTGGTTCTTAATAACTGTGAGTTTGCTATCCTTTCACTGTTCATCTTTTTTATCTTCTTTTTCTTAGGTAAGTCCCTTTAACATTTCATATAATAAGGGCTTGGTGATGATGAACTCCTTGAACTTCATCTTATCTGAGAAGCACTTTATCTTCCCTTCCATTCTAAATGAAAGATTTGCTGGATAGAGCAATCTTGGCTGTAGGTCTTTGGATTTCATAACTTGGAATACTTCTTTCCAGCCCCTTCCTGGCTGTAAGGTCTCTTTTGAGAAATCAGCTGACAGTCTGATAGGAACTCCTTTGTAGGTGACTGTCCCCTTATCTCTTGCTGCTTCTAGGATTCTCTCCTTCATTTTAATCTTGACTAATATAATTATGATGTGCCTTGGTGTGTTCCTTCTTGGGCCCAACTTCTTTGGGACTCTGAGCTTCCTGGATTTCCTGGAAGTCTATTTCCTTTGCCAGATTGGGGAAGTTCTCCTTTATTATTTGTCCAAATAAGATTTCCACTCATGGCTGTTCCTCTTCCCCTTCTGGTACCCCTGTAATTCTGATGTTGGAACGTTTAAAGATGTCCTGGAGGTTCCTAAGCCTCTCCTCATTTTTTTGAATTCTTGTTTCTTCATGCTTTTATGTTTGGTCATTTTTTTCCTCCTTCTGGTCCACTCCTTTGATTTGAGTCCCAGTTTCCTTTCCATTACTATTGGTTTCCTGTGCATTTCCCTTCATCTCAATTAGTTTAGCCTTCATATGTTCCTCTAATTTGTGACTAAAATCAACCAGTTCTGTGAGCATCCTGATCACCAGTGTCTTGAACTGTGCATCTGAAAGTTAAGCTATTTCTTGTTTGCTTAAATTTATTGGCTCTGGGGCTCTGAGTTGTTCTTGAGCCATGTTTTGATCTGTTCATGTCTGTTACGTATGAGGAACGGAGCCTTAGTTGTTCACCGGGGCAGGGCCACCCAGGTCACTGGTTTACAACGCTGTATGTGGGGGCGTGGTTAGAGAGGGACAATGGTGGTTCCCTCTGCAGCTTCCTGCCCCTGGGGCCTGTGAGGTTCGTCTCACTGCTCACATCTTCACCGGTTTATCTGTGCAAATGTGTGACCGCAGTCAGTCCTCAGTGGGTCCACTGAGCCAGGACAGTTTTTGGTGGTCAAATAAACTTAGGAAGTGCTGCATTAAATAAGTCATGTTAAAGAATTTTCCTAAACCAGAGGAACTTTTCATTGTTTGAGGGTTTTTTTCTATGTTTGTTTATTTGCCAGGGATGCTCTGTGAATGTCTAAAGCTGAAATGTAGTACATGCTCTTTCTCGAATCTGTTGAACTGTAGAACCTTTCTTTCTCCCAGAGCATCTCTAGGGACTGTATTCTGCAAATTCCATTTTGACAAATGCACCACATGGACCTGCCCCCCTACGAAAGGAATTAGGTCAAACACAAAAAGAAGCTGAAACAGGTGGGATAAGGGAGAGCGGATACATGAATGGATGGATGGATGGATGGATGGATGGATGGATGGAATGATGGATGGATGGATGGATGGATGGATGGATAGATAGATGGATGGGATGATGGATGGATGGATGGAGAAAGGCAACATAATCTGAGTCTCTGACCTAAAATAGTCTTGTTACATGTTTTTCTTAAGCTAGTTTGAACTGGACAGTCAAGTTTTTGCTGTTATTGTTATTGTTATAACGATGCATAACAAACAATCCTTAGATTTCAGTAAGTTACCACAACTAATGTTTACATGGCACTCTGAGATCTGACAGGCCAGGACCCCAGGCTTCCGGTTACATTCAGGTCTTCATTTGTCTTCATTCCCAGACTGATGGGACAAAGGCCCCCTGGTGTGTGTCTTCCTCATAGTGGTAAGAGGAGTCCGGAGGGCTCCCTGCCACCTCCTTCATGGGAGGACACAGGGAGGGAGAGGACATTATGAACCAGAAAGAGGGTCCTCACCAGACACGGAACCTGCTGGCACCTTGATCTTACATTTCCCAGCCCCCCAAACTATGAGAAATAAATGCATGCTGTTATGTTGTTGAAGCTCCCCTGTCTATGGTATTTTGTCTCAGCAACCGAAACTGACAAAGCCACGCTATGCAGTATGATGCCTCTCAGACGAGGTAAGTATGTAATGTTCAACACACAACAGATTCTTGGAAAGTATGCATTTCCCTCCCTTAACCTCGATGAGGACTGATGGGGACAGTAAGGCTTAGACTCTCATGAGTGTGCCTTGCAGGTTCTGTGTGTATCTTCGATGACTCCTAAGTAAAGGGGGCAAGGTGGCCCAACTCTGCCGCCTACTACCTTTGGGACCTTTGACAAATCCTCAGGCTCCCTCACCTGTAGGACAGGGCTGAAAATATTTGCCCCTGATAACTTTGCAGAAGTATTGTGAGGTCTAAAATAATAACAAGTGTAAAAGTCCCTTGAAATGTTCAGTCCTCTGTGAATTTTCTAGAAATTGCTGTATTCGTTTCTTAAGACAATGAGGCTGATCTGTTAAGTTGACAAGCTTGACCTTACCCTGCAGATGAGGGCTGGCCCTTCCAACACATTTTTCTCCTCGCTTACCAAGCCACGGGCTTAGTCTAATGATGCCGGCTTTGCTCAAAATGTGTTTGAAATGTTTCTTTGGAAATTACCTCTACAGCCGCTTTACAAGCCAAATGAGAAATTCAGTTTTACTACCTCACAGGCCTCCATTTGATTCAAGGAGCCAAAAAGAGTGTTTCTGAGCATTATTCCCATCTTATTCATAAGAAGAGGTTCTGAATGACTTATGTCTATTAAAAGAATCAAATCCACCTGCACAGGGGGAAGATCTGCCTCTGGGAGACTCCCCAGGGGACTTGCCATGGGACCCAAAAGCAGTATCATTAGTTCACGGTCATGTTTTACACTCATCAGACCACCATGGCCTGTGGTACCAGCCAGGCCTGTGAGCTAGGACTTAGCCTGTCAAAATATCAGGAAATCTATTCTGGGCATCTTCTCTGGACTGGAAGATGAAGAACTGTGAGAAATAAACATTGTTTGTCTAAGCCGCCAGTCTGTGAGTGCCCTTAGCAACTATATTATCTAAATCGCTCCCTTCATTCCTTCTGTGCACGCCTTCCTTCAAAAAGCCCTCACTAAGCAGGTTCACAGCAGAGATGAAGATGTAAAAGAGATGAGGGAGGAGGTGTCCTGAAAGAGCATTCATGCTCCAATAAGAAAAGCACACAGGTCAACAGGCAAGTGCAAGCAGGGTGTGACCTACGCTCTGACAGCAGCCCAAGGTTGCTGGGAGAGCGAGTGCCCTGGGCAGAAGACACACAGGTACTCAGGCCTCAAGAGGGGAAACCACATGGCATTCAAACAGCAGCACTCCTGGGGAGCTATGCATTCCTGAGGTGGCCCAGTGATGGAGCTGACCCAAGACAAGAGGGTTGAACCCACCATGTAGGCTTTGAACTCAAAGTTACTCCTCTTAGCAATATTTCAGACTCAGAGAGAGAAGAGGGGGCTCTTACCAACATTTTTAAACTTCCAACTTCCCCTAGAAGAGACAGGCAAAATGCAGGTGATCTGGCCTACAGGAAGTGATCTGCCGGGCTGAGGTCTGCTCAGCCTCTGTGGCTGTCGTTTTCCTTACAACCACCCACTGTCCTCGTCCTGTTGCCTCTCCAGCTCCGTTGGTACTGACTTGGCCACCATGCTTCTTAGCTGGTTGATACCATTCACTCTGCCAAGTCCAGAAATTCTTAAATCTGGATCCACAGTCTCCTTAAAGGATTCAAGAATTCAAGAGGATCCATGAACTTGAAAGGGAACAAAATTTACTTTTTTTCCCTATCCTCCAACTGAAATTTGCATCTTCCTTCAGTCACCAGTGCAGGCAACACACTGCAGCAGTGTTAGCAGCCCCTGCCCCTGCGGCCTCGTCACCAGTAGGAACAACTGATGTTTCCATTTCATAGGAGGGCTGTTGCAGAACGTCGCGATGTGAGTGCATTCACTGCTGCTTTGAAATTGCTGTCCGTATTAGACCTGCCACCGGATATTATTGTCTAACACTTCAAAAAGCATGTACCTTTCACACATCATAATTTTTTTACACTTGATCAACATATTCAATAGCAATTGTTTCATTTATAATCCTGAATATTTCATTTTATGCCCTTAATCCAATAGTCCAAGAAGGGGTCAATGACACACACACACACAAAAATCTTAATAATCCCTACTTAGGCACGGTTCCATGTGCTTATAAACACAAATTAGCACATATAGTTTTTGTGAACACTGACATAATTAATGATGTGGCTTTTACAGTCATAGAAAGAGTAAGTGAACTACTGAACGCCACACAGTGAGTAACGGCAGTGTGGGGGTGGAGGGGGCACCTGAACAGCCTGGTTCCTGAGGCCATGACCTCAAGCACCTGGCTGTCCTGCCACCCAGAAGAGACTGGGAGGCGCTGCTAGGCCAAAGTCCCAAGGCTTCCATTTGGTTCTAGAGGTGATGAGAAACCACACAAGGATTTTCAGCAGAAAAGGAAATAGAGGACTTCTGGGCAAGAGGGAGGTGTGGGAAGACATGCTTTGCCTCCTTGTGCAACCACAAAAAGAATTGTAACTAAATCGCAAAACAAATAACACCCAAAACCATCAGAAAACCGAACTGTATGGAAGTCCGGCAACTAAAGATTTAAAGAAACTGCATTCATCCACACAAGTAGGAGGAGCAAAGGTTTGGAGATGAGCAGAGAGGTGAGGAGACACAGTGGGGCATGGAGAGGTTGCGGGCAGTCCCACATCCACAGGTGAGAGATAGAAATCAGGAAGGATACCTGGGGGGTGGGCAATCCCAGCCCCAGGCCAGACCGCGGCGAAGCCCAGGGTTCCAGCACCAGGAAGATAAATCCCTATAACTTCTGACTGTAAAAACAAGTGGGGGGTTGGGGCACTGAAAGAAACTGCCAGATTTTCAGGAAACTCTGTTTAAAAGGCCCACATGGTCTTAGAATGTATACAAACCCACCCACTCTGGGATTCAGCACCAGAACAACAGCTGGAAGGGCTCCAGTCACTTACAGGGATGGGTGAAGTGACTAGAAATGGGGCAAGTGCCAGGCAAACCTCCAGAAGCCAGGCAGCGGCACAGTCCCCTCTCCGAGTCCTCCCCCACACAGGGCCACAAAGCAATGAAGCAGGTTACCCCACCCTGGTGATTACCTAAGGCTCTGCCCTGCACAATTACCAGGTCCCTTTTCAATAATAGGCCACACTACTAAGACAAGGACTCAAAGAAGCTCTACCTAATGCAGAGAAACAAACACAGGGAGGCTGCCAAATTGAGGATACAAAGAAATATGGCCCAAATGAAAGAACAGAACAAAACCCCAGAAAAACAACTAAATGAATGGAGGTAACCAACCTATCAGATGCACAGTTCAAAACACTGGTGATCAGGATACTCCAAGAACTTAGTGACTACAGCAAAAACATAAAGAAATAAATGAAGGTTACACTAAGTGAAATAAAGAAAAGTCTGCAGGGAACCAACAGTAAAGGGAAGGAAGCAGGGATTCAAATAAAGATTTGGAACATTAGAAAGAAATATACATTCAACCAGAACAGAAATAAGAAACAAGAATTCAAAAAATATGAGGATAGTATAAGAAGACTCTGGGACATCTCCAAATGTGCTAACATCTGAATCACAGGGATGCCAGAAGGAGAAGAGGAAGAGCAAAAAATTGAAAACTTACTTGAAAAAACAGTGAAAGAAAACTTCCCCAATTTGACAAAGGAAATAGATATGCAAGCCTAGAAAGCACAGAGAACCCCAAACAAGTTGGACCCAAAGAGGACCACACCAAGACACATCATAGTTAAAATGCCAAAGGTTAAAGATAAAGAGAGAATCTTAAAAGCATCGAGAGAAAAGCAGACAGTTACTGACAAAGGAGTTCCCATAAACTATCAGCTGATCTCTCAAAAGAAACTTTGCAGGCAAGAAGGCAGTAGCAAGAAATATTCAAAGGGATGAAAAGCAAGGACCTATAACACAGGTAGCAAACACAAGTCCCATGGGCCGCATCTGGCCCTCCACCTTGTTTTATCCAGCCCACCACCTTGTTTCTCCCGGTGGCAGCGCCAAGATCCTTGCCCCTAATTAAGGAGGAGTTACATTTATACAGTCCTAAAATTACATTCAGCCTTTTGAAGGCCACCACGAAGCTGATGTGGCCTCCACTGAACATGAGTTTGGCAGCCCTGACCTACAACCTAGATTACTCTACCCAGCAAAGCTATCATTTAGAATGGAAGGGCAGATAAAGGCTGCCCAGGCAGGGAAAGCTAAAGAAGTCCATCATCACCAAGCCACATTACATGAAATGTTAAAGAAACTTATTTCAGAGAAAGAAGAAGATCAAAACTATAAACATTACAAAGGCAACAAATCCACTATTACAATTGAATCTTTAAAAAAAAAACTAAGCAAACAACCAGACCAGGAACAAAAATCATAGGTATGTAGAGAATCTGTGGGATTATCAGCTGGGAGGGGGAAGGGGAAGAATGGGGGGGGGGGAGGATTAAAAGGCATAATTGGTAAATGCAAAGTACACAGGGGGATGTTAAGAGTAGTTTAGGAACTGGAGAAGCCAAAGCATTATATGCCAAGGATTATAGGCACGATCCATGGACGTGAATTAAGAGGGCTGTGCATGGCTAGAGGAAATGAAGATACCAGGCAGAGAGGGGTAAAGGGAGAAAAACTGGGACAACTGTAATAGCATAACCAATAAAATATACTTAAAAAGAAAGACGGGAAAGGAAACAGTCACATTTGCTCTGGGCAAAGACAACTTCTCTGGCAACAGACAGGAGAAGTGAAAGGATTAAAAGAGCTAAGAGTGAGGGAGGCAGTTAGAAAGCCAGAAGGCGTGGAAAAGGCCCCAGCCAGCAGCACCGAGAGCAGATGGCGGTGCTCAGCTCCTGCGGTATTTAGACTGTGGAGTCAACCTCTTTGGCACCCACGTAATGAAATGGCTTCACCCAAGTCTGAGCCCTGAAACCTAATAAGGTTATTTTTTCACCAACTCTGCTACCTGAAACCAGGAATAGGAAAGTTACATTCTGAAGCCAAGAATAATCCATGGGGGTGGTGGCAGAGTGCAGGGAGAATGCCAATTTTTTTAGAACATTTCAGTGGTTTGGGTGGTCAGAAGAGAGTCTTCAGATTTCCAACACTACAAAAGTGCGGCCCAAAGAAGGCGCCCTAGCACTGCAGGCAGGCCAAGCCTTCGTCATGTGGGACCGTCCTGTGCATTCACTGCAGGGTGTTTAATGTCCTTGTGCTCTTGGTGTTAAATGCTCCCCCACATTTTCAAATGTAACCTTAGGAAGTGCTACCAGCCTGCTGGAGAGCTGCGAGACCAATGGCAAGAGTAAGAACAAGAGGCACCACAAGGCCCACCTGTATGAAAGTCATTCCCACAATCCTGCAGCAACACTCTGCTATTAATAACCTGGTACGAACCACAGATTTTTCCCTGATGGTGCCCTCTTCAGTGCCTCTGTGCCTTCATCTGTGCCGTGTCTTCCTCGGGTGCTCTCCTCCACTGCTCACTTGCCCGGCCAGCTCAGGGTCCTGCACATGGTCAGAACTCAATGAACAGTAGCTATGATATGCATCTGCCCTGCAAAGACTGCCCAGTGCCCTGGGGAGGAGACGCCACACTTTCCATGTCCACTCTGCTGTATACTTGGCTCCGTTTAAACAGCGACCGAAGTGCACAATGGTCATTTGTTTCCAAATAGAACATTTCAGGTAAACACTCAAAAGTATGTGTTGAACAAATAAATAAATAATATCTGAATTTCCCCAGTGATCTGCAGTGACTCTCAACAACCCCCAGAAGAGAAGAGTTCAGGTCATATTTTTATTCTGTTGAGACCTATAAGCTTCTCTTACCCCCCAAACTACCATGAATTTAGTGCCTCCTCAGCATTCAGCAGTGTCCTTTAAATGCACTGTATATAGCATTTAACAGTACGTCTAAACAGTAAGGTCAAGGGCAAACAGTGAACAAGCTACACCCAGAGGTCTTCTGCCTCCTACTCTGGGGGGCTCATGAGGGCACAGCAAGAAAGTGGCGCACAAAGCAAATCCACAATGCAAACATCAGGACTTGTAAAGAGGGCCTGCTGGGGCTAGATTTTCTTTACAAAAGAATTTCCGGGTGACCTTCAAAAGCATAAACTCTCCTAATAACTAAATTTGTTGTTGACTTGCAAGAATCCGCCTTCTCACCCAGTTCTGCAGAAAGGCACTCATTGCATGGGAACCTGGACACCCCAGGCAGTGCGGGGACAGTGGCAGGGACCCTCCGTCCCCTGAAGTTCCTCCCCTGGCTCATGTGACCATGTTCTCAGTCCTGCTTGCTTGGAGCACACCTGGGCGGGAACCCGGCACCAGAGACCACAGGCTGTGCTTGGCTCCAAGAGGCACCCGCTCTGGGCTGAGGTCGGTGGTGCAGTGGGTATTTGCCTCGATGCCTGGGTGGTCTTCAGGGCCGGTGCCAGGAGGCACATACTGCAGCAATTTACTGGGAGACCACAGAGGCGGGTAAAGCGGCAAGACCTGGAGTGGACTTGGAGGTGAGCACCACGCTCCCGCCCCTGCCGAACGCCTCCTGCCACCCACAGGATGAAAAGGGGCTTCTGGCCCAGCCATGGTGCTTTTCCCAGAGCCTTATTTTTGCACTGCACAACCAATTACCTGTCACTCCTTTCGCTGAGCCTCTGTTTACCCAGAACAGTAGGGGTGAAGATGACCACCCAAGGGTCTCACTCGAGGACAACACGGTGTCCCACTTAAGTGCCAGTGGTGGTGAAGGGAGTAGGAGAAGGATGGGGACGGCCCTGTGGCCCACAAGGCAAAAAGGGTGCACAGTTTAGCTCCACAGCTATTTATATTGAACATATGCACCATTCCAGAACTTTCCGGAGAAACGGATGGAAAAGAGCCCCAGCGGTCACAGCCCTGACATGAGGCCTGGTTTTCATTTTCT
This sequence comes from Artibeus jamaicensis, assembly GCF_021234435.1. Classification (NCBI taxonomy): domain Eukaryota; kingdom Metazoa; phylum Chordata; class Mammalia; order Chiroptera; family Phyllostomidae; genus Artibeus; species Artibeus jamaicensis. The sequence continues at coordinate 6,401,010 of NW_026522059.1, forward strand.
TTCCACTTGGAAAGATCACAGGGAAGGCACTGGGGTGCAAGAGGAGAATGAGCACTGTGGTGGGGGTACTGAGGCAGAAGGAGCCGGACCCCAGGGGGCCCTCCCCTCTGAGGCCCTGGGCCTGGTCCAGTTAAACTCGGAGCAATAATCCAGAAGAACGCCTGCAATGAGGGCCTGCTGTGTGTCGGCCCGCACTGAACACCTCCCAGACACTGTTAGATCATCTCAGCCCCACAGAGGAGGCGCCGCTACCCCCGAGGTCAGAGATGAGGAGGTGGTCCTGTGCATAGGCAAAGGGCGAGCTTCGGGGCAGGGCTTCTGGGTGACTGCGGCAAGTTGTTCATCTGAACCTCGGTTTCTCCATCTGTACAATGGAAAATGACCAGTTTTCTCCCGGGTTCGTTTACCTAGGTTTCTTTAGGAAAGTCAAAGGCAATATACATTTCACTGCTTAACACAGAATCTGGCACATCCATTGTGATTACTACAAAGCGACAACATCTAGACATTCAAGATAATTCTAGATATTCTAGGTATTCTAGATCATTCTAGACACTCAAGATTATATCAACTGAGTGCCCAAAACACTGTGGATGGTAGACAAACGTTGGTCTTTTTCCCATTACTCCCACCCAGCCTGGCCACACCCGAGCTCCCCATTTCCAGAACGTAGCACGAAGCAAGCCCTTCTGCATACTGACTGAATACATGAAATGTAGAATGGGAACTTTGAGCTGTTAGGTTTCTTCTCGATCTGTGATCTGTCACCATCTTGTGCTGTAGCATCCTGCTGGTCACATGTGCATACCTCTCCCCCGACACACACAATACAGAGTCACACTCACACCACTCGGCATTAACGTCTTGGTGATCTGTGAGTTCCAGGAGTGTCAGTTGTCAGGTGCACTCCGCTCGCAACCATTCAGCAGCGGTGCAGTGACTTGCCAAGGCCGTACTTGGGGCAGAGCTGAGCCCTGACAGTGGGCAGGAAAGCTCTCCCAGCCCCACACCTGCATGTCCTTCACCCAACGGTGACCCGTGATCTGGGCCCTGCCGTCCAGCCAGGCTTTGCAGCCTTCCTAGCCAGAGCAGCCCCACTCCAGGAGTGGAAAGGATAACAGGAAGAACTCCAACCTGGGCAGGAAAGTCTCCAAGAATCTCTTCATGGACTTATGCTTTCACATGGCAGCTGCCCAAAGGCACAGGCAGACCTCGCTCCTGCAAACCGCTTCCCTTCCAGCTCTCCCCTTCCAGGGAGATGTTTATCTTCACGACTGTTTGTTTCAGAAGACCTGATATCAGCACAGGGTCAGACAAAGCAGGGAAGGGGGTTCCTGGGGAGCAGGCCACGTGCATCCACTACCAACAGCTGTCACAGCTGGAGTGCGGCTCCATCTCAGAGCCCCCTTTGTCCCAACGCACTTTCCCCAGACAGGGGTAACCTTGTCCCTCTGAAATGGGACTTGGGCCACTTCCCTTCTTTGTATTTCCCCCTTTCAGAGATAGATTTGCTATCTTGCAGGCCTGGAGCTGAGAGGCCAATGTCATTTCCAGGCAATGGAATTGTTTTCCTTCACTGCTTGAAATCAGGGCCTTGTTTTCACATTGAGTTTTAATTAAATTAAATTCAACAACCACGTGCTGCAGGACAGCCACAGGCCAGGTCCCTTCGCTAAGTGCTTGGGCAGCAGGACGTGACCCTACTTGCCTGCATCCTTCCCGGCCCACCTGGCCCAGGGCCTTGCCCTGCAGAAGGCCCTGCCACTAACTCATGATCTTCCCACACTCCGTCCCCAGGATCTTGGTTTCATTAAAGGCACCATTTACCCAGTTGCCTTCTCTCACATCTGGGCAATCATCCTGGACGTATCAGTTTCCTTCAGCCACAGGTTCAGCCCATTCTACCTGCTAACTGACAAAAATTCATCCTTCTCCATGGGGTCCTTGCTGCTACCGCCCAGTTCCCTTTTGTGACACCTGGCCAGACTCATGCTACGTCTCCTTACTGGACTCCTCAGTCTCTCTACTTCCAAACACCCTCACTCTGCATCCAGAGCTACCTGCGCCTAATGCAGTGTGACAGCTTGAGGGATTCCACCACATAAATCCCTCTTCATTTCACAAGGCCCTTCGAGAACTGAGCTCAGCTTGACTCTCCTGTTGTCTCCCATTACTCCTCCGCCTGAGCCGCACGCCTACCGGGCCTCCACCGCAAGGAACCCCTGGAAGCTGCCCTAACACAGCATCTGACTCATTCTCTGGCATCTGCTCCCGGGTGACAGAAGTCAGCTGGGCACCACTGCCCTGCCTCAGTGAGTCACCTGGACCACATTACCCTCATGTCAGCACCTCTGCTCAGGATGACCACGTACGCCCTGCTGGGTTTGGGGTAGGGTTTTGTATGTCCAGGGATGTTGGAGGGGCATAAGAGAACTCGTGGACTGGGGGCTGAGCTGCTGGAAGGAGGCTGAGCTGAGTCGCAGGGCCCAGAAGAATGTTGCTACCCACTGGCAGAGGGACGATCATTACCTGTGGGGGTCCTCACGGGATGGCTCCCTGTCTGGCTCCCACAGACCCTGACTCTGGGGTCAGTGCAGCTTGCTTGGGTACAGACCTGTTGACTTCACAATCTCGTGTTCTCTGTCTGAATTAACCCGAGCCTTCCTCATGTGACAGACTACTGCGCCCGCTCCCCAACTCCTGCCACCGCTAACTAGATATTGTCTATCAAATCTAGAATGAGAAAGAAAAGTGCAGACCCAGCCTTTTGCTCTCAGAAACACAAGTCCACATGGAAGGAAAAGACTCAGGTATTTAGGCAAATACTCTATTGGAAGAGTTTAAATGCAAAGACACCATGAGCTAGCTGGGCAGTGAGCACACAGGCTAAGCTGATATAATAATAGAGGCTACAAAACACAAGGCTCTACCAACTCCAGCCACAGCCAAGGCCCAGAGGACCAGACCAGTCCACACATATTCTTTTTAAGGACATACCACTTGGGATCACGTCTCATGGGCCAGAAGCAAGTTGCATGGCTTTGCTTTGCTGTAAGGGAAGCTGGGAAATGTTGACCTTTTTGGCAGTCACGTGTCCAGCTGAAACACTGCCACTGTGGGAGGAAGGAAAAGAGAGATCTGGGGGCATCTGGCAATCTGGCTTCACCTCTGGGTGCAGCGCCTGCTGGACAGCTCAGGCCGGGGGTGGAGAACAACTCACCAGTTAGCCCTGAAATGTTCCCTGCTACACAAATCTGCTTCTTCTACCTGGACGGCTGCTACTGCTTTCCTTAGCTGGTCTAGTCCTTCATGGTTCGAGATCAAGTTCACATGCCACCTCCTGTGTAAATCCTTCCATGATACCCCAGAGAGTTCATCGCAACCTCAGCTCTGCTCCCAGGACCCTTCCCATACCACTGTCCTAAAGTGACATCTTGTACAGAATCTTTCTTGTGCAGAAGACAATGAATTCTGAAGGGTACCGTGTGTCATCTCTTTATCTTTGAGTCCCTATGCTGAGCACAATGCCTGGCACAAAACAGGCATTTGATATATATTTGTGTGAACTCTGCAACTATTTCTCCAGCTCCTACTATGTGCCAGCCCCTGGACAAGGCCTTGTGGATACAAAGACACAGAGGTCCCTAGGAGCAAGGGGCATTTGGTGGCCTCCCTCTGTCCTCTGTTCAGGAAACATCACTCTCTTTCATTCCTGCTTGGCAGGGATGGAAAGTTATCCTTTCATTTGTAAGCCATATCGTGGATCGGAACACACTCTGCTTTATGGACTAAGTAATCTATTTTCCTGAAGGTTCTTACGGGACCATTGAAGAATGCCTCATAGCCAAAAATCTATTTTTGAGTGAAGAAGAGAAGCAGGTCATTGCATCTTTGCCATAATTGTTTCTTTCCAGCCACCAGATTCCCCGAAGTCTGGACCGCCAATGCTACGTCATCACGTGCCTTCGTTCCCAATGTGTGACTGTGTCGCAGGAACAAGCCAGACATTTCCCAGGGCTGGGGAGCTTATATTTTTATTGCCAGTCTGTTGCAATATTTGGCACAGAGAGAAAGAAGTTATTGTGTTATGTGTGATTTTACTATTACAACAATAACTAATAGTGGCAGCCTTGCATGGAGTGCTTAGATGAGCCAGACAAGCCTTTGAGTACTGTCCTTTGAATACATTTGGCCAACTGCTTTTCAAAATAGCCCCATGAAAAGCATGATCTTATTATCCCCATCTTATGGACAAAGAAACTGTGGTGCATAAAGATTAAGCAACTTGCCCAAGGTTAGCCAGATTCAGAGCCTGTGTCAGATTTACATGTCTTCCAAGCCTGGGCCCACAGCCCACACTGCGCAGTGATGGCTTGAGCCAGCTCATTCTGGCTTGAGAGAGCTCACTGCATACATTATGTCCCACTCCAAGTTCAGTGACATCATACTGGTAGTTTGAAATGGGCCATGATGGGACTAGTGACGCCACAGGAACTGGCAAAGCCTACCAATCAGGGCTTCTTTTCTTCTAAAGATGCAGTTGTTAAATATTAACCAGTCCATCATTATATGGGTGGCTTCCTGGCTGGGGAGAAGAAAAAGAGAGAGGGAAGGAGGAGGAATTCCTGTTGTTCTTAAGTCAATAAACTCGCTTAACAGAGAGACAATTCTAAAATACAGTCAGCTCAGAAGGACAGCTTAACAAGAAGTTGATGAAGAGACTCTCTAAATTTCATCCATTCTAATACTCTATGACTCTAAAACCTGAGGTCTCTCCCCTCACCCTAATCGAGAGCCTACTATATACCAGGCCCTGTTCTCACATCAAGAGCCTGAAATCTTTATGCCAGAGTTCTGTTCTCCCACGTGGAGCTCCCAGTGGGGGTCTTGTGAGTCTATGACTGGGGCTCATAGGCAGTGTCTGGGGAGGGAAAATGCTCTTCACGGGAGGAGGTCTGGGGAGCAACCAGTCTCCTCCCCACACAGGTTCTCTACCCGGGCAGCCAGTTTAGGTGGGGCTCCGGGTACACCTGTGGGGTGTGGCTTCAGTGGCTGCCTGCCAGAGTCTGCGTCTGGCCCTGCCCTCTGTCACCAGCTGCGTAGACAAGAAGTGGGCCGGGCTCCAAGAGTGGGCAGTCCTTGTCACATCACCCTTCTAAAGGGCAACACTGTAGAAGAAAAGGAGTGGGCATCATTCTTCTCATTGGCAGCCTTCCCTGTGTTAAATTCCTTAGTAATATTTTATATATAATCAGCCTGATTTTAGTATAATAATAAATAATATTAGCAATGTTGAACTTTGAAAAATACATCAACTGCAAGGCTATTGAGCCACTGCTTTCATTATTGGCATTAACCCCTGTGAAAGCTGTGGCAAAGAAATGTTAAAACAGGCAGCAGAGAGGCTGAAATAAAGCCCTGGTCAATGCATTTTAAACACTGATAGACAAAACCTTTGCAGTACAGTCAAAACCATAAGCTAGTTTGCAAGACAATCTAAGCCCTACAGGGTTTCATCTTGAACATAATAGATTGATACTCAGCCAAAGATTGAAGGAAACTCTTGGGCATGTTTCTGGAACTCTCTCTTTGCACAGGCTCCTCCTCTCCAGAAATCTATCCCACACATTCTAGCTGACTTGGCATCCTCCAAGGCCGACCTCGGTCTTCCCGGCTCAGCGAGATTGGCAGCCTCTCTGCGGATTTCCTTGTCCTGTACAGTGTCCTGAAAACTGTCTCTAGCCAGTTACCTGGGCCGATCACAGGGCTCACTTTGATTGTTTTCTGTCTCTCAGAGATCACATTCCTGTACTGCCTAAATATAATGTCTGAAAACAGTTTTTATATATTTTAACTTGTTTTCTAGTTGTTTACAGTGAAAGGAAAATTCCTATACAAGTCAATCCTTTATGACTTGAAAGAAAACATCAACATATATTGTTGAATGAATGACTAAATGAATGAATGGCTATGACTGGATCATTACTCACCACTGAAGTAATCAATGTGGCCAGGGAAATGCAAAACTTTGATGGGATAGGCCTATGTCATGTGACCACTGCCGGGGCTTGGATAGATTCGACTCCACCTAAACTTCACCCGAAACACATGACCTGAGAGTGAGGGAGAGAGTACTTCCCAAAGGAAGATTTTTATAGAATTATCAGGAGACAGGTAAAGGGATATGGGGAGCAAAGGCAGCATATTCTTTACATATACCTAGCTCACTTCCCAGGAATAACCCAATGGTGACCCAGACTCTTCTTGGATTCCTGCACTGATAGGGAACTCAGCACTTCCGACGGCGACCTATTCCATCTACAGTCAGTCTAAATGCTTAAAAAGTTCTTCCTTATGTTGAACCAGAATCTGCCTCTGCCTCATATCTTGGTCCTATTACTTCTGATTTGCCATCTTGAACCACAAGTCCAAATCTTATTTCCACATAATAGTTCTTCAAATATTTGGATCACTGAAAACAACAGATAATGGTTTGTAGGAATGAAATTAAATTAAGCCTCCTAAAACTCTGTAATAGAGCCCACAGATCAACAATTTGAGAGAGTTCTTTGGTTACTTCAATGTTGAACGAATATAAGTGGCTATTTTTACTAACTCACTCTTCAAATCAGAACATATTGGTTATGAACATAGACTTCGGACTTAGGGTTGAATCCTGGTTCTGCCATTTCCAGGCTGTGGGGCACTGCAAAACTTCCTATGATCTTAGTTCCTACATTTGTATAATAGAAACAGTAACAGCTTCCTATTTGTGTGGCTTCACTAAGATAATATTTGTAAGATGCATATTTTAGGGCCTATTAAACAGTAAACATTTATGAAATGGTAGCTGTTATGATAGTAACAGTTGGTCTGGGAAATTAGCCAATTAATTCAGCACAGGTCCAATGCTAGGAACTGGAGTAGGGGATGTCTTATTGCCTTCTCAGACAACCAACATTAGTGTGATGTGTTAAATATATGACTAGAAATAAAAATAACATGCTAAGTAAGTGGAAACAAGAACATTTTTATGGGGCAAGTGATATTGGAGCTGGACTTGAAGCAATTTTCCAGGTGACAGGGTGGGGGGTAGGGATGAGGGAATGTTAAAGACAGAAGAGATTTTAAGAGCAAATACACAGAGCTGTCACAGACACTTTTTAAACATGATCCCCAAATTCTTTGTCACACTTCCCTTCTAGAGACAGAGTCTATGTCATCTGCCCTGGAATCTGAGTCCTGTGACTGCTTGAGCAATAGAATAAAGTGGAAATGAAACTGAGCTGTTTCCAAACCCAGGTTTCCACTTCCTGTGTCTTTGAACACTCAGTCTTGGAACCCACCTGCCTTGCTGGGAAGAAACCAGGCAACCACAGGGTGAGGTCATGCTTGAGTGGACCAACAGACAGCTCGGCCACTAGCCAGCACTGACCGCCAGCCATGTGCGTGAGTCACCCTGAAAGCAGCTCCTCCAGACCCAGGCGAGCAGCCCCAGTAGAGGCTACATGTAACAGAGATGAGCCTTCCCTGCTGAGCCCTGCCGGAGTGGCAGATCCAGGGGCTAAATAAACGTTGATTGCTTTTTAAACCATCAGGTTTTGCATTTATTTGTTGCACAGTGATATAGAATCAGAGCTGAGAAAGTTGGCAGAATGTTTACAGACTGGTAGATACTTTGCTTTTGGACAGATCATAAGATACAGAGCAGGGAGTGGTGGAATAGGCTCTTGAGCTATGGACTTGTTGCAGGTTGGAAGCATAAGGGTGCACAGCTATGAAGACCGAGTGTGATGTAGCCATTCCAGACCACCTCGAGGGCAGTACTGCCCATGTGCGAGTACATGAAGAGAACATTCTATGATCACATAAGTTCCACAGTCACGGACAGAATATATTTACAAATTAAAGATTCTTTCTAAATATATTTTTCAACCCATACATGCTTTTGTTTCTGTGGAAGCCTATTAACATCCTGTAATAGTGATGCTCTGCAGGACCCACTTTGGGAATCTCTGCTCTGGTCCCTCTAAGTGGGTAGATTTCAGAACTCATCTTATTTTCACTACATCAGAGAGGTCTTAATTTCCCCAAAGGGCTAATGTACAACCCACAAAACAAACAAACAAAAAAAAAAATCCTTCTCATGGTGCAACTGTTGCCTTGAGAGAATCTGAATCAGAGGCACCAGGCCCGGTCATGCAGAAGGACGCAGGGAAAAGAGGGCTTTTTGTCAAGCACAATCTGTTTACTGGCTGCTACATCCCAGGCTAAACAGTCCCTATAAATACATGTGTCTCATCTGTGTTCCTTATTCAGGCCACATGGGTTTTCCAGTATTTCTGCACAGCAGACCTCTATTAATTTCTTACAGGCCCAGGACATACGAGACCATCTTTACAACTTCAGCAGAGGGCGGGCTTGATGGACACAATTGGGGAGGGGGAATGTGGCCCATTCCTTCCACAAACTGTCCCTGAGCACTGGGCTTGACACAGAGTACAAGGAAGCAAGACAAGAGGAGGTCCTTGACCTGACGGAGCTTACAGTCCTGGGGTAAAGATCAGAGCCAAAGGAAGGCACAAATCCATGCAATAATTAGAGGCCATGGTGAGTTTGTGCCCCACAGGAAAGCAACAAGGTGCTAAAATGGAGATAATGGAGCAACTGGGGTCTGTTTTTGACCTGGCGGTCAGGGAGGATGAACCGGAGGAAGCGATGACTTGGGACAAGGAGGGAAGAGCATTTGGAGTAGCGGTAGCTTGAGTTGCGTCTACAGATTTGTTGGGTCAGCTACACACATCTTACAAGGTCCCACTCAAGGCCCACTTGGATCAATGCTCATGGTGGCGAACTAACAACCAATTTTTAAGGACCATGTTTCCAGGTCTATGCGTGTTGTCCTAGGTTGGACTCCCTAGAAGCAGAGCCTGACACAAAGGTTCATGAGAAAGTGATTTATTAAGAAGCGTTTCCAGGAAAAAGCGTTAGGATGTTGGGAGTGAGGAAAGAGAAGACAAGGAAGGTAAGCGGGACTCAATACCAAGAAGTCTCATAGAGAGGAACTTGGGGCCAATTCCACAGGGAAGCTTTGGAGAGAGTGTAGGTTGCACCTGAATAGTCCCAATCAGAGGACAAGGGAGCTGGAGTATCTACAATCCTTCATCCTTGGCACTGGCCAAAAGCTGCTCCCAGGTTACATAAATTCCCCGGCACTCTGGTCTTTGCAGGGAACAAACCAAGGGGGCTCCAGCAGCTGGAAGCCACCTCACGTACAAAGAGACACAGGAGCTGGCTGATGGCACCAGTTACTCCAGTCTTCAGTATGTCACAGACACCTTCTGCTACACAGTATTTATCTGTCTGCTTCACCTGAGCTCTCCAGTGCCTACTGCAGTCATCACTGCCTGTTAGGAGGCCACTGATACCTGGTTGAACCTCCAGGTATCACGTTCCTAATCTTAGTCAATATTGACTCAGAATCATAGTCATTCTGCAAGCACCAAGCTCAAGCTAAGAAGTGGTAGTCCTTTCCAGAGTTGGAAACAGAGTCAAAGCAATACGATGTCTAATGAAGGAGAAGAGAGTTTATCTGGGAGTTCACATTCAACAGGAATCAAAATGATGTAACTAGTCTTTATGGAACTTCTGACTTGTCATCTGTTTTAAACATAATGCTACTGGGATCATTAAAGAACAATTTGCTACAGTGCATGACACTGGGCTGCAAAAGGTAGGACGTGCCCAGAAGCTGATGGGACCAATTGGAGGACTGCAGCGAGGATGGAAATGTACAATCACAGAGGTAACACCACACTGGTCTCTCTGATGACGGTTCTTGGCATTGTTTTCAGTCATTATCTATTTATCCATTTGGGCAACTTTGGTGTCTACCATTAAGCTTTGGAAGCTAAGACACCTAAACTCCGGAAGTACTATTCATCTAGAAATAAATCAGGTAAATTCCCTTCTACAGAACTTATTTCTGATGGCCAATCTCAACCCGAACAAACATGGAGTAAGTAATGCATTACTGCTTCAGGAGGCCTTGTGTCCAGGCAGAGGCAGAGGATTAGAAGCACAAACAAGCTACCGCGCCCTGAGTGAGGCCAGTGAGAACAAATGGAAAGAAAATCTTGACAAGAACACTACACCAGAGGACTGAGCCCATGAAGGACCGAGATGACTAAATAAGTAAAAACAATGAAATGCATTGCAATTTGCATGAAGTAAAAGATGTTGCTGGGACACTTTTCTGTTTCTAAAGGGAAGGGCCAAGGGCAAAATTCTTCACATGAGTAAGAGTTGGCCAAGGGAGGAGAATGGGATCGGTGTTTCTGGCAGTGGGAACAGCACAACGAAGGCTGAGCATCAAGAGCCCGAGACCGTGGGGGTAGAGAAGGGCACTCTGAAGAACTCCAGCTGTCACCTGTCGCTGGAGAGGAGGGCGTATGTACTGGAAGGAGGCGGAAAGGTGTGGCACCGGAAGGCAGGCAGAGACCAGCCAGCCTTTGAAGGTCCCTGGTGGGATTTGGATCACATTCTGAGGGTAATAAGAGGCCTTTAGAATGTTAATTTTAGATGACTATTTTGGGAAGAAGCCTCCTCATCTTTGTGTTTAAACAAACATAGATATAATATAGAGGAGGGAAAATACCACTTCTTTTTTAAGACAAAAACAGATTGAAAATGTGCAGCAGTAACGTGGCCCCGGCCCTTCGGTGCACTTCCACGGTTTTAGAAGCGCTGAGTGAATGTCAATTAGCTTCCTAAAGGGGAAGAGCCATCAGGAAACTAAGGGCTCCGGAAATCCGACTCCTGAAAGACAGAGGCCAGCTGTCAGATGCTTCTCCGAGGTTTTCCACTGTGATCTCTGTGGCTCCTCAGACGAGCATGGACAGAGCCTGGGGTCCAAGGACGACTGTCAAGTCCTGTAAAGTCCTCACATGTAATGGTACAAGTCAGGCGCACTTTTACCACTAATATCCACAATACACTGGAAAGAGAAAACTAACTACTTTGCATATTAAAAATTAAAATGAGAGGGCACTTATTTACTCAGTATTTATTAAGCTCCCTCTGTGTGCCTAGCACTATTCTGAACACTTGGACTACATCCATGAGCAAAACTGACTAAACCTCAGCCTTTATGTTGAGCCGATATTCATGAGATTGATTTTTTCCTCCCTCGATGCCAGGACAGGAACCAGAGAGGATAACACACATCCACCCACCCTTCCATATATTTGTCTTTGGGATATTATTGTCTTGGATAAAAATGGGTGTTAGAGCCTGTTAAACTATGCAGGATCTCTAAAAATATGAATAAAGTAGATTTTATTCTCAGCATCACTTTTATCCTTCTAATTGGTTTCCAAAATCACACTTCATACTCATCATGAAGTGTGAACAAATCCAGTTACACCATCTGAAAATCAATTAACAAGGTACCATCAGCATCTAACAAGGACGTACACTGCAGCCCCTGGCACCTCCCCTGACCAGCCCCCTCACCCCCCTACCCGGGCCCACCCTGCCTGGGACCTCTCTTTGGCCTGGGGCCTGGTCTGCTCTGTTGAGTGACGGGAGAGCTTTGGGATATCACCCTCTCAACTAGACCTTCGGTTCCCACAGAGAATGTGCCCTTTCCACCTGCTTCTCCCTGACTTCCAAACAGCCAGACAGAGGCTAGCATTTTCTCCTCTGAATTTCAAAAACGGGTACCAGCGGAGAGAATGAAAATCGATACTGGTTATAATAGTGAGAATGACAACATCAGCAGTGATCTTGGTGACATTCAGCTTCTTCACAGCCCCTTAGAGATAACAGTGGACGCCGAGCTGTTGTTTCTTTGACTCTCACTGCATAATCATCACCCAGCGGCGGACAGCGGGGTGCTGGGGATTCAGCACAAGTGTATGGATGGGTCAGTGCCAGCTTCCAGATGAGATTTGGGTCTTCAGTCTTGGAATTGTTTTGGTCTTTTTAAAAAATTACACAATAGATGTTTGTTGTTGAACTGAGAGTAAGCAAGAAGAAAAATAAAGGAATATAGCACAATAGTCTAAAAGTCCACAACCTAGAGAAAACACAATGTTTGAACAGCCTTTGAGATTCTTCCCCATAAATAATTATTAATATTTGCATGCATTTTTAAACGGAATACATGGTATGTACTCTTTCTAACTTGAGTTTTTATTTAACAATAAATTATGGACATTTTCTGTGACAAAAAGCATAAATCTATGCATGTTTTATCTACTGCATTATATTGATGAACCACATTTATTAAAAATTTTATTTTGTTTTTGCTTTTATGTATAATGCTATAACAAACATTGATGTTTATTACACTTGTCTAATTATCTGTTTATCTAGGATAATTTCTTGGAAGTAAAATCTCTAGGTAAAAGAAGATGATTATATATGTGTATGCATCTTATCAGCTGTACTGTATATTAAAAAACCGAGCATTGTATTTAAGACAGAAACACGGTACAGGTATAATCTTCTGTCTACATATGAGCATGCCCACATCCCCATATCCAGAACTAAACTGGACATTATTAAAAATATTTGTATTTCATTGTCTTCCCGTCTCTCTTCCTCCCTTCCTGAATGATTCAGCCCAAAGTCCATTTGGCGGGAAGATGGCCTATGGGGAAAGAGACTCACATGAGGAAAGGAACCAAGCAGGGCATCAGCCCAGCAAGATGGGGAGTGATTGGTTGGATATGGGAGCAGGTGAACAAATGTAAATTTTGGAGAGTAATGGGAGCCAGGCTTCTTGGTGTTATAGAGGGAATTACTAATATGGAAAAGGGGAAAGAGCTAGAAGACACCTTGTGTGGTATTGAATTAGAGACCAAGAGAGCTGGAGGCAGTGACACCTGGAGGTGCGTGCACACCTGGTGCCGGGTCTTGGCTCCCAAATAACAGTCTTTTAAATGGAGCTAAGGCTTCTTAGAGACACAGCCCATTCCAGGAAAAATACACAGTGAGCCTAGAGTATCTTACTGTACAAAAAATACTCCAAGTGCTCCAAGAATGATGGGGACACATTAAAAGGACAACGGATCCAGATGGAAGGGGCCCCCCTGGCCAAATCTAAGACAATTTAAGTATCAGAATAAGTAAGAATTATAACGGATCGGGTGCCACGGAAAAAATTAAGAATCTACTCCCCTACATTGATGGATGGACGGATGGAAGGAAGGAAGGAAGGAAAGAAAACTCTTCTTCTCAATAGGATGTCAACTATTAAACACAGAACAAATTGTAGAATTTTAAAAGATCACTATTTGTCAACTGTTATAAAAATTATTTCAGGCAAAACCCATCAATAGGTCAATACTAGGGGAGGTGAAATTGAATGCTTAAGAGGATATTTACATAGATTCAAAGTATCTCCCCACAAAAATACTTATTAAATCCAAGGGGAAACAGAGCAGCATGACAGTGGAAAAGCATGGCACCTCGATGGAGTGATCAAAGTTAGCAATATCTGTAAAAGTTAAGAGCAGCATCAGGTGAGACTTGATAAGATCCAGTGACAAGATCATAGGGTCACTTCTGTGAAATTACTGCCAAAGACTCAAACTGAAGGACATCTACAAAATGAGTTCCCCTACGGTGCTTCGAAAGTGCTTTATTTTCTAAATTCTATCATCCAGAAAGCATCAATGAATCATAAGAAAACACCACTGTCAAAACTTTACAATAAACCTTGAACTTGGCCAGCATCCATCCCTATTACTAACAACCTTCACTACCATTAGAATAATCACTGCTGTGAACTGAAATAAAAGAATGTCACACTTAATGGGGGAAAAAAACAGACGCTGAAGTCATCAATGTCATGGCAACCTGAGGAACTGTTCCACCTTGAAGGGGACTGAAGTTACATGACAGCTAAAAGTGACGGCGATTCCGAACTGGATTCTTTTTGCTACCCAGGGTGCTGTTGGGACACTTCCAAAACATGGATGGATCCCTAGGAGGAGGGAACAGTTCTTTATACTGTTCTTGCAACTGTTCTGTAAGTATGAAAGTATTTCAATATTTTTTAACAAAAAATTAATAAACTATTCCTCTGGAAAGCATTGAGATCATACACTCTGGAGGACAGATGACAATTTATGAATGTCTCCTTAAGTCTTTCCTACTATATTAGTCCAAGCTAAAGTCTTTTTTCTTCTTATTCCCCTGAAACTCTCAACATATGTGCATTTAGTATTTCTCTGCCTTAGGAGGTCCCTTGCAAGGTGCCCATAAATGCCTTTCACCTTGGGCTTGACCTGCCTGATAGACTCATGAGATCAGACACCATCTATAGGTACTATGGACCACACCAGCTCCCACCAAAGAGGCCTACTTGCCCCTTCATTTTCATGAGCCAGAGAGCTGCAATCAGACATTCCTATTGCTACTTAGAAAAATGAGGCGGAAACAAAGGCCACTCCCAGGGGACACGCACATGTAAATGACTGCCTTGCAAAGGCAATCTGCAGAGCACTGGGGCCTGATGGTCTCACTGGACCCTCACAAGCCTGTGATGGAGATACAGCCTCATTTCCACTTTATAGATGGGGGAACAACTGGCCTGAAGAGGTGAAAAATACCTTTTGTCCGGAGGAGCAGGTGGGATGGGGGGCAGATGGACCTGATAAAATCAGTATGTGTATTTCCTCTGTGTGCTCAAGCAGGTTGGCCTCTATTTGAAATTCAGCTCAGGAAATACTCCAAGAAATAACTACTACCTTTGTACAAGTCAATGATTGACTATAAGCCATCTGGTGCTGATTAACCATGGTTCTTTGGTGGGCCATTACAGCTACCATTGCTTGTGCACCTACTGTGTGTCAAGCACCATGCATGGAATGTTAATAAACTATCTCATGTATAAAATGCCACTTTCAGCATCTACTGATATGATCAGTATTTTCCTCCTCTACAGCATTAACTTTGTGTGTGTGTGTGAAAAAGGAAAGAGTGGGGGAAGGAGAGGAGAGGTTTATAAAGGAAGATAACTGGTCTAAAGGGCTGAATTCCTTTTTACAAAAATCTGCCATGTGTCTATTCTATTCTTGGCCTTTCCTGCAACATATTTCTAAACATATACAAAAAACCAGCCTTAGAAAGAAGTTTCTGTTACTGATAAAAATTGGGCTACTGCCGGGATGTCATCAGCCCAACCTCACTGACTTGACCCTCACTTCAAGGTGCCGAGATCATGGCATCCTCCAACCTTTTCAGAATGTGTTCCCTGGTCTTTGCCCCTCATGGACTCCTCGGGAGGATGATCTTCCCCACCTGGAAAAGAGTCAAGCACCAAGAAGTCAGGTTTCACAGCCGTGTGTACAACTTTAGCTGGAGGTTCAATTCCAATCAGTAAACAGTGTGTTTGCATGCCTCTTTTCTGCAAAAGCTGGGCCAGAAATACCCTGGGCTCCCAAGCACCTAGGAAAATTTAATTTTTTCCCCATAAAGCGAATGTCACCTTGGAAAGGATTTCCTTACTCTGATGAGCTAAGGCTTTTAGAAACTGTCCTGCCCTTCCCTTGATGTACATGCTGATGTTGTCTTCTACTGATACATAGATCGATGATTAATTCCCTGCGCATTAGGAGCCTTTGACTTGTGCAAGCTTGGTCAGATTTCTAGCTGTTCCATTATTCTAAGTGCTACATTTTCAATTGACCACTGATTTATATTTATTTTAAAAACAGCACATCTTCAGTTTCTCCAGCTAACACTTCTGGAAGTCCGTCTCCTCGGCAGTCAATCTTGTCTTCAGGTGGGTGCAGGTGGTCTCAGCGGCGTCTGAGTAGGACAGTCAATGTGTTTGCAAAGCAGAATGAGGGAAGGAAGGCCCTGCACCTCAGTGAGTATCAGGATGTGGGCTCATTTCATCCAGCCTTGGCCATGACACGGTGACCTACAGGTTACAGACTCCCAGAGAGCTCTTCATTCCGTCTGCAAGATGAAGTCAACTCAAGCACAGGGAATAGACTTCTGCATTGAGTGGGCACGTGGCCCTCAGCTGAGTTAGCATCAAACACCAACGACCCTATGGAGGGCCAAAGCAGGGTTTGCTGGGTGCCGTGGTGGAAATATCAGGACTCTGGGAAACCAAAGATCACCCACATTATCAAGAGTAACCCCCCTTACTTAAAGTCACTTGATTGGCAGTGTTAACCCATCTACCAAGTACCTTCACAGGAACGTCTATATATTATGTTTGGTTAAATAACTAGACCCTCTCCCCTAGCAAGGTGGACACATCTAACCATCACAGGCATCTTTCTCCATTTCTTTAGAGCCATAGGATGTGTCCTTTTGTCTCAGTAGATGCAGGTGTGCAGAGCACTGGAACTCGGCGTGCGTGCGTTCTCCTTTACTCTGTCCGTGTTTCCCAGCCACGGGGCCATAAATAAAGAAATAAGCTTCTCGAGCTACCTTTAACATTTCAGAAAAGACTGTTAACAATACCCTCTGTTTACTGATTAAAATAGCCCTTTTTTGCTTTGGCCTGGATTTATATCTGCTCTACTTAGCAAGCTAGTTATTTGATACAAAAACAAAAATTGGTAATTTAATGAATTCATTGTATTGGAAGACCTTCTTGAAATATTCAGTTTACTATGGGAAAATATTTAGAGGTGTCTTTGGTGGGAAAAATATTAGCATTAAAGCAACACCTAATGAATTAAAGCACTTTCTGCCTGGGTAGTACCATGTCAAAGCCTTGGAGGAAAGTCAGAATTTGAACTCATTAAGCAGTTCCACACCCAGTACCTGTCAGGTCCTGTCTGCAAGAAGGAATCCATGGTTTTTCTCAACGAAATGTGAACAGGGCTGCTCCCATGTGGTGAGCAGCCAGGAGTGGTGGGGCTCACGGCTTCCTTACCTCTGACTTGTTCTGCATCCCAACCTCCCCATCTGTGGATTCCCCACTTCTCAGCCAAGTATCTACTCTAACCGCACCCTCTAACCCCAACACCAGAGACTAACTTCTCAGTTCCACTCAACACCATCTCTCAATGTCACGATGAAACCTGAAGGGCAAAGGGTCATCCAGCTTCTCCATAAGGACCTTCCCCAGTCCATCTCTGAGTCCAGGGAAACCTCTCTCAGTCTCCTCACCTGGTCTGTGTGACCCACGAGCTGGGCACCAGGCTCTACTTAGAGCACGTGGTTATATATCTACATTCTCCTCTGCTGCCCCTTGTCCTGGAATGCAGAGCCATTGGAAGCTTCGGAAGACACATCGGTGCCTACAGTGCCAGGGCCTGCCTCCAAGCCCTGGACTTGGGGCTCGTGTTGGAAATCTCTCTCATAGTTGACATTTCCTCTGTTGTCCAAGCCTGTATAACACATATGCTGTCCTATTCCTCGCCAGCAGCCACGCCAGCCTCTTACTGTGCCACGGTTTCTGCTCATTCTTTGGGGTGTTCATTCTCAGAGACCCCGAAAGTAAATTCCAAGGACATTACACAGCCAATATTTAAGTCAAGCCTTCTCAAACTCTACAAATTTAATGAAAAAATTTCCAGTCATTTGTGAGTGATGTGAATAGGCAGGAAATTCGAGTGCATATATACATATTTATATATTAGTCTCTCCATACATATACATAATGGAGAGACTAATATATAACTATATATACATAAACAATTTGTATGTGTGTAAATACACTGATATATAACTATGTATTATGTTTAAGCAGATATGTGTAAAATAATGACTAATTTTTAGCACTTTTTCTCTGCCAGGCACTGTGTTATGAACACTGTTTTCTCTTCACCTAATTAAATCTGCTGATTAACCTAATAAGGCTGAAGATGTTCTGAGTGCCCTAGTGGTTGCTCCATTAGTGGTCATGTGGCCTAAGATGGTCCCTTCCAAGCTAAGGCTCTTTTGAGTATGGGAAAGGAACTGCATACAGGTGTCGTACTACCTGTAGAAAGCCAGCCTGGGGATGAAGCCGACACACAGAATCAGATGGAGGTGGAGCTAAGTTTATAGCAGAGAAGTTGAGCCAGATCCCTGATCAAACTATGCCCAAAGTCCCAGCTCTGGACTTTTCAGTTATGTAACACAAAGCCTCCTTATGCCTACTTTATTATTAAGTCACTTAGAGTTGGAGCTTCCCTTCCTGTCACCTAAGTCTTCTTTGAAAGAAGTAGAAATAGTCATCCTCAGTTTGCAGGTGAGGAAACAGGCTCAGAGAGATCGGTAACTTGCCAAAGGCATATCACGAATACAGGGCATCATGGAAGATTTGGACCCAGGCCTGGGTGACTCCATAGTCAGTATTGGTTTCCCACCCAGTACTATGTGACCAAAGGTCTTCAACCCCACCCTCCCCCACCCACCACCTGGTTTGACACTACTGGGAAGAGACAGACAGGTACCAACAGAATGTCAGATGTCCCAGGAAGGCAGGAACCACACAGAGGCAGAAGACCATGCACCGGCTGAGAGCAACCCCATCCGCCACCCCACAACCCGCACCACGGACACAGGAATGGTAACTGACCCCAGAGCCCATGTCACCTGGAATATGTGAAACGCCCTCCTTCCCAGGCTGACCCTTCTTCAGAGACAACTACTCCCCATGAAAGCAATCTCAGCTGCACTTTAATTCTCTCCAAATAAGATGCCCTAGTAAAAGCTCAGGGGAAGTGGGAAGTTAACAAATTATTTCTGAGGGATCTACTAAGTGCCATGAATTACTCTAAGCACATTACACAGGTTATTCCATTTAATCACTATAACTCTGTGGGTAGCACAATTATGCTCATTGGGCTCATGGGGAAACAGAGGCACTGTAGGGTGTGGGCACTGGCCCAGGTAGTGAATGGCAGAGCAAGGGTCTGCATCCCAGGTCCAGAATACTGAACACCACATGCTATTTCCACAACATCACATGGCCTCCTCTAAAAATACTCATGACCATTGCTTCTGGGATCTTGCCTAATGCAATGACATCAACACCATGAGGCAGAATAGCCTAGCCCAGGAGATAATGAGAGAGAGAAAGTCAAAGACACAGAAAGGGCAATGAGCAGACAGTCTTTGGGATGCTCAGGTGAACTCACAAAGCAATGGCAAAGGCCTGCAAGGTACAAAGGTAACCTAGGAACATCTTGGGGACCAGATGGCTCCAGTGAACACCCCTGCTCTCAACCATGATCTCAACCTTGGTAATTGCCAAGTTCCCCAAAGAGATCCTGAGGGCAGTGATAAAAGGACCAATGACTCATGACTGGAAAGGCACAAAGGTTTTGCCAACCCCACAGAGGAAGCTAGGCTGTGATATGGGGATAGCAGCTAATGTTGAAAGAAGGATGAAGAAGGCATCAGGGCATTGGGTCCTTTCCTGGCCGCAACAATGAGCTAGCAGTCCATGTCTGAAAATTACTCTGTAAATCAGCTTACAGACTCACCTCCCACCCGTTGGCCCAAGTGAGTTACAATTTATGGTGTGGGAACCAAAAAGAATGCTTGGTCGTCTCATTGCTTGCATGCCTCCTGGGGTAGGGAGGGGGCTGGCATGGTTCCTATGTGTAATTTTCAAAGGGGCCATCAATTTTCAACTCAACCAGGGAGGGCTATTGCTGGGAAGGAACAATGTTAACAACCCAAGGGTGCCAGGAGGTGTTTTAGAACTCAACTACAGGGGAATATCCAAGTTTCTTTCCAGGGTTGAAAGGGAAGGGAAGCTCCATGGTTGAGAATGCAGACAGAGCCAGGTGGGGTGGAGCCAAAGAGGATCAGTTTCCAGGGCCTCAGGTTTGAAATAAAGGAGTGGGCAGTGCTTCTGGGACTTGGAAGGGGAGGCTGAGTTGGGACTAGAAAACACCTGAGATTTGCATATAAACATGTAAGTGGCAGGGTTGGCTCCCTCCAAGGGCTGCGAGAGAAGGATCCGTCCCAGGCCTCCCTCCTTGGCGTGCCGAGGGTGGTCCTCTCCTCCTCAGCTCTGCCCATGCTCCTCCCTCCATGCGAGTCTGTGTACAAGACAGTTTCCACAGTTTGCATATGAACTTAGGGTTCATTCCAGTGACCTCATTCCAGTTTCACTGCCTCTTGAAAGACCCTATTTCCAAATATAGTTACAGTCCAGGGTACTGAGGGTTAGGACTTCAACATACAAATTTGGGTAAGGAGCACCATTCAGCCCAGAGCAGGGTATGATTGGTTCAGGGACATCACGTGAGTGCTACTGGAGAAGTGTTTTCCTGCAGTCTTGGGAGACCCTAGAAAACAGTCATTAACCCACAAGCCAGAGGGTGATTATGAAAACTTCAGAGAGCAAGTACATAGCAAGTGGGCTTTGAGAATGAAAAGGTTTCACAAGTTGGAGAAGAATTCCATGGAATTCTAAGTAAATATAAGTGCTTGTGCCAGAGCTTAATTGTATGAAAGAATAAGCTATGTTGAAGGGAGGCGGGTGGAATGAGAGGCGTGGGCGAAGGGATGGTTGGAGATGAAAGTGGAAAGAAAAATGGAGACCAAAATGCAAGTCAATGGTGTTAGTCAGTGTGATCCCCCGAGTAGGTTCCATGAACACCTCTTATCATGAAATCACCAAGACCCTTAATGTTCCATCTGGAGCAGGCTACAGAGAACCAGTTCAAACTCCTCCTAGTACAGACGAGAAAAGTGTGGCTCAGAAAATATACAGGATTAGCCCAAGGTCACAAAGAACTCACACCAGGATCTGGAGGGTTCATCCTCTGTTCTCTACAAAATCACACGTGATCCCTAGGACTCTGGAAGCACTAAGATTTACATATCCAATCATCTCAGGGTTCCTAGGAATGAAAAAGTGGGGGGAAATCCCTTCTCCATCACCCTTCCAATCACAGTAACAGTATACTAGATCACAGGAGGGGCCTGGAGAAATAGTTACCTCCAGTGATTTATGATCTGAGAACCAAGACCACCTACCATGCCCTGGCCCGAAGCAGGTTCCATTTCAGTTTTGAAAACAACACACTGAGTGCAGCCAACCTGCTGGCCATGTGCCTGCGAGGCCCCTACCCCAGCATCAGGTCCCAGGAGCTGCTGCAGCCCTATCTCCACTTGACCTTGCTGAGTTTTATGAGGAACAGCAGGTACAGGCTCATCCAGGGAGGAGGGCACAATTTATTTTTGGCCCCTATCTCTGGAGGAAAATTAACCCAGTGATGCTGCCAGGATGAAGGAGTGGTGGCTGAGATCTTTCCTGGGGAACAGAGGGCAGCTGCTGGCCCTGGAGAAGGTTATACAGTGGGGAGGCTGAAGAACCATCCAGGGACCTCACTTGGCGTGGAACCTCAGCTTACAGATGGTGTTGATTCACCGAGCCTGGGTCTGCCAAAGTCACAGAAAGTCACACCCAGCAGGAACTCTGGGGAACATCTTGGCCACCTCTCCTTTAAGGCACAATGGAGACAAATGACTTGCCCAAGGTCACAGCTGGGTAAATGACAGAGCCAAGGCTATAACCCAAGTCAGTCAACTCTCAGTTTAGTGCCTTTCCCACTATAGCCCTATCACAACTGTCAAGCAAGACTGAATAGCAAAGGTTGGAGATTCATCAGCTTCTTACTTGAGGGGTAATGCAAGGTCCTATCTCCCCTGTACACTATCCAGCATACCATCCTTCCAATGGCTGCACCCTCCCTTCTGCCTGGGATGACGTTCTCAGCTAAATGTCATGACTGAATAACTGAGTCAATGGTGCTGGTGCTGGATTTCTTCAGTTTGGACAAGTTAACTAGATTGACAAGTCATAGCCTTGGACTCTGGGAGCCAGTGAGGACTGGGAGGGGAAGGAGTGGGAGTGTCGGTGGCAGTGGAAGGCTTCAGGTCAGGTAAGGCTGGGGTGAGTTCCTAAGGTTGGAAGAGGAGGGTCATTAAGTGGGAGGGGAACGGGGACAGGTGGCACAGTCAGCCTTTGAACTTAATGAAGGCTGTGTCTTCATGGAGAACATGGGGAGCAGACTAGGCAGGCAGAGTCTGGGAATCATCAGAGGTAGGTGGCTGGGTGGCCTTTAAGTGCTGAGCACTCAACCTCAGTGCTTCCATCTACTCAACCATCCAAGCAGAGTTCTTGCAGCAACTCGATCTTCCACCAGGAGGTTGTGGAGAGAACACTGGGAACCGTGACCTGCAGAGGTCAGAGGGACAGTTTCCCCCAGACTGGACTCCCTGGGCCAGGGGAACCATTGCTCGGAAGTGGCAGGAGGGAAGTGTACTTGATGGAGACTTGCCTTGCAGCAGGTACGAAACTGGCAGACAGAGACAGGAAGATGACTTAGAGGACGGAAGGGCCTGAGGCAGAAAACAACCAACTGCTGAAAGTGCCTTGGGGAGAAGGAATTCATCCTGCTCAGCTGTTAGCTAGAGTTCTTATCCTACATTTGGAATGATAGCACTTGGCAGGGCAGGTACAGCTTCACGAAATAAAGGTAAAATCAGTCAGTTCACAGAGAAACCAAAACAGAATTTATTCATCTAATTGATCCCTGAGCTCCGACATTTGCCTCCACCCCCAGCACTGCTGCCCTTGAACTAAGCTCTGCCCCACCCCTCCCTGACTCTTCCTAGGGAAAATGGCACACGGTTATTATCAGCTGACTATGATCCCTGATGCCTGAGCACATGCACAGACGTGCATTGAAACACCTCCTTGGCTTCTCTGGCTCCTCTGTCATCGATCAGATTGACCAGATACCGGATCTGATCAAACACAAGCAGAAGGAGTAACCATCTTCGAGCACCTGAGTCGAGCCTGTGGCAGCATCACCGGTCCTCAGATGTCTCACCCCATTCTCTCACAGGAGCTTGGACGGGAGCTCCAAGATTGTCCGTCTAAGAGTCACAAGAACTGGTTTGGAGCCGCAGACGTGTAGCCTTGAGTCAAGCACTTCTGCTCTCTGGGTCTGTGTTCCGCTCTGCAAAGCAGAATGTCGTTTAAGATGATCTCAGGGGCATCTTCCTTTTCTGACAGTCCTTTCTCTAAATCAGAAAGCCTTCCCCTGTATCCCCAGCGGAGGGTTGAGTCATGTGGCTGATGAAGGCCAATGGGCAATGACAGCATCCTTCCTGCTTCCACCAGCCTCCCACAGCACCCACCAGTGCATTTCCGGACTCCACCAAGCTCCTGGGGGACCCGCCGCTGCCAGCCGAGTCACTGTCTCAGCTGATGGGTATTGTAAGGAACCCTGAGAACTACTTGGGATCTGGGAGGGTTGGGGAGGGGAGGCTAGGAAACTGTGAGGAACTTCAGGTGGTAGAGAGCTTCCCCCACCCCCAACCCCACCCCGCCTTTGGAGCTAAAAATATATCAATAGTTTTGCTGTCAGTCCCCACCTCCAGTCACATGAACTTGGGGCCTGGGGGCAGGCCTGAGAGCTCGAAGGAAAGGGGGCATCTGCTGCCAGAAGTGAATTTCCCTTTTTTATTTTAACAAGGGCACTCAACAGTTATTTGGCCACTGTTGCCCCTGAGCTTTCCCAAAGTGAAAAAAGGGGTGGGGCACAGGGGGGCCTGCCACTCAGTCTCTGGAACCCTCGTGTTTCCTCAAGGGCGGCACAGGAGTCTGCATGACCTTGGGTGTGACAGTGAAATGCCAGGGCAGAGCGGAATCCTGGCACATGTGGCCCAGATGTTTCTGAGCAATTTATTTTTGTTAATGGAAAATGGTTGCGCTAATAATCCCTGGACGGCATTCCTGTAGGGAGAGCTGACGTCTGCTTTGCTTCTCTGCTCCTTGTATTTGCCTGTGGTTTTTCTTTTGGGGAAAAACAGCAATTGGATGTAGAAAAAATCCCAAGGAACGACTTTGTCCATTTGACAGCTGATGCCAGAATCCCAAGCCTAGATTTGTTGACCTGATTTATGTCAATTATCAAACATTCGCTGCGGTCCAAGCACTGCTCCTCATTATCTCATTTACTCCCTATCAGCAGGAGGAGACGGGGGCTCGGAGAGACGGGGTGTCCTCCGCAGGGTCACGCAGCCAGCGAAGGCAGGGCTGGGAATGAAACGCCAAGCATCAGACCGCAGATAAAAACATTGCTACTACGGTCCTCAGTGGGGAAATGACAGGGATGTCCAAGCATTAAATTGGTTCATCTGCTTTTCATTAGCCCCTCCATTTTAAGGTCTAAACTTAGTCAGGGGGGCCCTTAAAGGAAAAGCACAGTTTTTTCACATTCCTACTCCCCGACATCTCCTGGGTCCAATGCTGCCCTCGTGATACAGTGGAAAGGGCTCTGAAGCAGGGAGAACTGGGTCCCAAGCTAAGCTTCACCGTCTACAAGCTAAGGGACTTGGAGCAAGTCATTTAAGTTCTCTTGGCTTAGTTTCTTCGGTATCAGCCAGGAGGCTCGCTCTGTCTCTGGAGCTGTAGCTATAGTTGCAGCGCATTGAAGGGATGCTGTGAGGACAGTTTTCAGCCCAGTGCTTGGCATGGAATCAGCTCAGGGGATGGTGGTTGGGCGGGCATGGAATTAACCTGGACCTCTTGCATCCAAGCCTATTTCTGTTCAGAGGTGCAATAAATATTCACTCGTCACTTAATTATGCCATGCAATGGGAGAAAACATCGTGCTTTCAGAAGACCCAGCATCCCAAGGGACTCACACCCTACATATTTGCCAAATAAATGACAATTCACTCACACTGTATTTTTGGAAATATGGTAGATGGAGGAAATGCAATGGTGGACATGACAGGCATGGCTTTGTCTCCGTGGAGGGTACAGGTTTGGGGACAGACACTACACACACACTACAATTAAATGTGCTCAGTGCTCTAGCAGGGAGACTCCTGCAACACAGGGACTCACTGAGGAAGCAACACTCCAGTAATGACGAGGCTTCCAAAAGGAGCCGAGCTGGACAGGGAGGGAGGAGGTTCTGAGAGTGGTCTGAAAGGGGGACGCCCGGGAGCCTTTGAAGAACTGAAGTTCAGAGAGCTGGAGTAGCAGGTGGGAGGTGGCGGTGGGCTCAGGTGAGACTGAAGAAGTCGGGAGGGCCGTGGAGAGCCTTGCAAGACAGGCTCAGTTGTCCAGATGTCTCCACGAAGCCCGGGTGAATCCTTCAAAGTAATTTAAGCAGCAGAGTAGGATTTACATCTGAGAAAGATTACTTGGCTGCATTTTGGAAAAAGGATTTAGAGTGAGGGGGACATAGAAACAGTTATAAGTAGGGCTACTGATGTGTTGAAGGTGAGAACATATTTAGAAGGTTTAACAGCTCATGTCCAATGGCCATGAACCTCAGACTGGCAGGCTGCTGAGGAAAGCCCTGCAGACCCTCTGCTGTGCCCAGCCTCATCCCTAAGGGAACAAGCAAAGCGCTGGGCTACTGGCTGGCAGGGAGGGGGCATTCACAGGAGGGGCACTGGTGGTGCAGACAGAGGCTCACGACCCGATAGCATGGCCTTATTTCAATATTTCAGCCACTGGTATGGTCACACTGGGACCTTCCACAGGAGACATCAGCTGGGTGAAGGTAAAAGCCAAGTGGAGCCTGGAGGGAGACTCGGCAGGTTCCGTGCACTTCACCCATGAGCCAGCAACCAAGGAAAGAACACTCGTGTGTTCACGGTCTGAACAGCTAGAATCCTGGAACTGCTGGTGAGACCATCATGACTTTGGAGAAGGATATGTCACACAGAAGAATGGGGACGCTGGTGCTTTAAAAGGAATGTGGTCTCTCTGTGAACTGGTCACAACCATAGCTGGTGAGGACGTCCAGAACCACTTCCTGGGGCCCAACAGACTTTGTCTTGGATTCATTCTGACGATTCCCATTCTTGGGATTCTTAACGTGCTTCCCGCAGTCCTGACCCTGACTGTGTTCTTGGTGGATAAGTCCATTCTGCTCATGTTTCTGATTCTTCTCAATTCTTCTGGTTTGGCTTTGCATTCTCTGCAAACACCAGACCTTCCCAGCTTCGTTTTACTCTCTGGCTTGCAGTTGCTTCCACGTAACCATCCATCTCAGTGCATGAGCCGCACCCCTTGCCGGTCCCCCAGTGTTTCTTTAAG
Organism: Artibeus jamaicensis; assembly: GCF_021234435.1. NCBI lineage: Eukaryota > Metazoa > Chordata > Mammalia > Chiroptera > Phyllostomidae > Artibeus > Artibeus jamaicensis. The sequence continues at coordinate 6,427,063 of NW_026522059.1, forward strand.
GAGACCGCAGGGTGGAGTGTGGGCTTTGCTGCTTTGCAAACCCAAACGGCCAATTTAGCAAAGCTGTTCATTCACTCACTCAAGGTTCCCTGCTGGGGGCACAGTAAAGGTATCTGGGGTTCATCAGTGTTTCCAGAGCTCTATACTCTTGCCTGGAGCCTGTTATGAGGGGGACCCAAAAATGAAATTTATTTATTGAAAAAAATATGTATTTATTCTGACATGTTTAAACTTCAGTCACCTTCAAAGTACTCTCCATTAGATGCAGTACACCTATCGAGATGTTTCTCCACTGCTCAAACAGTTTTGAGCTTGTCAATTTTGATGCGTTTTAGTGCTTCTGCCATTTTTTGTTTCACCTCTTCCATATCAGCAAAATGTTTCCCTCTGAGGACTTTTTTCATCCAGGCAAACAAAAAAAGTTGCTCAGGGTGAGATCAGGTGAATAAGGGGAGTAGGGCATGGGGTTCATGCAGGTTTTTGGCCAAAAACTGCTGAACACTCAGCACACAGTGTGAGCTGTGTAAATCACTCATCATGAAATGGGCAAATGCACTGAAAGAGTCTTAAAAAAAATTCACTGAAGCCGGACACAGCCTCTCACAACAACAGCAGCTGGTACGCTGATCCAGATGGGTTCCTAGAACACTCACCTGGCAGAAGAAGCCTGTCCTACCAGGGGCCTGCCCTCCAGATGATAATTCTGGGTCTTTTGGGGTCCCTCCTGGTATGCCCTCAGGAATGACTGACAAATGTCTGATTTCATGAATTCTTTGAGCATCTACTAAGCTATGGCTGCTGAAGATTCAGGATGAGAAAAACATGGCCCTGTCCTTAGTGAACTTTGATCTATAAATCAGTTCATCCCTTGAGTCATTCACTCAGCCAATTAGGGCTAAGTGTGCACTTTGAGCCAGGAATAAGTGTGCACTGTGAATAAGGAGCAGTTGCTGAACTCAAGCAGATCGTGGCTAAGAAGGGTGATGGATGGAGGAACAACTACAGTGAGAGAGGCATCTTTCACTGAAAGATTGCGTCACCCATGAAAAATGAAGATGGGAATTAAAACCAAAGTTTGTAAAGCTCTTTAGTGTTAGGGCTTGACTTTGGCAAGGGGGTGGAGAGTGGGTGGTCCTGTTTGAATGATGAGGCCTTAAACCCCATGCAAGGGTTTTCCAAATTCATTTCACTTCAGAGTCTCAGGTCTAATGGAGGGATGATGCACTTGGACTTGGACGGCTGTCTGCGAGCCAGAGCTAGAGTTTATATGCAAGACTCAATGCTCCATAAAAAACTTGCTTAGACCCTCGTGGTTCATGAAGGTAAAGCTTGCAAGAGTCTTTGCATCGACTGTCTCCTCTGGGAAGATACAAAGCTTAGAACAGCGTTCCCTCAACGCAGACATGGCAGGAAAAATGAAAGTGTGAGGTGTTAAATCTCGGGAAGTGCTTATGAGACTGAAGCCTCATGCAAAACTGAAAACCTTCCTCTTTCATGCAAAAAATATTTACTGAGCATCTGTGAGTACCAGGTACTATCCTGGGATCTCAGTGCACAGATGAGGTATAGTCCCTCTAATTTGGACTTCATGGGCAGATGGGGCTCTCGGTGTTCTGATAAGCCATGTATGGACGTGGAAACTGAGGCACAGAGAAGTGAACTAACTTGCTGTGAGATAACAGGGAACGGACATCAGTCTCTGTCCCTGGTTCCTGGCACAGAGCTCCAGAAACCCTTGTAACTTCCCCAGAGATAAGAGCACCAAGAGTATCTTTTGTTCTGTGGAGGTACCTTGGGTGAGTTCCCGAATGGCTCCGGGGCAGAGGCTGGCCACCTGAAAAACCAAGCCATAGTTAAAAGCTTGGAATTTTCAGCCACACACCCCCATCCTCCAGAGAGGAGAGAGGGGCTGAAAATGGAGCTAATCATTGATCATGTCCATGTGATAAAGCCCCCATAAAATCCCCAGAGACAGGGTGTGCAGAGCTTCCACAAGCACATCCACGTGCTAGGAGGGTGGTTCACCCCAATTTCACAGGGACAGGAGCACCCGAGCTCGGGACCCTCCAAGACCTCACCCTGTTTATCTCTTCATCTGTACCCTTCATCACATCCTTTCATAAATTGGTTAATGTGTTTCACCAAGTTCTGTGAGCCACTCTAGCAAATGAATCCAACTCAAGGAGGGGGCCCTTGGTAGCCCCCATGTGTAGAGGTGGGTCAGAAGCATAGGAGACACCCTGAGCTTGCCATGGGCATCCAAAGTGGGGTGGGCAGGCTGTCTTGCAGAACCGAGCCCTTAACCCATGGGGTCCAATGCTATCTTGGGTACAGAGTGTCAAAGTTGAGTTCGTATTGCAAAGACTTGCTTGGTGTGGGGGAGAACCTCCACCTATGTGGTGACCTAAGTGTCTGAAGTCAGTGTTGGGTGTGTGCCACGAAGGAGACACACCAGGAGAAAGGATACAGAAGGCAGAAGACTGAGCTTTTTCTCATCACTTGGCCAGAGGCACAGGTCCAAGAAAAAAAGACCTGGGTGTGAACATCTGTGTCCATGATGGTGCATCTCCACTCAGGCAAACACAGGGGAGTCCCTGCCCACTGCCAAGAGGCACCGCCCCACAAAACTGGGCATCAGAGGCTGACTGTGGCTGGGGAACAAAGAAGAGAACAGACACTGACAGTGGCTGGAAGGATATCACCAAGAGGGGACAGAGACACTGGAAGCCCACAGGGGACAGAGTCAGCTGCACACTGAGCTGCAGAAGACCATCCTTGGTGACAGGACGAAACAGGGGCGGGGCTCCAAGGATAGAAAATGGTAGCAGGGCCAAGTGACAGGAGCACAGAGGGTGGCAGAAGTGGCATGAAGGGGCATTGTGCATGGAGACAGGGGCAGGTCACACAGAGCTTTGTAAGTGACACCAGGGGCTTAGGGTTCAGACAAAGAGGAGCCACTTGAGACTGACTTACTGAGGAAGGTAGGAGCAGACCTCATTTGTGCCTGGGGACAAGGTGACGAAACCTCAGAGGCCAACACTGAGAGGGTTAGAGCCCAGGCTCCGAGGACAAGGATGGGCAGCCTGGATGGACACCCTGCCTCCTCTAGCAGGGGCAAGTTCTTGATCCCTTGTGTGTGACGCAGAGGCAATAATCCCTCCCTATGAGACCGCCAGAGGATGTAAGGAGAAACTAAATGTGAAATGCTTAAAGCAGCGCCAGCCACAGAGTTAGCAGTCTGTAAATGTTAGCTCTTCTGCGCCTGTCCCCACCCTCACTTCCTGCTAAATATGGCTGGTGACAAACAGCATTCTTGGCAGACTCTGTCACGAAAAGTAATAAATGCTCAACACAGGAAGTTCGGAATCCCAGAAAGGCGCAAAGGAAAAGAAAAACAATTATTCATGTTTACACCACCCAAAGAAAACCATCCCTCATACTCAGTGGGTTTGACGTGTCTGCTTCTCAGTGCAGCCTCCCATAGAGCACAGAGAGTTTGTCGCGTTTGGACACGGTTCTATTATAGACTGCTTTTCAGCCTGGCAACTGGTGCCGGCTGGGTCCTCCAGTAGCAAGCACTGAGCAGTGTGGGAGGTGGGCAGGGTGCCTGTCAGGGACTCACACCTGTGGTGGGGAGTGAGGGGCGGGGAGAGGAGACGGGGTTGGGCACAGGAGAAGTTCGACTTCAATGCAAGTGTTAAGTTTATATATACGAACTATGCATAACATACATATGTAGATAGATATAGGCAGGCAGACAGATAGAGAGAGATAAAGAAAGGAAATTTCTGACAGGAAATGTGAAATCTCTGGTTGACAGAACAGAATGTTTTTTACTCATAAGGCATATTACCACTGGTTCCCCACGCCCCAAACCTGCAGGACAGCAAAATGGGGAGGGCAGACATTATCCTGTGCGTTCACTGGGTTGCACCATAGGTTGCTACCCCAAAATTATGAAACACAGAGGGTGGCTGGTACATCTGCCCATCCTCGCCTCTTGAAAAAGAGAGATCTTTACTCTGGAATGTAAATATGTTTCCACAGGAGGAGGTGGGCCATCAGCAGGCGTTTTCCCCTAGAATGTGAGCACATGCTTTGGGGAAGCAGCTAAGTCTCTAAATCACTTTGGAAAAATATGCTATTTCTAACTTCCAATGCATGCTAGCAATTCTTGGTTAAGAGTCATCTAACCCAGTTTGCCAGTGCTCTTTGCTGGAAGCTCCCAGACCATGGAGAAAGGATGGAACTGTTCCTGGAGAATTCTCTTCCAAGAGCAGCCTTGACACAACCTGGGCCAACCTCATGGGAGCTCTGGAGCATCAGCGGTGTGCCAGAACGTTCGGCCCTGGTGGAGATGGTCGGGCTCTTCCACGCCGCCCCAAGCAGCACTGGATGTGTGCTGCTCAGAAGGACGTGCCTCTGGCCAAGACTTTGTGCCTATCCTCAGTGCACGCAAACCCTGAAGAAGCTAACAGACATGCACACAAGTGTTCCCTTGGACTTGGATCTGACCAGTACATGTCCATGTCTGCCCTAGCAATACACATGACTCTGTATGGGTGCATGGCATTTCACTGCTCTGATCACCCTAACTGATAATCACCCCATTATTGAGTGTGAAGCTATTATGAACTTTCTACTGTTCTGAGCCACGCTACCATGACTACCCTAGTACATGACATTTTTGTACTCTTCCCTGATTTTTCTCCCTGGGACAAATTCCTAAAAGTGGAATTCTGGGCAAGGTGTTTGGGTATTTTTCAGGCTTTTGATGCATGCTACCAAACTGGCCTCCATGTAGAGCTGTGCCGATTCAGGCTCCCCTGCAGTGGCTGCACCTGGGTGCTTCTCCCAAGTCCTGCCGATGCTGAGACCATGACCCCTTGAAGTCACTGTCCACCAGCTAGGGGAAGAAAAGTATTCCACTTTCGTTTTTATTCGCACTTTTTAAAGACTGCGGCTAAACATTTTTTCACATACTGTTTGACCATTTTGATTTCTTGTTTTCTGAACTGCTTGTTGACATTCATTCTTTATTTTCCTAATGGAGCACTTTTCTTTATTGATTGGAAAGACCTCTTCAACACAACGCCTCACTCTCCTTGTCATCTACGTTGCCGTTATTTTTCCCAGTTTACTGTTTGCCTTTTCATCTTGTTTATAGTGTCTTTGACGTGCATATGTCTTGTGGTTTGTAAGAGCCAATTCATCAATCTTTGCCATCTTAGCGTCTGTCCTTGTCATTACAGTTGCAATACTTGATTCATTTTATTTTCTGAATGCAGGACCTTGATTTTACCCCTATTAAATCTGACCCAGTTAGTTTCAATTTGCTGTTGCCGGCTGCTCGCTCTTTCAGAAGCGTAGGTCACCCGGCATTTCAGCTCTCCCTCCCAGCTTTGAGTCAAATGCAAATTTGATCGGCATTCTCTCTGTGGCTTCATCCAAGTCGGCTATCACCCCTTGTACACTTCTCTAATGATGTTCATTCAGCGTGTCTGAAATGAAGCCAAATGGAGCCTTCTATATCACCAATGTGGCAGCCAACTGGCACCAGACACCGCCATGGGGGAGGAGACAGTTCCTGCCAAGCGGACGCCTGGCCAGGTCTGAGATGCTTCTTCAAAGCGGTGTTTTTACAGCACCTGTCACCCTTAGAACCATCGCTTCATGGCTCTAATCATTTATTTATGTTTTCTCCTCCCTTTGGCATATCTATTTTTCCCTTCTTGGCCAACTGAACACTTTGTGGAATGACAAGGGACATAAATATGTGGAAAATAATCATGTGTTAGATGACAATGATGAGGCGTGAATGGCAGTACAAATAGTCCGGGGTGGTGCTGGAAGTCCAACTCGTTTCCTTGGAATATTGGACAAGATGTTAAAGATTATCTGGCCCTCACCTGATGCTAACATCCATTTTGCATCATGAGGATTAATTATAGCTACCATTTATAGAAACCATCTGGGAACCACAGAGTTTTCTTACATAATCTCTAATCCTTAAAAACACTGCTTTGCAAGACAGGTGTTATCCTCCTTCAAACACAAGGAAATAGAGGTTCAGAGAACACAAGCTTTTAGTCGAAACTCACACAGTTTGGAAGTGTTGGAGCCTGGGTTTGAACTTGTATCTCTCTGGGTCCAGATCCCATACCAAATTCCCTCCCCAGCCAAAGCCACTGTCCTGCACTCCTTACCCACCACCAGGGATGGGTCACTCTGAAGATGATTCTAAGAGGGCCATGAGGGGAAGGATTCTGGGTCTTGGCCTAAATTTTCTTTCCTGTATCTTGTCCTCCTTAAAGACATACAAACCAATCGTCTCATTCCTCCTTGAAATAGGTCTTCTAAGGATCATGTCCTCCTTGTCACCTCTTCTCACCCCAGTCAATAGTTCCTCATATGACAGAGCTGGGAGACCCTTCATCTGACCTTGCTCTAGGTTATCCCTGTTACCCACATCATCTAAAACTGAATGCCACACCCCAGATGGGCTCCGAAGACAGCAGGACTTCACCCCAGTGACCCACCAGGTACTCTCCTTCCCTTGCAGAAAGTCATGGAAACAGGAAGATCCTCCTTACTTCATAGCCTACCCCCGACTTCCTTTTACTCCATCCTCAGGTGGAGGGTCTTGGGAGCAGATGTTTTCTTCTTATATTCATGCTAGCCTGGCACTGAACCCCCTTTTCTATGAAATGGTTTTTTTGTATCAAGTTTCCATCTTGCTTGACTGCTTTTTCTCACCTTCCCATCTTACCTTGGTGTTCCTTCTTGACTTCATTGACCATTCACTTATGGAGATTCAGTCCCTGGCCTCTTGATTGGTTCAGAGAGTAAAAGAGCAAGAAACAGGTGAATAAGGAAAGCTCAGAGCTCCCTGGGGCTTCTAAAGTGGGAAACCATCTAGCATAGAGCCAGGAGGTCTCTTTCAAGAATGGCTGGCCAGGGGGCTGGCCTCTGTGCTATGGCTGCACCTTGGAAGGAACTGGAAATTGGGAGCTGCAAAGGGGGACATTCAAAAGGAGGTGGGATAGGCAGAGATACTTCAAGACCCTGCTGTGATTCCGTCTCATTTCCTAGTTACTGAACCTAGTTCTGTCTTGTCTTTGTATTCTGAGCCTCACATGCTCATTGCCCTCATTCCTAACATAAGGATAATAGTATCGGACTTCCAGCCAAGATGGAGGCGTAGGTAGAAACACCGTGCCTCCTTGCACAACCAAAATTAAGGACAACAAAGATTTAGGAAAAAAAAACACAACAGAACACACATAAAATTGAACTGTATGGAAGTCCTACAACCATTCATCCAGACTGGTAAGAGAGGTAGAGTCGACGGCCAGCAGAGAGGGGACCCAGCAGGAAAAAGTGGTGGCTGGCAGATCCAGGTGTGCAGGAGGTTGGGGGCTAGCAGACCCTGGGCATAGGGAGGAAACTAACAGACCCAGTGTGGCACGCAAGGCAGCTGGCTGACCGCAGTCACACATTCGTGCACAGATAAACCAGGCAAAAACAGGCAGTGAGACAGACCATGCAACCCATGGCCCCAGCAATGGAAAATAAAGCCTAAAAGCACAGATTGAAAACACTTGTGGGGGTTGAGGTGCTGGGAGAGTCTCCCAGACTTACAGGAGAGTCTGTTGGAGAGACCCACAGAGTCCTAGAATGTACACAAGCCCACCCACCCGGGAACCAGCACCAGAAGGACACAATTTGCTTGTGGGAAGCAGGGGAAGGAACTGAAATATGAGCAGAGTAAACACCATTGTTCCCTCTCTGACCCCACCCCCATATACAGTGTCACAACTGGGTTGACCTGCCCTGGTGAACACCTAAGGCTCTGCCCACCCCCAATGTAACAGGTGCAACCAGACCAAAAAATTATGGCTCAAACGGAAAAACAAATCAAAGCCCCAGAGCCAATACTTTTAAGTGACCAAGACATAGCCAACCTGTCAGATGCGCACAGTTCAAAACACTGGTGATCAGGATGCTCACAGACCTGGTTAATTTTGGTCGCAAATTAGATGAAAAAATGAAAGCTACACTAAGTGAAATGAAGGAAAATGTACAGGGAACCAATAGTGATGGAAAGAAAACTGGAACCCATATCAATGTAGTGAACCAAAAGGAAGAAAGAAACAACCAAACAGAAAAGAATAAATAAACAAGAATTCAAAAAAAATGAGGAGAGGCTTAGGAACCTCCAGGACATCTTTAAACATTCCAACATCTGAATTATTGGGGTACCAGAAGGGGAAGAGGAATAGCAATAAGTGCAAAAGTTATCTGAACAAATAATGAAGGAGAACTTCCCTAATCTGGCTAAGGAAATGACTTCCAGGAAATCCAGGAAGCTCAGAGAGTCCCAAAGAAGGTGAACCCAAGGAGGAACACACCAAGGCACATTATAGTTACATTAGCCAAGATTAAAATGAAGGAGAGAATCCTAGAAGAAGCAAGAGATAAGGGGATAGTCACCTACAAAGGAGTTCCCATCGGACTGTCAGCTGATTTCTCAAAAGAGACCTTACAGGCAAGAAGGGGCTGGAAAGAGGTATTCCAAGTCAGGAAATCCGAAGACCTACAACCAAGATTGCTCTATCCAGCAAAGCTTTCATTTAGAATGGAAGGAGAGATAAAGAGCTTCTCAGATAAGGTCGAGTTCAAGGAGTTCATCATCACCAAGCCCTTATTATATGAAATGTTAAAGGGACTTAACTAAGAAAAAGAAGATGAAACATATGAACAGTGAAAGGACAGCAAACTCACAGTTATTAACAACCACACCTAAAACAAAAGTAATCTAAGAGGACAGCTAGATCAGGAGCGGAACCACAGAAATGGAGATAACAAGGAGGGTTAGCAACAGGGGAGTGGGAGGAGGAGAAGGGGGGAGAAGGTACAGAGAATAAGTAGCATAGACAGTGGGTTGAAAATAGATAGGGAGGAGGGCAAGAGTAGTGTGGGAAATGTAGAGGCTAAAAATCTTATGACACATGGACATGAACTAAAGGGTGGGAATGTGGGTGTGGGGGATGTGCCGGGTGGAGGGGAATGAAGGGGAGAAGTGGAACAACTGTAATGGCATAATCAATAAAATACATTATAAAAAAGGATAATAGTATCACTGACTTCGTGGGCTTGTGATGAGAATTAAATCATATGATGACTATAAAGTGCTTAGAACAATGTGTCCCACAAATGGTAGCTATTATCATCTTCAGCCCAGCCCTAGATTTAATTATTTCAGTTCACAAAGCACCAGGCAGTGTGCAAGAACAACGACTTTACTTTTTTACCTCTTGCATTAGAGCTTTCTCATACACCCCTCATCAGAGCCTCGTACCACCCTGGAGAAGGGAGCACAACAGGTGCTCACTGGCCTTCATGTAATGAGGATGCAAGGAAGACGTGGATGAACGAAAGAGGAGTACCAGAATCTGTCCATGAATCTATCACCACTTTCCCCCCACCATCTTGTTTTGATTTTAATGTAGATTCATGACCAGCAATACGGATCGACTGAGTTGTTTTAACTTCTGACAGCTCCTGCCTCCATGTCCCTCTTCCTTTGCCCCTCTCGGCCCCCCACAGAAGACCCAGCAATGGCCTTTGGTTTGAGACTAAGGCTTATCCCAATGCCTGAGCTAATTATGAAAACAGCAGGAAGTGACTCAGCCCTGTATGTTTCTTCATAGTTTTGACCTTCACTACCAACCTTGGACTCAGCCCAGCTCTCAGCTCTGGAATCCCACTCTGCATTAAGAACTGTGATTTCACCTGACCCGAGATCTAACAAGTCGACCTAATGCAATTCACAAATTCTGGCAGAAGATGCGAAACTCCTGGGTCAGAAACAAAAGACAGCTTATTACTCACAGTAACATTAGTAGCCAGGCACCATCACTGATGCTGGTTCTCTGAACCTCAGTTCCCACAGGGCAAAGCAGTGAGGGCCAGAAACTCCTGCACACAAAGCAGGTTTTGTTGCAGGCTAGGAACCAAAAGCTTAAGAAACTCCAATCTTTTAAAGGAGCTGTAAGCAAAACTGCCCAACCTTTGCCCTGGAGAAAGGCATTACTGGTCAGCAAACAAATTGGCGGCTCTCTGGCCCAGAGCGAGACACTATCGCTACGTTCCAGGGCTATTTGTTATTCAAAATCCTTGGAAAGATAGGTGGCAACACACTGGGCAGAAACTTGAAAGACCCAAGGAAAACTGACTCCCAATTCCCTGTCCCACCACCTCTGTGGCCTGTCCAGGAATTGGGGACATAGATTCTGGGACACTCAATAGTCATGGCCTTCCTGGGCTCATCACAGCAACATTATGAAGTCAAAATCCAGGAGATTTGGGGGTTACTAGGCCTTGTGCTGCAAGCTGGTGTGGACGCAGGTAATGTGTCTGGCTTCCCAAGGAAAGGTGAAATGTGATGCAGGGTTTTGAAAAGAGCAGGGAAATGAGTAAGAACTCTAAGACAGGAGAGGAGACACTGGCATGATTTGTTTATTGATGTCCTAACACATTTCTCTAATGATGAAAGTCAGTGTGTCTCTAATAAAGAATGTTAATTAACTGCAAGATATAAGCCATTAACCACTGTAGATTCTCTTGATGTCTGTGTTTTTAGTTTGAAGTTCATGAATACAGGTGAATAAACACAGGACTCACATAGGCATTCCTTCACCCTCTTACCCATGAGATAAAGATGTATTGTAGTGCTTCCTGTGGGATGGGTTTTTTAAGCTGAAGTACTGGTCACCACAGTGCAGACTGTACAACACTGTGAGCCTGGATGCACTGAAGTCACCTGCTGTGAGGTTTCTACCGCTCTGCCAGGGCTTGGCAAACAGGCACAGAATTTTCTTTAGCAACCCCATGTCTCAGGGTTTATCCTCGGGAAGAGATAAGAGATTAGCACAATGGTTTTTCTGAGGATTAAATAAGCTAATACAAGCAAAGTGCTAAGAACAGTATCCAGCTCAACCTATCTCATTTAAATGCTCAGTTCAGTTTTACTTATAAGTGAAAAGAATTTAAATAACCCAGCCCTAGCTGGTGTGGCTCAGTGGATTGAGCACTGGCCTGCAAACCAAAGTTTTGCCAGTTCCAGTCCCAGTCAGGGCACATGTTTGGGTTGGGGGCCAGGTCCCTAGCAGGGGGGGTGTGAGAAGCAACCACAGTGATGTTTCTCTTCCTCTCTTTCCCCTTCCCTTCCTTTCTCTGAAAATAAGTAAATAAAATCTTTTTTAAAAAAGAATTTAAGTACCCCAAACCTCCAACAATAAAGGACTCTTTAAGTAAATTATGAAAGGTACCAAAAATGAATTTTGAAATGGGTATTAAAACCATACTATAGCTGGCTTCCATTTACGTTTAGGATGTAAGAAGGAATACAGACCATTGCACTAGCTGTAACAATAAGGAAGCGCTGATAAGCCAAAACCTGCCGCACACGTCTAGGAATAAATGAACAACAGATGTGAAGACCCTACACTGAAACATCGCTGGAATAAATTAAAGATTTAAAGAGACATAAAAAGAAAGACATACTAGATTAATGTACTCAACTATTTGATTTTAAGATGTAAATTCTTCCCAAGTTGACCTGTAGATTCCATGGTGTTCCAGTCCAAATCTCAAAAGGCCTTTTCGGTAAATATTAATAAGCTGATTCCGAAATATAGATGGAAATGGGAAGACCCTAAAAGAGCCAAGATAATCTTAAGCAGAAGAAAGTTGGTGGGCTTACATTAACATATTTCAAGAAATAGTTCCTTGGGCCAAAGTAACTCCACAGTGAGGTCCTACGGAAACCACGCCACTGGTCACCTGGCAGTCACCAGGATAGCTGTGCTGATTGCTTATGGCTAGCATCTGTTCCGGTTAGTAAGAATCTGAGTCACACGGGTTGTGTTCATTCATTAAACAAATATTTACTGAGGTCGTAGGTGCCGGCCAAGCACAGATCTGCTATGAAGCTGATCAGTTGTGACTGTCAGGGCCTCTCACCTGGCCCCCTTCCTAGCAGTCACAGGACCACAGGTGTGTATAATATACCAAGAAAGAGATTTTACCCATATTGGTTAAGACCACTGTCTCCACCCACTATGGCCGTGTCTCCTTCCTACTTGCCCACATGCTGGCTGGTGTGTCGCTGGGAAAATTCAGTGTAAGCTGAGATGTGGACTCATTCAGTGTGACCGTAGTGGGGTGTGTTTATGTGGTAGCAGCCACTTCCATGTATGGTCACATCACTGTTAGCTGTCCAGAAAGGAGTGACTTTCAGAAATTTTCTTACTGACATTGCACCAACCTGCCCAGAGTCATGACACAATGTCCAGGGCCAGAAGTTGTTTATGGAGATATAAATGGTTTCCATGGTACCTGGCATCAAAAATATGGGCTAACGGAGAAAAACTGAGGTATCAAGGCAGATCTGCAGAAAATCCTTCATTTTATGGCTCACATAGGGAAGGAAGAAATTTGATAGAGATCTTCCCAACTTAGACATTACCAATAGAGGATTGTGAAGCCAAAAGGAACTTTCCTGAAATATCATCAAATTTTAAAAAGCAAATTTTAATCAATCATACTAGAGAAAATAACTCCATTATCTTTATATTCTCTCTATAAAAATACTACAAATTTTCTGCTTATCCTATTAGTTACTGGAAAAAAAAATCCCTTACTCTGGTAGCAAATTTGTGTATTTTTACTTGTAGTTCTGCCAAATGTAACTTTTCATATACTTAAGACCATGTTATTAAGTGTACACAGATTTAGAACCACTACAGCTTCCTGGCAAAGGGAACCTGTTTTTATTACACAATCTCCCATTTCGTATCTTGCACTTCTTTGCCTCGGAGCCTGTGTGGCTTGTTATAAGGTGATGACAGCACCTTTCTGTTCACTTCCCACTCGTGTTGTCCTTTCTCTACACACGGGCTTACGTCTTAAATGTGACTCTTGTAAAGGCCGCAGGACTGGTCTGTTTCTTAAGATCCACTCTGACAATCTTTGTTTTTTAAAGGACACTTATCCTCTTGACACTTAATGTGATTACTGATATGTTTGGGTTTTAACTTACCATCTTACTAAAGATAGCCATGGGCCGTCATCCCTACCGGATGCAGGGCACCAGGCCTGCTCTGTACCGTTGTTTGACGACTCTTGCACTGACCAGTCATTGGGTACAAGTTGCTGGGGGAGAGCGAGGTGTGGCCTTGAGCAACGCAGCCTTCTCCAACTGAGAGTGACTCTTGGGGAGGAACTCAGCTGTGAGCCAGCCACAGGCAACACGGGCAGCCACTGGAGAGGAATGAATGTACTGGTCCTGAAGGGAGATGAGGCAACACCCCAGAGCACGCACCATACCCATTCAGCCTCTGATATGGTTGCTACGTGAACAGAAAGATTCTCACAAGAGAGGCAGCTGATAGATCTTCTTACTAGAACCAAAAATCCTAAATATGTTGAATCAGCAAATGGCACAGTCAGTGTGTTTCTTAGAATCTTTGAGCTGGAAGGCACCTTAGAGATTCTGGAACTGACCCTCCTCATTTTTACAAATGAGGTGACTAAGGCTCAGAATGCAGTAAATTCATTTTCCTAATGTCACAGAGTCATTCTGTGGTCCTGGTAGTATCAAACTCAGAAGCTTGCTCTTTTGACTTATAATTCACTGCATGACTCCAGCCCTGTATCTATTTGGCAGACATCTATGGCTAGCAGAATATTATGCATAAGTCATATAATTATATTTATGATGTTTTGAATCATTCTGAAAAAGTACCCTCAAGAGTCTCTTAGTGTCAAGATTTTTGTATATACACTTTCATTAGCATAATTGATTAAGCCATAAATGTCCCTATACGACAAAACATAGTCTTACATTCTCCAAGTACATTTAAGCTCCTAATGACAGATAGATTGAAAATTTATGCAAACCAACATTTATTCAATTCCAAGGAAGACAAGTAATAAAGGCTTGATCTGGGTAATTAGTTTATGTTCATTAGTACTTTGTAATCTCATAGTTTTGTAACTTCTGCACATGCATTATCTCATTTAATCCTCCCAGAAACTGTGACATGGCCGGGAAGCAAATTATTAGCTCCAATTTAGAGACCAAACTACACATTACGAGAAAGAAAGGACACACTGGAAGACACACATCCGGTAAATGATGGAATCAGCAAAATATGGGTCATCCGCCTCATAACCCAGTGTTACACACACACCCTAAAGTGACCCACGCCCTCAATGACTCATGCCCTTATACAAGACCCTCACCTTTGACTTGCTTAGAATATAGCCAAGGTGACGGGATGTCACTACCTTGAATATGGTAGAGGTGGTTAGGTAACAGTCTCGTGGTTACATTTTATTATATGAGACTCTGTAACTGAAGAGAAGCACTCCTATAGTCTTGAAGAAACAAACTGACATGTTGAACAGCTTATCTGGACACCCACATGGCAGGGAACTGTGGGCAGTGTCTCCAGCCAAGAGCCAAAAAAATGCTGGGGCCCTCACTTGAATTCTGCCAACAACCTGCATGAGCTTGAAAACACATTTTTCCCCATCCAAGCCTCCAGGTGAGAACGTGGCCCAAGCACACACCAGGCAGAACACCGTTGGTCACTGTCCCCGCTCCTCACAGATCTCATGCCTTCACCATTTCACACCTCTTTCCAACAGCTTTCAAAAGCACTTTGATTACACAAATATAACATAATTATGAATGGTATATAATAAAAAGCAGTATTATATAAGTGAGTGCTACCATCTCTTAATATTCTATTTGGAAAAAAAGACAATTTCTAAGGTTCTCATGGTCAGAAGAGGTTATGTGAAGCAAGGGAGATCTTACCTGGGACTTGCAAGATGTGGAAGATGCAGATAGATGGGGAAGACAGGGAAGGTGCTTCCAGGAGGAGAGGGGTCACATAATAATCGCTGACATTTAGTGAGCACATACGACACGCCAACCATCCTTCTACAGCTTGTATGTGGACTGACTCATTTCATCCTCATCATAACCTTGTGAAGCAGATACTGTTATTCACATTTTACATTCAAGGAAACTAAAACATAAGGAAGTTCAAAGAACTTGTCCAAGATCCCATGAAGCTGGGATTTAAACTGAACAGTCTAAACTGAACAGTCTCGTAGCAGGCCCTACCCTGGTAACTATTATTCCCTATACTTCTCCCTAGGCTATGCTCTGTCTCTTTTGAGCTGAGATGAGGAGCTAGGTTTTTAGTTTTTCTTTAATTATGGTAAAATGCATACAACATAAATTTATCATCTTAACTATTTTTAAGTATATAGTTCAGTAGTATTAATTATATTCACATTATTATGTAACCAATCTCAGAAATTTTTATCTTGCAACACCGAAGCTCTCCGCCTATTAAAAAACAACTCCCACTTCCCCCTCCTCCAGGAAGCCCCTGGCAGCCACTCTGCTGATTTCTGTTTCTAAGAGTTTGACTACTCTGGCTATCTCATCAAAGGGGCATCATACGGTATCTTTTTGTGTCCACTACTTTTTTCCACTTAGCCTGATGTTGTCAAGTTTTATCCATGTTGTAGCAGGTGTCAGAACTTCCTTCCTTTTTAAGGCTGAATAATATTACATTGTGTGTACGCATAGACTAGTTTGTTTACCCATTCATCAGCCAATGGACACCACTTGGGTTGCATGTATTTTTTGGCTATTGTAAACAGCGCTGCTATGAATGTGGACATGCAAGTATCTTTTCAAGACCCTCCTTCAATTCTTTTGGATATTTACACAGAAGTGAAATTGCTGCATCACACTTTCAATAATTTGAGGGCTCACTATAGTACTTTCCATAGCAGCTGCGTTTTACATTCCCACCACCAATGCACAAGCCTTCCAATAGCTCCAGACCCTTGGAGGAGCTAGACATGGGCCCTTCTGAACTTGATATGAAGGAAGGACCTCTGAGTGAAACTGTCCAGGAGGTAGCTGGAGACACTGACCATGACTCAAGTGACAGGATGGTCCTGCTGACAGATTTGGAATTTACCCAACAAGAAATGAGAGAAGCCACAAAAGATAAATGGGTCTATTGATGACAGTGGAGGGGAGAGAGCAGAAGGTGAGGACTAAGCCTTGGGGAATAGCCCAGTTGGGTGGCATATTATTTTACAAAAGGCAGCAGCTAATTGTTCTTTAAAAGCTCATTCTCTTAAGTTAAACATTCCCCTGCACTACCTGGATGTGCTTAGCAAACTCTTTTGCATATTAAAGTAAATAAAGTAAAGTAATGTCTCTGATGGAGTTACTTGAAATCAGAATTAGAGACTCCGGTGATAGTTAACATCTGCAAAAGTTTATTTTTCATATATATAATCCTTATAACAATGCTGAGGGGTAGACATTATTATTAGTACTATGGTCTTCTGCACGGAAGCAAACAATGAAGCCTCCAAGAGAGGGACCCACTGGACCCGCTCTCCAGCCCTTACTGCTCACTCCCACCCAGGGCAGGAATTATAAAGGGATAGGCCGATCTAGGGCTCTGGGAATGGAGTGTTTGCTAGTTGGCAGGGACACTGTGCATTTAAAGTATAAGCACAAAGATCAGTGGTTGTCAGGGACCTGGGGAGAGGTAGGGATGAACAGGTGAAGAACAGAGAATTTTTAGGGCAGAGAAAGTATTCCGCTTAATACTGTTATCATAGAAACAAGTCATTGCACATTAGTCAAAACCCACAGAACACACCACATAAAGAGTGAGCCCTAAGGTAAACTATGGCCTTTAGTGAGTAATAACACATTTGTGACTAGTGGAGCCAGGACCCAGGCTCAGACTTCGTGATACTAGAGTCTATATTCTTTCCATTTCTCCACTCTGTTCTCCAGAGGAATAAGGTCTTCCTTAATACTTATTTCTACCTTCTGAAGTTTCTACTTCTCTAACCATTACACAGAAGTCCATTAGTGCACATATGTGTGGGCACACGCATGACATTTCCTTCACCCAGAACCTGTGTCTTTTCAGCTTCTTAAGTCACACTTTTAATGCGAGGCCGACTGCGTGCTCAATATAGAATCATACCAAGAAATGCACCAAGAAAACCAAGGCTAGGGTGAGGACAAGGATACTAAATCACACAGGGATAGCAGGACTTTATGTCCTTGGAGACAATGACCTTTTTGTTTTTGGAGGAACAATAAGATGGATTCAGTCACTCAGTAAGCATTTACTGAGGCCTTGGGAAACACAGATGAGTAAGACTTAGTTCTTGCCTTCAAACAGATTACTGTCTCAGGGCGGGATGGGTGAGGTGAGTTAACCTATAATTACATGGAAGGGTAATACTCAAAATATGTTACAACTGGAAGTGTATGGGAGGCAATCAATCAGAATGGATGCTCAACCACACAGAACACATTCCAGCCACAAATAAGCCACTTGGACATACCTGTGTGTATTAGCTCAGGCTGCCATAACAAAAATACCATACGTTAATACATACGTTAAATATAACAAAATACCATACGTTAGACGGCTTTAAACACAGATCAAGATTTGATTTCTGCTGAGAGCCCTCTTCCTGCCTAGGAGATAAATGCTTTCTCTCTGTGTCTTTATATGGCGGACAGAGGCATCTGCAGTGTCTCTTATCATCTCCGCACCACTCCTATCAGACTACGGCCTCATCCTCCTGACCTCATTTGACCTCAGTTACCTCCTGAAGACCCTATTTCCAGACGCAGTCATGTTTGTGGGGCTGGTCCCTTAACCTGTAGGGTCAGCACAAATTTAATGTCAGACCTGAACTGAACAATGGGACAGCCAGCTGGGATCAGAGTGATTCTTGATGACAGAAGTGTCGGGAGTATGAGAGTAAAGGAGAAACAAGGTAGTTATTCCAATTTACCATCTGTAAGGTGGAAAGAATCATCACCTTCCTGCCTCATCATTTGCCCTGAAGAGTAAATGAGTTCATGTACCAAGAGTGCTTAGCAGAGTACCTGGCAGAGAGGAAACGTGTTATAAACGTTAGCTGTTATTACTGACAAGGCCAAGCTCTTAATCATCATGAAACTGGGGCCTCAGCTTTAATTTCCCGTGTTGACAATGCAAATGAACAATGTGTTTCTTCCTCTGTGCTGCCAAACTAAGACTGCAAGGTTGAGGGTTCACCAATGGTAATGGACTGTATGGATACCAGAAATCAATAATAATAATTATTATTATTCATTAATATCTATTAATTAGAAAAACTGCCAGGTATATATGTGTATTGAAATAAAACGACAAAGACAGACTCCAAAATGATGGCATGGTAGGGCCATGATGGGATTAAGGGTGATACTTTATTCCTTTTCTGCTTTATGTTGTTCTCATGTGCTTTTTGCTTTTGTTTTCTCAGTCTCCATAATGAGATGGTATCTATTTCGTACTCATAAAAGCAACCATCAAAGTTATTTTTAAAGTAATATCTTGGAAAACGATCTGTAAGCCCAAAGGAAACAGGGATGTACCCACGTCTTTTCTCCTTTGTGTGCATCTCAGGACACGCCCTGAGAAGTGAGCCAACACGTGCTAGTCACCATTGTCCCAAGGTGAGGTCACAGAGGGATGACTCAGAAGTGGCTTCTGACACCAGGCAGCTCAGGAGCCAGGAAAGAGCTGGCCGGCTCCGCAGAGAATGCTCCCTCTCTAAAGGAATGAGGGGCACAGAGAGGCCAGGAGGGGAGAGCTCACAGTACATTCCTACCCTGAACCACATAAAGCCAGATCCACCTAATTAATCATATTAATTGCAAACAGGGAGCTCAAAGCAAACAGGCAGATGCAACGTATTGTAGAATTAAACACTACCCAAGCGTAGAAACCCCCAGTCCAGCTCCTTCATTAGGCTGCTCCAACTTTTATTAATTTTTAAAATTTATTTTGCAGTAAAAATCAAAAACACTCAACATCGACTTTCCTTTGCTTCAGGTCCCCACAGAGCCTTGCATGGAGCCAGGTACACAGGAAATGCTGTGCTTAGCTTATCTCAATCAATATGTCTTGTTTTCTCTGCCCAGCACCAATTGCTGCTTTTCCAGATTAAAAAAAAAAAAATCCATCACTTTCCATTTGAGGAACCACCCCTCTCATACTTTTTGTGGACCTGTCAATCAAGGGGACCTTCCTGCCCAGGAGGTGGGCACCAAGCCCAAATTAAACCAATCAGATGCTCTCTTCCTTGAGTAGGGGAAAGAGGGTTCCCCCAACAAGCCTTTTCATTGGCTCAGATGGTACCCAAATCAGTAAATAAAAGGTAGAGCAGCTGTCTGGACTGAGCCCTGAGTTGCTTCAGAAGTACTCCCATCCTCTCACCAAGCTGGAGAGACACTGGGCCTGTGAGAATTCACTTTTATGAATGAAGGATTTGAGGCTTGGAGAAGGGAAGGGAAGTGCCAAACTTCACGGCAGAGCCCGGAGGAATATTCCCCTCATCTCTGTTCTTTCCGGTCCCTCTTCTGCACATGTAAGCCAGAGTGAGCTTTTTGGGTTTTATTATTCTTAAACTGGGATAAAATTCACCGTTTCAATCATTTTAAGCTGTGCGGTTTAGTGACATTTAGCACATTCACAGCATGATGCGACCATCATCACTGTCCACTCCCAGAACGTTTTCAACGCCCTCACAAGGAAACCCCGTACCCCCACGAAGTGGCCAGTCCCCTCCACTTCTCCCCCCAGACCCTGAAAACACTAGTTTACTTTCCGTTTCTGTAGACTTGCCTATTGTAGCTCTTTCATATAAATGGACTCACGTATGCAAACTGTGTTTTTTTATGCCTGGCATATATGCCCCAGGGCTCAGTCCACAGACCTTTCCTCTTTTCCAACTCAGACTCACTCCTTTGGAGATACCATCCAGTCTCGTGGCTTTAAGTTACATTTCCCACTATATCTCTAGCAGGATGTCTCCCCTGACCCCCAACTGACCAACTGAGCATCTCCACCTGAGTTTTTGACAGATATCACCAACTTCATTGGTCCAAAACAAACCACTGATCTCTTTCCCTCCCCTCACATTAAACCTTGCTCCTTATCTCCTCCTTAAACAAAAGTTCATCCTTCCAGACGCAGATCAAATATCTAAGAGTCCCTGACTTACCTCTGTATCGCCTCCATCCAATCAGTAAATGAAGCTGACTCTTCCTTCAAAATATTAGCCAGCATCCCACCACTTCTGGTCCAAGCCACCGTAACCTCTCACCTACCTGGATTACTGCCTCCTGGTTCTCCCTGCTTCTGCCTTGGGCTCCCTTCAATCTGTTCTCAACACAGCAGTTCAGGAGACCCTGTTCAAATATAAGTGAGATCACACCCAATTACATTTGTGTTTCAGGTTAAAAAAAAAAGTACCTTTTAGCATAAGTATGTCCGTTGTAATATTTGGGACATTTTTGCATAGGGCAGAGTTACAATCGAACATTATCTGTTGTTCCAGTCTAACCAGGTGTCCTGTATTTTGTATTTGCGAAGTCTGGGAGCCCTAACTAAAATCATAACCATTACCCCAATACTGGCAAACCCCCTTCCCTGCTTTTATTCTTCTCCTTAGCATAACACCAAATAACATGTGTTATTTATTGTCTGTCTACACTCACTAGAACTGGGCTGTCCAATCAAGTAGCCACTAGCCACATGTGGCTACTGAGTGTTTGAAATGAGGCTTGCACTACTGAGGAACTGAGTATTTTTTTAAGATTTTATTCATTTATTTTCAGAGGGGAAGGGAGGGAGAGAGGGAGAGAAATATCAATGTATGGTTGCCTCTCGTGTGTCCACCAGTGGGAACTGGCCTGCAACCCAGGCACGTGCCCTGACTGGAAATCAAACCGCAAGCGTCTGTTTTGCAGGCCCGCACTCAATCCACTGAGCTACATCAGCCAAGGCAGGAACTGAATATTTTATTTCAATTAGTTTCCATTTTAAAATGCACACTTGATTCAGTTGTTAGAAAACTTTTCAATGTGTTTAGAAAAACCGGCATCAGGGGATATACCTTTCCCACTATACACAGCATCCCAGGGAAGATGTGTCACTAGTGCAAACCACACACCGAACTTTGAAGACTTAGTGCAGAAGAAAGAAGGAAAGTACTCATTAATAAGTTTTCACATTGATGTTGAAATGATCATTCTGAGTGTCCATTGGATTAAGTGTCACTCTATTAGAACTAATAGCATCTCTTTCTCTTTACTTTTGTTAACGTGGCTATAAGAAATTCTCTACTTGCCTACGTGGCCCCCATGGTCCTTCTTTCACACAGCGCTGCACTAAAACACAGCTTCCTTTGGGGCGTGGTTTCCCTGACAGCACAGGTGCCACAGACTTGGGAGCCTATAGTTTATTCTACAGCGTGATGCCAGAAGCAGGAGTGGGAAACTGGGGAGAGTGAGAAAGAAAAGGAAGTCCATATAAGTGTTTGTTATCAAGGTCACTGTTGGGAACAGGGATCCATTCCATGGGCACTCACTGGAAAGGGACAGGAAATGCCTCCCAGAACTGTCTGCTGAGACACAGGAAGCTGCAGCCTTTATCCACCTTTACCCACTACGGAGGGCTGCTCCCAGGGTGTTACTCTTCCACACTTCTGGGCTGCACTTGTACACAGGACAAAGAATAGGAAACCCCACAATTTGAGTCGTAGGTGGGGACATTGGCAGTCTGACTGTCCACCACATCTATAACTAAACTCAGAGGTGGACCACAGGACATGATGGATGCACCAGGAGAAATTGTCTTGTTTGGCTTTTAATCCCCAAAGCCTAGAACAGGGCCTAGAACATAGTAGATTCTCAATAAATAATTCAGAAAAAGATAAATGAAAATATCTGTCTTCCAAAAGACATTTATTGAGTAACTGCTATGGACTCAGTATATAAAGGCTTAATAAACGACAGTTCTATGCCTCTCTTTTCTCCTGGACTACCAACTTAGAATTCCTGGCCTCAAATTGCAGTAGTGTTTCCAACCAGGAATTGTTCTTCTTGCTTCTTATAAACACTTCCATCAAACACCTCAACCTTCCCTAGGATGTCACGGCAACAGTCTTTTCTGAACCTCCCCTCCACAAGACCTGAGATGGCAGATGAAGCTGAGAATTGGAACATGAGAAAATTAGTCTGCTCCTTGGGATAATGGTCCTCAATGGGAGCAGGAAATCTTGGGGTGTTTATTCACAGCCCACAAAAAGTGCTCAGTAAATGCAGTTCTCTCTCCTCTGTAGCATCTCCTATATTTCTTTGTGCACACAGCAAGTGCTCATAAATGCTTACGAACACCTCCCAAACATCCAAGAAAAAAAATCCAGAGCAGCAAAGCACCCTAGCCCCTACAAAAAAAACTAGCCCCTGGGAAAACACTTACACTCCCAACTTTTGCATGTGCTCATAGGCATTAAAAAAAAAAAGAAGCTGCTACTTGTATGACACACCTCCTCGTAGGTTACAATGTATCTCCTGAAGTGAGGCACTCCAGTTTCCAACCCTCATCAGGGCCCTTAATTATCCACCCTCTTACTCCTGTTTACACCATTCCTCTCCTGCAAAGCTGACCTTCCAGGTGTGAATAAGTAAAGCAATTCCTCAGGCTTCATGGAGAGGCGGCACCTTTCATTTCCCAGAGCAGGTGGAACCCCAGGTTAAACGAGCGATTCCAAGTATGTTCACCAGTAAGGGGGGAGGACAGCTGACCTTGAACAACACGGGTTTGAACTGTTAGCATTTACTTATGCACAGATTTTTTTTTCAGTGAAGACACAGTTGGCTCTCCAAATCCCAGAGTTGCGAATCTGCAGGTTCAACCAACGGCGGCTCGAAAACAGTATTTTCCATGAGCGGTTGGGAGTCCGCGGGTGCAGAGAGCCAACTGGGTGCCTTGTTCTGGGCCATTTTATATAAGGGACTCGTGGGGGATCCTGGAGGCAATCCCAAGATACCGAGGGCTGTTTGTAGTTCAGTTTGGGGGGTGTCAAAAGCTATACGGGATTTTCCACTAGCCCCCACATTACTCAAGAGGAAGAGACTCGTGTAAAGAAAAAAGCAATTACACAATGGAGACTTGTCAAGCAAAATTACCTTCGAAAACAGCTGTAGCTGAGCCAAGGCCGAAGGTTTCCTCAATCCTATTTCACTTTCCACTTCCGGAGCACGTGGAAAGACTACATTTCCCAGCAACCTTTGCAGTTAAACGGATACCATGTGATCAGTTCAGGCCAATGGGCTATGAGCGCAGATTTTTACATATAAATGTGACGCCCCCACCCGTTTTTTTCCCCCCTCTTTTTGAAAGCCACAGGTTGAAAACGTGGCGCGGAGAAACAGGGCAGCATAGATCAGGGAATCACTGCAGGCAAGACAACTGCCCTGGAGAGTCACCAGAGTTTGTACAAGTCGGAGACAGGTGCCTGGTGGAGTCGCCCCTGCAGCATGAGTAAGCTTGCCACCTCCCGAGCAAAACAGAGGCCTTCTGTCATGTTTACAGGGTGTCATAACACATTCAAGAACCTACTATTGAATGTTAAAATTATATAGCCAAGTGGCTAGGAAAATGAGTTACAGAATGGAGAGGTGACTTCATTCATTTATGTGCCTTGGTGTCTCCCCCTCTGTGAGAGGGGAATAAAAATAACACCTACCTCAGGATATGGCTATGGGATTCTTAAAAATAATTTAACAAATTTGTAGGGTACTTACCGTGGTTACCAATGTTAACATATTCAATCCTTGTATTAGTTTCTTGTGGCTGCTGTAACAAATCACCACAAACGGGATGTCATAAAACAGTAGAAGATTATTCTCTTACAGGTCTGGAGACTAGAAGTCTGAAGTTGAGGCTACCCCAGGTCCATGCTCCCCGCAAAGGCTCTAAGGAAGGATGTCAGGCTTCAGAAAAGAAACCCGAGGTAGGAGGAAGAATTTACTGTATGCCTCTCTGGGGTGTTTAAATTTCTTTTACAGGATGCACACATTCCTTTTTTTTTTAACACCAACAACACTAATTTAAAAGATAAACTATCTCTGATGGAAAAGGTAGACTCTGTCCAAGGGGAAGTGAATTTCAGGAATCAGTGAGTAGTTGCAAGGCTGGTTTTATTTACTTTGCTTTTGTTTAATGGGGTGGGGGCAGGGGTCATGAGTTTTTGGGGTAGGACTGGAGTCTGGACCAGGGATTTCTCAGCCCTGAGCTATTTCACCTACCCAGAAGGTTGTCCCTGGAAAGTCTTTCTTACTGAATGGACATCCATGGCCACATTTTCTTTCTCTTCTCTGTTCTGTTTGTTGTTACAGAAGTTGGGAGTGATACATAATTAGAGAGCTCTGATTATTTTTCCTAATTTCCCTTCTCCTTACTGTGCAAGTATCTCTCTGCCCACAAAAGACCTACATGCTGTCCCCAGAGACAACCAAGTCTTGTTACTATAGGGTGTTTTGGTGTATTCAAAACACCAGGAGTGTCCACAGGAATTATTCTCCCACTCTCCTTGGAGCCCTGGGAGAATCCAGGCTGGTCACTAAAATAGCAACTTGCACCGTGTTTCTGCTTTCAACAGTGTGCCCTTATTACATGCCAGTGGCAACTCTGTGACACTTTGGGGGTGTCCAGCTGATGGCTCTGAAATTAGACAAACCTGGGTTCAAATATGTACTCTGAATTCACTAGCTGTGTGATCTGGGGGAAGCTAATCACCTTTGCTGATCAGTAGAACCAAAAGAAGAGAAGGAAGACTCTTTACCTGGCATAAGAACACAGAGTGTAGGGCCAAAGAGATACACCTGGGTTTCTACCAACTCCAGACAAGTCACTGCACCTCTCAAAGCCTCCGTTACCTTTCTCCCAATGATTATCCCTTTGGTTATGAAGGTTCAGCAAGCCCATGCTGATAGAGCACCAAGCAGAATGCCTCTGGAGTACCAAACAATCTGTTGGAGATGATACTGCTGCCGTGAGGGTGATGACTATGATGATGTGGGCGCTGGCTCCTACCTTTCACTCCTCCTCCAGCCTCGCATCTGCTGCCATAGTGCCTTCACAGCATTGGGGTTAATCATGGAAAAGGGACTTTTATGGTGGTTATTGTTACTGTTAATGTTGTTTTTTTTTTAATGTAAACAATTTGCCTCCCTCTGTGAGGGAGAAGCACCTTGTGGACAGTGTAGGGTAGGGAAGCGAGTACCACCTGAATGCAGACAGACCTGGCCCCTAAATTCCAGATCAGCCGCTTGCAAGTGGGGTGGCCTTGGGCAAATGAGTTAATAATTCTTGAGTCTCAGTTTTCTTATCTGTAAAACAGGCACAGTAATCACCAATTCATTTAACTGATTTGTATTAGGTTTTCTTCAGTGCTAGATACTATGCTAGGTGCTGAGGATACAAGAGTGGAGAAAATTCATCCCTAACTTGAAAGAGATCACCATCTGGAGTTCTCTGCACCAGAGAACAGTGATAAAGAGCATGGGCTTTACTTCTGGCCAAGATGGAGGCATAGGTAGGCACACTGTGCCTCCTGACACAACCAAAATAAGGACAACAACAATTTAGAAACATAAAACAACCAGCACTGACATAAAATTGAATGGTCTGGAAGTCCGACAACCAAATAGTTAGACATATTCATCCAGACCAGTAGGAGGGTTGGATTTGGGCGGCTGGGCAGAGAGGGGTCTTGGCAAAGCTGTGGCTGCTGGATGCCAGGAGCGCAAGGCGGCAGTGAGTGGGCCGGCCTAGTGAGGCTGCAGATTGTGGAGGGGCGTGGCCCACAAGGCAGCTGGCAGACCAGGGGTCCCACATTCGTGCACAGATACACCAGGCAAAACTGGGGAGCGAGACAGACCACACAACCCAGGACCCCAGAGGGGGAAATAAAGCCTCAAAACATCATTGAAAACACCTTCGGGGGTTGAGGTGCCAGGAGAAACTCCCAGCCTCACAGGAGAGTTCTTTGGAGAGACCCACAGGGTCCTAGGATGTACACAAACCCACCTACCAGAAATCAGCGTCAGAAGGGCCCAATTTGCTTGGGGGAAATGACTGAAATCGAGCAAGAGTGGAGCAAGCGCCATTGTTCCCTCTCAGGCCCCGCCTCACAACCCAGCCACTGGGTTGACCCACCCTGGTGAAAACCTAAGGCTCTGCCACTCGCTACGTAACAGGCCTGGCAAGACCAAAAAAAAAAAAGATCCAAATGAAAGAACAGATCAAAGTTCCAGAAAAAAATACAACTAAGTGACAAAGAGATAGCCAACCTATCAGACGCACAGTTCAAAACACTGGTAATCAGGATGCTCACAGAATTGGTTGATTTTGGTCACAAATTGGATGAAAAAATGAAGACTACGCTAAGTGAAATGAAAGAAAATGCACGGGGAACCAATAGTGATGGAAAGAAAACTGGGGCTCAAACCAATGGAGTGGACCAGAAGAAAAAAAGAAACAAGAATTCAAAAAAATGAGGAGAGGCTTAGGAACCTCCAGGACATCTTTAAACGTTCCAACATCCAAATTATAGGGGTACCAGAAGGGGAAGAGGAAGAGCAACAAGTGGAAAACTCATTTGAACAAAAAATAAAGGAGAACTTCCCCAATCTGGCAAAGGAAATAGACTTCCAGGAAGTCCAGGAAGCTCAGAGAGTCCCAAAGAAATTGGACCCAAGAAAGAACACACCAAGGCACATCATCATTACATTAACCAAGATTAAAATGAAGGAGAGAATCCTAGAAGCAGCAAGAGATAAGGGGACAGTCACCTACAAAGGAGTTCCCATCAGACCATCAGCTGATTTCTCAAAAGAGACCTAAAAGCCAAGAAGGGGCTGGAAAGAAGTATTCCAAGTCATGAAATGCAAGGACCTACATCCAAGATTGCTCTATCTAGCAAAGCTTTCATTTAGAATAGAAGGGCAGATAAAGTGCTTCTCAAATAAATTTGAGTTCAAGGAGTTCATCATCACCAAGCCCCTATTATATGAAACGTTAAAGGGACTTATCTAAGAAAAAGAAGATAAAAAACATGTACAGTAAAATGACAGCAAACTCACAATTATTAACAACCACACCAAAAACGAAAAAACAAAGCAAACAACTAGAATAGGAACAGAATCGCAGAAATAGAGATCACATGGAGGGTTAGCAAAAGGGGAGTGGGAGGAGGAGAGAGGGGGAAAGGTACAGAGAATAAGTAGCATAGATAGTAGGTAGAAAATAGACAGGGAGGGTAAGAATAGTAGGAGAAATGTAGAAACTAAAGAACTTACAAATATGACACATGGACAAGAACTGAAGAGGGGGAATGTGAGTGGGAGGGGGTGTGCAGGGCAGAGGGGAATGAAGGGGGAAAATGGGATGACTGTAATAGCATAATCAATAAAATATTTTTTTAAATGCAAAAAAAAAAAAAGACTATGAGCTTTGGGCTCTGCCTGGGTGGTTCAGTTGGTTAGAGTGTCATCCCAATATATCAAGGTTGCAGGTTCAATTCCTGGTCAGGGCACATAAAAGAACCGACCAATGCATACATAAGCAGAATAACAAATTGATGTTTATTTGTCTCTCTCCCTTCCTCTCTCTGTAAAAAAAAATTAATTTAAAAAATTTCTTTTAAAAAAGAGCATGAGTCTTTGGAATTAGACAAACCTGGGTTCAATTATGTACTCTGAATTCACTTAGCTATGTGATCTGGGACAAGTTAATCAACTTTGCTGATCCTTAGCACCCCCCTCTGAACATGGAGATGGTAAGTAACAGCACCTGTGTTTGAGTGTTTTTGAGGCTTCTAGTAAATCATGATGTGAAGCCCTTAGTTCAGTGCTGACACCCAGCAGGCACCCAGCAAAAGTTAGCTGCTATGACAAAGTGTACTCAGATGTTGCTGGTGCCACGCAGGGATTTCATGCTGGTTTCAGTGGGTAATTCCACAGGGGGACAAGGGTGTGGGCATCAGGAAAGGCTTCAAAGAGGCCGTGATGTCTGGACAGTCTTGAAATGTGAGTAAATGTCTGTCAAGAAGAGAAGGGAGAACCGAGTAATGTATTCAGAAAGATCAGAATGACAGGAACGTAACGTCCAGGGTGGTTAGCAAGGTCGAGGCAGGGTACGAGATGGGCCAGAGGCAGATGCTGGCAGAAACCAGAGCACTGAGCATCTTAAATGAAATTCCAAATTCCCAGGAACTCGGAATCTCATATAAGGGGACTGTCCAGCCATCGAGGGCTCTTCACTAGAGCAATGATGATATTAGATTAGCGTGAAAAGGACAAGCATCTATCATATCTATCACAAAGTTCTACAGAAGGCAGGGCAGAGGAGGATGGGTTGCTGGCCAGGAGCCCGGTGAAGAGATGGCGCCAGAGCCCCGGGAAAAATGAGGAAGGCCGCACCAGGGCAGCAGCGAGTGGAGGCCGGGCCATACGGACTCCCAGAGGAGCTGGGCTGCCTGTGAAGGCGCGTACCCTTCCCGTGCACTGTTTCTCCTTCCTCTCTCTGCTTCTCTGCCACCTTTCCGTGTCTCCTCGCCGCTCCTCTCCCCACTCTATCTTCTATCCTTTCTCCTCTCTGTTGGACCTTGGCTTAGAGCCAGGAACTGAAAAGCCCAGCTGTGGTTTGACCCTGATGTGCAACATCTCAGGAGGGCAGAGCAGGACCGAGAGAACATAGAGGAACACGGTCATTCACTTCAGTTCCAATTTTTCTTTTAAAAAAAATTACTTTTGGTACCAGGACAACTCCCCCACCCCCAGGAAAATTTAGCAACCCTTGTCTCATGATGATTTTTCCTCCACTCACATCATTTTGCAGGCTACCCCTGTAGTCAGAGGCCTGATAGCTGCTGGGATGCCATCTTCAATCTTACCTTCTGGCAACAAAACACGATGATAAGCTTACTGCAAGTCGGGAACTTGGCAGGCCCAGGGCAAACAGGGACAAATAAGCTAGAGTGCCTACATGGGGGAGCTCAGACCCTGTAGGCAGGAGACCCTGTAGTACAGGAGAATGAGTGTACAGAGAATTCCAGTACATGCAGCAACTTTTCCAGCAAAGGTCCGCACAAAATCCTGCAGGACAATAATCGTAACGACCAACTGATTGAATGCTTACTAAGTTCTAGGACTGGTGCTAAGCCCTTTATACAAGTGACTGCATCAAAGCCTCAGAATACTCTGCTGGAATATGGTGGGCACTTGGGAAATATTCTCTTGAGAAAAAACAGCCCCATGTGGTGAGTCTCTATCATATCCAGCACACAGATGAAGACACTGAGGCTCAGAGATGTGAGGTATCTGATCCAAGGTCAGAGAGCAAGTAGCAGAGCTGAGAATTGCGCCATGCTTGGCTCAGCCCGTGACCTTGACCTCTGTGCCCTAGGGCTGGTCATAGGAAAAAAGCAATGAAATGTCCTGGGGAGGAGATGGCTGAGGAAGGCTTTCCAAGGGAGGTGATTCTTGAGCATAGAGCTGGACACGCAGAGAAGGGACATCTGGGAGGGGGCGGGGCGGGGAGTGGGCATCCAGAGAGCAGCAGGAAAGGCTGGAAATGTGGGGGCCGGGGGAGGTCAGATGATCTTGTGGGAGACAGAGGCTCATCCTTTCCCCTCTACTTCCCTTCTGTGGCTCTCATCTGGAAGGTTCCTCCGAAGGGTGTAGGTGGATCTTATGCCTGGGTTTGATTTATTTTATAGTTTGAGTTCCGGAGCTTTTGTGATGGCTGCAACATATAACATGGAATTTCCCTCCCCAGCAATTCTTCCTGTTTGGCAGCCCACTGGAGTGTGAGTTTGGCACGCTGAGGGACTTGGTGGGGGCTCGGCTGGTGCAAGCCCAGGACCGCCCCCCCCCCCATGGCTGCCCTGCCAGCTGCTCAGCCAAGGCCCCAGGTCCCGCTGGAGGGCTGAGCCTGCCCTGGTGGTGGCATCAGTAATGTAGCCTCTTCATTTTCTCCACTTTGCTTGTGTTCTCCTCCGCTGAGAGGAGGGGAAAAGCGGGACAGCATGTTTTTGGCTGTTTCCAGTGTTTCCATCACTCCTAGTGTGCTTTCATCTCTGTTGGAACATGCAACCCCTTCTCCCTTGAGGTCATGAAGATGTCACAGGCTTCTGATTCAAAACTCAGTTGGGTTCCAGTCCCAGGTCTTGTAGACTGACTTATTGTAGGACCTTGGGGCGGGAATATTCTAACCTCCCCTACGTACCAGCCGCTAAGTACCAGTTTCCTCATCTGCGAGATAGCAGTGATTATGATATGTGTACCAGAGGGCTGTTCTGGGAACAGCCTGTTCTGAGAACACAAGAACTGTGTAAAGCGTCGGGGTGACACTTAGCGCATAGTAGGCGGTATGAACTGTATGTTTGCATCTCCTCCACCTTCATGTAACAAAGCCCTCAGCCCCCTGTTCTGATGGTGTTTGGAGATGGGGCTTTGGGAGGTGATTAGAGTCAGATGATGGCGTGAAGGTGGAGCCATGGTCCGGTGTGATCAGTGTCCTTATGAGGAGGAACACTAGACCTCTCTCTCTCTCCCCCTGTCCAAAGCAAGAAGACAGCACGGACCGAGAACCAAAGCGGCTCTGGGTCAGGTCATTCAGTGTGGCATTTCATTAGGACAGCCCCAACTAAGACCGCAGATACTCGGCAACTACCAGCTCATTGGGCAGCCGAGGGGCTGAAGGTGCAGAAATGGCACAATCTATGACATCAGTGTCCTCAAGAGCATCCAACTCTTCACCAAGAAGTCCAGGAACCAGATCCAGTGGCTACACGGCCATGCAGCGGTAGGCATCCGTGGGTGACCTGAAAAGCTGACCCAGGACCTCACAGCTGCCAGAGACTGAGTGGCAGGTAGCCCACCAGATTCACATCTGCACCATGCAGCTGTAGCTGCCGAAAGTCAGCGATATTCTTGGACCGTCTGGAGGGCAGCCCTGGAGGACAGACCTGGCAAGCTGGGCCCCTCCAAGGGGGACCAGAGAGAGTCCCCAAGGCCCTGGATTTTGGAGAAGACTCTGGCTTTGGGTGCAATTCTGGCTAACCGGGCAATGGCGGACAAATTCCTGAACCCCTTTGAGCCTCAGATTCGTCTGGAAAAGGAGGAAAATACCCACTTATGAAATTGCACAGATGAAAACAAGAAAAGCTAGTACCAGCAATAACAAACATTTAGTGCGGTGAGTGACTCAGTACATGGCTATAGCTTCAGGGTTAGACACAGAAGTTTTTATTTGTCTTCCATTCACAAAAATAGAAACTTTATTTTCAAATAAGCTCTTGTTGGTGAATACCCATATTCTGTTTATAAATTCTAGAGACAACCTCTACTTGACACCAAGCTCATGGGACAGAGCGCGCTCGCAGCCCCCAGAAATAAAGCAAACAAAGGACCTACCAGGTCACCTTGCACACATCTCCTCTCCATTCCCCTCGAGGGCAGGAACCACCGTGAATCTCCTTTGTTCCCCATGATGTCAGGTAGAGAGCCCTGTGCACATGACAGACCCCATAAATATTAGCTGGAAAATTAGCGAGTGGAGGAAAGGTGCAAGTGAGTGAGTGAGTGAGTGACTGGAGAGGCAGAGCGGTGGCCCAAGGAATCCACTGATTCAGGCAGCAGCGTCTCCTTCCTCCAGATCTTCTCGGGGCACAGATACGGATCCACACAGTAGGCAGCCCCCTTCAAGCCCCTCCCGGCTCTCTATAAGCCCCCTGCAGGACGGCCCAGCCTGGGCACTGCCAAGGTTCCTTGCCCAGGCCAAGCCCAAGGCCCTGGAACTCCTGGCATGGCAAGAGGGACCCCACCCCAAGCCTAATCAGGGTCCCCCACCCTACAGATCCCTCTATCTAGACCCCTCCCTGCTCAGGTCTAAACAGAGGGGCAGCCCATTGCCTCTCTGCAGAGGAGGTCTGTACCTCAGACCTAATCAGGGGCCCCTCCCTACCCTAGGTCTGCAGAGAGGTCACACCGCAGGTGTGAACAGAGAAGGGCCCCATCCTAAGCCTGCAAAGAGGTGTTCTCACGAGACCATAGACTTGCTTAAAGTGGGCATTGCTTCAAGAGAGCCCAGCGCTCATTGTGTTTCACAGTTTGCATTCTGAAAGGCCCCTGAGTTCCCCAGCCCACCCCACCCCCTGCCGGTCAGAACGTTGGCATCAGGTTGTGGGCAAGACGCCTTCATTGATAAATGCCTTTGTTTTCCTGTCCCCACACAGCACCTCCTCAGCCCCCTTCCCTCACCTCCCCCTCCCCAAGTTCACACAAAAACACCACTTGTGGGAGCAAGACTCCCAACCCTGGCCCAGAGCCACAGAGTGAAGTAATTGTGCAATAGAACTTAATTGCTGGATTTAATTTCGTCTTTGGTTTTCTTTAATATGCGTCTCAGTTGTTGCAAACGTGTGGTTCCACCTTGGGATGTCTGATGAGTTCCTTGTGTCTTCCCCTAGGAAGGGATGAGATTGGAGGAGGGAGAGGCAAGAACAGCTGGCTGGATTTTTCACCTCAAAGAGAAGTCACAGAGTAAACCTTCCCCAGCTGCTCCCAGCCAAGGAGGAAGAGATTTAACTCCAAGATTTTGGTGGCAAAAGATTTTCCCCTTGAGGCCAGATTTTCAGGGACCTTCAACAAAAGCTGTGCCTGGGCTTTGGCAGCTGTGTGGCATGTCCTTGCGTTAGCCACCATTCACAGAGCACAAACCATGTGTGTGCGAGGCGTGTGACATCCCATCCAAATCCTCCCAACAATCCTACCTTCAGAGGGTCACTGTCCATCTTTATAAGGCTCAGAGAGGTTCAGCAACTCGCCTCCGGTCAGCTAGTCAATGCTAGAGCTGGAAAGTGAGGGCAGGAGCTAGCTTTTCCCGCCCCTCCACCCAAAAGGCCTAGCACAGTGCCCCGGAGCCCAGTAGCCGCTCCAGAGAATGGGCTCCCCGTCCCCTGTTCCCTGCTTAGGAGCTGGGAGGCTCTGCAGTCCACGCCCTCCACACACAGCCACTCACAAGCTGGGCTGCAGGCCTCCACACTCTGCCCTGCTGCGCTGGGTGCCGCCCATCCTCCGCTTCTCAGCAGCCGCCAGCCACAGGTGCTGCCAATACTTTTCCTTCTCAGCCCTGGGTCCCAGCACCACATCATCCTCCAGCATCCTGGGGCATCTTCTGAGAACCAACAGTGTGAAGAGGGTACCCCACTCTGGGCTCAAAGACGGCCCCCTCTACCTTCCCCATGTGCTGCTGGTGGACACCTTGGAAGCCCAGGAACGTGGACACTGCTGACAGCCAGAGCTCCGAGAAGAGGCATTTGTCTGCCACTGGCTCAGAGTTTCTGTCTTTCTTGTGTTCGCAGTGCCATCGTCGATGCTAGATGCTTTGGGGGTTTGCTAGAGAAAGTGCAGTCCAGAGAAACCATGCTGCGTTCTTTTGTTCTTGCCACCGTTCGCATGGTGCCCTGACCGTGTTCTCTCCTGTCCTCCCTATGGGGCCGAGTCCTTGCATGTTTCTGTAAACAAGCACCAGCTTGAGTCTATTGCAGGTCTCAGCCCACAGCTCGTGGGCCACATCCAGCTTGCCACTTCGTTTTGAGCAACCATTGGCTGAAGGATGGTATCTGCATTTTCCAGTGATTGGCTGGGGGGGTGAGAAGGGAATCAGAAGAAAAATAGTTATTTGTAATACATGGAAACTATCTGAAATTCAAAGTCGTGTTGATAAAGTTTTATTGGAACACAGCCACACTCATTTGCATACTGTACAAGAAGCAACTGTAACAGAGACCATAGGGGCTGCAATGCCTGAGTTCTCTGCGGTCTGGCCCTTGTTAGCCCAGGTCTGTACCATGTGACTTACCTCTTACAGCAACTCTGAAGCCCATTCGACACCTTCTTTCCTAACCCACTTCTCCACCCCACCCGACATACCCGTGGAGTTCTGAGTTCAGCCCTGCCACAGGGCACGGCATCCTGACAGGACACTGATGGGCCCAGACCTTTGTCCAATCCCTGCCAGCAGTGAGAAGGGCCCGGCCAGGGGGTGCGAGCTCAGAACTTAGGCTGCCTGGGTACAGATCCTGGCTTCTCCCTGGCCCTCCCTCAAGTCCCTCCCTGCAGCCAGGGACGGGCAGTGCCCACAGCACCAGGCTGACGTGAGGATCAGGTCAAAGGATTCGGGTACCAAGCTTACCACAGTGCCCGTCCAGTGGTAAACGTTCGGTACGTGGGAAGCTGCTGATGGGCTGAGCAGACAAGACCGTGTTCCCAAAGCCTTTTTCAGAAACATTCCTGGGGTGTGCCCCTGTGTCATTTCTCCAGTCCGACTAGCCACTTTCCCTTTCTTCCCTCCTGCCATCCAATGCCTGTCTTTTCCCGTAGTATCAACAGCTTCACACGGGCCTTCATTTTTACTTAAAATGTCTTGCGATTCAATTCTCCCGACTGTAAAATGGGCACGATATTTCCTCTGAATCTGCCTGACAGAACAGCTGAGCCGGTGGAACAGGGAGAGGGTCTGGAGAATCGATTTGGAAATGACCTATGCGGATGTCTCTACTGACGCTTCCTACCTTGGAAGCAAGGAAACTTGTATTCTGAGTTGAAGAATGTCTCCCCAAAGACACATTCAGGTCCCAAGCCTCAGCATGAGTGTGACCTTATTTGGAAAGTGGGTCTTTGTGGATATAATCAGGTTAAAGATGAATTCATGCAAGTTTACGCTGGCTTCTTGACTAGTGTCCTTACAAGAAGAAAATGTGGACACAGAGACAGAAAAATGCCATATGCCAAGGGAGGAAGCGACTGGAGGGATGCAGCTGTAAACCAAAGAATGCCAAGGAATGCCAGGGAATGCCAGCAACCATCACAAACCAGAAAGAGACAAGGAAGAATTCTTCCTTGGAGCCTTCAGAGAGAGCACAGCCCTGCGATTTCACACTTGTGCTTCCAGCACTGTGCAAGTCAATTTGTGTTGTCCTCAGCACCCGAGTTTGTGGCTCTTCGTCACGGCAGCTCCACAGAGCAAGGGAGCTGGCACCCGTGAAGCACCCAGGGCACACGGCGGCACACATGCCGTTCTCTCTGACGAGACCACCTCCCGACCGGGTTCCCCATCACACCGCCCCCCACCACTCTCCACCACCAGCCCACTCGGGCCATATTTTCCTTCCCCTCAGTGCTGTGTCTGTCACACTGTGGCTGGCATGACAGACACAAGGCAGCCCAGTGCACCAGGACCTCAGCATGGCAGACGCCTGGTGGCACGGCTGCTGAAGTCACTGGGCCCCGTGCCCACGATCGTGCGTGTGCAAGGTCTTCCTCACTGGGGCCCTTGTTTAGTCGCAAAGGAGAGAAATGGAAAAGAGCCGTTCCAGTTAGGGCCGAGCTTCCGCGTGGTGCACCTATCTCATCATGCCCTGATGAAACCCCAAAATTGCCTCGCATGTCTCCAGGGCCCAGTTCAACTGGGATTCATGAAACCCAGACCCAAATGAAGGAGACTTAGTCCTTTAAAAAATAATAATAAATAAATAAACAAACAAACAAATAAATACATGAAAGTCTCCACCCACTTCCTCTTGGCATGCCTGCCCACTTCCCTGCTTATGCTATTCTGTTCCTTTCTCTGAGAAGGTCCCTCCCCAGGCCCAGATTAATCCAGCTCAAATGCCACCACCTCCATGAAGCTTTCCAGGATCCACTCCAATTAGAGCCATCTCATGGGCGTGTGACCTGTGCAGTCACACAGGCCCCTGAATTCAGAAGGATCTGTGCTTGGGTTAAAGCTCTGCTGCCTCCATCTTGAACTTCTTAATCCATTTTGTGTTTTCATTTTGCACTGGACCTCAAACACTATGTGGCCGGGCCTGACTCCGGCCTTCTGCAGCCCACTAGACGGAGTGATCCCTCCTCCCTCTAGACCCCCACAGCACTCTGCTTCCTGGTAAATCTCTTCGTTTTTCACTCCAGGAAAGGTTCACAAGAACCAGTTAGGGAGTCAGGCACTGTTCTAGGCAATGAAGATCCAGCCAGGGTGGGTCTTTACTTGCAGCTGGAGAAGCAAATAGGCCAGGCCCAGGTCCTGCTCTTTCAGAGTTGACAGTCCAGCCTGAGGAAGACACGAAAGACAAACTCAATGCAATAAGGGAAGATTCAAAACCCCCTTGCTTTCTTGAAGTAATCACCGATTTCTACCTGTATGTTAATTTCTATACACTTGTCACTCCTCCATAGCTAATAATATTTCAGTAAAATATTAAAATAAGGATCAAAATCCCTAAATTGGCCTGTGGGGCCTGACCCCTCCACACCCTCTGCCATATTCTCTCGTCTCTGGGTCTTTCTGGACCTGCAAGGGCGGCTGTAACAGACACATATTTTCTCACAGTTCTAAAGGCTGGAAGGCCAAGATCAAGGTGTCAGCAGGCTTGGTTTCTCCGAAGGCCCATCTACTTGGCTTGTAAATTGATGTCTTTTCTCTGAGTCCTCACGTGGTCTTTGCAATATGCATGTACATCCCTGGTGTCTCTTCTTATAAGGACACCGTCCTATGTGATCAAGGCCCCACCCTTATACCGTGACTCATTTAACCTTAGTCACCTCCTTAAGGCCCAGTCTGCAAATACAATCACATTGGTGGTTAGAGCTTCATGATATGAATGGGGGGGTGGGTTCTATTAAGCTTACAACTCACTTATCAGAGGCTTTTGTACCTTCATTTTCCTCTGCTTAAAATGCCCTTTATTTCATAAACTCCTGTGCATCTTCTGGGTCTCAGAGCTAGTACCACTGCCTCCCAGAAACCTTCCTGAATTGCCCTGAATCTCTCTCCACATCTCACCCACCACAGCACCCCAACCACACTTCACCTGGATGTGTAATGAAGCCATGTGCTCCTCCTCCAGCAGTCTGGGGGCCCTGCTGTGAGTTAGGGGTTCATGGCACCTCCTCCAGCAGTCTGGGGGCCCTGCTGTGAGTTAGGGGTTCATGGCACCTCCTCCAGGAGTCTGGGGGCCCTGCTGTGAGTTAGGGGTTCATGGCACCTCCTCCAGGAGTCTGGGGGCCCTGCTGTGAGTTAGGGGTTCATGGTACCTCCTCCAGGAGTCTGGGGGCCCTGCTGTGAGTTAGGGGTTCATGGCACCTCTTTCATCAGACTGGGGGCCCTGCTGCAACTGAGGCTTGTGCTGCTGCTCCCCAGTGTGTCCCCGGCACTCCGCCCTGTGCCTGGAACAGAGAGAGAATCACTTGATTAACAGATGTTGAGCTTACCCAGACAAGAAAGAACAAGAGCCCCTGATGAGACCAGGACCCACCCACATTCCCCCAAGGCAGTTGGCAATTACTAAATAAGTGATCACCCATAAAGAAAAGCACCAACTCTGCTAGCTTCTCTCCCAGATTCCCCCCCCCCCAGTGGTTTTTCCTCCACCCCCTCCACACAGTCCAGCTCAACCTTTCTGCCCCACTGATGTGGTATGTGGAGAAGGTAAAGCAACCCTCCCCCCAAACTTCCCAAAGCCCCAGTAAGAAGGAAGTTTCTTGAAGAGACTTTGAAGTCATGAATTCCAGACTTGGATCGCAGACACAGTGAGGAATTCTACAGCCCAGGACTCATCACTGAGATGCACACGTGTGTGCGCGCACACATCGCTGCTCCTCCGAGCACGCTCACCCGCTCCGCACCACGGCCTAGGCCGAGTGGTTTCCCTTCACAGGGGCTGCTCAGGGAACTTTGGCTCCGGGGATGTCACTCAAAACAGCCAAAAAGGAGAATGCGGAAAGCCCCTCCAGAGGCAACTCTGAGGCCTAAAGGTTGCACATTGCACGTGGGTGCCGTGTGTGTGGAAGCAAACCAGCCATTCCTGGAACTGAGCACAGGTGGGGGAGGGCCTGACTCACATGCAGCTGCACATAAGCACGCCTACGATGTGTGTGCACGAGTAACTTTCTCTGTAGATGTTTGGGTGAGTGCCTCACACACTGCCCAGGGCTCCTACAAAAATAAATAAATAAAAGGCCTCGTTTTCCTGCTGCATCTGTTTCTATATTCCTTGGGAACACCTGTTCCTCCCCATGCACAGGTGATGATGCTGTCACCTCGCCCGTGATTCCTTGCCCGCACCCTGGCTGGCTGTGTGCTACTTTAAGTACTAAGTCTTGTCTGCAAACTGGTCTCCAGGTCTCCCAGAGGAGTGGTGCAGAGGCACTTGGGAGAAGGCTTCGCAGCACGGAGCAGAGTATGCTAATTAAGTGGCTAGGTCCCCACCCACAGCCTCGTCCCCCCCTTTTTCCGGGCCCCTGACAGCCGGCTCCTCCCACAGGCTGCGGGAAGAAGAGCCGAAGGCTGGGGAGCCCGAAATGCCAAGCTCTGCACTCCCTGCCCTGGAGTCTGGGAGCCGCAACCCTACAGCCACCTGTGAAGTAGTCTCCCCCCAGAAATCGAATTTAAATTTAGTTAGGCCTCTTGACCTTTAAATGTGCAGTAAGTGTGTTTGCAATGATGAACATGTTCTGTGGTCTGCACTGTCCAGCACCCAATATGGCGACAGTACCACGCGGGACTCCCGACACCTGAAACTTAATTTAATCATTTTGTGACTCCTGGCTACCGGACTGGACAGTGCCACTCTAGATCAAAGTGCCGATCTACAGAAATGTGGAGGAGATAAACTATACCACGGGCCACCAGCAAAGTCCAGGCAGGAGAACAAGGCAAAAACCAGTTTCTTCTACAAGTAAATTGCAGTGGTTAAAAAGGAGAGGGGCAGAGGGGAACCTAATTTAGGTTAAAGGATAGTTAAAAGACTTGTAAACCAGTCACAATGTTGGGTCATGTCTAGATCTGATTCGAACAAAAGAGTTATAAATAAAAATATGACATTGACTAAACAATTAGAATTTGAACACTACCTGTATAATTGATGATATTAAGGATTAATCCCTTTTTAGTGCGATGATGGCCTTGTAGTTGTGTTTATTAAAGTTTTTATTTTAAAGACAGCCCTATGGAAATATTTATGGATTATGTAAAATGATGGCATTTGCTTTAAAATAATAGGGGAGGGGAGATGGATGGGAATAAGACAGAATTGGCCATGAGTTCATGGCGAGGGGCAGGGATGGGATCAATCAGGTTCAGGAAACC
This sequence comes from Artibeus jamaicensis, assembly GCF_021234435.1. Taxonomy (NCBI): domain Eukaryota; kingdom Metazoa; phylum Chordata; class Mammalia; order Chiroptera; family Phyllostomidae; genus Artibeus; species Artibeus jamaicensis. Next base: position 6,466,239 of record NW_026522059.1, read on the forward strand.
ATTCTGCCTCCTTTTGCATATATTAGAACTTCCCCATATTATAACATTAATTTAAGCAAATTTACCTGCCCCCAAATAAAATATCTTCAGTGTCACCTTGCCAGGCCACAGAGACCCCCTCTGGCTGTGTCATCGTAGCACCCATTGTCCCAGCCCTGGTAGCAACAGCTCAGCATTTTGAGAGACAGCCCTTCTCTCCAAACCAGCCAACACCTTTCGGTCTTGTGAAAGCAAAATAAACCATAATGGAAGGTGTGCTTTTATTTCTACCTGCAGATGGCCGCTGCTTCCCTCCCAGACAGTGCGACCCTCTCCCCTGCCTCTAGCATGTGCGTCGGCACATCCGGGACAAGAGGCGGGGCAGGTGCAAAGTCAAGGAGAAGGTTACAAGCAGAATGCAAACCTGAGTTTAAGCGAATTCCGTGAACAGTCACAAAACTGAGCTTCCATCCCATGCAACGGAGTGAGGGACATCCTCCACTGGTGGTCACCCTTTCCCCGTAGGGCCTCCTGGGGCATGTGTCCTTAAATACTAATTAGGATACTGACTGATACTCTCTAACAGACAGACCAAGTAAACATCAGTGACTTAAGTGAGACAAGAGCTCCTTTATTTCTCACTTGGCAGGTTTTCAGGAACGACGGCTTTCGCTGGCCCACGACTTGGTCCAGGTAGGCCACCATTCGGTGAGAGCTGCTCTAAGGTCCTGTGTAAAGGGACACGTGTGACTGAGGGCTGTCTGTTTCTGCTCACCGTCGCGTCTCAGTGTTTAGCATTGTGCAATCAAATCCTGGCAAACCCTTCACCCGGGACACGCTGTGCTTTGCACATAATCAAGACTCAGTAATGGCCCTGCCAAGAGGTTATAATGAACAGCATGCCCCAGCAATGCTGGAAAGGGCTGCTTTCCACCCTGAGCCCTGTGTGTGAGCAAATGTCTTCATTTTTGAGGGTTAGCAGGTGAACATGGTGTCTTGCGGGAGTTTTAGTTTGCATCTTTGTATAAGCGACAGTGAGCATGTTTCATATGTTTAAAGGCCACTGGTATCTATTTTCCTGTGACCTTGGAACTTCCTGCTGATGCCTTTTCTCCTTCATCTGCCGGAGTTTACTTAGCTCTGGAGGAAATTAGCTCTTTGCCTACATGTCACAGGTTGGAAACCTTTTCTTCTAACAAATTTTGTTGCTTATCTTTTGACTTTATAATAAATTGTTTTTTTTATTTTTCACTTACAGTTTACATTCAGTATAATTTTGTTTTAGTTTCAGGTTAACGGCATAGTGCTTAGACAATCATCTACTTCACAAAGTATCTCTCCTACAAGTCTAGGACCTACACAGCGCCATGCATAATTATTACTGTACAATATTGTACAATATTATTTCCTATGTTGTAGTTTATATCCTCGTGATTACTTTTTTAAGGGAAAGAGGGGGGAAGAGAGGGGGAAAAACATCGATGTGAGAGAACCATCGATTGGTTGCCTCTTGTATGTCCCCCGAGGACCAAACCCGCAACCTAGGCATGTGCCCTGACTGGGAATCGAACTGCGACCTTCAGGGTCGTAAGGACTGTGCCCAACTAACGGACCCATACCTGCCAGGGCCTTGTGACTGTTTTGTAGCTACCCATCTAATCCTTCACCTTTTTACCCAGCCTCCCAACCTCTTTCCCCTCTAGCATCCATCAGTCTGTTCTCTGTGTCTATAAGTCCATTTCTATTTTGTTGGCTCATTCTGTTCTTTAGATTCCACATATAAGTGAAATCATATAGCATTTGTCTTTCTCTGCCTTAGGAAAGCAGAACATTTTAATTTTATGATAACATATGTGCCGATGTTGCCCTTTATGGATTCCGGATTTTGTGTCACGGTTAAAAAGACAAAGTCCTTCCCCATTTGGGTATTATTTAAATAAAATCTCTCATGTTTTCTTTTAATACTTTTATGGGGATTTTTTAAAAAATTTAAATCTTGCCCCACCTGGAGTTTATTTTGGTATAAGAATTTTAAGAAGGAATTCTAAAGTTTTAGATGGTTTCCATTTGTCTAAATATCATACCATTTATTAAATAATCTCCTTTCTCCCATTGATTTGAAATGACCTCTTAACCATAAATTAAGTTTCTATGGCTATTTGGATCTATTTCTGGGCTTTCCACAATGTTCTATTGGTCTGTCTGTCTATTCATGTGCCATTACCAAACAGCTTAATTTGTTTTAGCTTTATATTTTAACTTCTCTCAGGCCTAGACTATCTTTTATTTTTCTGATTTTGATTATTCCCATCTGTTTCTTTTTCATATAAACTTTGGCACATTTAATTCCAGAAGAAGTCATATTTTTTTAAATTGGGACTATGTTGAATTAAATATTAATTTAGAGACAGGCGGCTCATGGACAGAATTCAGCTTCATCTCCATGGGTATCTTTCCATTTATTCAGGAGTTTGTATGGATTTCTTAGTAGCATCTTCAACTTTCACTCATACACTTCTTCCACATAATTTAGTCTTTCCAGGCATGTAATCCATAGCTATAATAAATGGACTTTTGTCTTTCACTGTATTTTTCTGTCTATTCTATTAGAAGATGCTGACTTTGTTTCCCAGACACTTCACTGAATTCTACGGTGGGCAGTGTTTTCTAAGTGAATATACAGGGTGTTCTGAGTATAAAGTCACATCTATGTGCAATAAGTTGGCCTCCTTTTAATGCTTGCTTCTTATTCTTCCTGCTTTCTAACCGCATTGGCTGTGATCGTGACCGTCGTCCAGCAGTGACAGGCAGGCATCGTGGACATGTCATGCTCTCAACAGGATGGGGACCACTGGGGTTCATGGTTAAGCACATGGCTGCATGTGCGTGTGCTCCCAACTCCCCCCTCCCCCCACATCACCCTGTGTGCCCTGTTGTTTTCACAGCTGGGACTGCGGGAGGGCAGCCTGAGGGGACAGACGGAGAGCAGAACCGACTCAGAAAATCAGCAAAATCGAAGGAGTCTGTGGCTCCAGTCCAGGAACCCACAGAGATGCCTCCTTCTCCCTTCTCCTCACCTCCCGAGCTCTCTGACTGTGGCCACCCATGCCCAGGACCTCACCCCTCGTCTCGAAGGCTCCCTGGAGCTCGGATCCTGGTCCCAGCCCTGCCACTGTCCCAAGCCTCACCCGCCCACCTCCCGGCGTGGGTGGAACCACTTTTTGTAAGCAACAGTGCAACCAGGGGGGTAGGCAGCTGATGGCCCTGGAGCCGAGCTGAGCTGCACGAACTGCAGTTGAAATGACGCTTCGTCTCTCCAACCAGCAGGACACGATTGGAGCCGTGTGAGTGGCCAGCCACGCGGCAGGGCTCTTCCTTCCAGTGGCATCCACGCTTACACACACACACTCCGAGGACCAGGCCAGGATGAGCCTCCTGGGCCTGTCAGGCTTGGCTCTCAGCCCCCGCAGCAGAGCTCTGCACTTCCCAGGAAAGGAAAATAAATGGTGACAGCTTTTCTGACTGGTGCCCTGGGGCCTCCAAGGGCAGGGCTGCTGTTTCCCGGGTGGAGAAGAACCTTGACAGCCATGGGCAAACACTGGCTGCATCCGATGCCCAGGCCTGTCTGCCTGCCACTGCGGCTGGGCTGCTCCAACCCCATGGAGGGGCAGGGTGTCTGCAGGGCCAAGGACCGCTCTGTTCTGCTCAAGGCAGCCACTTTCAACTTCCAAAAGCATTTCTCAAAGTGCGATAACAAACAGCAAATGGGGAGTAGGAGACATCCCCCACAATTAGGAGTGTAAAGCAAATTGGTAAGGGAATCAGTGAGACCATCAAGGAATAAATGGACAAGGACATGAACAGTTTCCAGAAGGCACAGCCTTCTTTTAATTTATTCACGGTTTCTCGGTGTTCTGCAAAGAGCATTGATATTACTTTGGCAATCAGAGAAGAATTATTGTATTAATCTAGACAGCTATTCAAAAAAGGCCCGAGGCGTCTTCCTTGCTGTCTGTTCACAACAAAACAGCAACCAGCGTGGGCTTAAGTGTCAGAAGCTGACAGATACTTGGCACGAGGACTAGAAGCCACCCTGGGCTTGGAGGGGAGGACCGTGAGTCAGGGCACAGGAGGAGACAGAAGACACAGACTAGGAAGGAAAAGAATAGGTACCATGGCCTGGGACGCATTGTCAGATGTCCCCGTGTGGGTACCAGCTCGGCCACTTAGCAGCTGTGTGACCTTGACCAGCACACTCAGGCTGGCCAAGAGTCGCCACCTTGTCTGCAAACTGGGGACAGTGCTACATACCTTTCAGGGTCATTGTGAGAAGTCACTGGGATGCTGTGACTGTAGGAAGGACTCAGTCCTGTGCCCGGCACATGGTAAGCCTTCAGTAAGTGGAACCTTCAATTTGCATGGCTCCTCTGATTGAAGAGGGCTCATTCTGGGGGCAGAAGGAGCACCTTCAGGTGGGATTTGAGTCCTAGCTGCTGGATTTACACTGCGTGGCTTGGGCAAGTCCTATCACTCCTGGGTCCCTCTTCCAACCCAGTCATTCTGAATCCTGTTCTGAGACCACCCTTGCTGGCCTGCTTTCTGCCTGGGCCTCTCTGCCATTTCCATGGAGATGAGAGGAAGAACAGAGGACCGAAAGTCCCTCCTTCAGGAAAAGGTTCCTCCCTTCCCCAGGGAGCCGGCATCCCAGTGACTCAGTCTCCCGGATCCCCTGAAACCAAAGGGATTTCCCATCCCAGAGGCCTCTGGGGCATTCTGGAGCAAGGAAACAGGGCCAGGTGGCCCTCTGAGGCAACGCCCCGGGGATCCAGACTAACTCGAGGGTGTCTCTGCCTGCACCCAGGCAGCTTTCTTCAGGTTGGCGCCGATCTCTCTTCCCCTGCGAGTCCGTGCTTGTCCCTCAGATACAGGAGGAATTCTCCACAATCCCTGCTCCGGGAGCCAAGCTCTCAAGCTCCAGAAGACAAAACCTCATAAAAAACACCTGGAAGGGAATGGTTTCTCTCTGCAGAGCTCAGACTGCGAGCACCTCACACCCACCTGGGCAGGCAGGACTCTCACCTCTTTCCGGCGCTCCACGCTAACCCAGGAGCAGTGCCTCAGGCCTGGGATCCACTCACCTGGGGTTCCCATCCACACCTGCATGGCCCACAAGTGCAGGGATTGAATGTCCCATTTCCTGGCACTTTGGCCGATGCAAGACAGAAGCTTCTGGATGAATTATGCCCCTGGGAAAGGTCGCACTATGCATTCTACATGGTGTCTTTAGGGCACAGTCCTGTGAATTGAGCAGTTTCACTCACAGATGGCTAGTGTGATATCGTCTCCTTTTGGATTCTTTCCAGAGTGCCCACAGATTACTGCTTCTGCCTTGTGGAAAAGTGAGTCTTTCCCTCACTATCACTGTCAAAATCTGCCTGTTCTGCATAATAATAATAATAACCAACATTTATTTAATTTGATTCTGTTTTCATGAATGTCCCTTAGCGCTTTGCACCCACTGGTTGGAATTCTCACAATAAACGTTTGAGACAGGCCCCTGTACTACCATCTGATGGGTGGAGAAACTGAGGCATGAAGAGGCGTAAGAATCTGCCCAGGTTGTCACAGCTGGTAAGCCCTGGATCTAGGATTTGCACCTGGGTACTCTCGCTGCAGAGTCTGTCTTCTGGGAGTTAAACTCCGACAGCCTCTCAGCGTGCCGCTTCCTTATACCACAGTTTAGGATGAGTTTTCACTCCTGTTTTATCCTATGAGCCTACTTGGCAATCCTGTGCTACATCCGCAGAGGACATAGTGCTATCTCGTTTTACAAGCTGGAAAATTGAGAGCCGGAGCCTATTAGGAAACTTTTCCCCCCAAAGTCCCCAAAAGCTAGCAAGCAGCAGAATTGGTGCTAGAAATCATCCTTATAGTTAATTCTACAGTAACTTTATGACCATGTCACGCCCTGTGCTGAAAGCATCGCATGCATCGCACACGTTTGCTCTTACATCCCCCTGCAAGGTGGTTATTAGCTCCCTCATTTCAGAGAGGGCAACACCAACATGCAGAGGGGCTTAGCAAGGTGACACATAAGGAAAACCAGAACTGACATTTCTGGTAGCAGCTTCACTGAGATATAATTCAAACACCATATAGTTTGCCCATTTAAATGTGTGAGTCGATGGTTTTTAGTGTATCCAGAGTTGTGCAACCATCCCCACAGTTAAATGTAGAATATTTTCATCACCAGAGCTGGGGTTTGAACCTACATCCATCTAGCTCCACGCTTATGCACATAATCACCGCATTATATCGCCTCCAAAATGCCAGGTCAAAGCCGCCTCCATGATACAAACCTGTCTCTCAGGATGTAAACCACCACGCCAAGGCCCAGGCACTTTCCACCAAGGGGCCCCGCCCTCCACGTGGGATGCAGAAATCCCTGAGGCTGCTGAGGAAAGTGTGGAGAGAGGCCCTGAGACCCAAGAGCCGAAGTGAAACCTCCCTCACATTTGTGAACCTCCTGCCTTGCTCCTTCCCTGCAAACCCTAGCAAGGGGGGGGGCTCTTTCTTCCCCTCTGGGCCTGTCCCGATCCCAAAGTCTCAGGTAGTCCCACCTGCCCCCAGCATGGTCGGTTGCATTGGCTTGTTTCATTTCCTTCATCACACTTATTTCATCCAGATTTTCCTGTTTGTTACTGGTCCCTTCATGCTCTGATCTGTCCCTCTGCCCACGAGGAGAACATAAACCCCATGAGGACAGCTTTTCCTGCCTGACTCGGCATCACCTGGCATACCAAACGCTCTGCTTGTCACTCTGTGCAGAATTATAGCCCCTGGCAGAATTCACGTCCCCATAGCAGGCAGGTATTTGCCGAGTAAATGACTGAGGGGCTCAGTTTAGGTGGAACCATCCATGAAGCCTTTGCCGATTCCCTGGCCTGGAGCTCATCTCCCTCCTCTGAATGGCAAAGCCACACTCCGTCCCTCTCATAAGGTCCTCAGCACCACACCATCTGCCATTCGGAGGCCTGTGCAGTCATTTGTGGGTTTTCCCCCTCCCAGACCTCAGGCTCCTCGATCTAGCTTCCCCCTAATTCACCTCTGCACCTCCCGCCTGCCCTCAGCCCTCGGCTAAGTGCCTTGTACTCTGTCTCTGCTCCATCAAAGCTGAGTGGGTGGTGTTGACTGCCGTCATGGGCACCTAAGAATAATTTGGAATTCCGTGTCTGTGCATACCAAGCACCATGCTTGTCTCCCTGTTCAAAAGGACTATGGATCGATGGGAATGGGATTTCCAAAGATGAATATTGCTGGACAATAGGATTGAGTGCTCGGCTGGCAGGTGGTTCCAATGATAATTTCTCCCCGCATTCAGCATAATTGGAGGGTTGCACCTGGGTTGTTTTATACCACCTCTCTGCAGAGGAGGGTGATTAAATGCAGGGAAGGTGAAAATTAAATGCAACAATCTTATTAAGGAAATGGGAAAATGACAAATGTCGCAGGGTCTCTAAGAGGACGCAGGGAAGAGAGGGGCCTTTTTTCAGTGCTGATTGGAACTTGAGTCTAAGGGGTTTTAAGGCCTGTGGCTTTGTTCCTGTCTGGTAGGCTTCCACCAGCAGACTTGAAGCTGCAGCTGGTCGGCATTTTGGCAGCATGTTCCATGGTGCTTTCTTGGTACAAGGAGATCTTATCAGCGGTTACCTACCAGGGGATGGATTGGGGGAATGTTTTGCTTCACCAGGAGAAACGCAGCTCCCTCTGGTACCCACTGCGCCCTCCCCACTCTTCCCTGCCCTCTGTGAGCACGTCCCTGCCAGACCACATTACAGCTTCCCCAATGCATCTCCTCGCCTCCCCACTGCAGGTGCTCAGGGCTTCTTCCCCAGGGATGTTCTGTGCTCCCACCACTGCCACCACTGCCACCACTGCCACCACTTCCACATCCAGGCGGCTTCATACTCACCCTTTAAGGCCAACCCCAGCGCTTACCCTCAGCAAGTCCTTCCCTGAGTGATCTGTCCTTCCTCATGACTTCACTAGATCTTGCTCTTGCCTGCATCGTGGCGATTGTCATGTTGAGTTGTCTGTGTCTATCTGCCTCCCCTGCCAGACACCAAGGTCCCGGAGGCAGGGGCTGAGTCTTCATTAGCTTTGTATCCCTCCTGCCTAGCCCAGTGCCTGGCACCCAGCAGATGCTCAATAAATGTTTGCAGAGCATGCTATAGGACATAAGTCAAAGGGTCGACTGCTGCCCAGGAGCACAGAGTTGGGTCAGGCCCTTTCCAGCTGCCTGGGATGAGTACAGTGTCCTCCCCCAGAATCTGTCCCCTGGAGTCTTTCTTGGTCTGGTTCCACTGGTCATATTTCTGTGCCAAATCATGGGCCTAATAACTGTGTGCTGAAGGGATGACCCTGTATCTTTAAAAACCCAAATAACACATCACCAGTCAAAGGTATGGTTGGTATTTCTTAGAGATGAGTTGGAGTGAGGATGAGGTCTGAAAGTCCAGAGAAAAGAAATGTGCTGGGAGCTCTCTGGAGCACTGGGGACAGCGGGACAAAGTTAGCATGTGCCCTCCTAGTGGAAGGAGCTCCCCTGCCTCCCTATCCTCACTGGTCACAACAGGAACTCCTGCTCCATGTGTTCTGTTCTGCAGGGCTTTAAAATATACTTGTACCCTGCCCCTGCTGGGCTGTGAGCTCCTTGAGGACAGGGACCGTGTCTCAGTGAGTCTGTATATCCCCGATGCTCAGCATGTTGAAGAGAAGCCAAATGAGTGCTGATGAATTGCACTGCTGAACTCAGACGCCCAGTGATTCCGCCTCACCTGCCTCCGGTCAGGGTCTCCCTTCTCTGCCAAAGCCAACAGGATCCTGTCACACATCCAAGGTCTGGACACACCCCTGTGTGGTTTGCAAGAGGGATAATTTGCTTCTTGTTAGGAGATCTTGTCAGCCTCTTCTTTATGGAGGTGAAGTTAAAAAAAAATCTTGGCAGAAAACTAATCCAAATGGAAAGCGACTTGGAGGGAGGTTCAGCAACAGTCCAAAAGGTGTCTCCTCCAACAACCTCTTACTTACATCTCCAGAAATTCAGAGTAACAACGACTGCAGGTCACTACCATCTTCTGCTGCCAACAGGATAATTAAATCAGCTTTGTCAGTGACCTCTGGTCCCCCTGGACCTTGCAGAAGGAAAGCCAGTCATTCAAACATAAGTTTGGCACAGGAGCCTGTCCTTTGCTGCCCCAGCCCAAGTGGGTTTTTCATTCCAGTTTCATGAGTACTATGTGCCAGGGTTACAAGGTTCATGCTTTAGTAAGGCCCATTTTGCAGCTGCAGAATTAAGGCCCAGAGAAGTCAAGTAACTGCCCAAGGTCACACAGCAATCAGCTCAGCCAGCATTCACAGTGTTCATCACCAGGGTCCCTGACCATTACACACCCTGCCCACGGTCCTCACTGACTACCAGCCTTCCCAAGTCCTGATCCCCCACATGCCTGGAAAGAGGTCACAATGACAGCTCTCGGGCCCTAAAGGGAAGGGCGCTCTAAAAACAGCGGATGGAAAAACACCCCCTATCGGGGACCTGGCCAGTAACCCTTGTATGTGACCTAGACATGTTCAAATCATTGAACATGTAACAGACCAGATGTAAGTTTCTAATCAGATGTTCTCCATCCCTACCAATGAGTAGTAAAAATAGGGAGCATTGGATGTCAACTGAAATCAAAAAACAAAATAAAATAAAAATAAGGGACATTTATTGAGCACTTAGGCACTGCTATATTATCCTCAATAACTCAGTGACGTGGGTGCCATTATTATCCCGACTGCACGGACGTGGAAACAGACAGGGAGAGGGTAAGGAGCTTGCCCACAGTCACAGGAGCGGTTGGTGGAGGAGCTGGGATTTCCTTCGATGCACAATTCTTTATCAAGTGCCTTCCATGTGCTGTTCCATCCAGGGCTGAAGAAACAGTGAACGGGGTACCTCCTGCATCCATGCTTTCTATCTCATCAGTGCACACGCCTGGGAGGATGATGATGATAATGATGACACCATGACTGCTGCTGTTTACAGGGTGCCTACTATGTGCCAGGCCTCAGTCTGCTCAACTATTAAATGAAGCTAGTATTGCCTACTTCGTGACAGGGTAGGAGTGTATTGTTTCTTTCAATCCTCAGACAAACTCTGTAAAATATGATGGTGCCCATTTTACAGCGAGCAAAACACAGCTGAATCAAGTTAAGTCCCCTGTCCCTCCCTGACCCGTGAATCCCAAAGTCCCCAGGCTCCAGGCGCAGCTCAAATCACCTAAGAGGCCTCCGCTGGCCTCCCCAGCCTGGCTACCTGTGGCTCCTCTGGAGTCCTATAGCGACAGCAATCTGAGCAATCAGGAGGTGGGCATGTGAAACCAGAGCAGCGTAAGAATGCCCTGGGCAATGCTGGTAAGTGTTGGCACAGAGTCCAGGCCAGAGCTGAGGCTCCTTTTCCCTCGCCCCCCAAACCCACTGGTTGGAAGAGGCGGCAGGGCTGCCGAGCTGCAGCTTCCCTAAATGTCAGTGCCTTCGTTCTTTGAATGACAATAGATCTTCTATCGGGCTGGGTGTGGGGAGACAAACTCAGGCGGTATTACTTTCTTGGAAAGGTGACTTCACTATGGGACATTGTTCATCCCCAGAAAGAAACTGGGTGTGGCCATCTCTGAGAACACGGCTTATGGTGACAAATGAACTCTGCCTGGACTGTTCTAAACTGAACCAACTGCTTAAGCCTGGCCAGGCCAGGATAATCTTCAGGAAAGCCACACAGCCCGTCCCTGTGGCCAAGGGACTGGGTTCCTCGGCCCAGATTCATGCCTTTCCTCACAGTCTTCTCCTGGTAAGCCCCTGTGCATCCTTCAAAACCCAAACTAGGGATCATTTTCCCTGACTCGTCTGCATTCCCCATGTACCTTATTCATATGCTCATTAGAGCATATGGCATGTTACGTATGCACATGAACACTTATACACACATACACATACTTAGAATTCTTTTCAGGCTGTGAATTCCAGAAGGGCTTGGACCCCTTTTCCCTAAGGTAAACCTCCCCTTCAAGGCCCAGCTCAAACGGCATCTCCTCTATGAAGCTTTCCTTGATTCCCCTGCCCCTACACTTGGTACAACTTTCCACCATAGTATTTGAGCCTGAATGCCTGCGTGTTGAGTGTGTGTGTGTGTGTGTGTGTGTGTGTGTAAAATCTGGCGCTTCCTGTAACTCTGAGCTCCTTGAGGGCATGACAGTTTTATAATTTTTTTCTGTATCCCTGATTCCTCACTCAGTTCCTGACACATGGTGAATGTTCATTATTTGTATATGACTAATAAACCCCAAGGCCCATGTGGCTGGTTTCTGGGTGCTCTTGAATAGAAAGAACCACAGTCCAGCAACCAATGGGATGAAAAGGGAATCCCGTTCTTCACCCAGTTTCTTCAAGAACATGAAAGGGGATGCAATATATAACGTCTGAAACTCCTTTTCTCTCCTGCCCATTTCTCTCATTTTCTGGAATTGCTCTGGAGCCTCCAATTGCTGACCCCTCTCCCTTCCCCCAGCACAAACACAGAGATGCAGACACATACAATGTCTCTTTTTGTTTGTACTTTAAGCAAGGGTCCTTTCCTTTTTTTTTCTCCATATCTTTGGTATTCTGTCTCTCTGTACCCATCCTCCCATTTTTAGTTCTTCCCCAAGCCTAGGGAACAAGCTGGCATAATCTCCTCTGAAAAGGAGAAAAAAAGGACTCAACGTGAGCAGGTAGCTACAGGGGCCATGCAGGGGGCCCAAGGCAGGGAGCACCCGCATGCTAAGGAACCTCGTCTGGGCCCCCTGCACTTACTGCCTGAATGGGGAGGTGGATGCCTGGGCCGGTCTACTCACTGATCCACCCAGCACGCGTCTGCACCGTGCCCAGTGTGAACCACTCACAGGCACTAGGCAGTGTTTACAGAGTACCTAGGTGGGGCGTGGCTGGAAATCCTAGGTGATAAGGTATGTTGTCAGTTTTCCCTTTTCCTGGGAAGAGGGCCATAGTGTGTGTTCCCAACTCCACCCCCCCACACCAGAATCTGGGTTATTCTGTTTTAGGCGAAAACCCCAGAGCTAATAGCCTTTATCTCCTTTTGTTAGATAGGAAACTGAACTCAGAGAAGTCAGGTAAGTTACTCAAAGATCTTCCAGGAAGAAAATACAGGATCCTGGGACTTTTCTCTTTATCTGAGTTCTTAATGAAGAGATTGTCTTGCTTGGGAATTCATGATGGAGTCTTTTGGCCCATTAACTGCTGAGTGCAGTTATTTTAGGATTTGGGTGAGCCAAAAGGCCAAAATTGAGTCATAACATTAATATAATGATTATAACCACAACAAACAGCGATAGCTACTATTCACCGAGCACCTGCTCTGTGCGAGGCGCAGTACTATGCCCTCTACAATGCATGATCTTATTCAACTCTTTCAACGGTCCCGCAAGACAGATACTACAGACCAGGAGACTGAAACTACAGTGAGATTAACCAACTTGACCAAGGTCACGCAGAGTCAGTGCCAGAGTCAAGACTCAGACAGAGGCCTGTGGGATTCAAACTACTGTGCTCTTGACCATGACGGTGAACTCCTCCCCATCGTCCCAGATCCCCAGCGCTACCCAGGGGAGTCTCCCGAATGCTGTGAGCCAGAGTGATTTTTCTGGCTCATATTTGGTTTTCTACTCCACTTCTTGCTCCTGATTCCTGAACGTGAGCGCGCGCACGCACACACACACACACACACACACACACACACACACTCCCGGTGAAGACAGTGACTTGGAGAGGTAGTTTTGGGGCAGAAGAAAAGATGACCCACCAGTTGGTGATTAAGAAGCCACAAAGCTCACGCACTGGAACACGGATGTGTTGTGAATATCCTCAGCACCCTGAACAGCTCCACAGTTCCTTCCCACCCCCAAGACGGGTGCCCAGTGGAGCCCTGGCAGGAGGCTCCAGGCCTGGGGCGCACCTCCAGGGCCACCTCCTGCTCCCTCCTGAAGCGGCCTGCTCTGCATATCACAGCCTCTCTCCCCTATCACAGCCTCAACCCAGTTTCCACCTCACGCCCAGCCTCTGGGTTGACATTTCATCCGTTCGGAATGCCACTTTTCAGCCAGAGCTGGATAAAAAAAGCAAGTGGGGCCAAGGGCAGACGAATCTTCTCCTGCCCCTGCAAATGGATATTCTTGGGGAACAGTTAGCAGCCACAGCAGCTTGGGGGAGATCTCCCCCATAAGCATCTTCTCAAAATACTTCTCACAATCACATACTGTATTCTTCTTGGAAGGAACTTTGGGATAATTGTTTCTTTCATCTTCTTGCATCTCCAGCACTGGCTAGTTAGGGCCCAATGCCTGGCCAGTGGATCCCTTCTGCCTTCAGATCTCTCTAAGCTCCAAACTGGGCCACCAAGCTGTTCTGCTCACCTCTTGGCTAAGAACAGACGTCCAGAGTCCCCACCAGGTGTAGGAGATCCCAGCTTTAACAGAAAGGAAATTCAGACAGCTCTGCGTTCACAGTGTTAACATTCCTGTAATGCATCTTATAACCAATGTGAACACTCAGTGTGACAGTACATCTGATTGTTTACCCCGAAGCTGTCACTGACTCAGAGAACAGCTTACAGTCCCTGGTGTCTTGGAAACTTTGGTAGCCTCAGCTCACAGACACCACTGCACAGCGCACATACCCAGACGGAATTATTTTGTCTCAGCTCTTTCCCCACAGCGCTTTCTGTCCACCTCTCTTACAGCCCTTGTCAGGGAACATCATCGCTGTGTGTCTGTGTGCGTCTCACCCACTGGGACAATGAGCTCCTCTGGGGCAAAGCCCATCTAATTCACTCTTACACTCCAATGCCAGCACTGTGCCCAGAGCCTGGGAGACACTGCACTGAATTAGACTGAATTCGAAAGAGAGTGAATTCAGGTGACTTGTGTAGGGGAGACACATCAGTCCTGGGATCACGAGGTTGCTCTTTGCACTAATTAGGGTCGGTGGCCATGTATCTCTCTATGGGGGTTCAATGCATCTGTCTTGGGGTGAGATGGCCCAGGCTGGTGATTGATTTTCAGGGGAACTCCCAGCCCTGACATTAGTCTGCCAGGAAGGGCCCCTTCTCCAGAGCCTGGGAGCTTCCTCTCTGGCCCCTGCATCAAGCTCAGGGTCAAGAAATTCAGTGAGTGACTCACAGTGGAAACTAGAAAGAACAAGATCTTGTACCACAGGGCCCTTGCTGGCAATTGTGTCCCTGATTATTTAGCCTCAGGTTTTCGGTAAGGTCTTTGGGGACTTCACTCCAGCCAGATGACCTCATGAGGAGGGAGATTTATGGCCCCTGGAGGAGGAGGAAGGCTATGAGGTAACAGAGGAGAGAGAGTCATAATTATGCATGAAACTATCATTCTCGTGCTTCCTAATGAATGAGGTCAAGGCTGAGATGAGGCAGTTGCCATTTTGAGATAAAAAGGTACGACAAAATTCACCCACCAGCTTGTCTCTTTTTAATAATTATAACATTCACCAACATGCACTTGTGTTTCTATGTATCAGATAGTCAGTGACATATAGTAAGTACTCAATACCTGACTGTGGACAGAATAAGTGAGCGAGTGCTCTCGCATACTTATTAACTCTTTTAAAGCTCACGACTATGAGGCAGACGATCATATATCAGCCCTCCAGGGCTGCCGCAGCGAAGAACCACAAACCGGTGGCTCCAACACAGACATTTATTTCCTCACAGTTTTGGAGGCTGGAAAGTCTGAGATCAAGGTGTCAGCAGGGTTGGTTCCTCCTGAGGCCTCTATCCCCGGCTTGTAGACAGCCACCTTCTCCCTGTGTCCTCACATGATTGTCCCTCTCCATGTGGCACGTCCCAATCTCCTCCCCTTGTAAGGGCACCAGTCAGATTGGATTAGGGCCCACCCTCCTGACCTCCTTGGCATGCTGTCTCCTACTAATGTAGATCTTTGAGTATCTGGATAGTTTGAAAGTTTTCTCAATTGGTCTCCCCATCAACTAGGTTCCCCTCCTCTTCTCCCCAGATCAGAGTGGCCAGGTCAGTGTGGACTGCTTGTGAAACACCTTGACTGTGAAGGCTAAGGGGTTTCGTTTTTATCTTATGGCAATGGGGGCATTTGACTCTTTTTAAGAAGGACCAACTTGATTTTTCAGGAATGTTAACAGGCAGGAAGAGGGAAGATGCAATAGTCTAATCAGAAGTACAATACAATAATAATACTTTTGGGGGGGCATGTGACCATCCTTCTATGGTTTTCTCATTTGCAAAAAAAAAAAAGAGCTGAAAACAATATCTAGGTCAAGTGTGGTTAGGAGTCTTAAATAAGGCACTATAGGTACAATTCGCAAAACTGCACTGGAAGTTTAATCTCCAGTGAATGAATTAGCCACCCCTTGGGTGACCAATGTGCCTCTGCCCAAGATTGGTCCTGACTGGGACAGCTGAACAAAGATGGCAGGAGGAAGGGGCAGAAAGCCAGTCTGATTCCAGAGACAGAGCATCGGTCTGACATTCTGACCAGAAGCTCATCAGCCCTGCAGGCAAAGACCCTTCGCATGTAGCCCAGCAAGTTGGGAGTAGCTCCCACAATGCACTGCTGATGTGGCCACTCAGGAACATCAAGGATGCCATGGCCCCAGGTGGGACATGAGGTCTCCAGGAGACTCAGATCTCAGCGAAAGGTGAGCAAATACAGAACCAGTTCCCTTGATGTTCACACTCCAAACCAAAAGGAAATGTGTGCAAACACCATGCTACCAACTAATCACCAATTGCTGTCTGAGAAGAAAAATGTCAGTCAGTGTCCCATTTATATATTTTAGTGAGAAGTACCAGGGAGAGATGCTGTGTTTTCTACTTGCATGATTTACCGCATTTCATGTTTAAATCGAAGTACCTAATTATACAATTATGAATCATCCTGATTCAAATAAAGTTCACCAAAATAATTTCCTTATGTAACATATCTTCCAATATACCTGCTATCTTCATTTCATTATGTGCTTTTATTCTGCCAGAGTCTAAAGATCTAATTGTATTTTCAAAGTGTCCCATTAAATCAAAATAGCAATTCTGCTATAATAACCATCATGAGGTAGTCAGCCCTGACGTGTATTCCATTTTGAAATGTCATGCTTCTTTTTTTTAATGGTTGTTTTCCCAAGAGGGTTTATAGCTTTTGCAATTAGGCAGCCGTGAGAGCGCAGTTTTAAATGATTTTAATGTTTTAAACTAACCGAGTATCTCATACACCAATTTCCTTTGCCTTTTTTTAAACAATAATAACAGTGCCTTTCTTATAGCTTCGTTCTTTACAATGGATAAAACACAATCACACTTGTTGTTCTCCTTGGGTCTACTTCCCAGACCTGGGTTCTGCGCTAGGAAAAGGCCTGGATCAACAACAAAGTGGGAGACTCGGGCTCACATGCACACAAAGACTCAGTTGTATGATTTTACCAAAATGTTCTGTCTATTCTACTTTTTATGGCCATTTGGATTATTGCTAGTTTTTCGTTACGGCAGAGTTGCTCATTTATGTTTCTCTAAATCCGTATTTCATGGGACTGCATCAACTCTGTTTTCCATCCGTGGGAAACAGAGGCAAGGTCAAAGTTTTAAAATGTAATGAGAGGCCAGTCCTCACACCTCGATAATTACAAATTAAGCACACACATATACAAATCAAAGAAATCAATGATTATATTAAGTGTAACTCAACTAAATAATCCAATTAAAAGATAAAGATGGTCAGACTGGATTTTTGAAAAAGCAAGCTATGTACATGCTACTTTTCAAGAGACATACTTTAAAGATATGGAACAGTGGAAAATGACAAGATAAAAAAAGATATATAATGTAAACACTTACCGAAACAAAGCTGGCCTAGCTGTACTGGGTCAGAAAATGCAGGCTTGAGGTCAAGAAGAATTTATAAGAGATAAAGAAGTTAAATCCATTAGGAAGATATAAAAATTCTAAATTTAGAAGCATTTAATGATATTGCCTCAAATATAAATAAAGTAAAAGTTGACAGAACTAAAAAGAGAAAGAGAAAAATCGACCATCACTGTGGGAGACTTGAACACACAGACACATGCTACAAAAATCTCCCCTCACTACATGCTTCCTCATTTTCAAAAGATTTCATGATTATTTGTATTTCAGAGGGCAATCGTAAATTTTTAAAAGAAAACTAGAAATGTAAACAATGACAGATAGTATTTATCACATTGCACTTAAAAGCATTAAGCAAAAATGAATGCAAGCTACAGTTTACCATAGTCCAATGGTCAGCTGAGGTCACCTGTCTTTTGAGGTGAGCTGAAACAGGCCTAAATCCCCATGTGTGGCAGGAAACCTCACAACCCTCCCAGTGAGTCTAGGGCCGTGGGGGGCCGCATTCCACTCTGATGCCCCATCTCTGTGGGACACACCTCACCTCCTGTCTGAGCTTTATGCCCCGGTCCTGGCTCACCATCCTGCGTTGTACAGTGGAAATGAAACCCTTTTGCACCTCAGTTTTCCTATCTGTAGAGCAGGAAACTAACTGTAAAATCTACCATTGATCTAACACATTTGGTCGGGAATAAAGAATTAGATGGTGAACCTCTGCTGATGACACAGCACATTCAAATGAGGGGAAATACGTTTTCTAGACTTGAAACAACAAATCATAGAAAACAGATCAAAAGGGCTGCAGCTCAGGCTGAAGTGGACATGGGGGGCTTGGGACCCTGAAAATTAGCCTCCCCCTCTGTCTGCCTTTCCCACATTTCCTAGGGCACACCTTCTCAGAACCCTGCCTAATGGAAGAGGCTTCTGTTTTAGAATCAGGCAGATCCATGACCTTGAGCTAGTGGGTTCAAGTGGCTTGAACTCGGAGCTTCGGTTTCCTCATCTAGGGATAATAAAATGATTGCACTTACATGAGTGCCCAGTGGAGTCCAGTTCATAGAGACAGAAAGCGAAATGGTGGTTGCCAAGGCTCGGGGGAGCCAGGAGTGGGGAGTTAGCGTTTAATGGGGACAGAGTTCCAGTGCAGGAGGACGATCATGTTCTGGAGATGGATGATGGCAACGGTTACGCCACAGTGTGAACGCACTTATTGCCACTGGACTGTACATTTAAAAATGGTTGAAATGGTAAGCTTTACTATGTATATTTTACCACAACAGAGAGAAAAAAGGCAGCCTCGGCTCCATCCCATCCCAGTCCTCCTAATCTCCCCTTCCCCTGCTCTACGGCTCTGCTCAGCTCCAAAAATCTTGTCACCTCTCAGATTGTCATTTACTAATTTTCTATGCTCATCTTCCCCCATTAGGATATAAGCTCCACAAGGACAGAAGTTCTTGTCTCTTTTGTTTATGTTTTTTGTTCACTGAGATATTCTAAGAACCAAGGACAGTGTCTGGCCCTTTATTGGTGTTGAATGAGTGAACCTGGGTGATACTCAATAAACCCTGATGAGTACATGAATCAGTGGGGAACTGGATGGATGGAATTGATGCTGTTACTTGGCTTACTGGGTACCACTTTCCCGCAGGGGCGTTCAACCTTTTGGTGCCTGTGGGCCACACATTAAATACATTGCAACATGTAATCACACACACAAGAAATCTCAGTGTTTTAAGTACATTTACAATTTTGTGCTGGCCCACATTCATAGCCATCCTGAGCCGCACGCAGCCCGCGGGCCACAGGTTGGACAGCCCTGATGGTGATTAGAGGCCCCAGGAACGCTCGTTCTCCACCTGAGCAAAGTGAGGCACAGATGGGAGTCAGGGGTTTTCCACAGTTGGAGTGGGAGACTGGCCCAGAGGTGATGTCCAGAGACAATGGCAAGTCCAATAGGAAAGGAACACTGGCTCTCAGGCTCAGAAAAACAAGATTCCCCGGCTAATCTTTTTTTAGCATTTGCCCTCAAGGAAAAACTTGCTCAACTTATAGTTAAAAAAAAAGATTTCATGTTTTCTACCAATATCACTGCTGGATTCCTCTTCCTAGCTGAAACCTAGCCAGTATATAATGGAAAGGAAATGAAAAGATTGAGGTGATGGGGGAGAGATGGGTTGGATGAACTATTAGGATTTAATACACACATAATTTTGTAATGACTTTAAAAAAGTATCTTGAAGTTTTCAAATAAATTTCATGAAGGCGCCTAACTTTATTAGGAATTTTGGGGGCATATGATTTCCTGGTCAGGGGGGTGGGGATGGATCTGAGGAGACCAGATTTATTTCTGGTTTTACCACTTTACACTGTCTCTCTGCTTAAATAACTCTGTTGGGTCTCAGCTTGTTCATGTGAACAGGGTGGGGAGTGGGGCACAGGAAATGCGATAGGCGATCTCGAGGGTTTCAGAGTTGTGCTTGGATGGCTGTTTTTGCTTAGTGTGTGTGAGAGATCAAAGTGGCATAGGGTCCTGAAGAGGCTTCTACCCAGCCTCACCAGTGTGGTCCAGTGGGTTGGGAGTCATTCTGCCAAGTGAAGTGTCCCCGGTTTGATTCCCGGTCAGGGCACATACATGGGTTGCAGGTTCGGTCCCTGGTCAGGGTGAATGCAAGAGGCAGTGGATCAACATTTCTCTCCTTCCGTTTCTCCCTCCCTTCACCCCTGTCTAAAAACAAACAAATAAAATATCTTAAAAAGACAGGTTTCTATTCATCCAGCCTCTGAACATCCTGTTTGGATTGGGTGTGACTGGTGAAGAGGGAAGGGACTAGAACCCGATTGGCCATCCCTGTTAGAAGGGGCTGGAACACACGGGATTTGGTGAGATGAAGGCATGAACAGAACCAGGTGTCCAGTTTGTGGCTTTGGAGGGTCTGGGATGACATCAGACTGGGCAGGGACTCCGTGTTCTGGTGCCTGGTGCTGGGAGCCAGGGCTGGGCCAGGCACCTGGGGTGGGGTTGGGGGGTGGGGCTTCAAGGGCAGAGGACAGCCACACAGGGCCTGGAGCGGTGAACCGGAGAGGTCTCTTTAGAGCGCACATGAGACTCCGTGGGGATCCCAGAAATGACCCGGTCACATTCTGAGGGGAAGGAATTGAAATGTGGCCGGTGAGGACAACAGCCTGTGAAACATGAGACCTGACTGTAAACGAGGTGGGGACTGGAGAAGGTCTGGATGCGAGTTCATGAACGCTTCAAAGAAATGGGTGAAAAGAGACTGAAACCATCGACACGGCTCCATGGCCACTCGGTGGGTGCGTAGTGCACCTAAATATTTCAGGCAATCTGAAGTTTTAGCTACGTTCGTTGGTTGCGCTGGGGGCTGATGGGGGGCATGGGTGCTTAAACAGGCTGACTTTGGGGTTATAGCTCCATTTAAAAACATAACGGACACTGGGATTCAGTTCTGGATCCAGAGGATTGGGGTCCACATCGTAGGGATGGTAACTTGGCTCTTTCCTGCACTGGTCAGGTGCCATCTGGAGGGGGGTTGACTTCCGAGAGCCCAGTTTTAAGAAGATGCTAATGAACTGCCATGGGGTCCGACAAGAGTAACTGGGTGGACAGAAGGATCTGGAAATCTGTTATCTGAGAAACTGAAGATGTGGGGAGTACTCGGGGAGGGTTAGCCCAGCTGTGTCTGAGTGTCTGAATCGCTGCGGGATGGGAAAGGGGGCTGGGCCTGCCCTGTGTCGTTCCAGAAGGTAGAATTTGAACCACAGAGAGGGAAGTTATAAGGACAGAGAGGCCTTGGCTCTAATTAAGGAAGCACTTTGGATATGATTCTTTCCTGCCAAGGAGGCGGTCCTGAGCTGGGCGCTGAGTCCTCCGGGTTCGTCTGGGGCAGAGACAGCCACGGGGGCAGAGCCACTCCCAGTCTTCAAGGGAGGACGGAACAATGCCAAGACCACAGGCGGGACTGGAGGAGAAATCGGGAGAGGGGCCAAGCCTCAGGAGCCAGGCAGAGATAGATGGATGGGGAGCAAGCAGCACTGGCCCGACCTCAGCTGGCCGTCACCCATCAGTGGCTCCTCGAGAAATGTGCAGAGCCATTATCTCAGAGAATCCAAGTTATAATAGAGGCCATGTGCTGGTCCCTGGCACCGTCACGGTGTCAGGAAATGCTCCTGTCCTGGAGGTGTTCACGGATGCCTGGTGACCATCCACACTTGCAGTGCTTCAGTGCTCTGCAGAGTGTTTCATCGTGGTAAAGTACACGTGACAGAAAACCCACCATCTTCCCTTTCCTCAGTCTACACCATTTTTAGTGTCCCTTTCAGTGGCATTAAGTAGATCCACACTGTCGAGCCACCATCACCACCATCCATCTCCAGGACTCTTTTGTCACGTGCAACGGAAACTCCGTCCCCGTGGAACACTGACTCCCCACTCCTCCCACCCTGGCCCCTGGCAGCCGCCGTTCTACTTCCTGTCTTTTTGAATGTGATTCTGGGGATACTTGTGGTAGTGGAAGCACACAGTATTTGTCTCTTTGTGACTGGCTTATTTCACTTAGCATATTAATGTCATCAAGGTTCAATCCACATTGTAGCACACGGCAGAAGTTTCTTCCATTTTTACGACTGACTAATATATGTATATACCACATCTTGTTATCCATTCACATATCAATGGCCACTTGGATCAGTTGGATTGAAATCAATTGATCCAAACTGGTATCAGTTTTGTCCCGGGTCCTCTTGTGATCTTCGAGGACCTCCCAGGTCTTTGGGAGTAAAGGGGGTGGGAAAGGGCTGGGAACAAGATGTGTATATACATATATTAGTCAGTCATAAAATTGGAAGAGACTTTTGCCGTGTGCTACAATGTGGATTGAACCTTGATGACATTAATATGCTAAGTGAAAGAAGCCAGTCACAAAGAGACAAATACTGTATGCTTCCACTGCCTCATGAGAACATGGCATACATAAACAGGCTTTAATAACAGCTTTCGAGCAATGAAATGGTTAAAAGTTGCACAGATTATAGTGGGCACAAGGCAAAAGGAGACATCGGTTCTGTAGCTGGTACAGGGTAGGAACAGTACCTACCCTGTAGGCTGCCTCTTCTTTAAGAGGCACTGTCTGAGCTGATGAGACCAAGAATGCCAGAGAACCTTTTCTGAAAAGCCTGCATTTGAACTACCCTGCAGCCATTGGCTCCCCAAAGCGGGATCAGTTGCATCTAACTCATTGGGACAGCTTTCTAAAAATTTGGATCCATTTCACTGGGATCCCAGAAGCACTCAGTGAATCTAGGGTGGAGGGCAGGGCTCTGTATTTTAAGCAGCCCGTCCTGGTGATTCTGATGTATCAATAGGCTTGGCAGGCACTGGGGAAACATTGAAGGTTATCATGTCGGGTTAGATAAATCTCTCTGACCTCATTGTGGAGGGGGCACAGACAAGGAGTCAAAAAGAAACCAAGGTAGAGAAAGTGGTTCCAGGCCATTAGTACAACACTTCATGGATGGGAGATGCTGAGGACAGGCTGTGTGGTGTGTTCATCATTCCACTCATTCCAGGAACATGTAGAACCCACCTGCTGTTTGTTACCTGGACTAGACTCCACTGCAAATCCCTTCCATTTCTAAGAATCTCTCTCCTATCGATGACGTTGAAAGCTGCTTTGACCAGCAATACAATGTGGCAGAAATGAGGTTGGGTGAGTTCAGAGCCCAGGCTGTGAAAAGCCTTCACAGCCTCCTCTCTTGCTCCTCTCAGAACCCTGCCTGCTGCTGCGTCAACAAACCTGGACAAACCTGCACAAACCTGCTAGAGGGTGAGCAGCCACAGAGGAGCGCTAGGCCATTTTGGCTGCCCTGGGAGACGACCCCAAGTGCGTAATAAGATCACAGGGAATCTGCCCCGCCCATTTCGGCCAAATTGCCAATCTATAGAATTAAGGGCCAAATGGTTGCTGTTTGAGCCACTAAGTTTTGGGGTGTTTTGTTAGGTAGCAAAAGCTGACTGAGACACCCTTTGTGACCCTAGGGCTTTTATGTGTGGTATTCCCTCTGGTTAAAACTCTTTTCCCTGTTTGTTTGCTGAACTAACACTTATACGTGATGCTGGCTTAGAAAAGTTCTTCTTGTCTTAATTATGGTAAATCTCTCCATTTTTGGCTCACTTTACACTTCTTGCCTCTCCAGTCCTAGCACCGCAGAAGTTGTAATTTTGCATTTATCTTTGTGCATTAATTATGGCCTCTCTCCTCAACTAGACCGTAAGTTTCATGAGTCAGAACAGCGTCTGTTTTGTTCATCATTACATCCCATTGCCTAGTCCAGAGTAGGTGCTCACCAAAAGTCTGTGGAATGAAGAAGGATGCCATCGTCTAAGAGGTTGTGGGAACAAGCCTTTAGCGTTCTTCTTTAAAATAACAGCCCTCACACCAGTCCTCCCCTTCCACTCCCAGGGGACATGGTAAACTAGGCAAAGCCGCTGTACAAAATTATGCTGTGTAATTTTTAAAGGACCGCACCGGTGTTAGTTGTTAATTGTTGGTGGTATTATTCTGGGAGGTGGCAGCTGGCTTTGGGGGAGTCCTGTCTAAAGAGACAGGCCCCTGAAATGGCCCCAGGCAATTTCCTAGCAGCTATCGGCAGCTGGGTCAGCAAGTTACCAGCTGAAAGTCTTGCTTAGAGTTAGAACATGTCTATGTAAACATCTCTGTCACTGCAACCCAGTAAGTCCTCTCCAGGACAGGCTGATAATTGCAGAATTTGGTGATAATGATGCCAACCACGAGTCCAATTAAGGACCATTTACAAAACCACCCCAGGGTAGAAGGGATTTCCCACTGTTTCTGAAACAGTTGGTGCCGACTAGAGGAACCTGTTATTTTTACAGTATCAAATGATGGCTGAGGTACACCATAAGCTCCTTAGGTTTGAAGTCTGCCAACTCCATGCACTATTTTCATCCACGGAGCTCAGTTTGCAGCAAGAGAGCACGTGGCTGATAGTGAATTGCTTCATGGAGAATCAGTGTGTGACTTTTCTGAGCCTCAGTTTCCTCATCTGTAACATGTACGTATTAATAGTCTTACCTCCTGAATTTACTTTGAGATTAAATGAGGTAATCATTGAAAAGTGCTATTGGAATCATCAGAAGAGTGTTAGGTGCAGAGTAAGCACTCAATACATTTTATCTCTTACTGCTCATTGTCATTATTGCTACTGCTATTACCACTCACAGCTGCTTCCGCCCCGGACAAGGAACCAGCGTAGGGAGGCCGCTTTGAAAGCCTCCTCACGCAGTTTTGTTTACTTGGGAAGCAAGAGGCTTTCCTCACAGAGCTGGTGATCGGTGGTGTTCCATAAAGTGCACACTCATCCACAAGATGTGTCCACATCCACAAGACGTGGCCTCATCCAGGACACTCGGCCGGAGCACATGCCGGGCACTGGCACTCCGATCGGTGCTGCATGTGCACAGGTGAGTGAGGGAATCCCTGCCCTCAGGGTCTGAGGGGAGAGGTGGGGTGTCCTGCAGTGAATGCTCCACCAGCACTGATCCCCCTGAGGCTTTGAGAACAGAAATGAGGATGAGGGGCTGTCCCACCCCAAAAGGTCAGGGATGTCTTGTTTGGGGCTGCCTGGGACTGCCAGATGGAGAAGAGGGTGAAGTCCTTATTAATGTCACACAGAAGGGAAGACGACCTTCCTTCCTCCAGAGATTATTGCAATGACTTGCTTGTCTGACCTTTCATCACAAAGCTCCATTATAGCTGTAAAAGAAGCTTTTAAAATAAGTAACCTAAGGATAGAAAGCACTTTCCCTTGATGTTCAGCTGTCTCTGGAGACAGTGCCCCTGGGAGGGTAGCTTCCAGGTCCTGGCAGGGTCAGCTTTTGCAAATAGGGAGTTTCATGAGCACCGGGATGGGATAGAACTCATCACACCTCACCTCCCCGTGACCTGGGCTCACGCACAGTGGTGGCATGATCGACAGTGACTAGACAGGGTGCTGTGGCCAGTAGGAAGTCTGGATTCTGTCCCTGCCCAGGCTGGCCAGGCACGTGTGACCCTTGTCCAGTCATTAACTTCTGTGTGCATTGGCAAGCGCAACCTGAGAACGTTGAACAGGTCCTCAGCTCCAGCAGGGATCGCGGCTCAGCGGCTGGCCACCCGCTTCTGTCTGCCTCTCTCCACGGACTCCTCTTGCTCTCCTGGCTGGAAGCCAACTGACCCACCCACCGACCAAAAGCCTCCCTGGAGTCCCCAAAAAGATTTATGTCACTGTCCCATCTCTCTCTCCTTCATGATTCTGTAACTTGAAAAAATAATAATGAAAAGGCTGACATCACAACAAAAACCCCCACCATTTATTATATTCAAGCACTTTTCTGTGGCTTAATTCATGTTATCCTCCTAAAAACTTTATGATGTGGGTATTGATATTATCCCCGTGTTATAGCCAGGAGGCCGAGACGTAACGCTTAGGCTACGGTACTGGACAAAAACCAGTTAGTATGTGAGCCAGAATTTCCACCCAGCCGTGTTCACGTGGGCTGACCCCGCCTCCCAGCTCCCCGCCCTCCTCCTGCCACTCCCCACCATGCTTTCTTGTCTGCACCACGGGTCTCCAGGGGGACCCAAAGAGGAAGCTCCTGTGGTGGGCATTTCTTTGGTTTGGGTGCCCGCGACCCACTTCCTCTACCAAAGGCACTTGGTTTCCCGCGGCGTTGCCTCTTCCCCAGTGGCTTTTGTTCTGTGGGGCTGAAATCAGGATCCTGGCCTTCTGTGGCCAAGGGGCAGGAGAGATGCAGACTGGAACCCGATGGTCAGCAGTGACGTCACGAAGGCTGGAAGAGTTTGGCATTTTCTTCAATCCATCAGAGCAGGAGCCAACAAATTCAGTCATCAAGATAAAAATATTTTAATGCAGTATTTTCATTTATTGATTTTGAGAGAGAGACCAGTTTGTTATTCCGCCCGTTCACACACTCTTTGGTTGACCTCTGTATGTGCCCTGCCCAGAATCAAACTGGAAACCTTGGGATATTGACATATGGGGACGATGCTCCAATGAATTGAGCCACTATCCAGGCAGAAATATTTTTTAAAAAGAAAAATCAATGTATAAGTTGCAAGATGAACAAAATACCACAGTTTTATGTAAAGATAGGGTCAGTGTGACTGTTTCTTTTGCCATGGGTTCCAGTGTGACTCCCCCTGGCACAGCCTGTCTAGTCTGTCCCACCCGTGCTGACAGCACACGGGGGGTGGGCCCTGCTTCTGCTCCTGTGGCCCTCTCTGCAGGGACAGCCCTTCCCGTCTTCGGCCACACCACCCAGCATCCGGTGTCATCTGGTCTCGGGAGCTAAGCAGGGTCGGGCCTGGTTAGTACTTGGGTGGGAGAACAGGCCCATTCTCCTTCTACCCCACCTCTCCCCGAACCCACCTTCCTGACCAGCTCTTCCTTCTTCACCAGGTTACTCTCTTGAGTCAGTTTATGCATATGAAATGGAGATAATAAGTGGTACCTAAGGCACCAAACCTTGTTGTGATCCTTCAGTGAGTATTTTTACATTTTAGTTTACAATTACAGTTGACATTCAATATTATTTTGTATTAGTTTCAGGTGTACAGCATAGTGGTTAGACAATCACATACTTTACAAAGTGGTCCTCCTGATACTTCCCGTACCCATCTGGCACCATACATGATTATTACAATATTATTGACTACATCCCCTATGCTGTACTTTACATCTCTGTGATTACTTTCGTAACTACCAATTTGTACTTAACCCTTTTACCTTTCCCCCCCCCACCACCTCCCATCTGTCATCCATCAGTCTGATCTCTGTATCCATGAGTCTGTTTCGGTTTGTTCGTTAGTTTATTTTGCTCTTCAGATTTCACATATAAGTGGAATCACATGGTATCTGTCTTTCTCTCTCTGACTTCTGTCACTTAGTATAATACCCTCTAGGCCCACCCACGCTGTCATAAATTGGTAAGATTTCATTCTTTTTTATGGCCAAGTAATATTCCATTGTATGTAGGTCCCGCAATGTTTTTACCCACTTGTGTACTGATGGGCAGGTGGGTTGCTTCCATATCTTGGCTATTGTAAATAATGCTGCAGGGAACGTAGGGGTCAATGACCATTACCGTCTGCGTGGCACCTGACACCAGGTGAGCCCTCAACGACGGCATCGTCACCACTCCACAACACTGCCATCAGCTGACGTAGCTCCTGTCACCCCCAGGTCAGGGCTGCTGCTTAATGTTGGCAGACAAAAAACACACACCCAGTTCCCCATCTACATTTCCGACCACCCAGACCCCAATTACAGAAGGTCTCTTCCTCCAGCTGCTTCGTAAACGGAGGTGTTCCCTGGGGCTCAGTGTTACCAAGGACATGGGTGGCAGTGGGACGCCGACCATGTGCGCTGCATACAGGCCAAGCACCGCACACGGATGGCTTCTTTTCATTCTCTTTGCTCATTTTACAGAAGCAACAAGACGAGACAAGACAAAACAAAACAACCATAAACCCAGCGGAGCGACCAGGACTTAAACCCAGGACATCTGACTCCACAACTGGGGGCAGGTGCTTCTGCTGAAAAACATTGTCCACATCTGCACACTTACAACAATTTTTAAATGATAGGGCAGTGGTTCTCCACTGGGTCCAGTTTAGCCCCCACCCCAGGGGACATTTTGCAATATCCGGAGACCTTTTAATTGTTACAACTGGGGGTTTGCTACTGGCCTCCGCTGGGCTGAGGCCAGAGACGCTGCTTCTCATCCCACCAAGCATAGGAAGCCCCCACAACGAAGAGCAATCGGGTTCAGTATGTTGACAGGGCCAAGGTCGAGAACCCCTGAGTCAGAAAAATGGCTACGAAACAAGATTGAGAAGCTAGCAAAGGGTTTTGGCTTTTAGGTGCTGACTCCCCCACTCGCCAACTGTGCAGGTCCCTGTGTCCCCCCTCCTACTACCCTCAAACCTACCACCCCCGCCTCCCCAGCCCAGAGAAGCTGCAGACTTGTATCCGCCACCCACACCGCCTTCCCGCCCTCCCAGCACTAATCACAAACAGGAACTCATTATCTTTCTCCCCCAAATCTGCCCCTCCCTTGCTCTTTATCAGGGTTAAACGCATCACCCTCCTCACAGGTGGGCGCCATTGTCCCCACCCCACCATTAGTCACCAAGCTGTATCTGTTCTGGCTCCTAGGTCCCTCCTGCTCATGCTCTCCTTCCTACTTCCCTAACCTACTTTGGGCCAAAATAGCTTCTTATGCTATTTCATTACCAGTGATGAGGCTGAAGTCACTTTTTACTCATCTACATTTGAATGAATTCATTTCACCCAGAGCGTAAATGTCATGAGGAATTAAACTAGAGGGTCCTTAAGAGCCCACCTAACGTCTAATCTGTAAATCCAGGGTCAGATCCCGATGGAACTTGAGAGTTCTGCACCTGTTCCCTGTGGAGCTCTGTTCCCCTGGACGAGGTGGCCCTCCTCCGGTCCGGTGCTTGTCCCCTCCCACCGGACTCTAGATCCCGTCCCCTTTGCCCTTCAGGACCTGTTCCATCAGGGACCCTGCCCTTCCTCCTCACCCTCTTCCCCTCCCTGGGACCCTCCCATCAACCACAGATGCTCACTCTCCCACCCTCTCTAAAGAGTCCTGCGCACTTACCTCCCACTAACTGGATGGCCATGTTTCTGCAGAGAAGTGTCTACACTTGCTATCTCCCACTCAGTGCTCAACCCACTGCAATCTGGCTTGCAATCCCTCCACTCCATTGAGACAGCTCTGCTAAAAGTTACCAGCCTTCTAGTTGCTGGATAAAATGACACTTGCTTTCCAACCCTGACTGATTGAATTTTCTGGGGCAACCAAGGGTGTTGGCCATTCCTTCTAGAAGCAATTTCGTCCCTTGCCCCTGGTTTTCCTCCACTTCCTTCCTCTGACTACTCTCTGTCTTGAAGGGCACCTCTTCCTCTGCCACCTACAGGGTCCCTCAGTCTTCAACCCTGATCCCAGTATCTTCTCGCCCTATACCTTCCCCATGAGCGAGCTCACCTGCAGCTGCACCCACAGCTTTGACCACCGGGGAAGGAGGCACAGCTGGTGGTTAGAAGGCTGGACTCCAAAGCACTTGTACACACTAAGTGTTTGGCCTTGAGCCGGTTACTCACTGCTCCTGTGCCTCGGTTTCCTCAACTGTAAAACGGTGCAAAGCTTTTCAGTCTCCCATACCTGAGCATGCACCCTTCCCTCAGACTGTGCTGAACCTTGCAGAGTTATCCCAGTATATTATGTGCTTATACTCAGTCTTTGCTCAGGCCCGCAGCGGGCACCTTGTCAGTATCTGTGAATAAGTGAATGAATGCTGCCCTGGATTGTGTTTCCCCAGGAACAAATCTTGAGACAAGAAGGTGGGTGCAGCTGGGTTATTTGCTAGGCGATAGATCCCAGGAAGAACAAATAGGGAGTGAGAAAGTGGGGCAGGGGAGAGATGAAGCATGAAGCGTAAGTTAAGGACAGTTACTTGTGGGGAGCCATCTGGGGGACTGTGTTGAAAGTCCTGTAGGGCTGTCTCCCTCTTAGGGGTGGGAAGCTGGGACATGCATCCACTGATTGGTTGGGGGGCGACCCTGCAAGGCTATTGGCACTTGCAGTCTGGCTAAGATCCCACAGCTCTGGAGAGAGGCCTCAGGCAGAGAGGAGAGGTGTGTGCCTCGGGTGGGCAGTTCCTTGGACTGTGGTACAAATTGCAGCAGCAGGTGAGCTCAGAGTTGGGCACAGGGGACTCAGAGCTGAGCACCAGCAGCACCTGTGGTTTCTGCTCTGGTCGGCAGGCCTGTGCCTCCTCATCTGGCTGGAGAAACCTCACTTCGTCCCTGAAACTTGGTCGCTGGACCCCCATTTTGGGGGAAGTGCCTTGTAACTTTTTGCTATGGATTAAATGTTTGTGTCCCTGCCTCCCAAATTTATAGGTTGAGATCGTAACCCTCCAAGTGATGGAATTAGGAGCTGAGGCCTTGGAAGGAGATTAGGTCATATGGGTGGAGCTCTCAGGAATGGAGTTAGTGCCCTACTAAAACAGACCTCAGGGAGCAACCTTGCCCTTGGCCCTTGCACGGCGTGAGGATACAGTGAAAAGATGGCTGTCCATGAACTAGGAAGGAGGTCCTCACCAGACACCAAGCCTGTCCACACCTATGTCAGATTTCCAAGCCTCCAGAACTGTGGGAAACAAACGTGTGTTGTTTAGAAGTTACTGCATCCTTGGTAGTGTAGCAGCCTGCACAGACTAAGACTCTCCCCAATGCTGATACAGGAATGGGTACCGCCCCCCACCCCCTCCCTGCCCCACCCCAGATGCTCCATACAGCCCATGACACCCTGGACAGACCTCTTTTGGCGTTATCGTCTCTCTGCTTTCTAAACAGAACTTTCTTGCCTGTCTTCCCTAGAGAGCAACAAATTTATCTCTGCCAATCTAGTGCCCAGAAGGTTTCTGAGCCCATCATAGGCCCTTAACCAATGCCTTTTCATGAGTTCAAACCCACCTGGCCCAGGGCCCCGCTCAGAGTAAGTGCTCAATAAATGCAGGCTCCTTTCCTTTCTCTCCAACTTGAAGGGGTGCCATCTGGCGTAGGGGGCCACTCACAGAGCAAACATATAATTCGATACATACGTCATTTATATGAACACAGTACAGGGTGGGAGGAGCAATTAACTGAGACTGTACCAATGAGACTGCACCTGTGCCGTCTGCCGGTCTGAATTACTTACAGTGTTCACTTTCCAGAACCACTAACGGAGACGACCGGCACTTCCTCCATCACACTGGGCTTTCCCGTTTCGGAGCCTCTCCGCCAAAGCAGAAGCACACAGGCAGCTAAGGGGCAGAGTGAACTTGCAGCTCTCATTTCGTTTGCCCCCTTCATTCATGGGACATGTCTCGGTTGAGGGTCCCCTGTGGGCCAGCACTGGTCTTGGCACTGAGTGATGGAGACAGGCAGCAGTCCTGCTCTCATGCAGCTTCTGCCCGTGCAGGCCAGACAGGCAATGCACAGGAAAAATTAAACAGCGAGGAGGGTTACGGAGCAATGCCACACGGCATGGGATGCGGGGAAAGGTGCAGGTGGGAGCACAGGTGTCCAAGACAAGTAGATCGAACGGCTGGGGGAAGCCCCCTTGGAGGAGCTGACTTTTGAGGTGAGAGCTGAGTGCCCAGAACAGCTGGTGGAGACTCTCCGAGGCAGAGGGAACAGCAGCTGCAGAGGGTCTGGAGCAGGACCCTGGACTCTCAGTGCCAAGCCCCAAGCTCCCACCGCCTCTGACCACTGAAAAAGAGTTGCAGAAAAGAGAGAGGCCTGGGTCTAGAGCTGATGTCCGGTCCTTCTTTGGAGCAGAGGAGCTGATGCCCAACTTTCAGTTCCTCGCAGGTTCATTTCAAGCTTTGGTTTTCACTCACGGGCATGTTGTTCCCTCTTCAAAGTCTGACTGGGTTTCAAGGGAATTTGAAACGCTCACAGCCAAACCGCCAAGCTGCAGCCTCCACCCAAAGGCAGAAACCCCCACCTGCGGCATTTCCATGGGAAACCACAGTGAGTCACTGCCGCTGGCCGCTCGGTTCAGGCCTGACTGGACAGAGATCCGCTTCGGTTTTCGCCAACTCTATAAGGCCTCGCCAGACTCCTTCGCAAACCCGGACAATGTCCTGACTCGGGCTGAGAGCAAAACCCCCAGTTCTGTGAGGTTTGGTGAGTTTCGGATTTCACCAGAACAGGGTCTGCCACAGCCACTAACCTTTTCCTCAGCTGGGGGCAGTTTCTGAAACGTTGCAGTCATCGTCATCATCATCATCGTCATCATCATCATCACTGGGAGACTGGGAGGAAAATGATGTTCTAAGGCTTTGTCAGTAGCCACAGAGGTGCACAGCACACTCCCCGCAGGTTAAAGCCCTCCTCTCTGGGGTCCCTGACTGAGTACAACGATGGCTGTCACTTCTGTGAGCATTACCAATGTGTCAGTCCGAGTCTGAACATTCAGTTGCCAAATCAAACCTGAGGGGGCATTACTGCCTCATTTCACATTTAAGGATAGGGAGGCTCAGAGAAGCTCAGTGACTTACCTAAGGTAACACAGCTGGCAAAAAGGCAAAGCCCAGTT
Organism: Artibeus jamaicensis; assembly: GCF_021234435.1. NCBI lineage: Eukaryota > Metazoa > Chordata > Mammalia > Chiroptera > Phyllostomidae > Artibeus > Artibeus jamaicensis. The sequence continues at coordinate 6,498,437 of NW_026522059.1, forward strand.
CCAACCCGGGCCCAGTCTGAAGTCCATACCATCACTGCTGCACGGTTACTATACTGTCCTGTTAACATTTCTGTCCCTTGACACTGGGCAACATTTGAGGAAATTAGCAGGGCGGAGGCAGTGAAAGGGGGCAGCCAGGTAAAAGTCATTTCTATTGTAGAAAACAGGGGAAGGAGCTTGGAGATTCCAAGTTTGTCCTCTGCAGGATGGGGAGAGGAGGCCAAGATGCGTTCTTGTAGTTGGGGGCCTTAGAAAGGCATCTTCCAAGGCCAAGGTTTCCTGCAAATCCCATCGCTTCCACCCCCGCGCAAGGAGGAGGCAGGCTGGAGGAGGAGTGGGGCGGAGCGGCAGGACTCCTGACCCCAGGCGGGTTCGCTCACCGGGAATCCGTGGCGCCCACCTCCGGTGTCGGAGACCCCGCCCGTCCCCCCCGGCCTGCGTGCCGGTGGGCCAAGGGTTAAGCGAGGCGGGAGCCCCCCGGCGCAGAGTGGCGGCCGGACGGGAATGCTTAGTCAGGATCCTGATTTCCTGTCGAAGTGTTTGGATTTCCTGAAACCCGCGCCCTCGCCGCAGAGCGGGATCGTCCAAGCAGCGCGCGTCGCTAGGGCCTCCTCCCCCCGGCACATGGTCGCCCGCCCCTTCCTGCGCCGCGCTCGCCGCCCGAGCCTCGCCTGGCCGCCGCCGTTGCGGGCGGGCACTCCGCGTTTGGGCAGCCCGGCCCGCGCCCCCCACCGCGTCCGCAGCTCTCCGCCGCACCCTGCGTTCAGCTCCGAGAGCCCCGATCACTCGGCCGAGGGGGCCGGGGCGCGGGCGTCTGCGGAGCCGTCGCCGAGCCCGCGATGGAATAATGCCCAGCGGCTCGCCTGGTCCCGGTGAGTTGCAGGTCGCCCGGTCCTGCATGGCTGGGTCACCCAGGGTTGTCGGAACCCCTGGCCCGGACCCTGCGTGGAGAGGCGCTGGGACGGTGCACTCGCTGGGCGTGCTCCAGGCTGTATTCCCAGTGGGGCGTCCCTTTCCGCGGGGAGGGTTCCGGCCCGCCCCGAGCTCTGCAAGGCCTAGGGGGTCTGATCCCCGGAGGTGGCGCCCAGGTGGGGGCATGTGGGGCCCTGTGGCGGCGCATCCTCCAGAGAGGGCCCGGGACAGCGCGCCTGGTGGCGGGGCCCCGTTGATGGGGCGCCTTCTTGATGCAGAGCGCGGGCGCTGGCATTGTCTCCCTGGCGCGGCGGAAGAAAGTTCCCCGCGTTCCTGGAAGGGTTGGCCTGGCCTCTCGGGCCCCGGATCCCCGGCCCTGCCTAGATGCAGCGCTGCCCGGCAGGCCCCAGGATGCTTGCTCAAAGCAAATGAATCAAAGGGGAAAAAAGATTCCCACTTGGGGGTTGTTGTTCGCTATCAGGAAGACTGGGAAGCGGGTTGTGATTTAACACTTATACCATTTGGGGACCTGCTGCATTTCCTGAGAGCGACTTGAAGTTTGAAAGAAAAAAAAGAAACTCACTGGCGTCTGGCATTCAGCGGTTTCAGACATCCCGAGAGTTCTCGGGCATTCCTACAGCGGTTCCCTTTAATAATTTATTTTTCCACTGGGCAGGGGGGATGGAGGGCCAAGTGCAGATTGTCGTTAACCTGACCTCAGCTTTACTTGCCCTAATCAGAAAGAACAAGAACTTTCTGCTGCTTTTCCCATAGACTTGGTCAGTTCATCTGGGCACCATTGATTCTGGGCTGACGGCAGGGCCGGGCTGCTGAGTGATGAATGTTTGGGATTGTAAAGCGTAATTCAATGTCGAGTCCAGTTTTATGTCTATTGCCACCGTTACCCCAGGGTCTTCCCATTTTGCAAGGTGAGGGTGAGAGTAAAGGAAAAAGATGTAGGTCTTCAGGAAACTTCAACAGCTCAGTGAGAAAAAAGGATCTTGGAGAACATCTGTTTCAGCCCCTTCTTGTTATACAATACAGTGAGGCTAGGAGAGGTGCAGTGACTTACCCAAGGTCACAGGGCTGTTATCAGGCTCCGGGCCACTGCTCCTTTCCCTGTGCCAGTTTGTGATCTGTCATAAAACATTTGGAAACATGTCTTCTTTGCATCGTGACCGTTCTTGTTTAGTGCCGTCTCTGGTCCCGTCTTATCTGTGACTGCCTGTTTTTTGAAATAGGCCATTATTTCAAACTGCATGTTTTGAGATAAAGAGTTACCAAAGTAATTCATAACCCATTAAATGGATTTGGAGATTCAGCCACCAAATGGATTTTAAATATAAAATGAGTGGCTTATTATATGGAGAATTATTTTTCTTGCTCCTATTCTTTTGTAAAAAATAGAAACTTCCAGGTCCGAAAAAGGCCAGTGTCTTAGCACATAAAGTACCTTATGATGTTCTCCAGACTTGATTTTCAGCCCTCTTGTATCTTGTGAGCTAAGCAGCCCATCTATTTTCCTCCGAATGGCTGGTTTTTCATTTTTAGTATGCGATAATGTTAGAGAGAAAGGACTTTTTCGCAAGCTTGCCATTTGGTGAAGGAAATTGAAATTCTCTCCACCTCCCCAGTCCTCACCAGCCACAGTGAGCCAGATCTGTAAAACCAGTTGGCTCCTTGCAGGCCCCTCAGTAATTGTGTGCATTGGGATGGGGCCCTTCCCGATCCCTCCAGAGGTCCCCCTGCCCAACTGGCCTCTCCACGCTGCACCCAGGTGGCCCACGTCTGGAGGAAAGAAGTGGCTTTGACTAGATCCTGCATCCCGTTCTCATCTTCCCCTCCTGTGTTGCTTCCTCCCACCTCCCTCCCACCCACTGTATCTGGCATGGGCTCGAGAAGAAGCCGTTTCTGTGGGATGCACGAATGATTCCCACATGAGCAACAGTGACAAGGACAACTAGTATTTATTGAGCCCGCGCTGTTGGCGCTAGACATGGTGCTTCCTCAGAAGTCCCAAGGAGGAGAAGGAACTCCTTTGGGGGCCTCACCCAGAAAGGACACTTCAGATTCCTGTGGACTGGCCATGCTTTCCTTCAGCCAGTATGCATTTGCTGAGTGGCCCCCCTGTGGGAGGCCCAGGTCTGCAAGATGACTAGGACCCTATATTCAAGTCTTTATTTCCAGCCTCATCTCTCAGCGTTAGCCTCACACATTCTCTTATAATTAGGCAATTCCGCAAGCCTCTGTTGAGCATCTGCTCCATGCTAAGCACTGTGGGAAGTCCCAGTGAACCAGATAGACCTGGCCCTGCCCTCGTGGAGCCTGCATTCCAGGGGAGGAGCTAGGCGAAAATAAAGAAGCGGGTAACTTCTCACAGATGAAAGGTTGTGATTCTTATTATCGAGGAAACAAATAAGGGATGGAAATGATGCCCTCAGTGAACTGGGGTGGGGGCAGTCCCAATGTTGCTAGAGAAAGGCTTCTGAGACTGGAAAGTTTAGAAGGAACTGGCCGGGCAGACAGGTTGCAGGGGAGTGCATTCCAGGCAGGGGATCAGAATGTGTAAAGTCCTCTGTGCACAAAAGAGTTTGATATGTTCTTGGGGGCGAGGGAAGTCGGGAGGGCCAGGCTGTAAGGGAGAGATGGAGAGAGTGGCATTAGGTGAAGTTTTAGAGGGAGATGGGGCCCGGATTACACAGCAGGTTCAGGGCCATGCTGGGCAGGTTTCTCTGACCACTACAAAGGGAAGCATTGGTGAGTGTGGGTGGGCTCAGCAATGGAGTTTGATAGACATTAAGAGATTACTGCTTTCTGAACTGCTGATCACAGGGGACAAAAGGTTGAAGCAGGGACACCAGTTAGGACACCATTGCACTAAACCAGAGCCATGATGAGAGCTAGGACCCGGGTGGTAGCGGTGGACGTGGAGAGAAGTGAGAGTCACCTCTTAAACCTTGGAGACAGGATTGATGAGATTTGGTGATGGATCAAATGGGGTGTGGAGCAGGGGGAAGGGCCCCAGGATGACTGCTGGGTTCTGGCTTGCCTGCTGCTGTCACACCGAGCTGGGTGTCCCTTTCGGAGACCTGGTAAACTAGTAGAGGAACATGTTCCTGCAGGGAGTGAGTTTCCATACTGGCCATGCTGAGCTGAAGTGTCTACGAGCCATCCAGGTGCGGACTGCAGGCAGACATGAGGGCATGCGATTCTGGACCTCGGAAGAGACTTACAGGCTGGAGACACTAAGGCAGGAGTCATCAGCCTGGAGCTGAGCCTCCAAAGTGCTTGCCAGCACACATCTGCATCACATTTCTCTCATGTCCTTCCCCTGCCTGGGCTTTTTTTCACCTCTTCCAGGCTAACTCCTACTCATCTGTTAAAATATACCTGTCTTGTTTTTGTTTTTTTTTTAATCTTCACCCTAGGGCATGTTTAATGATTTGAGAGAAGGGGAGAGAGAAACAGCAATGTGAGAAAGAAATATCCATCATTTACCTCTAGTACGCACCATGACTGAGGATTGAACCTGCAACCTAGGTATGTGCCCTGACTGGGGAGCAAACCCACAACCTATCCGTGTACAGGACAATGCTCCAACCAACTGAGCCACCTGGCCAGGGCTATACCTGCGTCTGTATCCTCTTGAAGATGTCTCTACTCCCTCCCGAACTCTCAGTTCCTTGTGTGTGCCTTCGTCTTAGTGGTCTATTGAAGTACCTTTTCATACTGTCCTGCCTCTAATGAAAAACTTGGTAAAACACTTAGAAAAGCTCTGCTGCATGTTAAGTGCTCCACAAATGTGAGCTGCAGTTATTATTATCATCATCATTACGGAAGGGAGAGTTAGGCATATAAAAAGAATTACATTAGCATAAGTATAATGATACATGGTGTATCAGTCTCTTCTTGCTGCTGTAATAAATTGTCATAAATGCAGGAGCTTAAACAACACGAACTGATTCTCTCCCAGTGCTGGAGGTCAGAGGTCTGAAATGGGTCTCCTTGGGCTAAAATCAAGGTGTTCGCAGGACTCTGTTCCTTCTAGAGGCTCCAGGGGAGATGCCGTTCCCTTGCCCTCGTGTAGCTGCTAGAGGCCTCCTGCGTTCCTTGGCTCACAGTCTCCCCCTGCCTTTTCCAAAGCCACTGACCTTGATCTCAGTCCTCATGCTGCCATCTCTCTGTTCCACTTTTCATGACATCAGACTACCTGTATAATCTAGAATGAGCTCCCTCTTTTACGGTCACCTGATCAGCAACCTTACTTCCACCTTCTGCCTTCATCCTCCACGGCCATGGAGCCTCACACACGCATATTTCCTGGGATTTAGGACGGGGATGTCTTTGGGAGCTGCTAAGGGAAGGCGTTATGGGAGCTCTGGGAGGGGAGGCCAGGGCAGTCTTAGCAACAGGAGTGACACATGCGTAGGGGTCAGCCTCCACCTGTATCCTAACGGTCTCCCCAAATTCACTCCTTCATTGAGGTGTATTCACTCCTGTATTCTACCTCTCTCCATGCTGGGCTCCACGAGAGGAATTGGTGTGGAGGATTCATTTCACTGCATGCTTCAGGCCGTAGACCTGATTGTTTACTTTCTGCTCAGGGACACTAACTCTCCTCACCCCGACTCATGAGAAAATGAAGTTCCCCAACCCATGAAAGCCCTCCCCCAGCCCACCTACCCAGTACCCACTCCCAGGACAGAGTGGGAAGCGTGATGGGTTGGTAATCTCTTTAAAAATCTGTGCGGTTCATTTCCTGCACATCATGAATGTCAACACCTGTGCCTTTCGTACAGCCAAAACCTTAGTTCCAGAGCCTCAGCTAGTGTCCTCAACCTCAGCCAGCTCTGTTCCCAAAGCAAGAGAGATCAGGAAAGAGTGTGTGGTTCAGTTAGGACCCATCCATCCCAGCCCTGGGAGGGGAAGTAACTCGAGGGCCTGGCCTTGTGGTGTGTGGCAAGTGACCCTATCTTGTGCGAGTCAGGGAAACACTGTGCTGTGTGTGTAGTCATGGAACCGCGAGGGCGTAATTAAGACCAGATTGTTAACATCCTCTCCGTTATTTGGAGAAGAGGGGCTTCTGTCTCAGATACTCCCCCGAGGTAGACGGCTCCCTGAGACCTATAGTACTTTGGAGAGCCACATGACTCCCTGCTGGCCGTCAGCGAGCTGGGTTGCAAAGAGACTGAGGTCCCTTGATGCCGAGGTCCCCCTGCCAGCCCCTTCCGTCCCCATCCCTTGGAAATGTCACAAACTAGCTTGTCTTGTAATATTTTTGGCGTTTCCTCTTCCTCTCCTGCTGTAAGGCAGGAAATGAGAAAGTGCACAGTTTGAAAAACACAGAAGTTAGCAAGTGGTGCTTTTCCAATGGAGGCATCTCGGTTGGAGTCCAGTTAAACACGGGATAAAGAAGAACGCCCATCTGCACTTCTCCCAGATGTGACTGGGAGTTCTGGAGACCAAGGGGGTGCAGGGCACCCGTGGGCAGAACAGGAAGGAGAGAGTCATGGCTTCCACAGAACAGATTGCATTAATTCCCTCATCAGGGCCAGTTATGAGTCTCCCATCAAGGATGCTGCCTTTATAACACCCTGTCTGCACGTAGCCGTACTGGGTGCCTGTTTCATTGTGGTTTTGTATCTAAATAATTATCCTGTGGCATAGAAATGCAGATGTGATCTAGTAGAAGGCCATGACAGATGCAACTTGCCCTCCAGTGGCTTGGAAAAAATGATACCCACTATAAGAATTATATGTGAGTGAGAATAAAAAAATAAGGCAAATGGAGTAAAATCTTAATAATAATAGGTGAACTTGGCATATTGGGGTTCTTTGCACGGTTCTTATTCTCGAAATTATTTCCAAATAAAAAGATTTTTGCAGACTCACAAAAACGCTCAACTATTCGTTTGTAATTGTGACAGATTGGTTGAGTGGAATGGTCAGTGGACAAGAAACCCAAAGATGCTGTGGTCCCTCCCCGACCCCGCCCTTCCTTCTGCTCCTGCACTTTCTGTACTGACTGAGATAATGTAGGGATCTCACGCAAGGAATCCGTTCTTGTCTGGAAATGTGTCTGCTCAGAGACGCACCTTGCCTGCAGACTGAGCATCTTTTAAAGGGAGCTTGAAGGGGGAGGGGCCCTGTGTCACTCCTCCTGTCCCCTTGTTCCCATCACATGGCACAAGTGAAGGACGGGCACTGACCACATGCATTGGCTTCTTTGCGCAGCTGCGTTGCCGAGTTTGTTGAATTTTCTCATCATTGAGTTTTTTATGATTCTCTGTTTCTCATACTTCTAGAAATTCTCTTTGGTTCTCTTTCAGATCATCCTGACCTTTAATCCTTGGGTCAAATTCTTTCACTAGAGTTTCTCATTCTTATTTCATATCTTTAATTTTAACAAGCTGACTTCGTCTTTCAGATGCCTCTGTTTTGTCTGTTGTCTCATTGTCTGCATCTTCTGGTCTTGGGGCATGGCATTGAGCCCCCGAGACTGTCACCTGTCCTGGACAGGTTTTGCGGTAATTTCTGGGCCCCAGACTTTTAACTCCACACTGGCAAGGGTATGTTTGGGCTGCACACCCGTATGTTGGGCTTTAAAGTTTGCACAGGAGCTTTTTCTTCCCCCACGCAGACCCTGAGCAGGCAAAGCTTTCTTGCCATTTCTCTGCCCAGATGGGAGAGATACAGGCGTAGTTCAGGCCCTTTTTCTGAGGAGGCTGGAGTCCCTTTGGGGTCCTGGCTTTGTAGAGAGGTCTCATAGTGCTCCCGTCCTTCTGGTAGACACCAACTGGAAACCAGCCAGCATAATACATGCAGTCTGCCTTTCCAGTCTAGGAAAAGAAAGGCCACTTACAAAAATGACAAAATTGCCATTTTGAGGGAAGAAAATCAGAATCCTTATCAGAATGGCAGCAATAAAAAGATTTGATTCCCATCAGCAAGCGCTTACCAAGCACCTCCTGTGTGCGCACCTGCAGAACAGGGCGGGGGTGGGAGGCGAGGGGGTGTCCGCAGCAGGTCGGAGCCCGCCCGGCCTTAAGTGATTTGTTCGTGTTTGTAACCCCCAGCACGGAGAGGACCGAAGTTCAGGGAGAAAGGACAGAAGGAAGAAGGAGAGGACATTTTTGCGGTTGAAGAAGATAAACACTGAGGCAGAAGATGGAATAAGATCATGAAAATTAGCACTGAGTTGAGACTTAAGCCCTGAGGTCTAGTCCAGGACTTGGTATTGACTAGTTATGTGACCTTTACTGGCAGCCACCCACCCTCTGGGAGCCTCACTTCCTCACTTGCATGAAGCGGTGAGCGCTCCCACGCGACTCCCCTTCCCCTGGTCACAGTGAGATCGTGCACGTGGGGGGGCTGGGGCTCTTCCTTGTCTTCGAGGCCGAGGTGGACCGGCCTTTGCTCTGGAGAGTCCCTTCTCCTCACGTCCACGTGGGTGCTGGGTTTCCGGGAAGGGCTGCAGCGTTGCCGGTCCTCAAAGCTCGTTCTAACTAAAGGGCTGTCTTCGGTGTGTGGTCAAGAGCTGGGCATTGGGGAGCTGTGCTTGCTCCTGCCTCATGTGATGCTCTTTATTTTAGAGGCACCCCTCCCGGTACCCCATAAATGAGTGCTGAGCTACAGCGGGTGGCCACTGTGGGGTGGCACTCGGACGTGGTGCTGCCTTGCTGACCTTTGGCCTCTGTCCTCTGCAGCCACTCCTCTGGACAGTGGAACTCGTGATCCCTCTGTGGTCTGTCCTCCGGCCAGGCCACTCTTTCTTTCCTGAGCCGATTTGGTGGGTGGAAGGCGGAAGCCTTTGTCATGATGCAATGGGATAACCGTCGACTTTGGAATCAATAAAGATAGCTAATATTTATTGTGAATTAATATACGTCAAACACTATTCTAAGCAGTTTTTGTATTTGAACTCATTCAATCCTTGTAATAAACCTATAAAATAGGCGTTATCTCCATCCTTATTTTATACCTGAGAAATTGAGATACACAGAACCTAAGTAACTTCCCCAAGGTCATATAACTAACTCATAGGGAGCAAGAGTTTAAGGAAAGTGATCTGTGTTCAGTGCCCACATCCTTGACCATGATGCATCATTGCCTCCAGAGACTTGAACTTGATTGAATTCCATGCCCTCATTCCTCACGTGGTCACGGGAAGAGTCTGTCCTTTGCCTTCCCCTGAGCCTCCTAAGCTTTAGTTTCCTCTTCTGTGAATTTTGTGCAAGTGCGCAGGTTTTCCAAAAAGGCGTTAAGTAAAGCAATATATTCAGTAAGTGGTTGAGTGCCGGGCCCATATTTGGTACCGAACAAAAGTGAGTGGGTTCCAGACGGATAAGAGTTCTCATTTGCATGATCAGTGGGGAGAGGAAGCATGAGAGAACTAATTCACCTTCAAGAGTTTCCCTTCCACAAACTCTTCCTGCAGACCGTCTCCTGTGTCAGGCACGTAGGACACAAAGATGAAAAATCGTGGTCCACCCGCTAAGATTTCTTACAGTTGATTAGAAGAGAAAGATGTGTAACTGTTCATTATTTTGCACCGATGTCCACATCATAGGAAAGTTACAGAATAGCCATGAGTGTACAAGGAAGGGAGAGAGTGGACCCAGGGGGGTGGTCAGAGAAATTTTGGGGGAAAGAGGTGCCGTCGGAGCTTACTCTTCCCAGAGCTGGGGAAGCAGGGTCCCAGTAAGTGGACAGAGTGGGGAAGGGTTATCAAGGCTCAGAGTATTTGCATCAAAGTCTTTGTGGTTGGAATGTGCAGATTATTATCTTGGAGGTCTAAGGAAAATATTCGTCCAATAGGAAAGGCAGAACTCCAAGTTAAAATGAAGTGGCTTTTGGGGTTTCTCTCTGGAATGCAGTCCTCCTGGCTGTTTCCTACCCCCACCCCCACTGTTCCAGAACTCCCAATGTACGAGAGCGAACTGCGTGTGGTATTGTTTACAGGTCTTTCCGTAATGACCATTAGCGATTTCCTCTCCTAGGACAGTTTCTTCCTCAGACCCGAAATAGACTGCCAGAAGGGTGGGGATGTGGGCTCTTTGCCTGCTACCCTCTGTTGAGCAGTGCACTTTGGAAGTGAGTGGGTGAGAAGGTGTGGGCAGACGCTGTTGGTTGCTGATCAAGCCCCCCTCCCCCCTTCTTCCTTGCTGACAGAACACTGGTCTTCAGAGGTTCAGTCCCAGTCCCACGGGTGTATCACTGTTGTCCTGTCCCCCTTGACGGTGACTACTTTAGGCACAGGTGTCCTTTCTGTTAGAGACATAGTAGGGTTGGCATGTGATGCCAGGTACTGTTGCAGCCATCTTGGGACCATGAGGGGGCTTACTTGGGAGAATGTGTTGAGTGTGTCAGAGCAGAAAGATGGAAGGAATGAGACACTGAACGCTCTACCTTTAGACTGCTTTGAGTTCAGTTTTCTGTTACTTGTAGCCCAAGAACATCGTAACAAATATACAATGGGATGGCCACTTCCCGCAATATTCAGATAATTCTAGGTTCCCTGCACTTCCCCTGCTTCACACCACCGTGTTTCAAATTAACCACCAAATCGTACACTTTTATACTTTTGCAGTCTTGCTATTTTTTTCCACTTGAATGGCCCTCTCTTTACCTTCCCCACCTACAGAAAAAATCCAACTTAAAGTATGGCTTTTCTCCGTGAAACCTTTCCTGGTCCTTGCTGTTGCATTTATTTATTTATTTATTTATTTATTTATTTATTTATTTATTTATGAGCATCCATGATGTTTGCTGCCCTTCCCTCCTTCCCTCCCTCCCTCTTTCCGCCTCCCTCCCCTACCATTCTTTATTAAGTGCCTACTATGTGCCCGCTCTTGTGTTACACACAGACACCCTCCTTTCTGAGTAGGGGCAGGTGTGCAGAGCACACCGTGAGCACACCGTGAGCCAGTGTGTTTTGTGAGGTGGTACTGGAACAGAAGGTATCACAGGGTGCTCAGGAAGGGGTGCCGGATCCCACCTTGCAGGGCGGGTCAGAAACTTGCTCCAGGGCATAGTCTGTGAGCTGAATCCTAAATAATGACTAGGAATTAGCCAGAAGAAGAGCAAAGGGAAGGGAGGAGGAGTTCTAGGTGTGGAGAACCGTCCATGTGAAGATGAGGATGGTAGAAGTAGTGCGCTTTGTCCTGGGAGCCTAGTCATCAATGTGGTTGGACCCCACGGTTTGAGCTGGGGTGCTTTTGGGGCAGAGAAGAAGGTGGGAGCCACATCCTGGCTTTAATGTGTGGCCACCGAGGAGCCCCTGAAGTCTTAAAGCAGGGTAATGATATAACACTTGCCCTTTAGAAAGATGGTTCTGGCAACATTGGGTGGAATGGAATAGGAGGTGAGAGCAAGGAAAGGAAGTGGGGGCTGTGTAGGATGGACTTGTAGAGGTCTGGGAGCCAGCAGCGCAGGAGATGGGAGGGGCAGGTATCTAGGCAGTAGGACAGCCTTGCCTGGGGACTGGTCCCTTGCCTGCGGACTGGTGGGATGTGGGGCCGGCCATGGGGAGAGGGAGCGTTGATGACACTGAGCTTTCTGGCTGGTTCGTGAGGCTGGGTCATGTCTGTCTCACAAAACTGCCACCTCCTCAGGGCCCTGTCCTTCATGTCTCCGCATCCCCTCGAGTGCTGGGTTCTAGATTTCAAGGTGAGACTGGGTGACAAGGGAGCAAGTCTGTCCCTCTCCTCTCTTCTCCTCCCAAAACTTCAACTCTTCCGTTCCCATTTAAGTGGAACAGAAGTGCAGCTGTGACCAGGTTTTCCTGGTGTCCTCACTTCCTAGGTCTGAGCCTTGAGAAGAGGGGGGCTTTCTTAATGCCTGTTGCTCTTTGCTTTTCTTTTTGTTCCTCTTCTGAACCAAACCAATTCTGAATAAGCCTTTTTCAGCATCTCTGATCCAGTCCATTCTATGTGGCCCTGCCTCAGGCCAGGCTTTCCTGTGACCTCCCCTCAGTCATCCAGCCTTTTTCTGACTCTGCCCTCCCCTGAGTCCGTTCTCCAAGCTGCTGCCAGGGCAATGTCCTCAACGCTTCAGATGAGGGGCACCCTCCTGCTCCGCAAACTCAGTCCCCCCTCCAGTGCCTGGGTGGTCAGAGGAGGAAGGAAACAGCCTGGCTCTTCAGCTGCTCAGACCTAGGGCCAGCTGGGCTCTGTTTACTCGCCGGGTGCCCTTGGACAAGTCACTTAACCGGGAATTGGAATGAGTGATGCGTGAGTGAAAAGATGCATTGAAGTGCCTGCCTGACACACACACACAGGTTTTCTTTCTCCTCCGCAGCCTTTTTCATCTCGGCGAATCCTTAGAGCCCGCCCCGCAGGAGACCAGATGTGCACTTTGGGTTTGATGAATGAATCATTCCTTCATTCTCTTAGCCCAGAGTTTGACAATGTTTTATGTATGTATGTATGTATTTATTTTTTGATGAATTTAAGAAATTCTTTCAAGTTGTCCTACCAGGACCAGAAGGAGTGGGGCCCTGACACTCCCGGGGATTAATGTGGAGGAGGAAACGGAAGTCAAGACTCCAGCCGCTTCCTGACTCCGTGCCCACGCTCTTTGCAGGGGCCACTCTCTGACTTCCTGGGCAGTCAGTCCGGAGCCAGGGCTCCCGGAAGTACCATCCCGAAAGGGGGGCGGCCTGCACGCAGCTGTGATCGACCGCCACAGATTCCAGCGTTTACATAAGCAGGGCCACGTGAATCGGTCTGTGAAGGCTGCATGCGTTTTTCCGAATGAATCTTCATGGACGTAACATATGTGCGTGTGTGGGGGGTTCCCATCCTGGAACAAGTTGGGAGCTGGTTGGGGTGAGCTGAGTTCAGTGCTGATATTTTAGACTTCTGATTTGAAGGAAGTAACATATGCGATGGGGACTGTGTTGGAGCTGAAATAGAAAATGTGCAGAGGGTAGTCACATCGTCAGAAAACACCTTCTGGGATGTAGACGGCTGGGTAAGATTTTGGATCCTGGATTTAGGTGGAGTCCTAAGCTGGCCTTTTCGTGGCTATTTGCCGACCTTGGGCCAGTTCCAAGCCTCTTGGCGTCTCAGTTTTGCTGCTCGTCAGACAGAGAGGCTGAGACTGCCGTCCCCTGGGGTTGCGGTGAGCACTCTGGGCGGCGCTGCCTGGACAGCAGCGAGGGTGGTGCCTGGCACACGGTGGCCACAGGTGGCAGTGGGAGCTGTCGTTATGGTGAGGATCGTTCGAGTGTGAACTGTGTCCTCCATAAGGCTGTTTTGGAGCCCTCCCCCCACCCAGTGCTTCAGGATGCGACCTTATATAAAAACAAGGCCCCTGTAGAGGCGGTGACGTTAAAGTGATGTTATTAGGGGGGTGGCCCTAATGCACATGACCGGTGCCCTTATAAGAGAAACATTTGGACATGGAGACAGATATGCACAGAGAAAAGATGATGTGAAGACAGAAGGCGGAAGCAGCCATGTGATTGGAGTGATGCATCTCCCAGCCAAGGGAGATCGCCGAGGATCGCTGGCACCCACCACCATCTGGGGAGAGGCACGGTCCGGGGAGGGGTGCGGTCTCCCCAGGGACATCAGAGAGAGCACAGCCCTGCTGACACCTTGATTTCAGATTCCAGCCTCCGCAACTGTGGGAGAATACATTTCTTTTGCTTTAAGCCGGTTGGTTGTTGGTTCTTATGGCAGCCCTGGTAAACTAAGATGATGATGATGATGATGATGATGATGATGACGACGACCATGATAGAGAAGGATCATCATCATCGACATCCTCCTCACCCTCCTCACCATCTGGCCTAAACACTGAACAAAAAGATGCTCTTACATGCTGGCTATGGCGAGCTTGTGGCATTAACTCAGCTGACCCGGGTGTGGACTTGCCTTCCCACTGTGTATTCTGGCCGAGCCCCCAGGCAGCCCTTGCAGAGAACTTCCTTGGTATTAAACTGGAAGTCAGTGCTCCCGGCGTGATGGAGAGGGACCCGAGGGAGCAGTCCTCCGGAAGCAGGGTGACGTTCAGCCTGCTGCACGACTGTGGGGAGGAGGGCCCTAGAGCGGACAGGGGATGAGGGGCACTTTGGAGTGGAGGGGGAAGTTGCACAGCACAGGACAGCGGTGTGTGCCGGGGGCCCGAGGAGGAGCACTGCTGTCCCCTCTCAGGGTCTCAGTTTTCTCACCTGTAGAATGAAAGGGTTGGCTAATGATATCTAAGTAAACAGAATTCAATGATTCTATGACAATTGTGGTGTTTTGGGTCCACCTATATTTATTTAGTATCATTGAGTTAGACTTTGTGCAATGTCTCTTTGAGTATCAGGATGTCATAAACGAAATGGAAAGCGGCATGAGTATGCACTATAGTGATCGTTGCAAACAGACCTAATACTGCACTTTTACGCAGACTTCGGTTCTAGATTCGATTTTGCCTACAACTGTGACCTGAAGCCACTGGCTCCACCTCTGAGTACTCACTTTCCCCATCTCTACGACAAGGGAGCTGAAGCAGTGGACATGGAGGTCATCTCCAGCTTCATCTTTATTATTCCCTGTTGAGAGCAATAGAAAGAAGCCACTCTGAGGAAATGGAGGCTTCTGCCTGCCTGCTGACCCATTTGAGATCCCAGAATTCGCAAGCGACTTCTAGATTTGAGCCCAGGCTCACTGCCTCCAAGCTGTTTTCCCCACTCCAAGCCTCTTGTCGGACAGTGAATCAGGACCTGCCATGACCATCGTTCATCACCCCAACGCTCCTGCGAATGAATCCTCGTCAGGAGCTTGATCTGTGGGAGACGGTGTTGGGGGCACAGAGAAGGAGGAAGGGCAAAGGTGACAGGGGAAATGTCTGGATTTCTAAGGACAATGGATGAGTCTGGGCAGAGAGAATTTAGGAGGAGCTGCAGAGAAGCCCAAGAAAAGTGGAAAGGCAGGGAGAGGCGCTGCATGGTGAGAAACACGGGGCAGGGACAGGACCCAGGGAATGCCTGAAAATCGGGTGCTCGAGATTACCTCTGTGAATTACAGTTTGTGAGAACAATGGCCGTCGTCCATATTTATGCCGCTTTCTATTGAATATTTAGTTAGGACATTCTTGATAGTGATACCATGAGCTCTGGCAACCACTAGTGTGCTTTCTGTCTCTGTGGATTTGGCTACTTTGGATGTTTCATGTAAGCAGAATCATATAACGTGTGACCTTTAGTGTCTGGCTCCTTTCATTTCACTTAGCATCATTTTCTCAGGTTCATCCAGGTTGAAGCAGGTATCGGTGCTTCATTCTTTTCTATGGCTAAATCCTATTCCGTTGTATTTCGTTTATCCATCCATCTGTTGATAGACACGTGGGCTGTCTCCACCTCCTAACCTCCTAGCTCTTACAAACACACAGCACCGCTGCGAACAGCCGTATACGAGGATTTGTTTGAGAACCCCTTTCCAAGCCTTTGGGGTATATGCCTATGGACAGAACCAACGCATCAGCTGGTAGCTCTATGTTTAACTTAACTTTTTGAGGACCTGCCAGACTTTCCAAAGTGGCTGCACTGTTTTCCATTGCCCCCGGCGATGTATGAGTGTTCTGATTTCTCCACATCCTCACCAACACTTGTTATTTATGTGGGTTTTTTAAGTTATTATTATAGCTGACCTATTGCGTATGAAGTGGTATGCCATTGTGGTTTTGAGTTGCATTTTCCTCATGACTAATGCCCTTGAGCATCTTTTCCTGGGCTTGTGGGCCTTCTCATCTTTGCAAAGGTGTGGGCAGGTGTGGCAAATCTCCAGGGATGGTGCAGTGGCCAGGGCAGATGACCTGGGTGGGGAGGGAAGAGTTACTGGAATCTGGAGACAGCAAGGGCGGTGCAAGAGGGCCCAGCCAGAGCTGAGAGTTGGGTTGACAGTGGTAGCCAGGTCAGCGTGACCCGAAGAGAGGGAGTGTGGTGAGAGGGGTGGCGGGGGGAGGCACACCTCATTCTCCCCTCTCGATCCTCTCCTCGTTGCCCCTTGCACCATTAGCCTCTAAGAGTCCCTTTGAGTCACAGAGACGGGGAGGATGGGGGCAAAGGAAGTGTGAGGGGTGTGCAGCACAGTGGGATCTGTTTCGTGTAGTCCGTGTGTCTGTCCTTTGTCTGTTGCCTTCCCTTTACTGGTAGTGACACTGGCCAGCCGCCATGTCCTTGAGTTTCACACATTCATTGCGACATTCAGTGAGGACTAGAGAAAAGACCATTTCCAGAACCGCTTGGGGAGGGTGGAGAAAGGGGGCTTTGCCGGAAACCTCCAGCTTCAAGTCTCATCGACCCCACTGGGCCCACAGGCCCCTCTGAACTAATTTACTGGCAAATTCCTGGGAAGGTTTTGAGTCAGTTGGGCCCACACCCGGGAACCGCAGGAACTTGCACTTCCTGGGAGAAGGGGAATCCCAAGTGCTGGCAAGAAAGAGGAAGGATGGTGGGGCAAACTCACAGTGGCCTTTTCTGGGGCTTCCTTGGGACATCTGTTTGACAAGAGCCCACGCTTTCCCACCGCACACCAAGCCCTGGTTGCTGCAGGGCTGACGCCGGGTGGAGTCCTGCAGGCAGCACATCCTCCCAGCCTGGTCAGGTCTCCAGCCCCTGTGATCTCCCCTCTGGCTCAGGGCCATAGTGACCATTTCAGAGAGTGAGGCCTGACTCGTAGAGCCAGAGGCCTGGGTTCAGCCAGGAACTCAGTGCAGCCAGGAACCCTGTTTGTGGATGTTCCATAAAAGACAATTGAAAAAAACCCACCTATTGTATGATGACATTTATATGAAATCTACAGAACAGGTAAATCTATAGAGACAGAAAGTTCGCTGTTTCATTATCATTATTTATTTATTTTGCCAGGACTGGATAGAGGTTAAGGAGTAGCTGCTGATGGGTATGAGGTTTCTTTTGAGGGTGATGGAAATATTCTAAAATCAGTCATGGTGATTGTTGCCCAACTCTGTGAACTATATTAAAGCCATCGAACTGTATACTTTAAATTGGTGAATGGGATGGTGTGTGAATTGTATGTCAATAAGGTTGTCATAGAAAAAAGTCACATAAAAGCTTGGCCTGCTTTCGTTTGCTTTTATTTAAAGTCGAAGTTAATTGCTACTATATTCCCAGTAATAAAGATGATCTGTAGCTTACACCATGTTTCCTTTTCCCTTCCTCTCCTTCCTTCCTTCCTTCCTTCCTTCCTTCCTTCCTTCCTTCCTTCCTTCCTTCCTTCCTTCCTTCCTTCCTTCCTTCCTTCCTTCCTTCCTTCCTTCCCTCATCCTTCCCCCACTCCCAGTTTCATTCGGGAGCTGTGGCCTTTGTTTGTGCTATGGCGTTCCCCTTTCTTTTCTTTCCATTTTGGCTAAGTATTGTAAACCACTGGACTCATGTAAGATTTTACATGTCCGTGACAAGGCAGAAGGGGACTCATGTAAGATTTTACATGTTTGTGACAAGGCAGAAGGGGACTCATGTAAGATTTTACATGTCCGTGACAAGGCAGAAGGGGGCCCGTGTCAGCTCGGCCTCCTGCGTGACCAGAGCAGCAGGTATCTGATTGTGATGCAGTTGGCTCTGTCACCCCGTCTCCCAGGCAACACAACTGTCAGAACTGTCAGCACCTGAGGCTGAGCCAACGGAATTTTCCTTAGTTGGTTTTTGTCTTCCGAGCAGGTAACACTTGCTGTACCTTGGAGACAATAACTGCGAAATAGAAGAGATTTTGATCCTCCTTGGGAGGAACAAGTCTTGATTTTGGAGAAATTTTACTTTCAAAAGAAGTCTTAGAGACATTGGCTGATCCCAGTAAGTTAACAGGCAGGAAGATTCCTAAGAAGCGGAGAAGGGTTTCCAGAAAGAAGTTGGAGGCATGGGATTGTCTTAACAGTGGTGTGCTCCGCCATAGGCTTCCTAGAGTTGGGCCGGAAGGTGGTTTCTTCTGGGGCTTTCTGTTCAGCTGGGGGTGGTGGGGTGGGCCCAGTGCGTGTAGGTCACATGACTTATCTCCCCATAGTTTAAAGGAGCCTCAGTTTCTCATTTGAACACTCATGTAGAAGTCTGTCTGATGTTTCCCCTTTTTGTTCTCTATTTCATTCCAATCATGTATTCATTCAACAGATATTAATTCTGTACCTGTAAAGCCTGTGGCATCATCGTGTCAGGTGAGTGTATTACGGTGCTGAGTCTTAGACACAAACTGCCTCCACCTTCGGGAATGAGGTGACACTCATGAGTCAGATATCTGCTCTTCCTGTACCCCTGCCAGACTGTCCCCTCCCTCCTTCAAAGCTATCTTCTTCCAGGAAGCTTCCCTTGATTGAACCTGCCCCTTTGTAACCATTCAGCAAATGCTGCTCTGAGCCTTCTGTACATCTGCCCCAGTGCCATGGCCTTGGGGGTCAAGATCAGAGAAATTCTGACCCATGTGACAACTAGATGAACCGTCAAGACATTATGCTGTGTGTGCTAAGCCAGTCACAAAACAGAAGTACTGGATGATTCCACAAAATCGTATATGAGATACCTGGAGTAGTCAAATTCATATAAATAAAGTAGAAAGGTGGTTGCTAGGGGCTGGGAGAGGGGGTTGCTAGGGGCGGAATTGTTGTTAAACGGACATAGAGTTTTAGCTTTATATAATGAAAAAGCTCTGGAGATCAATCGTACAATAATCTGAATGTCTTCTACTGAACGGTACACTTAAAAATGATTAGAATGGTAACTTCTATGCCATGTGGGTTTTTTTTACCATAATTAATTTAAAAATACATATATATGTAACTAGCCCTTTAAAGCAGACATATTCTAAGTACTAAGAATTTTCTGGCGAATAAGCTAGACAAGGGCCTCGCCTCGTGGACCAACCACTGAAGGCAGAACCCACGATGGGCCAGGAACTGTACGACAGTCCCATATGACTGCTGTTCCCTGTCCGGCTGGAGCGGATGAGGAAGTAGAAACTGAGATGTGAAGCCGCTTGGCCCGGTCCCCAGGATGAAACCACCTCCAGGGTGGGAGGGCCAGGACCAGGAGCAGGAGGCCGGCCTGGAGGGGACAGCAAGAACTGGACACACAGACAGGGCCTGGCTCAGCGTGCGGGTGCAGGGTGCCCGGGAGCACTATTCAGCGGGCCAGACACTGTGACAGAAGTGTCAGCACTTTGCCCTGGGCATGGCAGGGGGTGGGGGGAGCAGCCAACATTTGCCCAGTGAAAGCTCTTTGTTAGGTTGTGACTTTGAACGTGCTGCTCTGTGAACTCAGAAGTCCCTCTTCCTGTCTTTTCTGTCTGGTGTTTCCCATTCACCCCTCAAACCCTGGAGGAAGCCAGTCTCTGATCGAGCCTCTGCGTTGTGTCTATGCTTTGTCCAAAGTTCATTTTCACAGGTTCCAGCAGCTACTGACTCACCTTTCTGCCTTACACTGGAAGGAGATGCTCAACTTGGATGGGCACCTAATAGCATCTGTTGAATCGTCATAAGAATGAATGAATGAATCTAGATTGTCGAGTCAAATATTTATTTCGTAGTTGTATAATATAATGGGCGTTCATTAGACCTTGTTACCTGTAGACATGATGAGTGCGGAATTCCCTTCCTTTTCTTATCAGAAGTGCAAATATTGGATTCCAAGGCTGGGATTTCTGAGCCACAGACAGATGGAGATTATGGGGTGAGAGCTCGGGGGGGCCAGTGTGCTGTGATGGATTCTTTGGGTGGTCCGAAGGAGATTGTGTAGGCTCCCCACTTCTCAGATTGACAGCCTCTAAGGACTGCGCTGGGCTCTGACCAGATGAGATTTGAACATTTCTGAGATACACTTTCTTTCCTTTGCTTCTTTTTTTCTCAAGTTTTGAAAAGATATTATTATCATTATTTTTTAAGTTTTATTATTGTTCAAGTACAGTGGTTTTTTTTCCTTAAATTTTATTGTTGTTCAAGTATCAACTGTTATACAGTTTGATTCTGAGATGCTAAGAAGATGCGTTGTTGTTTTTTTTCCTCAGCAGCGGTAAAATGTGGAAATACGGCTGTCAGCGAATGGAAGGAGCAATGTGTCTGCAGACACAGCTGGGTTGCTGGGCCGGTGAGGCTGATTGGACCTACTCCGGGGAGTTGAGAGGGAGCTAGAGTGGCGAGGCTGGTCTCACTAACTTGTCACAGGTCTTTTTTTAGTCCTAGCGCCAGGGGAGAGATCCATACATCAGAGACCTGTCTCCTGAGGCTGCCGCTGCTCTGAAAGGCCGATGGGATTCGGAGGAAAGAGGAGGCTCCTGGAATCAGACAAGTCTAGGTTCCACGCACTGGCTGGGAAAACTCTGGCAAGATGCTCATCCTGTGTAGCTTCAGTTTCCATTTCTGTAGAATGGGACACTAGTAACACCTGTCTCCTGGGGTTGAGAGGAGGATTCAGAAGTTACTGTCTGTGTAGTGTCTGACACCAGGAAACGTACAATGTATGCCGCCTCTAGTGTCTTTCTCAATTCCTGTTTGCTCAGCCAGAGCTGTGGTCCCCTTTAAGACTGGGCCCATAAGGACAGCCGTGCTTCTCACCGCTTGGGGCTGGGCGAAGAGTCACTGTAATGGAAGGTGCCCACGTGCAGCTCCTGGAAGGTGACTTCCGGGCCTCGGTTATAGCCTCCCTGGCTGCCTCTGGGGAAGTGGCCGGTGGCCAGCAGCACAATGACCAGCTACAGAAACCACGTCCAGGGTGCTAGCCTTGCTGAGTCAGGCCTCGGTGATGTCCTTTCTAGTTATGGGTCGTCACAGTGGTGGCGGATGGCCACCACACCCTGCTCTGGGCTGACATTTTTCACATCCCTGGCTGGGGGGCCATACTTGGGAATAGTAGTTTGTGGGTACTTCTGGCCTGCCCCACGGTGACCAAGAGCAAGCTCCCAGGCAGAAAGTTTCAGGTGTGACTTCAGTAGCGTGTGCTTGGCCTTTAATGGACTTGTGAACATCAAGACAGTGTGTATATGGGCACCATTGTAGGCCACTCCCATGCCTTTTTCCAGAGGAAGACACGGGCTCAGAGAGGTGAACTTCACTGCCCAAGACCACACAGCAGTTACATGGGAGAGCCAGTGTGGGGAGGTACGTCTCCCCGCCCCCCGAAGTCTCTCCTCTTGTCATTGCTCGGGAAACTCCCCCGGCACCAGGCTGCCCTCCCTACACAGGGGCCCAGGAGAACAGTGGCACAGATGGCTCCGTGCCCCGCGTGCTCACTGAGAGTGAACACGCCATAGTTTGAAAGGCCCTCGGTCGTGCTGTTACAACAGTTGGTGGCCCCACAAACCCTGGGCGAATCTGGGAGGTTTCACATGCCACACTTGCAGTCTTCCAGGGAACCCCGAAGGGATCGCGTGACTCCGTGGAGGCACGGACTGAGCTGAGTCTGCTCCTGCCGGCTCGAGGAGCGTGTCGTGTGGCCAGTGAGAGCCTAGTGGGCCTCCGCGAGCCCAGCCCTCAGGGTTCCTCAGCTCTTCTCTCCTTGGGTCACTGAAGCTGTCCTCCTGGCATTCGCTTAGTTTAAGAGTCACGAAATTTTAAGATGCAACCTTTTAAAATGCTGAGGACTTACTAATTATTGCTGATACGTAGGTCCCTGTACTTTACCTTTTTCTAATCACCTGTGAGGTTATTTGATTAAAGTCTGATTCTCTTAAACACAGGCTCTAAGCAAAGCCTGTCTGCTTTGCTAACCATCATTATATTCTTGGTATTTAGCTTAATAAATATTTCTTTCAACAAACCAATGGATGAATGAATGCATTTCCCCAACAGAGGGTCCTCATTATGGGATGTTCTAGCCAGCAGGAAGCAGCATGAATAAGGCACTTACCGAGTGCTTACGAGGCAGGTCCTAGGACACTGTGCTCATCCTGTCTGTCGATTCTAAACCTGTCCTCCTGCCCACACTGGACTGTCAGCAGAACCTGCTCGACTTCACCTCCTCCCCACCTGGCCCAGTGGGCGTCTACTCAGGGAACAGGATGTATTAAGTCATGTGGTCAGAGTCATCGCGATTCTTCATCCAACAAAGCAGTGGCCCCACTGTGTTTTTAAAATTATTCTTTATTTTTAGACAGAGGGGAAGGGAAGGAGAAAGAGCGGAAGAGATACATCAGTGTGTGGTTGCCTCTCGAGTGCCCCCAGCTGGGCACCTGGCCCACAACCCAGGCATGTGCCCTGACTGGGAATCGAACTAGTGACTCTTTGGTTCATAGGCTGGCACTCAATCCACTGAGCCACACCAGCCAGGGCTGGTGTTTCTAATCATGGGTCCTTCACAGTGATCCCTTTGCAGAGGAAAGACCCAGACCATCTTTGTTAGTGGATATGGAAACTGAGAGACCTAGTGATTGATATGAAATCTCAATAACCAACTCAGACATCTCGGGATTCACCATTCAATAATCGGCACAGGAAAGGAGATTTGACTTACCTATTTGAAACGATCAGAAAGTAATACAGAACCAGTTATGTTCGATCACAATCCACACTGCCTTCTTTAGCATAGTGAGTAAAGCCTTGAACTTCAATGTCAAGCCATTCCTAGTCTCAATCCCTAATGTGCCATCACCAACTAGCCATGTGACTTGGGAGATGTTACATCAGTTTCCTTATCTGTAAAATGCAGACAATCGCAGCTGCTTGCAGGGTTATGGTGAGGATTGAACGAGATCATGAACATGCCTAGAATGGGTCCGGTACATACAAATTGCTCAGGAAGGGGTCACTATTGTTATTGTTATTACTATTAGTAAAAGTTCAGAAATGGATAGCTTGCTGGGCTGGGTCTGTTGGAGGAAGCTTTTCAGTTCCCTGGAAGAAGGGGAATTTCATGGGGGGGGTTAGACAAGTTGGGCTTTGGATAGATGTGAGGAATATTGGCACAAGTACATGCTGGACTGCCTTCTTTTGGTCCCTGATTTTCTAAGTAGTGCTTCCACAGAACAGGGAAGAACCCCACCAGTAAATAGGAAGACTGTTTGCAGTGATGTTGTAGGAAGTAAGGAATTGTCCAGGCTGTGGCCAGCTGCAGATGACTCAAGAGTTCCTAACATCCTCTGGAAAAGGATGCGAATCCCAACATCCGCAAGTCCTGTGGAGTAAGACTCAACACCTATTTGGGGATTTGGCAGTAATGAAGGGTTTGTGCACCAAATGATTTACGTCTCTTATTTCTGCCTGGCACGCAGGAACCGCTGTCCCGACTGACATACCGTAAGTCACAGAATAGAATTTCAGCGGAAAAGCAGGAGTGTGGGTAGATGAATAATGCGATGCTTGCTGATAATGAATTCTGGTTCGCTCTAGCAGGTAGACACTTTAAATCTTTCCTCGCTGGTGGCAGCAGGGAGTGAGAGGTTGTAGAGAAGAGCATAGGGGCTGGTGTCATGCGTCCACTGGTGTATTTATTGAGCACTTACTTACAGACTCTGTGCGCTCCCTGCCCGTGACTCCAGCCCACCCTGGAAGGCACAGAAGGGCTCTCTGAACCTCTGTCCGAGCCCCCGTCCTGGCCTTCCAGCTTCCTTACCCCCAGAGGCCGTGACTCTGAGGTGCGTTCTTCACTCTCAGAGGGTCCCAGGGAGGATTGCGCCTGAGGCTCCTAAGCATTAACCTGCGTGACCTTGGACAGATTCCTTCACCTCTGAGTGTCAGCTTCTTGTGGGAGGGTTGTCCAGATTATATGAGACAATAATATCACCACCACCACTAGGACCATTCATTCATTGAATCCTGGGGAGCAGGTATGTTGCTTCATGCTTTGGCTACATGATGTTACTAATTCTCACAGGGGCTGGGTGAGGTGAGTACTTTAATTATCCCCATTTCAAAGATGAGGGTGTTTCCTTGAGATTATGAATGTCCTTTTGTTCTTGGCTCTTCTTCAGGCATCTAGAAGAATCCCTGGTAATTGATGGTACAAAACAAATATTTGCTTCAAGAAAGATTGAGTCAATGAAAGCAAATAGATTTTTTTTCTAGATACTAGTAGCTCGCTGGTTCTAAGAAAATGATGTTAGTTGAAATGCATCATTTATTTTCCCCTTACATAGTCCCAGAAAGGAAATAGCCTTAAAATCCCAACAGTCTCTATCTCTGGGTGTTGGGATAAGAAGGACTTTCAGTTTTGTGCCTTACGATTTTTCATGATGGACCTGGATTACTTTTGTAGCTGGAGAGAGATGATTTCGGTCTGAAAAAAAATCAGCCCCAAAGCGCAAATGAGGGCCGAAGCCATGTGGGCACAACACTGACGCAGACGCAGAAGCTCACCTGCCTGGAGTGGGTTCCCAGGTGAAGGAGCAGGTGTGGCCTGACCTCGCTGTCACAGCTCGCACGGCCCCTTCACACACCACCTGTCTGGCGGTTCACGCCAGACGTAGGCCAGGCTAAGACTAGCGGCCTCATTTCCCGAACCAAGGGACCTGAGCCCCAAAGAGGCTCACCAAGCGGGACTTTGCTTGGGCAGAGCCGGGTGGGAACTCAGGGCATCCGTCTTCCAGCCCAGTGGCCTTTGCACTGGGTCCTGGGAGCCTCTCATGAAGACACATGAAAGGAAGTGGAGCGCGGGCCGGTGTGGACCAGGGACTCACGTGACATCTGTGCCTGAGTGTCTGCAAGGTCCTTTCATAGAGGGAATGCCTGGCTGGGATTTTCTGTGTTAGACAACCTGGGTTGGAGTACTGCTTCTGCCCCACACCATCCTGGACACATGGCGGCGTATCTGTGAGCCTCGATTCTCATTGGTAAAGCTGGCCCGAAACCCGCATTGCAGGAACGTTGGGGGCATCACACCTGCACTGTCCATGTGCAAGGCTTCCAGTTTTCCCAGCCCGTGTTGATACTCATTAGTGTCCATCAGTTAGTGTTCCCGTGTGCAATAGTCTGCACCAGCCAAGTAACGAACGCCTCCGAATTGCAGTGCTTTGCTCCACGGTGTATTTACTTTCACGCTCATGGGTCTCTGGGTCAGTTGTCGTCTGGCTGGTCTAAGTTAGTCTTGGCTGGCTCAGGCTGGACTTCAGGGTGCATGCAGGTGTGCCACCATGTCATTCATCAGTCTGGGGCTCAGGGAAAGGCAGCAGCTGACAGGACCTAGGGAGACTTACTCCTGTCATGGACCATCATAGGAGTGCAACAGGGAGGGACTTGGGACCCGCACATTGTCACCTCCATCCACATTCCATTGGCTAAACAAGTCAGGGGTCCAGTCCAGAATGCAGGGGGATAGGGAACTAACCACCCTCCCCCATCGTGGGAAGTTCTACAAAGTCCATGGCCAAGGGCAGGGGCGTGTCACCAAATTCAGGTCAGGAGCAGTGAGCCAGCCTTTCTAGACACTGTCTTAGCTTGTGCACCTGGGCAAAGCAAGGAAAGCCAAGGCAAGGAGGTCGAACGGTGGGCTGGGGGAGGCACTGGTGATTTACGCCAGCAACAAGACTTTATTTTGCATAGACGTGTGCTGGGTAAGGTTGCAGCCGAGGCGAATGTTACAGGAAGGTCGTGGTGCGAGGCTCTGAGGGAGACACAGGTTTCTGCTTCTGCCAGCACCACACCACGGTGTTGATTACTGCAGCCTTGTGGTAGGTTCAGAGATTGGGAGATGGGAGTCCTCCAGCCATGTCCTCCTTTTCCAGGTCGTCTGGCTCTCCTGGGTCCATGACATTTGCATAAGAACCTGGGGATGAGACTATCAATTCCCCATCTAGTTTGAATGTGTGATCGAAGCTCAGAAAGACTTGGTCAGTTGGCCTCAGGATTTAAGTTGGAAGGAAGTGGTGCAATCATTTATCTGACAAATATTGATTGCTATTATGAAGGGGATTGTGTGGTTGAAGTAAGAGTTAAGGAAATACAAGAGTTCACTACGCAACGAGGGTGAGCGAGAAGGTGTCCCCGGCCCAGGGAACAGCATGGGTGAAGGACCTGAGGCAGAAGGACCGGGCGGGTTCCAGGATCTGAAAGCAGGTCACATGTCTGTAACTGAGCCCAGGTGAGCAAGAAGAGGCCAGAGAAGTGGGCAAGAGGCAGACCATGGTCAGTGATTTGGGTTTGTGTCCTAAAGTGCTAAGAGGCCACTGGAAAATGTTGAGCCCTGGGTGGAGAGGCAGGAATGACCGGCCATGCGTGTGGTTTAAAGTTTTCATTCTGCCCGTCAGCCTGTTACAAGGCGTAGACCTTATTTGGATCTGGATTTTTCAAAACACAGTTGTTAATTTTTTTAAACATTGATGAGACTTAGAAATCCAAACATTGAGTATTGGGTGAATTGAGGAATTATCTTTTTAGGTATGACAGTAATATTGCAGTTCAAATTTTATGAAAGACCTTATCTTAGAGATACATGCTGTACTATTTGTGACTAAAACATAATATGCCTGGAATTTGCTTTGAAATAACAGTGTCAGGAGGGGAATGATTAGGGTGCGGATGAAGTTGGATTAATTTTGAATTGATGTTGGTTGGGGCTGGGTGGTGGGTGGATGTTTAGGGTGCATGATACTCTTCTGTTTTTGGTGTTTACAAAATTCGCCATAATAAAACATTTTAAAAAAGATACTTCTAGCTGCCACGGGGGGACCAGATGTCACAAGAAGAAATGGTGACATTGGGGACCAGTTAGGAGGCGGCTGGGGTGGCCCAGGTGGGAGTGATGGAGGCTTGGTCCCAGCTGTGTCTGGAGGCTGAGAGAGGGACCAAGGGAGACAGGACTTGGGGATGGATGGGTTACAGGAGTGACGGAGATGGTGGGTCAAGAGCATCCCTTAGTTTTTGGCCCCAGGTGGAAGTGCCACTCTGAGCTAGGGATCACTGGAGAAGGACCACAGGGGTCCCTTAGTTCTTCTTGTTTTTCACCGCCCCAGCTCCACGTCCCGTCAGCCCCGCAGACACTGAAGCCGTTCCCTTACGTAACACCCCGTATCCCAGACTCCCTGCGCTCTCTGCGTGCACTCAGCGATTAATTAAGCTTTGATATGCATGGATTAATTGAAATGCACTCTCAGGTTCAGAGGGGCTGAAATATGCTGGGGACATCTCCGCCTTCCTGTGCGCACACAGCTGCAGGTGTCTGTCTGTCTGTCTGTCGCGGCTGTCAGCACACTTTCCTTCCTTGTGTAGGAGCCGAGGTCTCTGGAAGTTAATGACGTGTAAACTGCTCTCCTGTGGACAGCTAGAAATTGAATACGAGGTGATTCCTGAGCCCTTGTGCGATGCACTGATGGCCATGTCAGCCCTGAAATGGGTTGCCGACTTGGTGGCTTCCTGGCTGTGTCCCTCCACGTGCCTGGACAGCCACCCTGTGCTGTAAGAACATTCCTGATAAGGGTGCTGGCCTCCAAATGAAATCACATACCGATCTGAGACAGAATCTTCTGCCCAGTCCCACTGGATGACTCTTGTCACTTTCTTCCTGCCCCTCATCCAGGTAATTTTCTGGTGTGACAGCTGAGACATGAGATCTTCAAGCTGCAGGCTCCCCAGTTTTTCGAAAGATTCACTATGGAATCGGTGAGTGGTCTTCTCCATCACGTCCAGAGAGGCTGGCCTGGGGATGTGGAGGGATTCTTTTGGGGGCATTGAAATGTGCAGTTTGACTAAACCCGAGCGCACAGATGTGTGACAGAGATACCATGAGTGTGAGTGCTTGTGAACAGGTCGCCAGGGGGCACTTGTAGAGCTGTGGACTTCTCAAAGTGTTTCCTGTCCCCCCAACCTGCTCCCTTCATGCAGAAGGAAAGGTGAGGGGTGCTGGACCGCAGCCAAGTTGGAAATGGCAATCACATGGGCCCTGCCCACAGTGACACACTAGTCTAGCCGTGTGGCTTTTCGGAAATATCCCTTCCTTCAGTCCACCCAAGAATCCCACCAGCCGTGAATTACTCCATCCATTTCACAGATACAGCACTTGCCTGGCTAGACGTGAGGTCAGCTTTTCCAGGTCTCCTCTGCACGGGGGTGTCCAGCCTTTTGCTGTCTCTGGACCACATTGGAAGAAGAGTTGTCTTGGGCCACATATTAATACACAAACACTAATGCAAACAAAAAAATCTCATAAAGTGTTAAGTGAGTTTATGATTTTGCGTTGGGCTGTGCTCATAGCCATCCTGGAGCGCCTGTGGGCCACAGATTGGACACCCCTGCAATGTTGCCTCTTGGTCAAAGCGTGATTTGCCCCCATTTTGCAGCTCGGAATACTGGGGCCTGATATAGGAGCACCTGATGGAGCCTAAGGAGTTCTGACCCCAGTGGACGGAGCTTTGTGTTAGAGGATGACAAAAAATTGCACTGGTCATGAAAACTAGGCAGAGGAGGTGCCCGGAGTCCGAGAGGATCTCAGATCACCAGGGTGCTTGACCCAGGGTTGACCGGCTGTAGCTGGCTTTTCCCAGAAGTCAGTGTGGTGGAGGAAAGAGTGTGGCACCTGGAGGGGTGCTCGAATCCTGGCCCTGCCACCAGCTCGTTGTCTGACCTCAGGAAAGCCACTACCGCTGTGTCTTCCGCTTTCTTATCTATGAGGGGTGGGTGTGATGTTTACGTTTCAGGGTTTTTGTACAGATCAGGAAACAGTGGTGTGCACTACAGTGTCTTCTATAAAGCAGGCACACAGAGTGTTATAATTATTCCGAATTTTAGGTTGACAGCAATTTTCAAGGGTAATTAGACAAGCAGAAGTGCCCAGAATGGGTGGCAGAGGGGAGCGGCTGGAGGGAGGCGGGCCATCCCTGAGGGGCTGGATGGGACCCAGACACGAGGTGACAGGGCTGTTACCACTTCCCAGGATGACAGAGACTTTGCCTACGTATTGTCAGAGTTTGGCGATGATAGGATTACCTGCAGTCACGTTTTATTTGGTTTTGGTTTTTACATTGAGAATCCAACACAGAGGTGACATTAGTTTTGTAGGTGTCTTTTTTGGTGACATGGATTATAATTGCAATAACTCGGTGCATAATTTAGGATGAGGTTTTGCTGTGAATGATGTAAAATCTAAAAGAACATTGGTTGAATGAAGATAGAAGGGTATTTCTCTCTCACCTACAAGTTCAACCACAGGCGGGACAGGCTGTCACAGCTGTGTAGGGGAGACCCAGGCTTGGCTCCTGGGCACGTAGGGCTTGATGGCGGAAGGCACGTGGGGTGGGCTCCGGAGGGTCTGCGAATGTTCTGTTTCCTGGGCTGGGTGCTGGTCACACAGGTGTAAAAACTCCTTGAATGGGATACTTCTGACATAGACAATTTTAAGTACAGTAAGTTCTCACTTAACATCATTTAGGTTCTGAGACTTTGAGCAAAATAACATAGAACAAAACCAGTTTTACCACAGGTGAATTGATATAAACAAGAGAGTTCAGTCCAACAGCATCTCATTAATGTTATAATGAACTGATGTTAACCGAGGACCTGCTGTATTCATATATGGTTATATTATATGGAAATGTAATATGAATACAGCGAAACCCCAGTCTTTTACCTCTGACATAAGGCCCAAACCCTCCCTCCCTTTCTTTCTTTCTTTCTTTCTTTCTTTCTTTCTTTCTTTCTTTCTTTCTTTCTTTCTTTCTTTCTTTCTTTCTTTCTTTCTTTCTTTCTTTCTTCCTTCCTTCCTTCCTTCCTTCCTTCCTTCCTTCCTTTCTTTCTTTCTTTCCTTTCTCTCTCTCTCTCTCTCTCTCTCTCTCTCTCTCTCTCTCTCTCTCTCCTTCCTTTCTTTCGCTCTCTTTCTTTCTTTCTTTGTTGGCTCACTCCGACAACACAGATCAATCAATCACTTACTACGTCTGTAGCAGGAACGGAACTAGGTTGCTTGTGACGCAAAGGTGCAAGCAGCCGACACGGTCCTCTTCGCACGGGGCTTTCTGTCCAGAGGCAAAGGAAAGGTGTAAACATGGGACAGATGCACAGCCACTGTATTAAATAAGCTCAGTGTGGGACCTGCTGGGGCATGTAAATCCAACCATGCAAATTTCTGTCTCCACTGGTTCCTTTGATAGGATGAAGAGATTTAGGAGGCAGAAGAGTTGCAACGACACTTGGTAAGACTGTAGATCACGTTAAGGCTACATTAGAAATATAAGGTAGCTTCCTCTGTTCACTGTCAACCAGCTCAGAGAAGGGGTCAGCTTTCCCTTTCCTTGTTCGCCTCTGTGACAGATGCTGACCTCCCCCTGGCATCTGTGGAGCAGACAAGTGTTAGAGCTTGGAGTTCAGCAGACGAAAGGGGAACCCACAGCAGCAGAGACGAGTTCCATTCATTAGGACGTAGTCCAGAATTTACTTACTTTGTTTGGTTATCAAAATAAGGGAGTGAGTCAGTGAGTGGTTGAATGGATGAATGAATAATGTCACGCCTCACAACAGTGCATTTGTCATCCCTGGGGAAGCTCACATCCAGAAAACAAAAGAACATGATGTCTCCTTTATTCACCCCAATGCCACTAGTACATGAGAGGGGAGGGACAGCAGACGGAAGCGGAACTGGATTCTGAGCCAGCAGTACCAATCGGCTGGCTTCATTTCTAGGGGTTTCCTCTGTAGGTACAAACGAACTGACCTAAACTCTAGGCTAGACGCCCCTTCAAGCCCAGGAGAAACCTCGGTGAAGGCTCCCCTGCCTTTCCAGAGGTCAAGGCAGATCCCCTCTCATCGTCATGCCTCCAGCTGTCAGCCCCAATTGAATCTCCCCGAGCACAGCTGATGTCCCTTTTTGGCCGCAGGACAGGGGTCAGGAATAAATGCTGCGCACGGACGGGAAATGCGTGCCTTGAGCTGAGCACAGAAGGGCTGACCTCTCAACTCTTAGCTGCATTTCTGACATTGTCGGGAGGGTTGGCTGGAAAGCCTTAGAGTTTCTGGATGTAAAAGGAGGAGAAGTGTTTTAGAAAAACACTAATATTCAAGTTCAATATAATGGAGGCTATTTGAAATCCAGCTGGAAATGCCAGGGCAGTGGCCACTCCTCAGCTGGAAATGGAGGAAGGACGCTTCCACCCGGACTGGGATTGGGAACTGGACTGATCCTGGTCTCGTTTCCTGCCCCCACCTTCCCTTCATCTTCTCCTTCCATCCTTCAGAATTTATCAGGCGGCCCCTATGGGCCACGCCCTACCCTGAATTTGAGGACCATAGATGAGTATGACATTACAAAGCCTTCCTGAGTTTTTCTCCTTTTTTTTTAAAAAAAAGTTTACTCTACAAATGTTTATTGAGCACCTAATTTGCTCCAATCTCTGAGTAGAGATGAACTATAGTTCCTCCTTCTGAGTTTATACTTGATTATGTTTTTCACTTGCTCACTCACCAAGCAGTTTTTGGGCACCTACAATATGCCAGGGACAGCTGCTGGGATACCAAGGTGGACAAAACATGGCCTCTGTCTTGATGGGGCTAAAGGATTAGACCAGGGGTGTCAATCTCATTTTCACGGGGGGGGGGGACGGGGCGGGGAGCCACATCAGCCCTTCAAAGGGCCAAATGTATTAGGACTGTATAAATGTAACTGCTCCTTAACAGTTCGGTGAGAGCTCAGCATTGCCGCCAGGTAGAAACAAAGTGCTGAGCCACATAAAACCAGGTGGAGGGCCGGGTTCAGCCCTTGGGCCTTGTGTTTGCCACCTGTGGATTAGACAGTGTTGTATTTGTCTCCTGGGGCTGTGGTAACAAAGTGCCACCAACTCACTGGCATCATAGAAGTGTATTGTCTTGTAATTCTGGAGGCCCCAAGTCAGGTGCTGCTGTTTTCTCCATTGTGAGGACAGGCTGGGGGAGATTTGGAGACTCTGTAAGGCCACAGTGCTGATAAATGGCCGAAGTGGAATTCAGTTGCCCTGGAGCCTGGAACTCCCACTTTTACTCTCTGCTTGTTATTATGTCTTCCCCAGGCTCTAAGAAAAGCCTTTGAAAGGTAACTACCCCTGCCCCCCCTCTCACCCCCAATCTCAAAGCTTTGGGATTATTGTACAGTCAGCTCAGCTTTCCAGGAGGCATTTAACTCCTCTGACCACTGCCTCTCTCTAAAAACCCCATTTTCTTTGGACTTTGTGGAGTGCCCCCCCCCCCCGTTTCTTCCTGTGAATCCGCCCTCTTTCTCAGTCTCAAGCAGGGCGCCCCCTGCTCCAGCCAACGTCAGGTGTTGTTGAAGACCTCCTGTGTGCTGACTCCTTCCAGATTATGCCTGTCAGTCCTCCTGTCCTCTGAGCTCCAGACGGGAGCATCCCAAATGCCTAATTCCTATCTCCATTTGGAAGTCTCGCAGGCACCTCGGACAGTAAAGCCAACATGGATTTTTTTCCCAACATCTCCTTCATAAGATGCTATGCCTCTGCCTGAAACCCATTAGTGCTCCCAGGGCCCCTGCCCGTGGTACGTGGAATGAAGTCCAGGTCCCTTCCTATGGCCTGCAAAGGCCAGCGTGACGTAGATCCCACACCCTGTGGGCCCCCAGCCCATTCCCTCAAAGGGTTCCGCCGCTGG
Organism: Artibeus jamaicensis; assembly: GCF_021234435.1. Lineage (NCBI taxonomy): Eukaryota > Metazoa > Chordata > Mammalia > Chiroptera > Phyllostomidae > Artibeus > Artibeus jamaicensis. Next base: position 6,530,831 of record NW_026522059.1, read on the forward strand.
CCTCTCTGGTCCCAGCACTCGGCCTCATGCTGTTTTGCTGCCTGCAGGGTCCCTCTTCCTGCACCTCCTGTTCCCCAAGCCCCTGCCCTTCCCTGAGTGGCAGCCCTTATCCTGGAGGCTCCTCAAACAGATCTTCCCTCCCCGCCCCCACCCGACCAAAGCTCCCAGTGGACAATGGTGATGACCGGTTGTCCACTAATGTCACCCTGGAGCCCTGCATGGAGCCTGGCACGTAGTGGATGCTCAGTCAATAGGTTGAAATCAAATCAGTGGCCCCTGCTAAGCTCATCATGAACATAAAATGCCAGTGCTGTGCATGTTACTTGTGGGAGAACCCTTTCCCAGGGGAGGCAATCCTAACAGGTGTACACAAGGGACTGAAAAGTGGGTGGAGATGAATAACCAAACTCATGGGTACTGGTTGTCACAACGATGGTTACCAGAGGGGGAGGGGGAGGGGGAGGGAGAGAGGGCAAAGTGGGTAAAGGAGGTCAGGTGTCTGGTGATGGACCGAAACTAGACTTTGGGTGTATGCAATAGCAAATCATAATGCTGTATAACAGAAACGTGTATAATTTTGTTAACCAACATTATGTCAGTTAAAAAAAGACAGACAGAAAGAAACAATTGGGCGGGACCCGGGCTTTCTGACCTACCTCGGTCTCTGCTTTCACATTTCTCCTTGCTGGGTTATCCAAGGTGTGAGCGCTCACAAAGAGAGTCCTGGGGAAACAGCAGCCCCGGAGACCCTGTTCCTGTTAAGGCTGATTCGACTTGGGTTTACAATGGAAACTGGGAGTTAATGCCTTTTATAGAATTGAATAGAGAACAATTTTCTCTGTTAAAAAAAAAAATAGAAAGAAAGAGACGTGGAATGCTCCGTGTGGGTTACCGTCGTGCCAAAAGCTCCTGTAAAGGATTCCCTGCAAATATTTGGGGTTTGGTGCTCAAAAACAACTACGCAGGTTTCCCCGAGAGAGACTCGACAGCGACCACAGCAATGCCGTGGCTTCCGAAGTGAGGGTGCGCTTGCCGCAGGGGAGGGGAGGATGCCGGCGCTGGCTGAGGTTTACAGAGCCGTTGCAGACAGGTCATTAGCCTGACCGGCTGCCGTGCGCCCCGCCGAGCTCCTCCTTGCGCCGCCTCTTCATCAGCAACACGCAATCGACTGTGACGTTCCCGGCCCCACACCCTGGCCGAGGCGTGGGCTCCTGGCTGCTCCTCCAGGGTGAGTTATGGCCATCAGACGTTTCCCAACACCGGGCATCTGGTGAGGGAGGAGATTGGAAGGGGCGTTTTCACCAGGAGATCCGTGGGAGACTGTGCGTCTACTGTGGGTAAGGCTCTGTGCTCAGGCCTGCGGCCTGCGTGGTGGCTGGTGCCGCGGCAGAGGCTGCTGGGTGAATTCTCTGGTGCCCCCGCCCCCCTCCTCCGCATCACCACAGAGGAGGCGGGGTTCTCTAGGTAGGAGGAAAGGGAAGGGGACCATTATAACCCAGAATGAATGCTTGTCCGCGGTCCAAGTCATCAATTACAGAGCTTTGCTGACGGCTTTGGTATTGCATCTGAAAAGGTGTAATTTGTCCCATCCCTCTTGGGGGTCTGTCTTACACAGGGAGGAAAAGTGGTTTGTATCTTTATTTTAATCAGAGAAGACCTTCCCTGCTGGTAACGTGAGGTCATCCCATTTCACCTCAGGATGTTCCATCTGGTTTGAGTTTTCGATCGGGTTTTGGATTCCTTTATCTTATTTATTGGTATTAACGCGCCTGACGGGACCTGGAGGGGCATGATGGAAAGTCGGGGTCCCTTCCTAGGGACCCAAATGAAGTAGAGATGAGTGTGGCCTGTGCATAAGGGGCCATCTCCCCCACGAGCTGGGAGAAGGGCTGGTGGCCTGCCCTGGAGGAGTGTCAGGAAACATGGGTGCACCCACGGTACCCAGACTGATGGAGAGATTGGGCCGGTCCTTTCACTTCTCCAGGATGCTGTGCTGCGTCATTGGGGCATCTTTCCATGGCAAGCAGGGGAACAGAAAGAAAAGTCTAAGGGCAGATCTGGATTCAGGCACTCCTAGGTCACCCGGACTCAGTCCCCTTTGTCTGTGATGGAACCACATATGTAAATGTGGAGACCCACCCATCTCACACCTCCTTGCTCTGTGACCTTGGGCAAGCCACTCACCCCGGTGAGCACCGGTTTCCTCCTGCAGTGAGGACTACAGGACCCAGTTCAGGGAAGCACCTAGCACAGTGCCTGGTGCACAGCGGTCCCTCTCGGCTCCACCCTTCTCTCAGCTGGCTTCCTCCCCTTACTGGCTCCTGGCTTCACATCCACTGTAAAGCGACTTTCTCTTTCCTAAAAGCAGTCAGGAATATGGACATAGGCCTCAGGGTCCCTGGCTCCGGGCACCTGCCACCAGCAGGCACATGCTACCAGCCAGGAAGTTATCCCCGAGGTGGCTGGAGCTTGGGGAGCCCCTCGGGGGAGAGGTCTGAGAAGCAAGCAGCCTGTCTGTCAGGTCGGACGAGGGTGGGATGTTATTTCCAGGGGAAGGTAGAAAAAAGAGCCCGGAAACCCTTGTTTCATGAGGGGGTTTACTTAGGGTGGCAATTACTGTGTCGGCCACATACAACAAGCTCTTCCATGCCTCTGTGCCTTTGCACATGCTGTTCCCTCTGCCAGGGATGCCATACCCAGCCCGCACACTCCCATTCATCCCCCTAGACCCAGCTCTTCCCTTGTGGCCCTCCCTGGCTAAAGTAGCCAGCGCCACTGCCCGCCCCAGTCCCTTCCCCTGTCAGCAATTGCCTTTCTGTTTTGAAACAAGCATCTGTGGGGTGATTGATGGCCCTCTGTGTTGGGAATACAGAGGAGGAGAAATCCCAGTGCCCGCGTCAAAATTAGATTCTTTCTCTCTGCTGTTTCTGCACTATCCGAACAGTTTATTCACTTACTCAACGAATATTGTTAAGCACCTTCTCTTTGCCAGGCATTGCTGTAGAGCTGGGGATTCAGTGGATAGTGGAAAGACAGTAAAATCATTAATTATAGTCGTCTCGACTTACCCTCGGGGGTATGTTCCAAGATGCCCAGAGGGTGCCTGAAACTCTGGAGCGTACTGAACTTCATAAGTACTGTGTTTCCTTTTCCTACACATACGTACACACATACGTGCATGTACACATGCGTATGATAAAGTTTAATTTCTAAATCAGGCACAGTAGGAGAGTGACAACAATAATAAAATAGAGTCATTATAACGATATGCTGTAATAAAAGCTATGCGAATGTGGGTTCTCTCTTTCAAAAGAGCTCCTTGTACTGTCCTCATCTTTCTCGAGATGACGTGAGATGATGAGGTGAAGGGAGGGGCTCAGAAGGGGGCCCAACTTCAGGCCCCTGCGTTTTTCACTTCGGGAATTTTCCACTGAATAGTTTCAGTTGCCCACAGGTAACTGAAACTGTGGAAAGCAAAACTGTGGGTAACTGGTGAGGACTATCAATGGCAACAAGAAAAGATACTTAACGATGGTGTGTAACTTAACACCATAAACAAAGGTAAAGACTGGCGGAGGGGAGGGGAGTTGTGGGAGGGGGCTGGGTGGAGGAGGGGAGGCACGGGGAAGTGCAAACTGGGAGTGACAGAACGGGGACGTAAGGTAGGCACAGGGGACGGAGTCAGTCATAACCACGTGTGGCGCCAGGTGGGTGCCACACTTAATCAGGGGCATCGCTTCATAAATTATGTAAATGTCTAATCACTATGCCGTACACCTGAAACTAATATAAAATAATCTCGTAGGTCAACTGTAATTGGGAATTAAGAACAAAATTAAATGTAAAAAGCGGAAGTAACACTAAATAAAGGGAAAGGGAGACCAAGAGACTTGGGAGCGGGTGGGGCATGCGAGGAGGCTGATGGAGAGAAGCGCGAAGATGTCTGGGTGCAGGGCGTTCCAGGTGGGAGCAGGTGCAGCGGTGACAGGTGTCAGGAGTGGCACGGAGCAGAGCTTGGGGGGGAAGGGGCCGGGGCCAGTCTGGGTAAGGCCTGAAGACCCTGTGAGGCCCTGTGTCAGAGGGGAGCTGGTCGCTGGGCACCCACCTAGTGTCCGGAGTGTTGGAAAGGTGCCTTGGCCTGTATTCCAAGTGCCTGGGGAAGCTGTTGTTTAAGTCCTTGTCTGGCCTTGAGTCATTGGTGCCCCAACACTGCTTCTGGTCCAGCAGCCACTGGCCACAAGTGGCCACCAGAGATGGAAGCGTCGCTGGTCTGAACTGAGATGCCCCGTGAGTATAAGATCAGACAGTTCCAAAAACTTTGTCTGAAAAATAAGGGGTATCAACTGTGCTATTCATAAGTCTTCTGTTGATCACATGTTGAAATGGTGATATTTTGGAAATATCAAGTTAAATGACACTAAAACAAATTTTACTTTTTTTAATACAGTGACTGAAAATGTACAACCATTTCCCACCCATGTACCTGGGATCATTCCCTTCCCTCCTCGTCTCAGGCTCTGCTTCTGGGGGACTTGGCCTGAGATGAGGAGGAGACAGAGAGGAATCACCCGTCCAGCACATCACTGGGTACAGGTGTGGGGGTGGGTGGCAGGGGAATGGGTTCCTTGGCCAGCCTTCTCCAGCCTTTGGACCTCTGAGCCAGAGGACAAGGAACAAGGCCACGGTGCCAGGCATGGGGCGTAGCGTCTGGCTGGTCCACGTGCTTCCAGCTGCCACACCCAGAGCGACAGGTGAGTCAGCAGCTGAGTCAGAGGACAGAGCTGCCCAGAGGAGCCCATCTGGTCCTGGCAGTGGGTCCCAGGAGTATGTCACAGCTGGAGGGAGGAGGGAGTGTGTATGGGTGCAGTGTCTTTTTCTAACACTATCCTCGACCCCAGGTGACTTTCCAACTCTCGGACAGCAGGTGGGTGTGTGGCCATCCATTCACTTCTGACGCTAACTCCCCAGAGTGAGCACAGACCCCACAGTTAGGGGCTCGTGCCCCTGGACTGCTCCTGCTTCAGATGCCAGCCCCAAGTCTCAGGGGTACTTCTGATCGACAGGCTATAAATTGGGAGGTTTCCAGAACTCTCTCACGTTCAGTAATTTGTCAAAACGTACATAGGGCGAGGTATTCAGTGGGGGTGTGCACAGGCTTCCATGACCTTCCTGGGTCGCTGTCCCCCAGCATGTTGACCTGGTCACTGACCTAGAACCTCCCCATTGCTGTTGTTTAGGGGTTTTATGGAGGTTTCATTGCATAGGTTCGATTGAGTAAATCATTGGCCATCGGTGATGGAGCTTCAACCCCTCTTCCCTCCCTGGGGGTCTCTGGTCATCATCATGAGGCTGTTTAGTCTTCTACCTGGGAGTCATCTCACTAGCATGCAAAAGACCCCCTTGCCATCTGCAGGTTTTAAGGGTGTTAGGAGCTCTGTGCCAGGAACCAGGGACAAAGACCAAATATATTTTTTGTTACTCTGCAGTGGGGCATAACATTAATGAGATCAGATGAGGAACACGTGGGCAGACCCGTAACTGGCAAGTTTCCCGGACCGTGGCATGTTGTATGTTGGCATGTGTATTGGAAGGAGGGAGCGAGGGAGGTGGTGGATCTCGCTGGGTAGAACTGCTCATGTGCGTGCATTCCTCAATAGGCATGCAAAGCACCTACTGTGTGCTCATGTTGTGCCCAGGTCAGGGTGAACATTGCAGCCAGATGGAAGCTTCTCAGCATCAAATCTGTTCATGACTGCTGACAGCTTTGAAGCTCAATTTGCTTTTAAGGCAAAGACCAACCCCTTGGCATGACGTCCAAGGCCTTCCCTGGCAGCCCTTGCCTTTCTCTCTCTCTGTCTTTGGCCCCGATTCCTCCCAGCATGTGCTCTTCACACTCATTGCATGGAGCAGTTTGCAGGGCCCTACATTAGATGCACCTGTCAGACCTCCACCCACTTGTACTTGCTGGTCCTTCTCCCTAGAACACCCTTTGCCAGCTAGTTGACTTGCTCACTCCTCCTGCAGGAGGCAGCTCAGCATCACCTCCTCCAGGCAGTCCATCCAGATTCGACTATTGCCCTGTCGCTTCTCCATGTCCCCTGTTTATTTCTCCTAGCACTTCAGTCATTCAACAATTATATATTTGGCACTTGCTACGTTGAAGAGACTGTACAGTTAACTCTAAGAATCCCTCCACTATCTATCAGCATTGATGAAGTGCAAGAGCTAACCAACTACATGTATTATGTCACTCAATTCTCATGCTGCTCTGTGGAATAGGTACCAGTATTGACCCCACTTTTCAGAGGTGGAAACTGAGGGTTATAGAGGTTAACAGAGATAGTAAGTGATGGACCAGGATACACAGCCCAAGCAGTCCGACCCCAGAGCTCTTGTACTTCATTGGGAAAATGCTTTATTGCATTATCCTGCAATTCTCTGTTTACTTTGCCCCCCAGATCAGTCTGGGTCCCAGCAGGATGCAGGTGGCACACTCAAAATAGGATAACTGGAGCAGAGTTTAATAAAGGACTCACTCACACAAGAGGTGTGGGCAAGGGGTCAGGAAACCACATGGCATGGTGGGACACTAGGTTTCTCCTTAGAGAAGCTACTTTAATCTGTTTAGCTTCTCCCTACTTAAGATTGGTTGCTATTAGTCTGCCTTTGTCACGAAATACGTTATGTTGGAATCAACCTTGGCAAAGCTCTGAAAGCTCCAGGGACAGAGTTACCATTGGGTTCAGGAATGTGGCTATTTTCTGGCTAGAAGAGGTAGCTCTTTTTTGGAATCACTGAATGTAAAACATAGCTTGGGCCAAATGTGTGTGTGTGTGTGTATGTGTGTGTGTGTGAGTTACCATGTATATATGTTTTTATACTCTGCTGAATTCCTTAAAGAATAGGGCAAATTGCATTATAAAACATAAAATCAGTGGAAAAATACATGCATACAAATCAAAACCACAAGTATTCTGAAATATCAGTACTAAGGGTGGAAGTGTAGCTGTGTATACCTCAGGATCTTACAGAGTTGTTACTTTGAAACTACAGATTTCTTCCTGAGCTTTTTATGCATGGATACACAGTACTTTTATGAACATTATTGTATGTGTCTTTTGGTGACCATATGCATGCATTTCTGTTGGGTATATACCCAGGAGTGTAATTACGGGCTCACATTATTCTTTTCATCCGAATTGACATCATCAAAGCAAATAATAATTAGGATAATAGTTTCATGGAAAGCGACGAAGATTACACACAGCACAGTTTCAGTTCTTTGCATTGAGTGAACATTATGGGAGAGAGCCATTGTGTTCTCGCGTGCGTGAGCTCATTTAGTTTTCACAGTGAAGTTGCTGCCGTTCACCCCCCTGCAGACCTCAGGAGCGTTGAGCGTTTTGCCCCGTGTCACACAGCTCGTAAACGATGGTGTCAGGGTTTGATTCCAGGTCCTTCCACTCCTGATCTGGGCTCACCTTGGCCATTGATTCTTTCCTTGAGATATTGGTGTTTTCTGCAAAGCCTTTGAGCACCAAATATTTCTGATTTTAGGTTATCTTTATTGGTCCGATTGAAAACCCTTCTAAGAGACCTGCCTGTGGCAAGGTCCCTTAGAATACAGCATCATGTGCCGAACCTCCCCTGGATGAGAAAGGTCCCCACTTTGGTTGCCATCAGCTGAGCAGAATGCTTTGCCCGTATTAGCAGCCGTATATATTTAGAATTTCATTTTGTGGGGGTGTGTGTTAGCAAGTTGCTACAGTTTTTGTTGGTATTTTTCCCTTCTCGGTAGCCCTGTCTCACTATTCCCAACATAACTGCTCCAATTCAGTTTGCCAAAGGCCTAAAAACCAGCTCACCAAACTAGTTAGCATGGAGTGTAAAGTAAGAGAAAATGGGGGCCAAGTGAGAGCTGAGGGGGGTGGGTGCTCCTGTGCTTAAAATACATGTATTTGGTGCATGGGCTTTGTAGGGATGGAGTGGCTCCCTGGGGATCGGTGTGGTTCTTTACTTCCCGGTTTCTGTGCTCTAGAAGAGATGAGACAGGGTGTGTGTATGTGTGTGTGCGTGCACAGATGTGCATTATTAGGAAAGGAAAAAGTACAGTAAAAATTCCACTCCAGTTCTTGAGAAAGGAATTCTCTTTCTTCTCACTAACTTGCATGCATACACAGAATGCTGCCCATAATACACAGTAACGGTGGAATTTTTTATCTGCATTAAACATATCGGGGTCCCAGGTCTATCCATCCACACGGTGTGTGCAGAATCAGGTAGATTAAGCTACAGAATAAAACAGTGTGGGGGAAAAACTTTTCTTCCTCCAGATGTTCTAATTTGACTTCTGTCGTTGTGGTTTGAATTGTTAACCCTAAATAGAAAGAAGGATACTGAAAGAAAAGCCAGTCTCGACCCCACAGTATTGTAGCAACCTGCTGTTGAGTCATGCATGATATACAGACTAATAAATATCACATCTATCTTATGTAAACACATGAACAAACAACAAAACCGTGATTCCCTTTCACTGTGGAAAGGCCACTGCCATTTGTCTCTCTGGCAGGGAAAATAATTCTGGAATTTTAACTGATCACCCTTGAAAAATAGGGCAGAATGTTGATTTAAAAGCACAGAATTCTTTGAGCTTTATCGTCCTACTTCCTGTTTGGAATCTGCCCTGTTCCTTCTCTCTTAACCAAATTGTGCAGGGGTTGTGTAAATAAATTTGCTTCTTTAGAAATCCACTCTGGGAGCCTGCTGGCTCCTCTGTGGCTGTATTTCTGAAGCCATCCCTGAGATGACATTTAAGTGTTTCTAAGATGTATTGTCTGTACTTGGTAAATTGAGACCAGTCTTTTCAGTGATTTTATAACTTCACAAAAAAGGCCGTGGTGACTGTCCTCAGCGTAATTCAACAGGCTTCCAAGCCTCTGAATGCAGAGTCTGAACCAGAGAGGACTACAGAAGGCTGGGGAAAATGACTCTGATAGAATCCTTCAAATCTGACCACTTCTGAGATTTGCTGTTTTTTGGTTCAGTCTTAGTTGGTTCAGCCTTAGTTGGTTCAGGGTGTTCCTAGACCCAATATAAGTTAGGATTAGATTTCAACTGCATCAACAAAAATGCAAATAACATTAGCAGTTAAGGCTTTTTTCTTCTTTCTCAGACTGAAGAAGTCTGGAATGGTCCAAAGCCAGATGGTGCCTCCATGGTTATCAGGGACCCAAGCTGTTTCTATCTCTGGCTTTGCCGCCCTTGTCATCTTACCTAGTGATCCAAAATGGCTGCTGGAGCACCAGCCATCACACCCACATTACCAGCAGCAGGCTGAGAGAAGAGGGGAAGGATAAGGGGTCTTCTTCTTGCTGAATTAGTTCGAAGGCACTTAGCCAAAAAAAGTCCTACAGAGCTTACATCTCATGGGCTAGACTTAGGCACACCAGCTGCAGTGGAAGCTGAAAGATGAGGCTTTTAGTTGAACACATGACTGCCCTCAATCAACTGAGGCTCTGTTGCCTAAGAAAGGGAGACTAGGTAGAGGCAAGAGAACTAGTCGTCCCTGCCGTATCCAGCAAGGCACTGTTTCAACAAAGCCTGTAGTGTAGTAGAAAGGGCTTGAGCTCTGACATCAGATAGACTTGAATTTGAAGCCTACTTAGCTCTTCTGGTTACTACTTGCAGGACCACTTCTCTGAGCCTCAATTTCCTATCTCTGAAACAGGAGGAGAGTAATCGCTACTTTGTAGGGTTGTTGTGAGTTTTAAAGAAAACATGAATGTGAATTTCCTTGTCCACAGTAGGTACTAAATGGCAGCCATGGTAGCTGTTATTATTAATGGATGCCTTGTGCCTTAAACTGGTATTCCCATAGTGATTATTTTTAAATTGAGGTATAATTTATATAACATAAAATTTATCCTTTTACAGTGTGCAATTCAGTGGCTTTTAGTGCATTCACAAACCGGTACGACAATCACCGCAGTCTAATTCCAAAACATTGTCCTTGCTCCCCAAAGGAAATCTCCCCTCCATTGGCAGTCACTCCCTCTTCCCCTCTTCCCCCAGGTCCCGTCTCTCTGGATTTGCCTCTTCTGGACATTTCATATAAATGGAATCATACAATTTATGACCTGTGTGTCTTACACTTGGCATAATGTGTTTTCAAGTTTCCTCCAGGTTGCAGCGTGTATCCGTAATTTATTCATTTTTGTGGCTGAGTAATATTCCACTGTGTGGATGGACCATATTTTGTACATTCATTCATCTGTTGATGGCATTTGGGTTCTTCCCGGCTGTTATGAATAATGCTATTTATGAACATCCTTGTACAAGGTTTTGTGTGGATATGTGTTTTCATTTCTCTGTGGCACATGCCTAGGAGGGAAACTGCTGCATTATATGGTAACACTTTGCTTAACCTTTTGAGAAATTGCCAGATTGTTTTCGAAGGCTGCTGCTCCATTTCACATTCCCACCAGCAACGTCTGGGGGTTCCGCTTCCTCCACAGCCTCTCCAACACTTGTTCCTTTCCATCTTTCTTCTTATAGCCAACCTACTGTGTGGGAAGTGGTGTCTCCTTGGGATTTTGATGTGCATTTCTTTAATGACTAATGCTATCGAGCATCTTTTCATGGGCTTAGCCATTTTCATATCTTCCTTAGAAAGTCTTTTCAAGTCCTTTGCCCATTTTAAAAATTAGTTATTTGTCTTTTTACTGTTGAATTATAAGAGTTCATGTATTTTGGATACTAGACCCTTATCAGATGTATGATTTGCAGACATTTCCTCCCATTCCATTGTGTGTGTTATCTGACTTACTGTGTACAACAGTCCTCTCAGGTGGATGTTAGGATTCCCATTGTACAGGTGAGGCAGTGACTAGCGTATCCAGGGTAACATATCTCTAACTGTGCAGGTGACTACGGAAGCTAGAAAAGGATTAGCCAGGGCCCCTTTAGGTTTATTGATAGAAACCAATCTCAGACCAGCTTTTGCTAATACATTGGGTCGGCCAAAAAGTTCATTTAGTTTTTTCCGTACAATGGCGCTGGTAATGCTTAGTTGTCTTTAATGTCATCTAAAACAATTGTGTTAGATCGTATTGTGACAGCCGTCATATCAGCATGCATTTCAAAAAAACTTATCAAAATTGGTGAAATTTTGTGCAGCCATTTTAATATTGAAGATGGAAGAAGATAGGCAACATTTTTGTCATATTATGCTGTGTTATTTCAAGAAAGGTAAAAACACAGCTGAAAGGTAAAAAAAAAAAAAAGATTTGTGTAGTGTTTGGAGAAGGTGCTATGGCTGATCGAATGTGTCAAAAGTGGTTTGCGGAGGGGTTTGGTCCTATCGCTGTTTTGGCTACTTTGCTGCAGGGCCGTCTTACGCAGTGGAAGGTGTTTAGCAGCACCCCTGGCCTCTCCCCACCGGAAGCCAATAGAGGGAGAGAGCTGACATACTCAAAATATCCAAATCAATACAGTGATTGGGGAAAATAAAGTGTCTTTTATTTTACAGAACAAGCTAAACGGACTTTTTGGCCAACCCAAGAGAGTATAGTTGCTCATACACCCAGGGCATCCGAGGGTGGGCTGGCATCAGGCAATGGGACAGGTTCTGTAGGCCCGGCGGTCCAAGCGATGCCACCAGGACTCTCCCTTCCTGTCTCCAACACTTGCCATCTCTTGGATGGCATCCCTCTTAGGCAGGATCTCTCACGTGTGGCAACTAGGGTTACCAGTAGTTGAAGGCTTACTAAGTCCTTTGAGCCTGACCTTCTGGAGAAGAAGGACGTTGTTCTTGACTAGCATCCACGTCAGACCTCCATAGAGCTCCCCGGTTGGGAGCTCCCCGTGTTGGAGTTCAACGCCCTATCAGTGCTGCCTTCAGGAGCCTTGGAAGCTCTGACTGGACAGTCTGGGTCCAGCCCTCAGGTCGGGAATGTGGAGGCGTTACATTGACGGTGTCTAGGGAATCACACTGAGTCAGGAGGCTGTAGTTCCTGAAAGAAGGGGACGTGCAGGGCCAACAGGAAACAGAGTCCATGTCCTTCAAGGTGCGTCTGAACTGCCAAGTTCAAGATGCTGAAGTTAGTTGCGGGTAAGTGAAAGTTAATTCCCAAAACCAAGTATTAGGAGAAAAGTCAGTTGTCTCACAAAAGAAAAATGAAAGCTACTGAAAATAATTATCTCTAGATCCAGTTGCCACTGAATTCTCTGCTTGTCCACTTAAACATAGTAATTTTATAAATTAGGTTGTATTGTACTTCTAAACTGCTAAGGCCAGAGCAAAAAGACTAATTTTTTCAACAACATAAAACAAAATTTAAAACCAGGAACAGAAGCTTGATGTGTTTGTCAAAAGGTTTGCCAGCAATTTACAGTTGTTTTTTTTAATTTGAACCCCTAATGTGATTCAGAATGCTCACATCTGAGAAAGATGTTAACCAAATAGCATGTGCTAAGAAAACTCTGTAGTGAGTGGGCAGTTTTCCTTTTGCAAATGGAGCAATGCCCCACATTTGACATAATGACAGAAATATTGTTACAGTACAGCTCATTGTAGATTCAAATATGTTTGCAGGTGAAAGCATGTTTTTGAAAGGCACCAAGTGGGCACTGTGATACGTATAACATAGGGGACACCTCCTAGGGGTCCAGAACTGGTGACCTCCAGACTGTTCTTGGCCCACAAGTAGCTCTTGAGGCAGCGCTGGGGGCCCCATGGTGTTTGGGGTCCGTTGTAACACTGAGGTCCAAGGAGAATTCACCGAACACCAGGATGTCAGTGCTCTAGAACCTCAGAGAGCTTCTGTCCGAGGCCCTGGTTCTCACTACAGGGAAGATTAAGATGAAGGGGGTGAGCTCGCTAGCACCCTGTGTTCCAGCTCAGTGCTGAAGTCACAGACGGCTGCCATTAATAAAAGTGGTCTTACTGACTCGTGTTTCAGATGATTGGCAGTTTTGAAAAATACTCATACAAAAAGGTTCAACTGGGATTTGGGCAAATCAGAGGGATATCCATGTGAGGAATAATCTTTTATTGGACTTGACACCTATAGGTACACATTTGTTCTGTTTGAATCCTTCCAGCACTTCATGAGTTGTGCTGAAAACTTGTGTCTCTGCCTACATGTGAGGACAGGGGCTGTGTCCTGTGCATCTTTTTGGCTTCTGAAGAGTCTAGCATGGGACCTGTTTACAACACACATAGTAATATTAGGAACTAACATTTATTGATTATTTCCTATATACCAGACACTGTGCTAAGCATCTTGCATTGATTATTTCCTTTATACCTTACAACAACTTGTAAGAGTGAGATCTTCTCATTATCCTCCTTTTAAAGGTAAAGAAACTGGCATTAAGTAACTTGCCTAAAGTTAACAGTCCCTATTAAGTGGCTGAGCTGGGATTTGAACCTGGGTAATCTGAATCCAGATGGCATACTCTTAACCCCTGGAAAGGTTAAAGTCCTGCTTAGTAACTGTGGGATGGAACTGAACCGATGGGTTCCAGCCTAACCTCTAACCCCCTGTGGAATGTCCTCGGGGACCAGGAGGTGATGCTCTCCTATCTGAAAATGCCCAAGGGGTGAAGAACTTGCCAGTCAGGAGAGGACAGTGGACTTGGCCTTAAGGAGAAACCTCACCTACGTTCTGCTGTGTGTTGCAGAGCTGCTGGGGGTGGGGGCAGGGTGGATTGTTCACGAAAATGGCACTTGCCACTGATAAGGTCACAAAACATCTCTACCCTTGTTTCTCCTGACTCGTGCCTTTTATAAAGGGGCTCTCGAGGAAGGGAGCAGGGTGGGATGGAGGCCTTAGCCTGTCTGTCCACCGACACTGATGGCCCCTAGCTCCCCGGCTTCATTGGTCCTGGAGAGCAGGAAAGAAGGGAACGAGACAAGAGAATGGAAGAGGAGGTAGGAGTGCTACCCTGGATTCAGTGTACTCACAGCCTTCTTGCTCAAAACCAGGGCCACCAGTTAGGTGAGCCTGCGCCAAATTTTACATGGTCGCAGTTTTTAGATAGCAGGCAAATGTCTGTGCTCATCCTTTGACACCATGATGTAGAGCCCAGCATGATCCTTCTGAAACGGGACTGTCAGGTGTTTTCCTGAAGGCAAGATCTTCAGTCCCTTCCAAGGAGCGTAACTGGGAAAGGGGAAAGATTGGGACACCCCTTGGGGACCAGGATAACTGGGACCCCGCCCTGGTTCCCCACAAATCTGCCAGGGGCTGCTGTGCAAGCCATTCAGCCATTTGAGAGTCAGTTTCCTCATCTGAACAATGAAAGGGGGGAACACCACATTACGCTTGAAAATCTTTCTGACCCTGGTAGTTTATGATGGATGGTGGAAGAGACTAATAACCAGGGTTCGTCTTTCTAGTTCTCCTCCCCCAGTTCCTCTTGCACTCCTCTCCCTATAAACGTTCATTCGTTTGTTCGTTCATTCTTCCTTCCATCTATTCAATAGTGATTTCTTAGGCACCTGGGACTCTGGGCCACTAACACTGATGGACAATCCCCTGGTCTCAAAGAGCTCACAGTTGAATTGGAGAAATATAAGTATTTGGAAGGTGGTACCATGAAAAAGGGCCATGCAATAGGCATGTTCTCTGTCTTGGGAGCACAGAAGTGGGCACGGCTATGGGTAATAATTACACTGAAGCCAAACTCATCAAAAAGACAAAAGAAACCTGTATGTTCTATAAGTCCTTCTCATTTTTCAGATTAGTGTTTCTTTTTTAGCAACAAACTAAGATTGAAAGCCCCTCACTCCAGCAGACTGCAAACTTTTAGGAGTCCCAGGTCACACCATACTTTTTCTTCACTGGAGGTTGTTTTACTTATGTTGGAAATGATGTAGCTCATAAAAGGGAGTTGGTTCAACCCAAGTCACATTCACTGGGGGCTCTCAGGGGACCTGTACTGGGCAGTGCCTTCTGTGGGAAAGGAGAAGCCTGCATGGTTGGGATTCAGACTGGCTGTGAATAGTAGGCCTGCACTTAGTAGCTGCTGACTGAGTAGACTGTGCATGTCTGAATTCCCTCGGGGGAAAGCATGGTACCCCCCTGAGGCTACCTGGGAGGTTTCAGGAGACGGTGCTTGTCTGGGCCAAGCCTGGGCTCCAGGAATCTTCTGTCCGTCCCTTGGATCCTGGGGGAGGCAGGTGATACAGAGAAGGATATGATTTATTCCCCAACACCCTGGGGGTTGCACACTCTGGGACTTTCGTAGTGCAGGGAACTCAGCAGGAAGATCTGAGTTCTGAGCCGAGCGCAGCCACTCAACAGAGCTCCTTGTCACTGGGGAGGTTCTCGGTCTGTCCCTGTGTACACAAGTCTGAAGTCCCTCTGAGCAGTGCCAACATCGTCCAGTTGCTTACACAGAGTAAGAGGCTGTATTACAAACACCCCTGTGAAGATGGACTGGGGTGAAGGGGAGCACTCTCCAGGCCAGACAAGCTGGCATTGGAGTTGGGCTTGTTATAAGTTCCCCAGGAGGAAAAAAACCACATAGGCTCTAACAGAAAATTATCCTGAGGCTATGGACCCGTAATCTTATATGAGCTCGTGGCTGATTACATGGGCAGTGAAATCTGACTGGTCCGTCTCACTCTACCATCTGCCAAGGTGACCTCTAAGCTTCAGGTTTCTATCACGTGTAAAATGGGAATAATTACTTTATATGGTTGCTGCGAGTGTTAAGTGAGGTTGTGCCTGCCATGAATCAGAATAGCGCAGGGAACATAATACACAAGCAATGATTAGTGGATATTATTCTTTTAAAAGATGGAACAGTAATGTATTCCTGAGTTCATTCAGCTGATATTTTTGTTTGTTTGTTTTTTTGTTGTTGTTTTTCCAGCTGATATTTTCAGTACGAGTTGAGTATCCAGGCTTTCCCAGCTCTCTCTTTTCCATCAGTAGTAACAATCAGGGAGCAGGGAGGTGAAACTGAGTGGTTTTTGTCTCTCCAAACACACCATGTTCTCTTTACCTTCTGAGGACACTCCAGCGGTTTTACCTGGAGTATTTACATCGAGTACCTTTGGGACTAGAATAGACTGCAGGTATTATTATTGTGGGAAATTGCATGAGCGCACGTGGGAAGTACTTACACGAGGCACGTGAAAACGGTGGTCTAGCCCAGGTCAAATATAGCAATAGAAGTCTTGACAGTAAGATGCGTGGAATCAGGTTCATCCTGGCCTCCTCCTGCCCCCCGCAGCCCTTTTCGTTCTTCTGTGACTTCATTAAGATGATAGAAAATGAATTCGTACATTCTCAGGTGAAATAAGAAAATGAGAATCCTTTCTCTGGTTGCCTGGGTTGGGAAACATCTCTAACAGAGAAGCTCAACATGAGGTATAGTCAGGAGACCGAGTGCGCAGGTGGTGAGAAAGCCCTGGATTTAATCTGCCCAGCTCTGGGACACTCACCTGCAGGGAAACCTCACCGTGTCTCAGTTCCCACTGTCGCAATATTCCCATTTCAGGACTGTCCCGTGACTGAATTCAGACACTGCATACACGACAGGCTGTGCAGTGCCTGGCCCGGGGTCGGAGCAAAGAAAGTTGGATCCTATACCTCAGTAGCCTAACATTTCTCTCTGGTAAATTTGGGATAATTATACTCACTGCACGAAATTGTCCTGAAGTTTAAAGGGGAATATGTGTGTCCAAAATCTATACTTAGCATGATGTTTATTTGTGGCGGATCTCACTAAAAATTTTTTGTAAGGAATATGAGAATTTATATCTCCAGATAAAGTTGTCAATATCTCATAGTATCTGGAAGCTGCTGTCTACCCTGCTAATTAGCACTTTATGTGCCTAGGCCCATTGAATTCTCAGAGATACTTACTATTTACTGCCCCCACTTGGCAGATTAAAAAACTGAGGCTCAGAGACGTAATTCACTTTAACAAGGTCTGATAGCCTAGAGAAGTTAATTGCTTTAACAATCGATCTCTAAAAACCACAACATGGCAGAGACGTGAGCCTGTCTTTCTCATAATGAGTCAGCCTGTAACTCATGCTCCTGCGAAATAAATGTCTTTCTATCCTTCAGGAGTTGCCTTGCTCGGAATAGCCTTCTATACAAGAATGATGTTCTCTGAAAATGAGGCTTTTATGTTATGGCCTCAGCTCACTTCTGGTCTCAATTAGAGTTTATCCTGTTTCTCTAGATAACTGCTTATTTACTTCCCAAATCCATAACCATTACTAATGGATCTGCCTCACAAAGGATCTTTACAAGAATAAATGAGGTCTCTGAAGATGAGTCCCAAATTCGGGATCCCAAACATGGGGGATTGCTGTGCAGCCTTCCCCTCCACCTCATCTTCCTCCTCCAGGTGACTAGTTTAGAGACATACCAGAGTCCTGGAATGCAGGGACATGTATTTATAGTCACATTTCTCATAAAAAGGGAGTTCAAAGGGAACTAACACCGATTGATTACTCACTGTACATCAACTGTGTTATCCACATCTTATCATTTTATTTCACATAACAACCTGTAGCATAGTTTTATTATTACCCTAATTCTGCAGATGAGAAAGCAAGGCTAATAGAGACAGACTAGAGATTCAAACCCACATCTCCATCACACAAAGCATCTTCTCCGCCTACACTACCCATTGTCCTGTCCCAATGAAGGCATGGGGACCCTTTGATGAATGCTGTGATTCCATCCCATCATCTTGGGGTGCTGGCGAGCACTGTTGATGAGAGCACCAATAACTCCTTGGTTTCTCGCAGAGTTCCCCAAACTCCACCCCGACTCTCCACCTCTGGTGCGTTGTCAGCCATCTTGCAGACCTAACTCCTCTGGTGGTTGGGCAGATGGGTGGGAGTGATAGCCACAACTGCAAATATAACTGAGCCAATTCCTGAGGACAGTGGGGTCAGTAGTGCCACCACTGTCCCTGAGGATAGGCCACCACTGTTCTCACTGCCTCTTTTTAAGGAGGTAAAAAACACCCCACAAGGACCACTGTCAGCAGTGCTCAGAGTAAGAAACTGACCTGAGGAGTCCAACGGTGCTGGATAGTCTTTGATGGGGACGATGACGATAAGATGAGCCCACCTTATACAACACTGGCACACACAAGTGTGAGGGTGCGTGTGTGTGCATGTGCATGTGTGATTCCTGGCTCTGGAAAGGATGATATGTATTTCTCAGCAGCTCCACACACAAAAATCCAGCGTTTTAAGTTCCGCCCAAATCAGAGTCTATTCACTTGCAGATATCCAGGAATGGTTTTCAGGGTACTTGAGAAAATGAGAGGTGCAGATGGTCTGCGCTGGGGCATGGTTTCAAATTTAAAGAGGGTGACGGCCCATGAACCCATCATGGTTCATGAAACGGTGTGAACCTTTAAAGCTCTAACTGCAGACCAGTGTGAGGAGGTGCATTCTTACCGGGGCACAGTATCACATTGTTCACACGTTCCTTTCTTTGCCCGAGGATATGGAGAGAAGGAGCAGATATATAAAATAATCTTCAAATGAAAGTGAAACACCAATTAATGACAGCAAGGTTGGGCTCTCCTGTGAATTCAGTCAAAAAAGAAATCCCTGGCTGTTTACCACCGCAATCAGCTTGGCCTGCAATGATCTTTCTTCCTTGTATCTGTAGAGCTGAGGGTATACACAGACTCAGCTGCAGCGGGAAGAGATCTGTGTAGTCCTTTTGACACATCCCCCCTTTATTTTACAATGGAACCAAGGCCCAATGTGACAGCATCAATTATTAGGAGAGAAAGCTCTGGAACTCATGGCTTCTAGAATTGAAGCAGTCATTCATTGACTCTGGGCTTTTAATAACAGCTCATAGTTATTGAGGCATAGTATAGCTTTTCCTATAAGCCATACATATAGGGTAGAAGGGGAGGTATCAGCCCAGCAGAGGTGACAGGCATTAAATGACAACTTGGAATAGAGGGAAGAAAAGAATAAATGCAAAGTTGACATCTAAATTGATTTGCAGCCTAGAGGAAAGCTCTCGGAGTGGATGGAGGTATAAGTGTTGGTTGTTGCGCTCTCAGCTGCTCCGTGGCCTAGCATGGGGTTACTGAGGCTCAGAGAACTTAACTAGCCCACACTGATAGGGGCTGCATTTCCTCCAAGTCACTGAACCTTCCACATGCAGGATGACCTTGTCACACAAAATGCTTCAAACTCTCAGAATGGCTTTCCTGTACACAGAGCACTTTCTCATCATTATCATGTAACAACCTCATGGGGATGGTGCTCTTATCTTTGCTCTTCATGTGAGGCAACTGAAGGCTAAGATCCCTTAAGCCCACCGAATATCAATGGGATTCAGCCTATTCTTTTTTCTGCTAAAGATGTCACCTTGTCATAGGGGCCTTCTCTGGACATTCCTTCTGCCTCCATCACTTTCTTACTTTATATATAGTCCCGTCTATCTGATGTATTTGCTGGCTGGCTCATGCCCTACTAGAAGGTACACTCACCAGAGCAGGGGCATGGTCACTATGGAATCTCCATAGCCGTTGGTACTGGTACATTATTTGTTGACAGTAAGTGAACTCATGCATTTTCATTTCACAACCACTTGGCTACTTACTTATCTGCCCCAAGCCCAATGCAAAGACAAGTTCCCTTACCTTGACATGCTGTTGTAGTTGGGGTTAAAGACCAGAGGATACAGGTAACCTTTCAAGATAGCAGGGACTCAATGCTGTCATAGGCCACAGGGCCAGCAGTCCGCCCTCAGGGGGCGCATTTGGGTGCTAAGCTTTGAGGTGGCTGTGGAAGGCTCCTGCCAGCTCCAATTCAGGAGCCAATCTTGTGTTGTTTCCCAAGTGCTTAGGTTTTGTTTTTCTTTTTAAACTAACTTTATCCACAATCAATGGTGAGAAATTAAATGGATTCTTTGGACTAAGTAGACTGAGCTAGTAGGAAAAATAGACATCTGCCGGGGCCGAGGGATGAGCAATCTGTTGGTACATTTCCGCGGAAATTTGGCATCTGCTTAGCGTTGTACACCATTTGCACCTCGGGAAACGCATCTTACAGCCCCTGACCCTGGTCTTTCCTCCGGGTTAAAAAAAATCGGCCATGAAAGATTAGAAAGCTGTAAAAAATAAAAACCCTTTCGTTTGTTTTCAATTAGCGTTTTAGCGACTTACGCGAACTGCACACAGACTAGCCTTCCAGTGGCGGTGAGCGCCCCGCAAAGGGAATGTAGGCGGGAGCGGGGCGAGCAAGCAGCTGCAAGCCTGGGCAAGGGTCTGGCTCCTCGCTCCGGTCCCCCGGCCGCCCCGCGCCCCTCACAGCAGGAGGCGACTCTCCACGCTCGTTTCCTGCACCCACATCGGACTCAGAAAGAACGCGTACAACTTTTTTTGGTCCCCCTTCTCGCCAAACGCTGGCGTAAGGAGCTCGCTGCAGTCTGTGCTCTGGGGGCGGCCCCCGCCCCGCGCTGGAGTCAGAACGCGGCCTGGGAGGCGGAGCGGGGGCGGGGGCGGGGCCGCGGGCGGCGGGGGCGGGGCGGGGGCCGCAGCGGAGGGGGGGGCGGTGGCGCGTGCGCAGAGCACTTCCTTGTTTGTTCCCGTGACCGTAGCCGGAGCGCCGCCGCCCGCCGCCAGCCCGCCTGCTCGCGGGAGCGTGTGCTCAGTCAGTTGGTGTCCTCGCTGGCGCCTGTCAGAGCATCTGAGGAGGCAGCAGCCTGGCCCGATCCCTCTGCGTCGCGCCGCCCCGTCCCCTCCCCCGCCGCCGAGGAGCGGCCGCCGGCATGACCACAGGGAGGCGGGTCCCCGAGAGCCCACTGCCTCGCGCGCTGCTCGGAGTTTGAAGGGCTGCAGCCTCAAGCTTCGCCCGCCCTTTCTCCTGCCGCCGCCGCCGGGGACAGGAGCTGCGCCAGGCCGGGCGGCGGGTGGCGGGCTGCGCGGGGCGTTCATGAGCCGCCCGGCGGCCCGCGGCCCCGGGAGCCTGCGCCGTGACTCACTCCCCGCCTGTGTCTCGCCCCCCCGGCAGGATGCCGGACCAGATCTCCGTCTCCGAGTTCATCGCCGAGACCACCGAAGACTACAACTCGCCTACCACGTCCAGCTTCACCACGCGGCTGCACAACTGCAGGAACACCGTAACCCTGCTGGAGGAGGTAGGTCGAGGCCGGCGCCCCCCCGCACGCCCCTCCGGGGACCTCCCGCAGCCACTGCCCAGCAGTTGGATCACCTTGATTCTTGAGCCAGGGATGTTTGGGTCTGGGGAGCCACACCCCCTCTCGGACCCCTGGCTCCTGGCTGGACCGGGGACCTGGGATGACCAGCCCCTTGCCCCCTGTGCCAGGGGGGCGCCGACCGCCCCCCGCCCCCGAGGCTGGAGGTGGGCAGAGGACTGAGCGAGCCCCGGGCACCCGCAAGAAGAAGAGGGAAGTCTTCATCCTATCTTTCGCCCTTCCTGGGTGCTAGGCAGTCTGCTCGATGCTTTCCACATCTTTGATCCTGTTATAACCCGCGAAGTAGGTGGTGTCAGGCCACCGAGGGCAGAGCGAGGCTTAGCAACGTGGCCAAGGTCACCAGCAAGGGACAGGGAGATGGTCAGTGAATGCACTTCTCCAGGGCTTGGCCAGGCAGGTTTAGCCGCATAGGCAAGGGAACGCTGGCTGGGGCCGCCTCCACCCCAGGATTCCTACCCTCTAGTCCTGGTGTCTAAAGCCCTGAGTGCAAGGAGAGATCTGTGGGGACAGGTCCCCACCCGGCTCCCCTCGGGAGGCTTCGGTTGTGCTGGAGGCTGCTGCGCCAGCAGGACCTGCCCGCAGGGCACTCACAGCTGTGAACGGAGACCTGAGGCCCTTCTGCCTGGAAGCGCTGGCAGGGGGTGGGGGTGGGGTGCAGAAACTGCAAGAAGAACAGCTCCTATCTAGACCCTCCAGGGAACCCTTGTGAGTGTCTGGGGACAGGGCCAAGGGCATAGCGAATTCCTTTAAAATAGTAAGTGAGTTGGTGATAGGGTGGGATGAATAGGTAAGGACCCACATGCCCAAGATCTGCAGAAGCCTCTGAACCTCAGTGAAAATAGGACATCTGCCCTGGAACTTGGCACCATCTGTAAGTGCCATAAAGCACCACTCCCCTCCAAACAAGCCAAACCTATTTCAGCCGAAAAAGACAGCAGTGGGGGAAGTTCAGAAAGCAGATCTTTTTTTTTTCTTGGTGGATTATCCTGGGTTGGTGTATTTGAGGTTTGGGGAGTTCCTTCTGATGTAAGCTCACCGTGGTCTGCGCTCTTTTTATGTTGACAAGCTTGGGCTTCTGTGGGCAAACTGCTCTCGATAATGGAGTTTTAATACTTGCTCTTCAGACGTAGGTCTGGTATGCTGAAGCACAGGAATTCTAAATTTTAGGAAAGGAGAGATTTCTGTTAGTACTGGGTGTGGGGGGAGGGGGGAAGATGGTCCTTGTTGCCTGCCAGGTGCTGCAAATTAGTCTGAATGTTTTATGCTTATTGAGGATGGTTCGCAGAGTTTTTTCGAGTAACTGTTGGGTTATGGAACTAAATTTTGAAATTCATTTGGAGGAATGCCACCTAACTAGGTTCGTTTGAAAGCCAGAGAGGTAAATGGACCTTTGTCTGTGTGTTTGTTTCTGTGAACTGTCACTTTTGCACTCTCTTGAAGCTTAGTGTCCGGGATTAGATGGAGGTGCCAGGCGTTCCGCCCCATTGTGGGTCGGTCCTGCACTTCATTTTGATAAATTGGAATATGCTGATACATTTGCATCCTTTTCCTGCACTAATTGTATATGCCGTTGAAGGATGTGATACTGGTTAGACTGTGAGATCGTTTTCCTCCTAGACAGCTTCTTCAGTGCCTGCTGATAGAGCTGTCAGTTAGTTTAACTTTCCCTTTCTGCACTTGCTGATAGTGTTGCTGTGTTCTGTTTGGGTGGGGTGTGATAAGGGTAGGTAGTGGGTGATGCTCTTTGTGGCGGCACATGCCCGTATTTTGCAGCAACACCAGAGGGTCGGCTTAGAGTTGAATTATGTGCTGTTGCTCTTGGTCTTAGCGGGATGTAGCTAAATTTAAAAGCAAATGCAAGAGATGCATCTGTGTGTGTGTGTGTGTGTGTGTGTGTGTGTGTGTATGTGTGTGTGTGTAAGAGAGAGACAATATTTTGCAAGGATGGGTAGAAAAATAGACCCAATCACAATATAAATGTGATCACCTATGAACTTGAGAAGGAAATTGGAACCAGGCTAGAGATTTCACAGTGGCATGTTAAAGTACATGATAATATCCATTTTTCTCAAAAATATAACAGTAAATGTTTTACTCAGAATGGCACAGCAATTTTGTAACACTCTTTCTGAACTTGAGTACAGTACCGGTCAAGAAGTCATTGCCCCCAGTCTCTATCTTTTAACTCTTGAATCATATCCCATGAGGTTGGACTCATGAGTGATTGCCGTTTGCATAAATGTAGACTGTACCCTTTAGCTTCTTACTGATAGATAACTGTCACAGTTGAATTTTTATTTCCCCCCTAAGCTTACATATATAGTAGGGATGCATTATTACAAACATCTTCAGTGGATCAGAATTTAACTCTTAAAAAATATGAGGCTTAAGGTTATTACTCTCAAAATATAAGGAGAAGTTTCAGGGCAAACCACAAAATCTTGTTGGCATTTGCTTCACAAGTGAGATACATGGAATCTTGAAGAACATTGTGTTGTCTTGTGGTTATTCTTAGGCATAGAACTTTTGGGTACTTTTTTGGTGATGTGGAAACTCAGGAATGAATAGGAATTAATTTGGGCAGTTTGGAATTATTTCTCTAAAAAAAATCTTTTCCAGTTCTGGTAATTGAGTGTCGTCTTGTTTGTTTACTAGCTTTTTTGCTCTTTGGGTTCCTAATTAACATGCATTAAGTCTCAACTAAAAAACTGTATTAGAGCTGCGAGCGTGGAACCCGAGATTAACCCACACTTTCCCTTTTGCTCTGTCATTGGCAAAGAGTGTTGTGCTTTGCAGACACTGGTGCTTTCACTGAAATCTCTCTGTGATGAGCACTGTAGGAAATGGGGCAGAAAGACAGTAAAAGAAGCAGAGCTTCCTTCTGGGCTTCACCGTGGGGGTGAAGGGTCCCCGTGAATCAGGGAGGCAGAATGTGGCTGGCACACAATGAGTGGCTGCCTTTGGGAAGCAGGGATGGACTGGCTGCCAAGGTTTCATCCTGGTGTGTGAGTGTTTTCCAAGCAGAAAGCCAGTGTTTTGCTTATTCAGCAACCAAAGCACACTGACGTGTCTATTTTACTCGTGACCATTTGGAAGTTATGAGTAAATGACTAGGAGGCCAGGAGAAGACAGTTTTCCTGAGAAAGGAGCAAACAGGCATTCCTGGACCACTGTCAGGGGTGGGGGCAGGGGGGCGGGGGGGTGGACAGGAGAGACCCTCCATTTAAAGGATTGGTCGTTGCTTAGCGCTTGTTGAAAGGGAGACTCCAACGAAGGTTCGCTTGGTTATTTAATATTGGGCTAGCGTTTTGTCCTTGGTGCCTGTGAAGGAGGCTTGTTCTGCCCACTTTTTGAGCGGCTGCTCTGTACCAGGCCCACGTGGGCATATTGCACGCATGCTCTCCTTGAGCTCCTTCAAAGGAGCTTTAGGCGGGGAGGGACAATTGTTAGCTCCATTTTACAGAGAAGAAAATTGAGGCCTGGAGACAATTTTCTTTTACTAGCCAGGGTCACGTGGCTAGTAAGTAAATGGAGCTGGGACTTTAAATGGAGTCCAGCAGTTAAGAAAACAGACATCCCAAATGTCTCCGAAGACCTGTTTCAGTAGCTTTGTTGGAGAGCGTAGGAGGCTTCACTTTTATTGTACTTTTACTTTTGGTCTCAGGAAACAGAGGTACCTAAGCTCCTAAGTGGCTTAGTTTTTCCTCAGGTTTACATTCCAGTGAATGTGAGTTCTTAACTGCAATACTTCAAGGCACTGTTTTCCCCCCAGTGCCTTCCAATATTTGGTTATGGTTTTTCACATTCAAACGTGGGAACGTACTTGGTTGTAATCCAGGAACCGCATTTACCCAGAACACTTTTCGAGAGCACCCGCCATGTGCAGGTCACTTTGCTAGGCCGAGCTGAGGCGTCGGCGTGGTTGCTGGGTTGTGTTGTGGAGAAACTAATGGTCTCTGCGACAGAGATAAATAGGGCCGTCACTCTTAACAAGGTAGCAGGGGACAGTTCATAGGAAATAATATAGGACATTCACCCCAGCAATATGAGCAAAATCACTCACACGACCACCCAGTCAATAATATACAAGCTGTCCCGGCCCGTTCTGTGCACAGCGGCATGCCAGGCCCTGGGGCTTTGCAGCCGAGCAGCCCCGCCCTCCGGAAGCTCAACCTGAGTTTTCCGAAGGGGGCTGACGGTCAAGTGAGGGTCTTGTGTTAGAGGCTAGCCTGGCTTAGCGTGTGCAGGGGATGTGTTCAGTCCCTCCCGAAGACATAGAAATGTTTGGATGAACAAAGAACGAAGGTGTGGAGTGAAGATGATCAGAATTCATCCTTTCATAGTGACAGTAGTTCCTAGTTATTAGCGTTCCTGCCCGGTACAAGCCCTGTTCACACCGTTGGTCATCCTTACCTTCCCCCTACTTTTATCACTGACGCCCCGTTATAGCAACGACATCTTCACCCAAGGTCATACCAGCAGTCACTAGCGGATTTGGGAATTAATCCCATCTCTGTGGTGTCTCTGTTCTTGCCAGTCAGACTTCATCGGTGCTCCCTTGCTCTCTGTGTAAGTTTTACTTTTTACCCGTGTTCTATGGGGCATCATCCATGTTGATGACAGAGGTCATCAGTCACTAATGAAGTGCTTTTAGGTCCTCCCGTGTTCCTCCATGGAACGTCACACATGAGATCTCAGGGGCCAGTGCCCGAGGAATGACCTTGTTCGTTGGCTCCCAGTGCTCCAGAATGCAAGTGCATTCATTACTTCTCTTAAATGTTCAAGGCTGATGAACTCAATGGGAAGTGCTTATTTACAAAGCCGCTGCTAAACTTGGTTTCAGCCTTACTGAAAAAGGTAGTCTCGGGAAGGGTTGCTGTAGAATCTAGGCTGGTCCTGTGCATTCTTAAGGTAGAGAACATGCCTCTTGTTTGTCCCTGGTCTCGTGAAGAGAAAGCAGCAAATGGTGAACAAGCCTTCCCTTCGCTGGATGCCCTCCCTTGTCTGCCTCACATGCAACTCTGGGCTCTGTGGCCCCAGCCCTCTGACCCAGTCCAGAGATACTTAGGGTGAGTTGTTTTGGGGTTTTTTTGACATCACCAGCCAAGGTCAGTGAGTGAGGAATACACTGGCCTGCAGATGCAGAGAGAGAAGGGACCTTCCTTGGTGTACCAGAACTCACGCTCTTCCTAAAACAAGGCGGACACCTGTTGGCCAGGTATTCCAGGCTAATGCTGTTGGCCTTTTATCCACCCTATTTAGGGTTTAAAAAACATTTTCCACAACTACCATCCAATAAGAGCCCTGTCTGATAGCAGCCCATGGTTTCCTTACATGTGCAGGAACCATGGGAGACGGAGGCCTGAGGATGGGGAGGAAATCAGGCAGGGTCTGCATCAGCGGGCAAACCCCTGCCTCTCAGCCCTTTGTGCTGTACTCTCCCAAGGCTCTGGAGGCTGGCTGTGTGGGCGAGTGGCCACTCTTCTTGCTGCTCCCTAGAACTTGCTTCCAGGTAGGATGGGTGGCGCGTGAACTTGAATTTAGGAACCTAACCCTGCTAGCGAGTCCGCTCTCTCACAAAGGGTACTGTGACCTCCGAGGCTGCCCAGAGCTCACAGGACTCCCTGACGTTGGGCCCGGAGGCTTTCATTAGAAGCACTGGCGTGCTGTGGGACGTTCAGGTGCCACCAGGTCTCTGCCTTTATGTGTGTGAGTCAAGGGAGCCTCAGAGAGGTGGTTTCCATTTCGGTAACCTAGTCATTTGGGGACTAGAGCCAGACCTTGGCCTCAGCTAGTCCCACATGTATTATTTAAATATGAGTAAGTGATGGGCTAGAGATCACTTTGCAGCTAAGCCTCAGTTTCCTCATTTGATAAATGGAGTTGTGTTGGGTCTTAAGGGCGGTAATGCATGTGTGAAGCACTCAGGTGACATCTTTCTGGTAAAATGCCACCCTGTGAAGGGCAGGGTCTGACCAGTCACATTAGTCAGCCCTCCTGCTGCGGGGTGGGGAGGGAGGCGCTGAGAGGCTTGCCCTGGTGGGGAGATGGGCAGAGTTCTCTCCCCTCTGGACCAGTGGTGACCTTTGGGTTGATGAGGAAGATGTTTCCTTGCCGAGGTTTATTGTAGCCCTGGTATCTTCTAGAGTGTGTCAGGCAGGGCGTCAGGTGGGTCACCGATCCTTCCTGTTCCTCATGGAGGCTGTACCCACCTCTTAGTGAGTCAGTGTCTGTGAAGCACTGAGGGCAGTGCCTGGCATGGTAAGTGCTCAATAAATGGTTATCATCATCCTCATTGCTCTCGCTGTTCATTGTTATTGAACTAGAGCCTTGACTATGGAGTTGCGAGGAGACTTGGTGGGTTCATTTTGGGGAGTGAGCGGTGAGGTCAGATGACAGAGCCAGCTGTGTACCTTCAAGGACCTGATGTCGAAGGTGCAGATGGGACCAGAGGCAATGCCCATCATTCTGACCACTGGGTCATGGTCAAAGCCAATTACATCTGAAACAGACTGCCAACTCACTTTTACTGTACCCTTAGTCCTTGGTGGGTGCTGCTTTGAGGTCGGAACCAGTGGGCCGTGTTGCCCTCTGACCCGGTCCAGGCCGGCGGGCCGTACCTGTGCGGCCTCACTGGCCCTGCCTCCTGATGTTACTGCTGATTCTGTGTCATGCCCCCCATCCCCACCCCTTCTGCCACGTTCTCTCCACTGGTGCATCAAAGCCAGGACAGGACGGCACTAGCCCTTTGGATTTCTGCTGGGGCTTCTGGGTAAGGGCCACTCTCTGTGTTTCATAGTAAATGCAGGTGTTTGTGGTTATCTGTGGAGAGGTGCGGGGGAGGCGTCCGTGCCCTGGCCCGGCTGGGACAAAGCGCAGCAGCCGGGCTCTGTCGTTCCTGATGATGGCTTGAAGCTTGGAGCCCACAGGGAATTGTTTTGGTTTGGAGGTAGGCTCCTCAAAGAGAAAAGGAGCTACTTGAACTTGTGTCTCTGTGTGCCCGTGACCCCTTCAGTGTCCTTTCGGTGAAATGACTTTTAGTTATCTGTGGGGCGGGAGGGTAGGTCAGACCTGCAGGCACTGGGTTCCATTTGGTCTTTACAGAATCGGGAGCCCAAAGCAGTGCTTCCTGCCTGGAGCATGTCCTGAGCAGCCGTGGGTCATGGTGCCGCTTGTGGCCACTTATGTAAGAACTGAATTTTAATGCTGAGGCTATGGTATAATTTTCTCAAAAGAACTGGAACATAGTCCCTTTGAGAAGACAGCACCCAATTTAGCCACCCAGGAGCGAGGAAAACAAAAGCAGAACCTCATGTGCCAGGGAGGGAAAGCCCCCAGAACGATTGCGTTTTTGGTGCCAGCCATGGCAGAAAGCAGAGTTGGCTGCGCTGTGCTGGGCCATCTTTGTTCCTGCCAGGTGCTTCGGATGGAGGAAAATAGAATCTCTTCCAGGCTCTTTCTGTTACCAGTACAGCCTAGATAGCTTGTATTTCTGTCGCATGCTGCTCAGTGGCCAGGGCAAGGACACCCACGTCCCCAGTGCACAGCCTAGCACCTGGCCTGATGACTGGATCATTATGAAGTACACTCCACAGAGCTGGGAAGGGCCTTCCACACCATCTGGCCCAACCCCTCCTTTCTATGGGTAAGGAAGCTGAGGCCCAGAACACCCAAGGGTGTTAGGCTTCTTTGGTGTAAGTAACAGGCTCCACCTCACCCCAGGAAAACCAAATGCAGCTAATTCACGCAAAGGGACGGCTTATTGGAAGGACTCATGGAATGTGAATGGTGGGAATAGTAGGACATGAGGATGTTCCCTTTGGGCGAAGCGGCCAAGGATGGCAGCCCCAGCCCTGCATGCCCCCGGCTCCAGTGCCTCACACCAGCTGAATCTCCAGGGAGGATCGGATGGGCCCAGCTTGGAGAACACTTTGGCCAGGCTGGTGGGGGTTCCCTGATGGGTGGGGCTAAGCCCTGCACTTCAGCAGGGACTGGGCAGGGTGAGGAGGTGAGAGTGGGGGGAGGTGACAGTGGGGGCCAGTTGGGGTGGTGGACCTCAGAGGGGAGGAAAGCACTCCTTCTGTTTGCCCAGATCACACCAGGAAGCTGGCACTAGGACCTGGGTCTCCGGCGCCATCCTCTGCATCCTTCTTTGGAGTGAGAACTCAGTGGAGAGGTCAGTGACTCCCAGAGTTCGCAGGAGGACCAGTGGGGCCAGCAGGGCAGCCGCAGGCCTGGCACCCAGCAGGCCTGGCACCCAGCGGCCCTGGGAGTATTAGTTTCTCTGCTCTTCCCTCTGCAAGTTTTTCCTCCCCTTGACCTCCCAGCTGGGTACTCATTGGGGACACTTTAAAGGGCTGTGGTCAGAGCACTGTGCTGCCTGCCTAGTTGTAGCTTTCCTGATGTGGTCAAGAAACACCAACATTCCACCCAGGGTGTGGGCAGAGAAGAAACTCCCCATTGCTGTTTAAATCCACAGTGATCACGTGGGTCTCAAAAATAACCTTCCGTAGATACCGAGGAAGAACGGAAGGCTGTGCTGGGGAACCGGGCAGCGTTGGGGAAATTTTCTGGTTTGATCGCCTTCTCTCAGTGGTAAATAACACGCTGCTCACAGGTCTGACAAGGGTGAACAGCTTTCCTTCCACTAAAGGGGCTTCTTCACTGACCAGTGACAAAATAAAATTTGAGCATCTTCATTTTCTTGAGATGTGGGGAGTCTTCCTTTGTGTTTCATTAATCATTTTTTTTTATGAAGCCCATTTCCTTTTCCTTGTAATGTTTATTCACATTAGTAGCACTTACATAAAATTAGATACTCCTTATTTCTACAAAGTGCAAATCAAAATAAGTGTGCATGGCTGGCCAGCAGCTGCTGCTGCTTTAATGCTAGTGAGATTTTTCATAGCAGTGCAAGTAAGTGCATTGCCTCCCTGTAAGTAGGGTGCTGCCCACGCAGATCACGCTGGCACCGGCCCAGGGCATCTGCATTTGTGATAGGAGTTTGAACAAATTCAGGATATGTGAGCACAAAAGCTCCTACTGTGTGCTGGTTGCTATGCTGGATGCCCTACTTACATCATCTCCTTTAATTTAATCCTTCCAGCAGCTTGGCGGGGCGAGTGCTTTTTCCCGATTTCGCAAAGGACGAGTCAGGCTCAGAAAGGATTTGGCCCAACCCATGCCCATTCTGCCTCCAACTCGTTCTCAAGAAAAATTGGTTTATATTGGGAATAGAAGGTTAATGAAATTGAAACATCAGGAAATACTCTTCATCTGACGCACGAGATATTTAGGTTAGGGTTGAATAAGAACTTCCTGGCAGGGTATTAAAATACCAGTCGGATGGCCACGGAAGTAGCATTTCTTCCTGTGATTTTAGGATAATTGTCATTGACTGGCTAATGAACTAAATGATGTGCTTATTCATGTCCATACATGTCTTCGCTTTAATAGTTAGATTAAAAGTATTGCAGAGCCATGGAACCCCCCCCCCCACCTTTTCCCTTACCTGTTGGCACTCATAAATTGGACAAAAATAATGAAGACTGGTGAAACTGCATTCGGTTTATAGTTGTTGAGGGCAGAACTGGTAAAGGTTTTCCAAATTCTACCGTCTGCCTCTTTGGACTTTAGTTACATGCACAGAACAGTCAGAAAAACCCTCAGTTCTTCAGTTTGCTGAGATGTCTTTGTCAGATTCATGGCAGACCTGGATGCCCAGCCAGATTTTTGGCCTGCCCTTTTGGTGTCTGCATCCTGCTGTCTGTCACTGGCTTAGCCATGTCTGAAAAGGTGGTAGCTCTCCCTTTTTGGAGTTCTGACCCTGGACTGAGGACTCTAAATAGGTTCTTCCAACCCACACGTTGCCCAGCACACACGGGCTGGCACCCAGCATCAAACCTGGGTCTGCGGGGCTCCCCAGGCCCCCCCCCTCCACTGCCCCACCCCCGGAATCTGAGAGTCACCACAGCGTTCACTCAGTGGTAACAAACATACACATACAAACAAGACACTTCTCCTGGTGGGAAAGGAAAACATTTTTCCTTCCTGATTTGTTTCCTTTACACTGAGTGGGAGGCATTTAAATTTAGGTAATTTCTGTCTTTCATCTGGGGCAGCCAGTTCATGATGTGGTATTGGAGGGAATAATGAGAGATGTGGTATTTCAAAGAGTTGATTTCTCTGATTTTCCTTCATAGATGGTAAGTAGTGAATCATACAGTTTTATGAGCAGTGGTGCCCTGGGTTTACTCTCCAACATTTCTCTATTCTAACAACTTACAAAGCGCTTTCCTGCATATTGACTCATTTTATCTACACAACACTTTCTAAGGCAGCAAAGCCACTGCTTCCTCATTTGACAGATGGGAAAACTGAGGCTCAGAAAGTTGCAGTGACCTGTCAAAGGTCGCAAGAGTGACACAGTAGCATGCTGACACTTGAGGTCAGTTCTGCCTTGTAGGATCCAGTGTCCTACCTGCCCCCCACCCTGCAATAACGCGCCGTCTGAAAGAGATGGACCTGTGAGATGTTTCGTCAAGTAATTTTCAACTTAAAGCATGCCTTTCCAATTAAAAAATGGTTTTAATGATTGGATAGTTTTGTACCACTTTGCATTTTTAGAGTCTCCCCTATATACACATGTACCGTTATAGTCCTTTTTTCCCCTTAGCTCAGACCTTCAGGTGGTTTTTGACTTTGGGTGAGTTTCTGTTTCAGTGTGTTGGCTCGTTTTTAGCTTTCACACATTTACGAAAGTAGAGTGATCAGTGTGAACCTCTGCCCAGGCCGCCCAGCTCCCACACTGCTCTGCTTTGTCCAGTCTTGTGTTCGCTTCTCCCTGCTCCCTGGCTTTTAAAAATCAACCCCAGATATTGTTTCACTTCATCCATAAATATTTTAGGAGGTATGTTGGAAAGATAAGGACTTAAAAAACACCAACTGAATCATAATACCACCATCTCACACACACACACACACACAAATTTTATACTTACTTAATATCATTAGTCAGTGTTAAAATTTCCCTAGTTGTCTTTTTAAAAATGATTTGTTCAAATCAGGATCCACAGGAGATCTATATGTTGAAATAGACTGACATATATTTAAAATTTCTTTAATCTATGGGTACTCCTCCTCCCCCTTCTTTATGCTTGTAATTTGTTGAATGAATGGGTTTGTCTGTCCTGTAGGGTTTCCCATAGTCTGAGTAGAGTTGATTGTATCTTTCTGGTGTCACTTAACATGTGCTACAAAGTCTCTTTTTAACATACCTTTGTTCCTAATAATTTTTTCATTTTGAAGAATCAAAGGAATGCATGTCTTTTGTTTAAAAAAAAAAAAGCCCTAAGAAAAGCACAAAAAAACCCCCTCAAAAGTCATCCCTGATCCCACCAAGTAGCTGGCCACTGTCCTCACCTCAGGTATTCCTTCCAGGTGTCCCTGTACCCTGTTTATTTTCATTCAACACATCATGAGCATTTCCTCACGTTATCAAAGAAATCTTCAGTACAGTTTTATAAGGCACGCCATTGTATTAATGGTACTTCCCTCCTTCCCTTCAGTCACCCCCAGTTGAGGAACAGGGGCTCAGCCGTTGCTCCAAAGGAAGACCGTGTTGAAAAGAGGACAATGACCGTTCAAATACAGCTGTTATTATCTGCACCAGTGTTGATAGGTTCCTAGGAGTGAAATTATCGGGTCAAAGCCAGGGGTATTCACAAATTTCTGATACAGTTGTCATATTGCTAGATTCCCCCAGAAAGGAGGTCCGAGCCCCATTACACACCCCCAGCCCTGGCCAGCCTGTGAGAGGGGTTTTTCTACACGGGCAGCTTGCAGTGAGATCTTGACTTAGAGGAACAGATTGGCCTTCAGGTATGTCTCCCTCCTTTACATACAGGTGATACCCAAGTGACAATGAGTAGCAAGAGGGAAAAGGAGTGAGCGTGGGGTTTGCAAACTGCGCAGCACAGTGGAGCACGGAGAGCCCGTGTCAGTTCAGTGTCATGGGGAAGTGGGCAGCGTGGCTTTGTCAGCCCACCAGCCTCTCAGTGGTGACTTCTCACTTCCTGGGCTGAGGAATAAAGAAACGGCATTTACTAGGAACAGGGGGGTACGTGTAGAAACCCAGACGTGGAATCCAGGGGACTCCTAGCCAGGGCGTCACCTGGCTTCAGGTAGCTCCTCTGCTTTCTCTTAGCTGCCCGGACACCTTTATGTTCCCCTCCCCACCCCGCCTGGTTGTCCTGGCCTAGGACCTTCATCTTTCTTACCAGGGTCTGTTTCAGCTGTCTCTCCTGGAAGAAACTTGCCCCGAGGATTCACTTAAAGGCATTCATGCCTAGTAAGGTGGTATCGCCCTCGCCTGTCCCAGAGCTGTATGCACTTCGAACTGCATGACGCCCTGACCCCACAGAACTGTGGGGCTTTCGGGCCTTATGGGGAGGTAGTTGTAGGTATGGAGCACGCAGATTCCCTCACCTGACAGTGTAGCTGGCTGTCTCCCCATGGCTCGGTCCAGCGAGCCCTTAGAATCAATGCCAAGTTGAAGCTGTTGCCTAATTTAATCTTTGCATCAGCCTCAGGAGGCGGTTTCTTCGGTCCCGGCATTACAGACTGTGGAAACGGAGACTCGGAGAGCGGCCAGGTTCCCGACATACCTTTTATCATCCAGTCCTCCCAAAAGATCTGTGATACAACACTGAGCTTTCAGATGAGGAGCCTGAGGCTTGGTGGTGGGCTGTTTTGCTGGCTCAGGTTCTACTGTTGAAGGGAAAAAACCCAAGGTCCAGACTGGGATCTGTCTTTCTTCCAGGTGTCCAGCTCCTCTCTGTTTGGAGTTCTTACCCAAGGTCCCTACCACTGCTGCTTGGTCATGTCTACTTAGGGCACTAGATGCTGTGGCCACTTCGCCTGGACTGACTCTTACAAGCATGAGTAATGGACAGGAGCTTGACATTGTGACTCTTGAGTCACACATCCTTTTGGGGGAGCAGGGTGACCTTCCTGGTCCCCTGTGCCTAATCAGGCATGCTGTGGGCGGTGGGTGTCCTTTACTCTGAAGCTGTCTGCTGAGACTTGAGTGTCAAATTCGCTTCCTCTGTAATGCATCGTATCACTTGACTCAGTGACTTAGATGCGGTCTATCAGCACCCCCGAATCATGGGGCATTACTAAATCATGCTGAATTCTGGTTGGGAAAAAAAACCTCACTTCGTAACACCCCCTCCCAATAAAAACAAACCCAGTCTTTTGCTATGAAGCCTTCTGAAGCAAGCCAGCCAGCCAGCACCTTGCTGGGACAGTCTGAAGAAGCATTCAGGAGCCATTATAAAATTGTAGTAGCCACAGTTTGTTCAGCTTCTCTGCGGCGCCTAGTGCCGTATCCAGTTCTGTACCTATTTCTGACCCCTGAGGGAGTTTCTGCACTGTATAGGGAGCAGAGGGAGGCTCAGAGCAGATCAATAAATGCTCAGAGGGTCCAGCTGGTGTATAGGAGAGCTTCCAACCAGAGCTGTTCGGCTCCTCGGTGCCACACCACTGCCTTAGCTATTACAGCCTACTCGGAAGCAGACGTGGAACGAGAAGTCACATGTTTAAACTCATAGTTTTTAAGTCCGCAGTTTAAATAGATGTGTACACTTTATGCATTGAGTACAAAAGTACGAATACCAGAAAGGCTATTCATCAGAGACTCAATTTCTGCGTGTTCTCCTCCCCCTAGAAACGTTACAGAGTGGGAAGCGGGAGGGATTTGCTCCACACCCAGCGTAAATTGTTACCCAGGATGAGTTAATTGGTGTTTATCTCTGAAACGGCGGTGGTTGCTTCCTGAGGGCCTAGCCCTGCTTGGCTCTCTTGTGGGATAAATTGCTATGTTCGTCTGTGTCCTCACTTCTCGGAGAAGACCCAGTGGCGTTTCATTCCCCGGGCTGTTCCCCTTTGCCCGGGAGCCCCCCGTTCTTCCTCAGGACTGTGCGCTGAGATGCGGGTGCTGAGTTGGTCACATTACTGTTGGAGGACAGGGCGTCATGTTTGTTAATCTCCAGGAGAAGGAACCACATTCGAGTAAATAAACACACGCGCGTGCACACACACATACATGCACAGTGGGTGGAGGGTCTTCGAGGATTTCGGCAAAGGCGAACTGTGGAAGAACTGAGAATATGGCCAGTCTGGGAGAAGTATTGTCTGTGGGACTGACCAGAAGTGGGGCGGGGAGGAGTTTCAGGACATGGTGGAGTTCAGGGGAAATAATACAAACTTGCCGTTTGAGAGCCAGAAGGAGCCTTAGAGATCACGGAGGTCAAACACCCCATGTCCGGATCTTTGAGATTTCTCATCAGCCCAGATCTCTTTAAATGGTGGTTTTTATTGGTACAAACATTTGTGGATCGTCACATTGTGTGTTAAGTAACTGGTTTGGTGTTTGAGCCCGAGATCATTTTGTCGGGATGGAAAAACAGTTTGAAAAAAGTTCTAGAAATTAATGAAAAAGAACAGTGCCTTCCGGTGGGGAGAGAACGGCCCCAGTTGCCACCCTGCTCCTTCCTCTTCCTCACTTCCCGTTCTGGGCCCTTTCCCCGGTGGCCCCCTTGCTCTATTCAAGATGAGCTGTGCATTTGCTGACTCTTAAAACTTGTTCTTTGCAAAGACTTCAACTTTCTCTCTGCATTCCTTCCGCAGCACAGTTCTTTAACACAGCAGCTGAAAAGGTTCCGGCCTATTATGTATGTCAGCACCGTACAGTTCACAAAGAATTGTCTTCCTCTGTGAGGTACCGATGAAGAACCCATAGCGCAGAGAAGGCGACTTCCCTAAAACCTTGCAGAAGATGAGGGCTGGTTTAGTGCTGATCCCTGGTGACAGGAATTCGAGCCCCCGTGGCTTGTTCCATGATGAAGACTGTGTGTGTGTGTGTGTGTGTGTGTGTAGATACAGATATATGTATATGTATTTTAAAGTCTCCCTGATGAAGCATCTCTCTCTCTCTGTGTGTCTATTAAGTTTACCTAGAATTCCTTGAACTCGAGGATTCGTTTCCTTCCTCTCTTCAGGCACTCCCTGATTCCTGCAATGCCAAGGTCAGGGAACAGATGCCCCCTGGTCCTGGGATGTTTCTGTTCTCTGCCTCCACCCTGTGAGTTAGACTCCGAGGCCAGCAGCCCCAGTTGTGGAGCAGGCACCCCGCAAAAAGAGCCCAGCAGTAGCCGTCTGGGGGTTGGGAGTGGGGGACTGCCAAGGGGGTCTGCGTTCTGTCGGAGGCACTAGCTGGCCAGAGCAGCAGCAGGACATCAGCGCTGGTGGCACAGGGAAGTGGGGATTGTGCTCCATGAACAGCTGAGGAACCCCAGGCCCAGTGATATGGTGCAGTCAGAAGACGACGGAATGGGGGGGAGGGGCACGGCTACTGAGCATGCGCATTTTCCACTGCGCCGCACTACACTGCGTGCTTTAAATAGCAGAACTGAAAAATTCTCACAGCTTTGCGTGGCCAGCTAGAGTCGTTGGAGATACCACAGAGCTTCGCTGGGTGGCTGTGGGCACGAAAGCTATTCAAGAATAGTTGGGATGATGTCCTTGGAGGAGCGTCCCTCTCTGTTTACCCGGCACATCTGTTGCTGGCTCCTCCTTGTGGAGCACTCCCTGCGTACACGGTTCTTTGAGCAGCCGAGAGAAACGCAGTGCTTGCTGTGTGTCAGATGCCATT
Source organism: Artibeus jamaicensis (assembly GCF_021234435.1). NCBI lineage: Eukaryota > Metazoa > Chordata > Mammalia > Chiroptera > Phyllostomidae > Artibeus > Artibeus jamaicensis. The sequence goes on from NW_026522059.1 coordinate 6,567,776, forward strand.
CTCAGTTAGCTGTATCCTCATTTAAACCTCGAGGTAGGTGCTGTTCCATGCCTGCCACTGCCAGTTACTGACTGGGCTATTTGGGGCAAGTTATTGAACATCTCTGTGCCTTAGGTGCCTGCGCCCAGCCACACCTGGAAATATGTGCTTCATTCTCAGCTGTAGTGTTTATACTGTCCGTGTGCACATGGCAGCCATGAGGGTGAAGCAAAGCACCCCCAGGGCTGCAGGGTGTGATCTGGGACCAGCCACGACAGGCCTCTCACCCCGCTTCTTCATCTGTGCCATGGATATAATAGGTATTGAAAGGGTTGTAGTAAGCGACCAGCCATGAGGCACCTTGTGCTGCCTGTTGGTGCACACATACGGGGTAGCTGCAAACTCTTCCTGTCTCCATGGGGCATTGGTTCTCACCCTCTTATGTGCAGGCTCCAGGGCCAAGGGGTCCTGTCGGCAAGGCCGGCCACTGGCCACTCTGCTCAAAGGGAGGATGATTTGATGAAGAGAGATTTCAGGTCGGGGTAGAGGAGAGTTCAAAGATACCATAAAACCAAAGGAAATACAGGAAAGCAGGTGGAGCAGAAGTCCTCTGAGGGACCGTGGATAGGTTGGGCCAGGCTTTAGTTCCTCACACTCATGAGACGGGAGGAAACCATCCACTATCACCTCCATCCACACCCAGCGTTTATTTCCTGATGGGGTTATATTTGTGTCTTAGTTCATGCTGCTAAAATATCCGTAGGCATGGTGACTTGTAAACCATGGAGATTTGTTTCTCACAGTTCTGGAGGCTGGAAGTCCAAGGTCAGTGCCCCTATGATCTGTCAGGCTCTGGGGAGAGCCCTCTTCTGGGGTGTGAGCCACCAGCTTCTTGTGCTCCCACATGGTGGAAGGGGCCAGGGGATTCCCTGAGACCCCTTTTGTAAGGGCACTCATCCCGTTCCCGAGGGCTCCACACCCACGACATCACTGCCTCCTGGAGGCCTCCCTTCCAGGTACCACCAAGTTGGGAGGTTGGGATTTCAACGGATGAATTTGGGGGAATGCAAACATTCAGTCCAACAACACTTGTTTTCTGTTAATTATCATAGACGTGTTAGGGTTTGATATTGGGGGAGGACCGACATGCTTAATTAGCATTCAGAATTTCTAATTTCCAACAGGTTGTGATACACTGTCTTTGGAGTGTGTTCAGTTTTGTTACACTGTGGAGACATTTCTGAAAACGAGACATGTTGCCTTGGTTCTCTGTAAGGAATCAGGCGAGCAATTGGTGGAACTGTAGGAAATGAACCCAGCTGTCACTTCCTGTAGGACTCGTATCAGTTGATATTTCAATAATCTATTTGAAGCATTTGCCGTACATTTGGAGTTAAGATGATAGATGTATTAAGTAGATGCCAAATCAAACTTTCAAAATGGTTTAACTTGGAAAACACATTAACATCTTGTAAAATATTTTGGGCTCCGTCCCATCCTTTCACCAGCCTGTGCCTTTATTTTCTTGCTGTCGACCAGCCAAGCCTTTTTTACTGGCTGATACAAGTTCTGGAATGAGCTTGTCTGACAGCTTAGCTGTCTGTCCTTGCCCCTGTATAGTGCTTCTCAAAGCATGGTCTCTGGGGCCGGAGTGGGGGGTCCTAAGACCCTTGCTGGGGTTCTGCGAGGTCACAACTTACTTTCAGAACCACCCCGAGGCAGTGTTTGTCCCGTTCACTCTTCCTGTCTCAGAACTGCGTAGTGGAGTTTTCCTGAGGATGCGTGCTGTGGGATAGTGTCACCCTCTGACAGACAGCTCGTTAAATGTGCATTCTTGACTTCAGAAAACTTTCTCCACTTTAATTTCTTTTGTAGCCAGTATCAGTGGGTACAACCGGCTTTCAAACAGTAACAAACCTCTTTAGAATCCTCTCACTTTTTAAAAAAAGGGGCCCTGAGACTAAAATGTTTGAGAACCGTTGCTGTGTTGGGCAGGGCCCGCCGCCACGGCAGTCCACCTCCTGGGCCACTGCCAGCCAGTGGAAGAGCCTCCCAGTAATCGGGTGCCCGCCCTGGGCTGAGGCGTCCGCCCTGGGCCCAGGGCACTGGGGCTGTTTCTCCCAGCAGGGGCGCCGTAGCCAGCGTCCCCCCACCTCCGGGTCCTGCACAGGCCGCCAAGCTCGTGTCCTCGCCTTGACCCCAGGGGACCTTTTCTTTCTGTACACGCAGTGGTCCCAGCTTGTCTTCCTTGAGGCACGGCATCTTTTTGTGAAATACCTAATTTCGGTTGACATGTGAAGAATTTGAAAACAAAAGGACTGGGGTGTAGTGGAGTTAGATTCCTTCTGGCAGCTGTTTTGCAAGAGTTGTTTTCAGAATGAAAATGAAGTAGGAACTGAGGCGGTAGTGATTTTCTTCAGAAATTCGGTGCTCCATCCATGAGATGAAAAGTTGGACATTGCAGTTTTTCTGGTGATTTTTAGTGTAGAGCTTTAGAATTTTCCCAATGTGTGACCTTGGCCTGTGCGGCAGAATTTTAATGTTACTAACTGCCCTTCCAGACCCTCTCCCCTTTCCCTCCTTCCTCTCCGGTTTGCCAGGAGACCATCCTTTTGCCCCCCTCCCCCCCTTTTCTGGTCTGAAATTCTTCCTTTCTCTCACCACAGCAGAGGTGTGGAGGTGCACAGAGGAGGTCAGGGTTAAGTGTGAGCCTCCATCTGGTAAGAAGAAGGGGCACCTTCCCCCAAAGGTGAGGGATTGAGAAGTGCAAATTGGTCATTTCAGAACAGTCACAGAGATGTAAGGTGCAGCATAGGAGCTATAGTCAGGAATAGTGGAACAGCTGTGTATAGTCCCGAGGGAGTACTTGAAATATCAGGGGCATCACTTTGTAAAGTCTATGGATGACTAGCCGCTATGTTGTACACCTGAAACTAATATAAAATAATTCTGCATGTTGGAAAAAAGAGGCAGAAAATATGCATGCACACGAGAGAGAGAGAGAGAGAGAGAGAGAGAGAGAGAGAGAGAGAGAGAAGAGAAGAGAAGAGAAGAGAAAAGAAAAGAAAGAAAAAGAAAGAAAGGAAAGAAAGAAAAAGAAAAAAGGGTGGTTCATGATCTCCATAAAGCCCTTTCTTTCTCTGACAGCTTGTGATCCTTCCTGGGGAAACCTTCTTGGATCCTCAGGTGTGTGCCCTTGGCAACACCAAGGCACCCAGCACCCTCCACTGTTGTTGCTGGTTTACAGGACTGTCTTTGTCCAGACTAAAATCTACAGAATAACTGTCCTGTTGCTTCTGTGTTAATACGTACTCCGTATTTAGAGAGCAAATGTTGCTCATTAAGTATTTATTGCGTGAATATATTAACCAGGGGCCTCTTTTTCCATGTGGGGGTCAGCCTGAGACAAGGGAGCCCTCTCTGCAGCTGAGGCCTCAGAGACAAAGGCTGCTGGCTCCAGAACTCTCCCTCCCCTTCCTTGTCCCAAGCAATTCTGCTCTGGCCCTGAACTTGCACACCTCCCTCCACCAAATGTGTTCCCGTGGCACGCTCATGGTCCTGGACTGCGAACCTATACTCACCTTTTCACCCGCCCTTGAGAACCCCTCTCAGGGAGAAGGAACAGGATGTGTATTTTCCCACCTGGCTACTTTACAAGTATATTTTAGTGCTCTGTTTCCATTTGTGCCCTGAGGACTGGTCTGGCTGGCATACCCTTGTTTGGGATCAGTCCCAAGCAGTCACAGCAGGGTGTCCATAGACACTGGTTGCAATGCGTGTCTTCATTTCTGTTTACCCAGTTTCCTTCCTGCAGGTACTCCCGGGATGTCTGCTCCCAGCCTAGCACCCCGATATAAACAATAGGATCACAGCCCAGATCTAGAATGAGTGAACGTGTGTGTGTATATTGCTTGAGAGCCTTGGACTGCATCCAGGCTTTTCTCATTAGCACCTCAGTGCAGGAAGTCGATCTGATTAGCTGTGTGGCACCTTGGGGAGACCTTAACCTTGAAAAGAAGAGCAAGGACATCAGGAGGAGGTCTTTCTGGATGCTTAGAGGAGGGAGGGAGCAGGTCCTCGAGCCTCTGCCCCGAGGGGCTTCGCCCATGGTATCTGGAGGGGGAAAAGGGATCTTTTTGCATTTCTGTAGTTCTTTTCCATTTCTGGGGATAGGTTGGGGTCTCTCCCCCCCCCATCCTCTTCCTCCCTTCCTCTCCCGCTTCTCCCCTTTTGTTCTCTTCTCTTGCTGAATCTGGTGGCAGTGTGTGTAGTTGCCATTGTTAACTGATGAGTAAGTTCTAGAAACTGCACAGAGCCTAGGAGCTTCGAGTGAGTGACAGCTGGGAGGTGGGTTCTCCTCTCTTGACCCTCCCCTTGGTTCTCTGTCCATCAGCCCGGGACTGTGAGTCAGGAGGAAGAGCAGGCTGCCATGGTGCCTGTCCCCAGGGCAGAGTGACTGGGGCCTGGGGGAGGGGCTCTGACCCCTGAATCATTTCCCTGCAGCTGGCCTTCTGAGTTAAGTTTGCTGCCATATGTTTACTTGTCCGTGGCTTCTCTGTGAGCTGTTTTCCCAGAGAAATATGACTGTTTGTTTGTTTGTTTTGAAGAACCAATATTTCTCATTAGAAACATTGTGAATTTTTCTGTTCTGGACTTTGATAAACAGACAAGCTGTGCATTTTGGATTTGCATTGGCTGTTAAGGAAAATACCATCTTTGATAAGATTTTTCAAGCTCCCCACAGGGCATTTTTCAAGCCCCTTCAAGTAAGAAGGAAGCTCCCTATCACAGTCTAGATATTGCATTATTAATTCGGCTGAGTGCTGTTTAATTATTGATGCTTTATTGAAGGCTGGTGTGGCCGGCAGAAGGAGGCAGCTGGACTGGGAAGAGGCCCGCTGGTCCCACTGCTGGGTCAGAACCATCCCATCCCTGCTGTCCCTTGCCTGTTCAGCAACTGCAGCTGAGGGAGCTCAGTATCTGCTATTTTCTTATGAGATGTGAGGGGATTTTTGCTTCTAACTGGAAATGCTCAGCAAAGAGACAGTTCCTCTCTCACATTCTCCGGTCGTTCTGTTGGTGTGTTAACACCGTTCCAGTCCTCCCCCCTCCAGTCTCATGTCTGGTTTGGGTGCAGAGCAAACCCCCCCCCCCTTCCCGTTCTGCTTTCCTAGAATCTGTTCCTAAGGATGCAAACAGCTTTCTCGGGGGCAGGGGTTTGGTTTCGTAACTGACATGGAAGGGAGGACTGTCAAAAAGTGCTGTGTTTCCCTGGGTTTACCCCGCCTCTCCCAGACCCAGTGCAAGCCAGGATTTCTGACTCCTGCTGGTGTCACGTGATCCGTGCTGACACCAGCCAGCCTGCCTCACTCCCTTAGTCACTGTCTGTGATTTCTCTTAGATGCTGTACCCTTCAGCTTATTGCTTGGTTCTTAAGTAGCCCGCCTTGACTGTGTCTCGGAGACCCAGGCCAATGTTGCTCAACCTACACCGCCTACCTGCGGCCTGGGGAGTTTGATGAAGTGCCGATTCCCACTGAGCAGGTTTGGGGCAGGCCCAGTAGTCTGATTGTGACAAGCTCTCAAGTGTTGCCACTGCTGCTGGGGGACCAGCAGGGATGAGAAGCGTGGATCTACAGCCTTGCACACGCGATCACACAGGTGCATACACACGTGTCAGTTCTCCACCTTCCCCGCTACTGTGATTTTAAGGGTGCGGGAAGAATCATTGCCTTAGGTGGATTGGTCATTCTTTCAGCAAACATTTATGTCCTACAAAGCGTGCGGGCTGCTTGTTTACAGAGGCAGTTCCGAGGCTTCGTTCTGTAGTATGTTAATCCCAGGGGTCCGTCTCTGGTGGGCAGTGATTGGAGTTGACCACTGCGTGACGCTTGCCCCTCCCCCACTGGCCTCCATGCCCCATGTGTCACTGGAAATGTCCTTCCCCAGTAATCACACTTCAAAGTGATCAAGTGCCTGGAGTTCGCACGTCTTTTAACACCCTGAAAACTTACCGCAAGTCGCTGGACTGACTAATAGTGTCCACGACAGTTTTACCAGCAGCCTCTTGCCCGGGCTCATGCTTGCAGAGTAGCTAACCCTGATGCGTTTGCAGGGCTTTCTCATGAGCTGCATTTCCCAGCTGACCCCCACTGTCTGCTTCTGTCAGGCCAAGGAGCCCCAAGGGTCCCCAGAGGGGTGGGGTGGGTAACAGCCCCAGGAGCAGGCCCAGGACCTGCCTCCCAGCCCCTTCCCCCGTGGGTGGTCACATGCTCTCAAGCACTGTTGATTTCTGGCTTTGGGTGGCAGCCTTCCCACAGTGCGGCAGGCGTGAGGAGAATGAGTACCGTCATTCACGTTGCCAGTTCTGAGTACGAGTAAGCGTGACCACGGTTTGGGTCTGATGGACCTGGGTTTGGATTCCGGCTGCGTTGCCGACTGTCAGTTTACTACACCTCCGTTGCCTCATTTCTTTTTTTAACTTTGGTTTCTCCATTTGTAAAATGAGGCTTATACTGACCCTAGTGAATGAGCGTGAGGCTCAGAGGAATGAGTTGACTTCAATGCCTGCTGGAGGGTCTGCTGTGTGGTAGGTGTGCCACTCCCGGTTGTTCTGGTGGTGATGCAGATGACGCGGGTCATCCCGTGAAAAGGAGCAGAGCGTGGTCTGAGGTCACAGTTTCAGGAAGACAGCCCTGATGGGAGGGCAGGGGGCACGGGCAGGAAGGCGCATTAGCTCTCTGGACCTCAGTCCGCTCTGAAGCAGGGAGGGAGTACATCAGCCATCTGGATCTTCTCGGGTCAGTGACAAAGCAGTGTGACCAAAGAGCATTCTGGGATGGGGCTGAGCACAGGGAGACAGTGAAGGAACGAGGGAAAGGAGAGGGGCTGGACATTCCGAAAGGAGGGAGTGACGATCTGGTGTGTATTTGGAGGGTCTGGAGGGAAGGTTTATTAATGAAGTACTTGGTTAGTGGGGTGCTTGCTCCCAATCGCATTGCCGTTTTATATTAGTACATGGAGAGCTGTTGGCACTTGAGAGAGATGCCCCGTTTTTCCAGAGTCCGAGAAGGGATTTCTGCTGGGGTCATAGTATAAAAAGTACCCTGTGAATACGGTACCGGGCCGCCCAAAGTGTGAAAGGAAGAGGAAATCACTACACACATGAAATACAACAGATCTTTCATTCATTTTGTGTTCTGCTTCCTCCAGATTGTTAAATAAAAGTTTATTCTTGGTCACATGCTACAGCTAGAAGTCATTTTTAAGCCATCAGAGTAGTTGTGAGGAACTGTGGAATAATAACAAGATAACTGTCTTCGCTTCATGGCATGGAGTTCTATTTCATTTGGGTTCCTTCCGGTTTAAAAGTGAAAACATCAGATACATTGTGTCCTGATGTATCTGGCTCATTGGGTGGCTCGCAGGCAGAGCACAGGGGAGGCTGAGGTCTGCAGGCCTCAGTAGCGAATGAATGAAGACAGGACTTTGTGATGGCATTTTCTGTTTCCATTACCCAAGAAACGGGCCTGATTCTTGTTACCTGGAAATGAAGGTGTAACCCTTTGTTTGGGTAGCTTTCCGTGGCTTACGGGGTCACATTCCTTCTCCTTAGCAGCGAAGCCTACAGACTGCGTTCCTCTGCTTTTCATTCCTGCTGCCCGAAGGTGTGGAAACCACTGGAAAGGATCTTGCTGTTTCCTTACCCCCCCTTAGCAGATGAGCACTGGTCTCCCCAGGCTGAACTTGGGGTGTCACGGTGTGAAGACGCCTTTACCCGCGCATGCCTGTGGGGCTTTGTAGGACGTGCTCTTGGCTGTGGATGACTTCTGTGGGGCAGCCCAGCCCCATGCTTGTTGCATAGCCGGCCCTCCAGAAATACTGCTAAGTGAGTAAATACGTTGAATACTGTGACAGTTTCGTTTTATCAATATGCTCAGTGGAAATGTTAATCTTTTGGTGTTGTGACCATTGGTTATAACCTTTCTGCCTCAGGATGGGAAATACCCCAACCTAACTATTTTTTATATTATAATGGCCATGTCTGCTTATTGTAGGAATAAAGAAGAAACTAAAAATCACTCATAATCCCATCATCTAAAGATGGTCATAGTTCACATTTTGGTGTATAATCCTTTGGACACTAATCTTTTCAGTTATTCACCTGGTTTGGATGGGGGAGAGGGCTTTGGAGGCGAGGGGCAAATAAAAAGGTGGGCTAATGGAGATGTTTGATTGTAATTTCCACGGGAGGATTGAGAGCCGCTTGTGTAAAACCGAGTGTGACATGGTTGGCCTCTGAACAGAAGTTGACTGTGACATTGGCCGTGACAGACTGAACTGTGTTGCGCCAAACCCTTCAAGAATGTTGTCATTGCTCATTCTTTTCTGTAATGTGGATACATGTTTCTTAGACAGTCCATAACTTTATTATTTTGCTTCTTAATAAGCATTCCTCTCTAGCCATCATACTTTTTTAGATTTTTATATGAAAACATGCGCCTTCAAGTTTTGGATGGACCTTGGCATGTCCCTGGGCTTTGGTTCCGGGATGCAGTTGGATAAAGCTCACCCTTGTACTTGGAAGAGGTGACAAAGGAAGTAGAAAGTAAATTAGGTGGGATTGACCAGGGAAGCAGGCTCCTCATCCCCCTGCCCTCCCCCCCAGCCATTTAGAAGTGGGGAGGGAGGAGTTTTTAATAAGAAAAAGAAAAGTTCTCGCATTCTGGAATACCTCCTAAAAGCATTGCCATTGGTGTTGAATTCCATTTTGGTTTTGGAATTACAAAATTTTGTAAGTGTCGAAGTAAAACTGGTCATTTGTATTATTTTTTGACAGTAGACAACAATATCACAAATGAATTTACAATGACATAATCAGAGAAACTAATATAAAAGTGGTTACTTAATTTGCAATGGGATTGAACGTTCAAAAAGTCAGGTGGCATGGACGGGTTTACGGGCACAACGAGGTTTCCTCTCTGAGCAGGGAGTTAGGCTTTGATGCTGACTAATTGTGTGACTCTGTTTTACTTACCATCTGGCTCATCTTCTTCAGCGGGTACCCAGGGAGGTGAGGTAAACTGACCGACCACGCTGACTTAGGTGGTAAGGAACGACCCGTGTTCCTTCCCAGAATCCTAGCACTGGGTTTGGCAGTGAAGTCATCGTGGCTCAGAGGGAAGGGTCTAAGAGCAAATGACATTGTAACATCAACTAACCTCATAGGATGTGGTCCAAGTGGCGATAGGGGCCCTCCTTGCCCTCTTCCCTCAAAATAGCCACAGCCCTCATCTCTTCCTTAAGTAAAATATCCCTCCCTACTTCTCTAACCCTGGAACCCACCACACATAGTTTTAAGGTTAGCTGCCACTGAATGTGCACCGGCCAGGTTCTAGGCCCTTTACGTGGTCCGTCTGTCCTTAACATCGGCCTGCTGGGAAGTAGTCTTACCCTTATTTTGTACCCCAGGGAAGTGAGCATTGGAAAGGCTCATCAGGCCAAGGTCACAGCTAAAAACCAGCAGGTTTTGGACCCAGATCTTTCTGACGCCAAAGCCTGTTTTGGGCATACTATACCAAGCGAGTGCTGAGAAAAAAGGGAGGATTTGGGGTTTGTTTGCACCTTCAGGAGCACTCCATAGGGCTGTAGAGTTGGCTCGGACGCATTTGTCTGGGATTCATGTACTGTTGGGGGGCTCTTTGATAAGCTCAGGAAGGACTGTATATAAAGACGGGCAGAATTCCTGGAAGATGACAAAAAATAACCATGGGTTGGTTTGGTGGAACCCTGCACTCTGCCCCTCTCCCCTATGCAAACAGGGAGCCATCAGAGAGCTTACCTATGGGACAGATTCCCTTTGGCAGTAGAAGTCCTAAGTGCTCAGGAAGGCCTCGCATCAGACTGAGTTCAGTATAATTTGATTCTGATGTTGCTTGAGCACCTGCCGAGCTCCCAGTCTGTGGTGGGTGCTGGGAAAAAGGAGACAATGAACTGGACACGATATGTGCTGCAGTGGTGTTCACAAGTGAATGAGTGGGAGTGGGGGGAGTGTGCAGAGGCACTAACAGAGCATCGACGGGGGTCAGTGCTGGGAGGGTCGCTCAGGTGACAGAGCACAAGGGAAGCCACCACTGATTCCAGCTGGAGAAGGCTTCGAAGGTCCTTTCTGACCCAAACCACGAAGGCTAGGTGAATAGCAAAGCCCTGAGCGGGAAGTTCAGGTGGGGTGGGGACTTCCATTAGGTGAGTAGTAGCGGCCAGTGTCCTGTGGCGATGCTATTGGCTTTATTTCATGCCTGCTCGGTTTGATTTGATGAAGCAATCAATCTCTCCCTGTCTTTCCCTGTTAAAGGCCTTTTATGTTTTATGTTTTGTCGGGGGTGTATGCGGGAGAGGTTCATTCCAGCTGGGGCCAGCTGCTGTGAACATGTCCAACTTGGCAGATTGGGGACTTGGATCACAAGCCCGTCTCCCTGAAGGCTGGGGCACTAGTTATCACATCAGACATCCCTCCCTTTGCCGGCAGGACAGGACTGCTGGGTGTGTCACCTGGGCATTACTTGAAAAAACAGGGTTCTGTTGCTCAGATGATGAATAAATGTGGGTCCTCACTGAGCGGCATGCGTTTTCTCCCCAGAGACCCAGGACTGCCCCGCCCACAGCGTGACCGGGGACGGCCCCGGTGCAGAAGTACAGCCTGTCACAGGTGGTCCGAATTTTGTATAGAAGGAATTAACGCGTTCATGTGCCTTGCTCTTTAGTCCCCACTTCACAGCTCTTCTTCTTCTTCTTTTTTTTAACTATGAAGGACTCTCAGCTTTTTAAAGTTTGAAAGCACCTGGAGTTAGCTACACATTTGAGATGAGCCAGTAGCATACTTGCTTGGGAGATCCGGCCGACCAGTGTCCCTGGGGGAACTTGAAGCCGTTGTGTAGCCACCTTCCCAGGCCACTCCGCATCTGTCAGTTTATGTGTCTGGACCACCTCCCCACCAAGGGCCCCTCAGACAGAGCCCCTCCAAAGTGGAAGGCATAAATACATGGTCCTGGCTCCTTGCTCAGCACCGGTGCCAAGTTTTGAGAGGAGCACCAGAGCTCAGTGCGGTAACGGAACTGGAAGTCGCCTTGCACCAGTGGCTTAGGGAACGTCGTGGTGACGCCCAGAGAAGTAGTAGTGATGGAGGCAGTGGGGGGCATGCCAGCCTTTGGGCGCTGGGAGACCTCACTCGCTCTACGTGCTGGCTTCACGGTGAGGAAGTGCCAGGGTTGGCTGGTCTGCGTGGAAATGAGGCTCCTCAGAGAGCAGCAGGGACCACTGAAGAAGATGCCATGATCCGATTGTCAGCAGTGCTGTCAAGGAAAGAACCGCCCTGGCCTTCCAGCTAGTCCAGGAGGCCTTGCTTCTTCCAGGTGTTAAAAATCTGTATGAGTCATGAAGAATTAATTGGGTTTTTACAGATTTTTGCCAGAACACTGGAAAGAATTTGGTGTGCTGTCGTGTGGTCAGGTGTTTGTGCCCATGGCCCACCCCAGAGGGTGGGTACCAGAATCCTGCTTTCATTTGGCAAAATTACACACTTGTTTCTCCCTAATTCGGAAAATTAATACAAGTTTATTGTAGTAAAAATCACACCTTTTTCTCCTCCCTAATTCAGAAAATTAATATGGGTTTATTGTAATAAAAATTACAGAGGCTAAGTCTCCTTTCATGACTTCAAGGACCGCTGCCCGTGTATTTTACAGGTTGAGTGCACAGGGTCTGGCCATCCTGCTTGTGGATCTCATACCGCCTCATGTATGAACTTGACCAAGGTCCTTTGTTTCCCTATGTCATGGTCATTTCATCCATCATAGTGTCAGCCTCAGAGAGTTGGGACAGTGGATGAGACTTGCATATAAATTACTCACCACAGTGGCTGGTGTGTAGTTCAAGTGCTCAGTCAGGTCCACCAGCTGGAGTCCTGGTGGCAGAGGCAGAATCGGTGGAGGGTGATGAACCTCTGTGCGTGTGATGTTTTTTCTCAGAGGTGGGACTCGTTGAGTAATGTTTTAAAACCTGCCATTTCTTTCTTAACGTTACGTATCGAGTGTTTCTGTCATTAGTCTCTCAATCCTTCATTTTTATAACAGCTTTATTGAGGTAGAATTCACATAGCATGCTTCATCCAGTTAAAGTACGCAATTCAGTGATTCTTAGTTTGTTCACAGGGTTGCACGATTAACTTTAGAACATTTTATCATGCCCCAAAAGCCTTGCACCTTTTAGCACTCATTCCCCATTTTTCTCCAACCCCCCCACTTTCTTTCCTAATCCACTTTCCATCTCTCTGAATTTGCTTTTTCCGACATTCCCAAACCATGCTTTTTAACGGCCGCACGGTGTTCTGCAGACGTGCCTCCATTCAGCAACCATTCCGTGCTATCGGACACTAATTTTCATTGATGTATGTGATGTTCACATTGGACCTCCTTCAGTGTTTCAGTAGAGCCACCTGGGAGTCACATAGTCCTCAGGAAGAAGTGACATGAACTTGTCAGCTGTGTGGGGCTCAGGCCTGTGCTGCCAGGGAAGACTGGGCCTGAGCCCCACCACCCTGAGGCCTTAATTCGGAGGACAGCAGCAGCAGTCAGCAAGGGACAGATGGAATGAGTGACTTGCTGAGCAAAGCTGTTAGAAGACAGAACAAGTACAGGGCCGCAGGTGTCACCAACTCTTCAAATGGTGCTGCAGCCTCAAGCCCAAGGACAAGTGCTAGTGGACGCAGAGGGCAGAGAGAATCACTTGTCACATCTGCTCAGAAAAATAGAGCTCCTTGATGCCTGCTCCTGGGGGCATCCGTCCTCCCTGCTGCCTAAACCGTAGCCTGCGATGCAAAGACTGTTTTGGGGGAGGGTGCAGGGGTAGAGCCCTTTAGACGCTGATGTGTCCGCGTCTAAAGGGCTTAAGTCGAGATGACTCAGGAAAAGAAAGATCCTGAAGAAATAGGCCATGGTCCTCTCCGACTCCACTGGGGCCTCATTTTCTAGTCCCAGGGCTGGAGAACATGCGGTGGAGAGAGGCATTAAGGTCATGCTTTGCTTTTAAATGTTGGGATCAGTATAGGAGGGTCTCCTTGTGCACATTTGCCGTCTGACTGTCTTAATTAATTCACGTTGAGAACCATTTACATTCATTTATTGTTCCTGGTGTTTTCTCTACCCAGCGCTGGTCTCCCGGTGTACACACTGTTCATTCAGTTTGATGAGTGGTGGGTAGGCTGTTCAGGCCTCGTTCAGGCCTCGTTCAGGGCAGGGGAATGAGAGCTGTTGCAGCAGGAGCTCAGCCGTGTTGCATGGATGGCCATTGAAGCACTGTAACCCACCTGCTCATGGTGTGCATGGGAACCTGTATTTGGGGCGGGGGGTGGAGGGTGGGAAATTGCTCAAGGCATTTTAGCTTTTTTGTACTTCAGTTGGAGATTCTAGTGCAGCACTGACTGTGTTATAAAATAAAGGAATAAAAGTAGAAAAGTGTGGGCCTTGAAGGCAGCTGAATGAACGCTCAGGCTTCGCTGGCACGCACAAGAGAACCGCACTCATGATCATGGGGGCAGCCCGTGGACGCAAACACCTTTGCCTCGTCGATCGTGCAGTGGCGTGTGGCATGAGCAAATGCCTTTGCTCACTGCTCCGTCCACAGCAGGAGAGGCTGCGCTCCGGGAGGCAGGCGGTGAGGCACCGCCCCCGATGGACTGCGCCTGCCGCCCCTCCTCAGGCTTTCTCGGGGACCCCACAGCCTCCGCCGCTTTAGTTTCCTCAAATTCTGTCCCTTCCTCGTGTGTGAATTGGGGATAATGATGCTACTTTACTTTAAAGGCATGTTGTGAACATGGAAAGGGAACATTCCGTGGAAGGCGTGTGACACAGCACAGGTTCTGGTGTCCTTAGTGCTTTGTAGTGGCTGCGGTGACTGTCCCACTGTGTGATTGGGAGTCACACCTCCCTGAGCCTCAGTTTTGCCATCTTAATATGAGGACACAAATAATGGTCTCGACGCTGCTTTGTGAGGAGCAGGTGAGACAGTGCAGAAACAGTGTTAGCCGTGCTTAACTCGTATTGGGCACTTGGCACGTGAGTGTGTGTAGTAGTCACACTTCCTTCGGCTTTACGGTCTGCACCTGGTCATTAACGCGTCGGCCCCACCCCTGAACTGGAAGCAGAAGGTGTGCCTTCACCTTGACTGTCCTGAAATGCCCAGTCAGCACAATAGCTGATCAATAAATGGTCCTGCAGACAGGTGTGTTTGAATTTATGGAGCATGTAGTTTAAGAACAAGTGTCTCTTGATGCACTCAGAGGGAGAACAAAATGGGGTCAATGGTCCAGATATCTTTCTCTTAACAAGAATGCTTGCGGTATGGTTACCAAATTCACACAAGGTCAGCCTAGGGCAGCATTGGCCTTTTCTCACTGTGTGCTATTTGAACTTGGCCTCAATGCCAAAAATTTGTATTTCCTGAGCTGAGGTTTAAACATTTTGTATGCTTTCGGAATACTTTGAAGGAAGAACTCTCCGATATCTCAAATTGTCCTCCTAGTTAAAAAAAAAAATTTGAAACATCAGACTTGGTCCTAAGAAGGGGCTAGATATAATCTTGTCTGGGTTTTCAGAAAAGGCAGGGTTGGAAGCCCACACATTAACTGCTGCTGCTGGAATTCTCCCAGCTCTTCCTCCCCAACCCCAACTTGGCTGTGATTCTGTTCCCTAAGTTAGAAGGTGTATGTTGCAGTTAGGGAGAGATATGCCCCAGGCTGTCAGCAACTGCACCTGCGGCTCAGGCTTCTGAAGGTTTGTGCTCTCAACTCTGCACCTGTGTTTCCCAGGCTTCAGTGGCCTTGGCAGTGAAGCCAGCATTTTGCTGCCACTAGCTAAGGAAGCAAGTTACCACTGGCCGAGGGTTTTCTGTTCTTTAAGAGGGGTGCTTTCCCAACTGAGTGGGGTAAGAATGTAGGCCTTCTGAATGTTTGTAACAAGAATCTTAAGCATCTGGTGAAAACAGATGAAGTTGTAAGCTCCACTGGAATTTCATGGCCCTATTCAGGCATCCATAAAACCAGAGGCCTGTATTGTCACTGATTTTATGAATTTTGCTTCCTAAATCGATGTAGCGTGGAAAAGGATATAATTCATTCTCCTTGAACACATGAGTCATCCAGTGGATGTGCAGTCAGCTCTGGGGGTCTGGTGCCCTTCCTTCCAGCCAGGTGATTCCTAAGTCAGTTCATGTCACTGTGCTTCCATTTCCTTCTTTGGAGAACGAAGGGGTCAGACTTAGAGTGTCTCTGAAGACTTTTAACTGCAGCTTATTAAAAAAAAATTACTTTCAGCAAGTGGAACCAGCTCTTCTGATGGGCGTGGAATTCAATCTCTTGATCCTTGCCAGCCTCCAAGACAGCCAGAGGGCCCTCGGCCACTCTCCCAAACTCCGGGGTGCTGGTCTCTGAGGCTTACCTTCTCATTCTGCTGGAAGAGAAACTGGCCTAAGATTTCTGGAAGGAAAAGGTTAACGGACAGCCTAAGAAGGGGGGGCTGAGTAATGTTCTTGCAGGATCAGGAGGCCCCTGTCTAAACTGGCCGGATATTCCTGATGAGAAGCTCCCAGCCCTTTACAGAAAGTTGGATTCTGCTGATTTGATGACTGACTCCGAGCGTTTGGTTAGCTGGTGACCTGGCAGGGCAGGAGGGAGAGGGCCCAGCGTGTTTCTCAGCCCCTGGAGGAACTGGGGGAGCAATGTAAGGAAATCCTGGCAGCTCCTGGCACCCTGGGTGAGAAGGGAGAAGCTCAGTGTTTCTGGGTCTGTGTCCAGGTGAGCTGTTCTCGTGCCTGGTTCTCTGCTAGGCACTGGGATAGGAAGGTGAGAGCAGGCCCCTGGGACCTTGTAGGTGAGAGCAGAGGCCCTACCTCTGCTGAGTGCCCAGCAGATGCTGGTGTGTTCTACACATATGACCCCCTAATTCTCGTACAGTGATCAGAGTTCACAGCAAAGGGCTCTGGGAACACAAGGAAGGAGAGAAGCATTCTGGCTGGGGATGGGCGATAAGGGGAATAATGGTGTTCGATTTCTTATCCAGCAGTACAGGGATGAACAAGTAGGAATTCGTGCCTTGAGGAGACATGCGTTTGGCCTGGGAATGGTCTCTCCTGACTTTTCTGCAACACAGGTCTTTGTACCTCTTTGTGCCCTTATCACGTTCTACCCTTCATTGGTTTTTCATATGCATATGCCGCCTCCCACCAGATCGTAAACTCACCTTGGCAAGGACGGCGCCCTGTACATTCTCCACAGTCCCCAGCATGAGGATTTGCCACAGTCAGCGCTCAACAAATATTTGTTGAACTGAATCCAGACAGCATTATTTATTCTGAGCTAAGCCCTCATCAAGTACAAAAGGCATTGTTTTCAGAAAGGCCAATATTTACTTTCCTTTATCCAATTCTTCGCCCTCAAGTTCATATTGAGTTAGTTATGTGTTCCATCTGTGTCCCGAGGAATATGGCAGCCAGAAGACTGGGATACAAGGTAAAATGGGGAAGTGGGGGATGAGGTCAATACGATTCTTCTGTAAGAGGCAACAGGGACTCCAACCCGGGAATTCAGCAGATTGTACAATAGCAACTCCACAGTTTATTTGCCTGTGAGCTCCAAAGGAATCCTGCTTAGTTACAGCGTTTTCATTGTTTACTAGGCTGCTTCTTGGTGCTAAGCTGGAGGATGAATTTGTATCTCTTAGGTCCTTCGGCCGTTTGTCACTGCGCATCCCCACCTAGTCAGTCTTCCTTCAGAAGTTGTTTCAGTGAGTTTTTTGGCTGTTTTTTGTATATTTCACTTGCTGCTTCTCTGGTCTCCTCCACACCTCATTTTTCTCAACGAGAAACTCTAGAGCTTTAGGGCCCCGTCAGCAGGACCGTGCTCTGAACGATATTTATGGTGTGCTGTCCAGCTCAGGGCGGTCTGCTGCATGTGTTCACAGCCAGTTTCATCTGACAAAGAAAACACGTCCGTTAGGTTCAGATGGAGCTTCAATCCTTTGCCCATCTGGTAAGAGCCAGGCACTTGCATGTACATTGTTTCATTTGATCATAAAAAGTTACAACAGGGAGAGAGTGTTGTAATTCTTAAGAACTGAGCCTCTCATACTAGCAGGAGAGCTCTCCAGGGGTTTCTCTAGGGGTTTACGCGATAGACCGGGCGAGCTGACTGATGTTACAGGACACGGGTGTCTTCCTGGAGCATCGATCAGTCTTACTCAGAGATGGGGGCAGTGCACTTAGGTGATTTAAGATACTAGTTGTTTCTGTAAAATTTCCCCTGGGGGAGAGATTGGAGAAAGAGGCTGACAGCATCGTCACAGGAAGAGTTTACAGGAATGTACGTACGAGGCACACTGTGGGCGGTGGCGAGAGGACGTAACTGTGCTCCACTCCAGTGGCAGGCACCAAAGGGGGTTATGCAGGGTGGGGCAGGATGGGTAGGGATTTGGGGGCGTGACCCACCCCAGAGAAGGGGAAAATGCCTCATTTGCTTGCCCATCACAGGACAAGGGCCTGTTTTAGGCAGCCCCTGTTCTAGCTGGATCTAGCTGAGGGTTGTGCAACAGTCAGGACGTGGAACCGTCTCTCCTCCACACCAGTAAGTTATTTTATATTTAAACCATTATATTTAACTTAGAAGTATATAGACATACACAGGGGAGTGCAAAACCTGCATGAATATTGGTGCTAAAGCAGAGGCCGTATTAGGGTTATGTACTGAGAGTGAGTGTTTCAGGGAGCACCCCGCAGCGGGGGGTGTTGGGGAAGAGCCAGAGAGAGACCCTGGTGCGGGGGGCCTGGCACTGAGGTCTCAGAGTTCACGGCCCTGTTGGCGGAGGTGGGACTTGCGCTCCCAAGGCACTGGTTTCACCTCTGACCCCACCGCGTGGCCTGCTTCTCCCTGTCCATCAGAAGCTGGAGTGCAGGCCCGGACACGTATGAGCTCAGATGGTCAGGTGCAGCTGAACTTGAAAGTAAGTCGTTCTCACAGAGGCGGCACAGCGTCACAGCAGAGTGAGGACAGGGTGGTTGTAAGTGCCAGTCGCCTGTCTCAGTCTTGACCCTGTTCCACTGCAGTCCGGGCATTTCTGCAGAGAATTGACCACCCGTTTGGAAGACTTAATTAGCTGCTCTTCTAGGACAAGATGACTTAATATGCCAGAAATTAGAGTTATGTCTTGCAGTCACAGGATTTAAAAATTGAAAGGGTTCTCGGTCTCCTAGGCCAGTGTCCTCGTGTCCTATGTATAGGATGGGACACTGGAGTTTTCTCTATTTGAAGTTGGAGACGTGGCTAGCCTGTTAGGTGTTTACCTGTTTTATGGTCCTGATGCCTTTAACTGAAGACTGGGCGGATTGCTCTCTGGCAGAGGGAACTAGGGCGATGGTGTTGATGTCAGCTGACCCGATCGTGACTCCGGGCAGGTCACTTTACTCTTTTCCGTAGATACATTCCACTTGTAGAGTGGCCGACTAGCAACTATGAGAAGCTATGAATTTTCTCTGCTGTTTTACTACCTGACACTGAGAGGGAGGAGACTTGTCGCCGCAGTGTGGAAAGCTAGAACGAGGCTGGTTATCATTTCCTCTCCCAACGCTTCCTGCCTCAGACATTCCTAGTCTTCTCCGTGTCTCAGTCTGGGTGGCAGGTCTTGTTTCTCTCTTCCTCTCTGTTCCTTTTGGTCACACAGCCTAGGAGCGTGGGACATACGCTCTTTGATAGTTTTTGGGCAGTAAAACCAGACTGACAGGCACAATAAATTTGGATTCTGCATTAAAATATGTTGGCTTTTCTGGTTATGAAAGTAATGTCTCCTTATTACAAAGATACAGAAAAATATAAAGAAACTTGCATACCCCAGAGACTTCTAATAGTATTAACAAGACAGAAATATGTAAAGCTTACTTTTCTGTGCATTATGTACCAACAGTTGAGATAATCTATATCATGTGTAATAATTATTGTAGGACGTAGTTACAGGGCCGTGTTGTATCTACAGACTTATGTTCTGCTTTTTTTCACTTATAAAGTGTTTTCTTCATCTCATTAAAAATTTTTACCCTGTATTTTAGTGGCTGCATGATGTTCCATTTTTTGGCTATATTACTTTATTATTCATATTCCCATTACTGAGGTTGGTTTTCCATTCCTTTACTATTACAATGCACGGATTCCTCTGCTCATCTTTCTGATGACTCCTTTAGGTATAAGGCTTCTTTCACACATTGCCAAACACTTCCCAGAAATGTTACATTAATCCCACCAGTGAGGTACAAGTGTGTCCTCTCTCCACCGGCAAGGTGGCTCTGATGGCCTGTAAATATTTGCTCCTGGGCTGCCTCGGTGTCCCCACACCTCCGCATCAGAGGCGGCACGCTCCGTCCGAGTCATTGGCACCCTCAGAATTGGTTTCCTCCTCCCCCTCGCTTTTGCATCTTCATTCACAAATAACTTCATCTGCACAGGAAGTTCCAGGGATTTTGCTCAACATACTTTTCTTCCCCCTCCCCCTCTTTCTTAAGGACAGAAATGGCTCTCTTAAAATTAGGTGCAGCTGGGGGCTGCTTCTGGGTACATTACCCAAAGTGACTGTGACTTCACTGAGGCTGCCACTCTGTCTCTGGCCGCACACGGGCTCTTGCCATCCTCCTGGTGCTCTTTGCCAAGGTGCCCAGTGGCCACGCAGTTTCTCCTGCAGGCAACCACAGCGCTGGCCACAGGGGAAGTGAAACTGTAAAAACACTCGGGAGACAGACGGTAGAGCTGATTGCAGCAGGGACTGCTCTTCAGTTCTAATGAATTGTGGGGCCTGGCCTTTTAATTGTCCTTGTAGGCCATACTGTTGCTAAGTTTCCTCCCTTCCCAGTTCTCCTGAAACTGGCCAGTGTTGCCCCTGGGTGTGGGGGGGGGACCAGTGAGCCCCATTGGCCGCTCCACTCTGAGCTGCCGGTCTATTTTCCATTAACCTGCTCTCCCTCCAGTAGATTTGACGCCATGTCTTATTTCCAAGGTGGAGAGAAAAGGTTTATTCAAGTGTTTGGTCCTTGTTTGAAGTTAGAGAAACATGGGCTGATCCTAAGCTTTATCACATAATATTTTTTTAATTGTGGTGTATTTGACATATATCAGTTTCAGGTATACAAAATAATGTTTCGATACTTGTATATATTGCAAAGTGATCACTACAACAAGCCCAAATAACAACCATCTCTCTGTATAGTAACAACAAAGGTTTTAGTAACAACAAAGTTTTTTTGTGTGTGTGATCAGATAATTCGTTTTAAGACCTAGAGACAGGAACCTAACTTTCACTTGCCATATCCGTAAAAGGAAGTGACCGCGCGCCTCACTGGGCTCCTGGGAGGCTGAACCAGCGCGGTGGAGGAAGTGCGCAGAGTGAACGGTGCGAGTCTAATCCCCGCTCCACCACTGGCCCTTGGGGAGGTTTGACCTGTGGGCCCACTGCTTTGCCATGCAGATGAACGGATGTGCTCCTGAGGTGTCCACTGCCAGGCCTGCGTGGGGTCCTGTGTCTCCCTCTAACTCCCCCTGCACCCCACCCCGGCACCCATGTCACAGCAGGCGCTCTGTCTGCATCAGAAAAATGCCATCTACTTTGTGGGGTCCATCCAACTAGCAAGTGCTCTCCCTTCTGATCTTGTCACAGAAACTCTACCGGGGGTGCTTTCTGCACACCCATTTGCAAGCAGTTTCCTGTTCCTTATTTTAGCTGTTTCTGTAAAAATAACGGCGCAGCACCCATTTCTTCACCAGTCCTTCCTCAACCTTCCCCTCCACTCTCACCTTCCCTGATGTTAGAGGGTCTTGCTTGCTGCCATGTCAGTGGGCGACTCGTTCAGGCGACTTGTTTGTTCTTTGAGGAAAGAGCCTCCCACCCCGCGTTTGCCTCCCCTGCCAGCGTTTGCCTGGCTAGAGGTGGGCACTGCTGGACCGAGAGCTGAAATGTGAAGGACGGTGGTAGAGTGAGGTCTCAGGAGCAGGTGCCCAGCTCCCTGACTGGCTCACTGACTCAGCCATCATACCTTTGCCTGTTTATTCAGTGACCATTTGTTGAATTTCTATGTTCTAGACACCCCCAGACAGGGTGGCTCTGGAGCCCCAGGCCTCTCCACAGCTCACAGTGAAGTTCACTGGTTTTGAGGTCAAGTGCAGCAATCTGTGGGAGGTGTTAGGAGAGCACCTGTTTGGGTTCTGGTAGAGGCAGAAATGACAGACTGGACTTTTCCATTTGGGGGAGGAGGCTATAAAAAGCCTTCATGCAGCACTTGGGCTCATCCTGATTCACAGAGTAGGTCGTACTGCTTTCACCTCTTCCTTTGAGTTGTTCCGGGGTGGAATCATGGACACTCAGGGGCAGCTCGCTGACTCACAGAGCTCAGCCCTCTGTCTCCTTCTTGTAGTTGAAACCCTGGCAGTGTCTGACAGGGTTTTCCCTGTAGGGGCCGCTGGCTCCTGCCAGGGTGGGTGGGGTGTATTGTGACCATTTGGGCTGGGTGGTGTCAGCATGCAGTGATGTTGGGGTGGGCGAGTGAAGATTAAACTGCACCTTCATTCGCCTGAGTAATACTCATTCGAACTTCATCTAAGAAGCAACTCAGAGTTTATGCACATTTTTCAGAATTACTTTTTTCTTTTAATGTGTTTGTGGTACTTTCCTAAAACATTATATTAGAGACAGCTATAGAGACTTAAAAGGGAAAGTGAAAGATGAAACAGCGCAAAATAGGAATAAGCCTAAAGGTATAAAATGTACCAAGTGATGGCAGGGTCTCCTGTACTCAAAGGGTTAGAAAACACTGGCCTTCAGTCTCCCTGGACCCTTGTTGTTAATCACCATGGTGGGTGCCCTGTACCTGTTCGCTTCTCTGTTTGGCTGATACGGTCATAGGCCTGCAACACGATTAGGTTGAGTTGCATATTACAGGAAAACAACAACAAAAATGGAGAGGCTTAAATTGTTTATTTCTCTCATCTCAAAGGGGTCCGGACGTACGTAGCCCGGGATCGCTGGTCTCTGGTGCCGTCATGGGCTCAGGCTTCTTTTCCCACGCACTCCCCACCCCCTTCCTCAGCACACGGCTTCTGTCCTCCGGGTCACGCCTGGGTTCAGGATAGATGCTGGAGCTCCAGCTCTCATTCTGAGATGTGCTGAAGAAGAACGGGGAAATCGGGTCCTCCCAAGTGAATCTGTTCTCTTCCAGAGCCCCCAAAACCCTCCATCTTACTGGCTACATCGGTTGCAAGAGAGACCGGGAAATGGATTTCCTGTTACTAAGAAGAAGAGGAGCCCCGACAGATGTTGGGCAGCAGTCAGCAGTGTTCGTCCCCTGGTCACATCTGGGGCATTTGGGATAGAGAGGAGACAAATGTCAGTGCCGTGGAGAGGTGGCAAGAGTCAGGGTTCATGGTCACTAACAGAGATACTGATGTTATCTCTGAGACGATGAGTGTGATGCTGGGGTACAAAGAGTCGGGGTTCAATAGATTTTGAAGTATTCGAGTCTCGGGGCTCGGAGGAGGAAGATGCTCAGCACAGCCTCAAAAGAGGAGATTGCTGGGCGGAGATGGTGGAAGTGGCCACAGGGGGCTTGTGGGTGGGTGGGAGCAGAGAGTAGCAAAGGGACCCTCACTCTTGGAGAAGCCTCGAGGAAAGACAGGAAAAGGCAGGCGTGCTTCCCTCGCAGCCATAGAAAAGATGGGGAGTCGATGTTCACCAGAGAGACCCCAGGGGCACGTAGAGGGGACTGACTAAGGCCAGATATGAATAAAAAGTGGGAGGTAGGCAAGTGGGGGTGTGTGCGTATGGCTAGGGTGGTGGTTGTATTGCAGAGAAAAGGGAGCTGGCATTTGGAAGTTAGGGAGAGTGAGGGCGGTGCATGGGCAGAAGTGTTAGTGCCTTGGTTTGGATCTCAGCGTTGCAGTTTTTGCACTTTTGAGTGTCTTCATGTTTGATACACTGTAACGGGCAACCCATTGAAAATCCCGGTTGGCCAGGAGGCATGTCTGTCCCAATAAACATGAGAGGTGGGGGCCCTGCTGATGAAGATGTCCTGGTGTGGACTCCTCATGGGGACACAGGCCTGGGGAGCACGAAGAATCCTGCTTCTTGACTAGACAAGCTAGAGTGGTCTCGTCTCCGCAGAGAAAGGAGGAGGAAGAGCCTCCGCCTTGTGCTCACGTTGTAGGATCTGGGTTCCCACTTGTCTGCAACCCTGTTCCTTATGGACATGACTCCCAGGTAGCCCTGGTTTTGAGACTCAGCCCATCCTAGACCCAGTTTCACTTTTCTGTTCCCAGGTCTGAGCCCTGGTACCAGACGGACCATGATGATTATGTTACATGATCTCTCTTGCTTCCATCCAAAGGGACTATTTTACGGAGCATTCACAGATTTTTTTTTTTACTTTCTTTTTTCTTTTTTTTACCCTGGAATGCCCTCCTCGTGCCACTAGCGTGATTAGGGGCTGCCCAGCACTTCCGGATACAACTCTCCACTCCACCTGTGCAGTGGCTGTGGAATACTTTCTCCATTTGTGCGGTGCCTTATTTATCACTTCTTTATTACCAGGAGTCACCCAGTTAGCTTGTGGTGGGAGGCCTGGGTTTGGAGCACAGGTTGTCTGTCTCACTTTCTTAAGTGTAGAGGTTTGGAGTAAGCAGGTGAATGTGAATTCTTGGTCTGGACAAAACCTAGTCAGTCAGTCTGCTGTGGCTGAAACAGTTGTCTGTAATATCACGACCACATCTAAACCAGCCTTCAGTCACAAATGTGTGGTATCATCTGGGGCTCAGCTCCCTTCTGTTTGCGCTAGTTAGAGCATTGTGTCTATGTAGCACTTTCATCCCGGCCGGATTAGGCAGGTTTATATGCAGGTCCCAGCCTCACAGGGGCACTGGGGAGCAGAGCATGCTGCCGTGCAGAAAGCTGGCCAGGCGCTGGTGCTGCACGGGCCTGGGTGTGGGCGGCTCCCAGCGTGGGTGCCGGCTCTGTTACCCTGGGCACACTTCATGTTTCTGGGCCTCTGCTTCCTCATGGTGCGGTTGGGGCAGACACATAGATCTTGGCCCGTTTGTTCCCTCTGCAAACCTCCATTCTCTCACCAATAAAATGGGTGCACGATACCCATTTTGCCATGTTGTAAGATAAAATAGAGTAGAGCTCAGCACCGTGCCTAACGGTACATCGGCACTTAATAAATGCTCCACCTTCCTCTTCCTTCTCCTTCATCTTTTCAAAGTGCTTAGAGAGGGGGACATGGGGACATCATAGCTAGTGAGGTGGCATTCACTGCAGACGGAGATTTCCTCATGTCACAGAATCCCTGTCCCTCCACAGACTGTTACGTGGTTGGAACCGGTAGTGTTAAGTCGAGAGCTCTTTTTTAGTTTACTCAGAGTGTAGACAGTGTTTAAGGGGAAATTCATAAGCTTTGACTATTCTGGGGCTGATCGTTTTAGGCAGTGAAGTGACTGTTTTCTTTTCCTTAACTGGAACCTCTGGTGTTCTGTGGGGATGTTGATTATGTGTTCTGCTACCTAACAGAGCTTCCCATTGCAACTTGCATCCCGAGGTTGGGCAATACAACTGTAATTGGAGGAGACCACAAGGCTAGGCTGTTACTCTGCACATAATCTAGGGCAAATTTGCATGAAGACACAACTTTAAAACAGTTTTCTTTGGTCCATGATTGCAAAGCAAAATAGCAATTTCCTTTCTGAGGCAAGAGATTTGGGAGAAAAGCTAAATTTATGGGATCTCACCGAGAGTGAGCCCAGCAAAGATGAGGAAAGGAGTGGACCTTTCAAAATTCTTATTTTAAGGTTATTTCTTTTGGTTGAAGATGGCAGTGGATGGAGATGGAAGCTGTGTTTTATTTCTGGGTCTCGCCAAAATGACGGTCTATAATTATGTTAAAGCAGCTGCTTATCCTGTAGAGTTTCTCCCATTCTTTGCTGGGGTTTTGCTCATTGTATCCCTGTGATGTTTTTAACGTGTTCCATTGCCTCTGAATTTCCTGAAACATCTAGAGACTTAATCACATTCAAATGTTTTTTTTGTGGTGAGGGAGCACAAAAGTACCGCATAGGTGATGTCGTTTACTTGCGTCAAGAGGCTATATAATGCCTGGTGTGTCCATTCTCATCCTCTGTGATGTTAAGATGACCAGTCAGTTCAGGTATCATCAGCCAGTTTTTTATCTGCTGTATCTTTTGGGTTAGCTGTTTCCTGGAGGGATAACATCCAGGGAAGTGTGAAGTGTATCATCTGGTCATTTTACTGTAGTGAGTTTTGCTGTCTGTGCTGTTTCGTTGAATTAACAAAGGCTTTATTCCTATATTTGATTCCCATTAGCATTCCATCCCCCATACTACTTTCTCTGAGTGACTCTGAGTTTATGTCAGATACGTTGGTCCAGCACCACGAACTATGGCCATGACATGCGCCCAAATAGTGCTTCTGGGTGGGGGTGGGAGGTAGCAGAACCAGGAACTCACAGACCGCAGACTGGCTAATGACACGCACACACGTGCCCACACGTTCTTCAGCTATGTCACTGTCAAAGTGATTTAAGAACGTCTGTATGTTTTCTGAAGTAAAGGTTACAAACTGATCTGTTCAATGTAGGCCGAAGGCAGAAGACCGAGGCATGTTTCTGTGTACATGAGCTAGGTGTTGGTGTGCACACGTCACATTGCGCTCGAGCGAATGCAGTTGTTTTCACGATATCAGAAAACATTCTTCCAGGTAGGAGCTTCGAAGATCATCTAATCTGGTCCCCGAGGCCCTGGGGGAGGAAGGGACCGCCTCAAGTTCACACACTGAAGTGACGTGCTGTTCTGGACAGTGGCCAGGCTGGACTGGCCCAGGAGGTGTCTCTAGTAGTTAACGCCTGCCTACTCTTGCAGAGGAAAGGCCACCTCCTTTCCCACAGGGACTGAAACTTACTCAGAGCCCCAGAGGTCTAGCAGCAGAGCTTGGCCTCCTGAGGCATCTGAACTTGACCTGTGCCATTGGAAGGGCAGGCCGTTTCGGCAAGTGACCTCCAGTGGTGTTGGCCTCCCAGAACATTTAAAGACAGAATAACAAACTTTCACAGTCCCTGACAGCGTGGAAAAAGAAGTCAGCGCATCTCTGTCCTTCAGCTCAAGGCTGTTGGCAGGATCAGGAGCCATGTCCCTGTGTCCCCTTGTCAACCAAGGCAGGAAAGAATGAGGGGCAGGGTGATGTCATGGAAGGAGCACAGAACTCCGAGTCAACAGTCTGGACTTCCTATCTCGGCTGCGCTACTTTCTCCCCCTGGCCAGACCTGTGTCTCTTCGATGTGTGAAACTAGTGATCGGGGCCCCAGCTCTGTGAGTGCTGATGCGGCGTGTGACCTCTCCGAGCTGGCTTTCTCCTGCGTGGAGTGAGGAGGCGGGACCGACCGATTCCACTGTAACGTTCTGGAGCTCCGTTTATTTCACACACACGGGCACACGCCAAGAAATACGGTGCAAGGGTTTGGTGATCCAGGTGTTTGCGGGTGCGTGTCCTGCCCCTTCCTTAACTCTCCTTTGGCTCTAGGTCTCGTTCTGACTGATAACGCATTTATAGACGTAAAAATTAAAACTGCGAAAATGGCTGTGAGCTAGGATATTTGTGTTTATAGTGATTTTTCAGCGAGAGTGTGAGAAATAGTCTTGCAAACCATGAGGAAGGGATGACGCATTCACTGGGACTGGAGCAGGCCCAGCAAGAAACGTCTCTGCTTTGTAAGTGTTGGGCTAAACTGCGAAACGAGACAAAGGACCAAGGCAGGTGGAAGCCAAACGGACCATCGTCACTACTGGGAAGCGTTTGCATTGGGTGGCCGGCTCCTGTCTGTGGGCCGGCAGACCTCCTAATGCTGAGCTCTAGGACTGGAAGCCTTGTAGCAGCATTGGGGGAGAGGACAGAAGGTGAGCTGCTCACTCTCCAGACGGAGGGGTGAGGAAGCGACTGGGCTCTGCTGCCTCTCCCCTCTGGTCCGTGACTTCCCCTCCCTGGGAGGGAGCAGGAGGAAGGCAGGGTGACCCTCCAGTGCGGCGCTCTGGCGTGCTGGGACGTCAGCCACAGTGGGGAAGCGGCCTTCATGTGGAAAGATGTGGCAAGCAGTCTCTCCCTGGGGTCTTCCGTGGTAGCCCGGGCAGACACGTGGTTCCTGCCCTGTCAGAAGATGTGTGTTCCTAGCAGGGTGGTTTGAAGTTCCTAGGGAGGAAGGTGTTTGTACCAGCTCATTCTCATTGAAGCCTCACTTCAGAACGAGTCGGTAGCAGCCGTTGTTGTCCCCATTCTGTGGCTGAGAAAAACAGTCTTAGTGAGAGGAAGCAGCTGTCCAGGATCATGCAACTCACGTAGATTAAGAAGTTCACACCATTTGTCCCATTCTGACTGCATCGCATGCTTGCGTTGTCCTGTGCTTTAAGTCTGGCATCCAGTGGCTCCAGGAAGGTAGCTGAAATGGCACAGCACCGTGGCTGAGAAAAAGCCGTCGGAGAGGTGATTGGGGCGACCAGTAGGATCACGCTTGCTTGTGAGCATCTGTGCTCTGGGGGCAGCCCGTGAGATACAGATGCAGGTACCCCCTTCCTCCTACCGGTGGCCTGCTGGGTGTCCGGACCCGGGCCCGGTGCTTTGAATATGCTGCTCTCTTTGAAACATTGATATATACTCGGGACTGGTGACAAGGGCCCATTTCTCTGCCTCAGGCGTTTTAGCACAGATACGTAGGACCTCTTGGACCCAAACACCATTTAAGATGATTGACTTGGCAGCCTGTGCCTTCACCCTGGAAGCGTTCCTAACACAGAGGATGTTCACCTCAAAGACAGGCCCCCCCGGGGGTGAGTGCAGGCTGTAGTGTCTCTTTTTCAACCAGAAGTTCAAGTGTTTTCTTTTCTCTTTTTAACAATGTCATGTTCTAAGCATGTTAGATGAAGTTTTGTTCCGGTCAGCTTAGTGTTCAAACCTGCTTTCAAAGGTACCGTCCATTTCCGAGGCCAGGGGCTCAGCACAGGGCATCCTGCAGGGTGGTGGCCAGCTCCCCTGGGAACGTCACTTCCGACTTTACAGTGGGTGGCAGTTACTCAGAACTCGATAAGGTGAATAAGCCAGAATGTACCTGCATGTCCGTGTTCCAGACTGAGTTCGGATCTCCTCATTTCAAGGTCGTACAATCAACAGCAAATCCTTAGGGGTCATATTTAAATGATCATTGTTTGAAAACTTTGCCGTTGCTAGCTGGAGTTTGTGTTTTTTTAAATTCGAAAATAGAATTTTAATCATCTAACATTGCCTTATGAGCACTTCCATTTTGTACCTGTTGGTAACCTATAATATGTCGTGCTTATTTTGTCCTTTTTAAATAATGGTTTAATAAATTTAAAAAACGCATTTGCATTAAGAAAAGTTGGGAAGAGATAGAGCAGTTTCAGTAGAGATGGTCTCTAGATGATAGAATTGGACAGTGCTATTTTAGTCTTCCATACTTTCCAAAATTTCCATCTGTACGGATTGTTCTTTTTGATTTTACAAAACACGGCCTGGAGGGAAAACCTGGAAGTAGGGGAGAGTAGAGGAGGGGGGAAAGGTCACTGCAGCCGTGTGTGCTGGGTCGCCCCCAGCTCCTGCAGGCCCAGCGGTGAACCTGCGGCACCTACCAGACCCTCTGCAGCTCAGTGTTTTCATAGAGTCACTGTCCTCCCCACAGGAGGAGCCCCTGCCCAGCCAGACTAGTCTCCCTCACAATGGACCCAAACAGGAGCCCTCGGAGGAAACACGATCCCCCCATAGCTGGTCTCTCAGCCCAGACGGCCAGCACAGGGTGTTCTCCCGGGGAGAGTAACCAGCAGCCGCGTTGGCAGCGAGTGCGGCTCATTTGTTTACTGCAAAGCTCGGATGTATGGGGACTTGGGGCAGCGTCTGCGCCGAGCCCGTGAAGATCATTTTCTGTTGAGTGTGGGCAGCATTTAAACCATTATTTTCTTATTTCCTTTCACAGCCACGAAGCAGCCCTTGTTTCACTTGCTTGTTCAAGAAAGTTGTCAGAGACTTTTTTCTTTAACTAAAGAATATGTGATTTGGTGATGGAATCTATAAATAAAGTGACCCATTTCTTAAACTAGATTGCTGGTGTGCTTTTCAGCAGGACTTTGTGGTTTAGCTAATGAAATCTTCCAAAGGTTCTCTGAACCTTCTGTCTAGTTCCATCGCCACTGCTGCTTCTGTGACTTAATTGCCTTTGCGGTTTAATTCACTTCATGACACATTCATCACCACGAAGCTTGCACCATTCACCCCTGTCTGTCCCTGTATTTGCTTGATGACTCCTGGGGTCAAGGAGAGGCTGAGGGATGGTTTTATGCTATTAAAAAGAAGTGGTTGTTCTGTATGGGCAAATCTGTCTTGTTTAATTAAAACAGTCCTTTTAATTTTATTTAGTGCATTGAGTCTGCTTCCTCCTTCAGTAATTTTCTGTGCTATGATATGGTCAGCTGAGCCCGTAATAAGTTATTTCTTTCATATGTAGAGAGTTTGTAAAATCTCTTCATATTCATTCTGTTACTTATCACTCCCATATTTTCCTCCCCCAAACCCCACTATGGCAGATATTTTTATCCTCATTTTGCAGAAGAGGAAACTGAGGCAAAGAAATGATAGAGTGCATGCTGGGTTTATTATGAGTAAATAGCAGAACATGGACCATTCTGCTATTAGTAACCAGACAGTTGGGGTATTACAGTTTAGAAAAGAGCTTTTGCTTCATTGTTGTCTGTTACTGTTGGGGTTGCCCTGGTGTTAACATCTTAAACATGCATCAGAAGGCCCGCATGGAGCCCTGCCTTTGAGGTTTTCAGCTAAAACCTAGGAAGCTGGCTTGGTCACCTCTTCCACGTTTGTGGACAAGGCCTGCAGTTCGTGGGGCAGCACAGCTGGTGAGTGACTAATGACAAAAGTCTAGTTTGGAAGGAACCAGAATCTGTTTCTAGTTGTTTTCTTTGGAGCCAAACTTCATTTGCTGTGAGTTCTCCACTTTCCCCCATTCACGAATGAGGTATCAGGAGTTTCCAGACCGATCCCAGCATAAGCCTCCCTGACTGTGCCGCTCTCTCTGTAGAGCCTCTGGTGGCTCCTCAGTGCTTGCGTGGTGACAGCCACACCTGTTGGCAAGCCCACAGCCTCCCGCCTAAGCCCCTGTCGCTCCCTGCACCTGACTGCTTGTCTCACCTCATTCCCAGCAGCATTGCCTGCACCTGTGCTTTATGGGCGACGTGTTCCTTTACGTTGGCCCAGCCGTCTGCACGTCCCCCCACTGATGCTGCTCACGGCGGGGAGTCGGTCTGAGGGCCGGAGCACCCAGAACGCCCCCAGTGCTTGACGAGCCGCCGCCCGCCTCTCCCACCGCACTGTGCAGGGCCAGCAGTTCTCAACTCTGTCACTGCAGGGAAGCTGGTACACCTGTGTCGTAGCACTTGCTCCATGGAAATGTGCTGCTTACCTGTCTCTCTCTGCCCATCATTCCACCTCCCCAAACTGAAACTCTTAAAAGTAGGAACTGCATTCTGAAGCAAACCCGTGTTTCTCAGTAGCAGGCACTCCCCGAGAGAGGATAGGTGCCGGCGCCTCACCTTGCTGCAGGGCAGGGGCACTGGCGCATGTCGTGATGGGTGAAGCACCAAAAGGCCAAGGCTATGCTGCTCGACCCTGACCTGTGAACTCTGAACCCCAGGCTGTGGTTACCTGGGGGAATTCAGGGAACCAGACAGCTCTTTCCCTCACTCTGCACTTGCACTCCTTGTTACTTATGTCCTGGGGGAATCGAAGTTGTTTTCCTCATCTGTCAAGAAATACGTGTCTGAAAAACTAAATCTGTTGCTGAAAAGACCTAAAAATGACCTCTGAACTCTCTGTATTTGGGGTTTCCTTCCCCTCCTTCTCCCCCAGTGGTGACGTTAAGTAAACCTGGCTGCATTGTGTTGTTTTATCAGAGGATCTTGCACTTGCTGAATTTTTATCAGAGGATCTTGCACTTGCTGAATTTTTGCTTAACGTCCCACACTAATTTTTAAAAGAACATTTGTATCTTATTCCAAAGAATTGCAGTTATTTTTTATGTAGACACACATGGAGAATCATAACTACACAGCCTGATTTTAGCCTGTTTGGCTCAACCTCTCATGTATTGGGTGGTTCACTTTGCCCCTTGGGTCTGCCTGTATTCACACTGCTCATTTTGGTCATTACATGGGCTTGGTTATGTTTTGAGTTTGAGTTTGGAGCAGAGAATCCATATTTATAATCCAGTTGTAGAAAACGCTCTACTATCTTCTATTTTGAATTGGAGAACTGTGAACATCTTAGCTCGTAGAATATCTTTAAAGTTTGGAGAAGAATTTTAAGGCTGTGACTTGTAAAACTTATGAAGACGGATAGTTAGATATGTTTAAAGTATTTATGTACTAATTAAAGAAACTTACGATAGCATTACAAGTTCAAGATGTATTGCTAAGAGCAAATTGACTTGAGGATTTAAAATGCCATCATTTCCTAAATTAATTCTGTGTCAGGAAATGGAGACAACTTTTGAGGGAAGAAGCTGCTCACTGGAATTGTGCTAATATTTCTTTCAAGTATATTTTGATACAAAAGTATTTTTTAAGATTTTATTTATTTATCTTTAGAGGGGAAGGGAAGGAGACAGGGAGAGAAATATCAATGTATGGTTGCCTCTCGTGCATTCTTGCTGGGAACTGGCCTGTAACCCAGGCATGTGCCCTGACTGGGAATCGAACTGCGATCCTTTGGTTCACAGGCCCGCCCTCAATCCACTGAGCTACACCAGCCAGGGCCAAATTTTTTTTTTTTTAAATCCATTTCATGCATTTGGAAAGGCAGCTTACTACAGTAGGAGTGAGCATTTTGGAGCCAGGAATACCTGGTTTCAGGTTCAGCATCACCACTTGCCCCTTTGTGACCTTGATGTAGTGTTTTTATTTCCCTGAGCCTCACTGGCAAATTAGAGTGTGGGCCTTGGGGGGCGGCGATGTTATTCCTGCTCCTCCTGCCTTGCGAGCTCTCGGAAGATGAGATGGGGGGGTGGAAGGGACACACTGTGGAGCTCTACACACGTGTGCATCTGCAGGGTCTGGCACAAATAACCCCCCTTTTTACTACAGAATCATAAGCATGTAATTCTGGAACATGACAATATCACACTCAAGTGCACTGTATGACATTTTAGGTGAAATGTTCAAATTAAAACTATAAATTATTACACCCATGTTGTTACCCTACCAACCATACTTTTGCAGGCTTTACTTCTGTAGACCACGTATATGTCTCTCCCATAGAGAGAACATTGGGTATTGGGTATTGGGTATTGGGTATTGGGTATTGGGTATTGGGGAGAAAAAGAAAAGAGAAAATCCAGAGGCAGGCAACAGATAAGATTTTGCCAGTTTGCTCAGGACTACTAGACCCCTTCGAACCACTGGAGACAAGAGCAGACAGACATTCCTGGTCTATTCAGTGTGGCTTAGTCCTAAACCTTCGCTCATTGCTGTGATGTGTACCTGCCATGAGTCAGCTGCCGCCATTTTGGACCCAGGGCAGCCAGCTCTAGTGAAGTACATGTTTTTAGCTTTGCTTGGCTCTCTGGTCTCTGCCCTGAAAGACTTAAATTTTTAATTGGAAGACAAAAAGCACCATGGAGATAGAGGCTATAAATAAATGTTAAGTTGCAGGGCTACTGCATTAGGAGTGCTAATAGATTTACGTGGTGTGTTGGAACTCACTTCGAGTGCACCCTGAGTGTGTGTATGAATTAGCTTTCCAGCTCCATCCCTTTGTCTTGTGTGAAGAGCTGGCTCTGTTCCTTCTTGGGCACCAAGGTTATTGGCCTCTATCTCTTGGTCTCTTGTTAAAAGTTTGTGAGGAGATGAAGGACCAGCTCTACTCAGACCTTTGACCAATTGATCACATGAATCCTCAGGGGCTTTGTCCTAATGACAATGGATAAAGTTTTGTCTTTGCTTCTGAATTGATTTTGTGGTTTTTAAAAAAGTACATTTATCAAAGGCTAAAGGGCTTGTCAATGTGGGGAGAGGGACATTAAAAAAGAAGCCATTATCCAAATGACTGGAGGAAGGGAGTCAATGCGATATGCATTTACAGTGACTTGTTAAATAACGGTACTTAAAATAGAGGTTGACACCTAGCAAGTGCTTGCTCTTTGCTGAACTCCCTGCACTACCGAGGCCATTCTCCACCTAATTCTCCTGAATCCTCCAAGAGCCCCATAAGGTTGCTGTTATCATGGCTGGTCTTCAGGTGAGAAACCTAAGGCTTAACTAATTGTTGACCTCCTTGCTGAAGGTCCCACGGTCAATCATGGTGGTTGAATGGAACTTGGACTCAAGTCTTTCAGACCCAAGGGTCCTGTTCTATCGTGACGACTGTGGCTCCCCCAATGTGTTAGGACTGTAAGCAAAGGACATCGAAGCAATGTTGTCTGGGGAGAAGTGATGCATATGAGTAAGGAACTCTGTGAGTAAGAGGAACCCAGATGGCTAATAAAGGGCCTTGACATGGTTATAGAGGGGCCACTGAGTGTGAAGTTCTTGGTGATGATCTTAGTGAGGTTCTTGGTGATGAGGGTACCATCCCTAGGGTGTTGTGGGGGGCCAAGGGAACAAATCCTGCTGAAATCCATTATTTCAATGCACCCATCATCATGATCTGAAGTCCAGAATTTACATTAGTGTTTTTTATTGTTGTGTTGAACATTCTGTGGGTTT
This sequence comes from Artibeus jamaicensis, assembly GCF_021234435.1. Lineage (NCBI taxonomy): Eukaryota > Metazoa > Chordata > Mammalia > Chiroptera > Phyllostomidae > Artibeus > Artibeus jamaicensis. The sequence goes on from NW_026522059.1 coordinate 6,601,664, forward strand.
TGGCAGGGGTATGACAGGTACCCACCATTACTGTATTGTACAGAGTTGTTCCACTGCCCTGGAAATCCTCTGTGCTCCTCCGAGTCCTCCCTCCTCTCCTCTGAAGCCCTTGGAAACCTCTGATCTGTTAACTGTTTCCACAGTTTTCCCTCTTCCAGGAGATCATATAGTTTGATTCATACAGTACGTAGCCTTTTCAGATTGACTTCTTTCACTTAGCAGTATGCATCTAAGGTTCCTCCCTGTCTTTTCTGGCTTGATGGCTCATTTCTTTTAATCACTGGATTGTCTAGGCACACCACAGTTTGTTTATACATCTGCGGAAGGACATCCTGGTTGCTTCTCTGGAGATGTCTTTGGTTGTCAGCAACTTTGAAGAAGCCAGAGATACTGCTGAACATCCTACAGTTCAAAGGACACACCCTCAACAAAGAAATATCCAACTCAGAATGTCGATATTGCTGAGGTTGAAAAGCCCAGTTCTAAGTATACTTATTATACATAGTAGACACCTAGTATTTAATCAGACACTTTTAGTTTGTGGGGCTGGAGCATAGTTGGAGAACCTCAGCCTTAATGCCACCTCGGGAGCCAGGTGTGTTGTGAATTTCGTTTTGTGGATGAAGAGAGGGGCCCAGAGATGTTGGTAAACTGCCTCCAGTCATTCTGCTAGTGATGGCCAAAGCCGGGATTCACGTCTACAGCTCCCATCTCTAACGCCAAGCAGGCCACCTGCACCCCCGCGTATTAGGTATTATTTCTGCATTACTTATGCATTATTTTGTTTTTTACCCCAATGCTCTTCCTTTTTTTTCCTCGGTGGCTTAAATGTCTTGAAGTACTTTCACTTCAATTCAGTAAAAGTCCTTTGGGTGCATACGAGGTCACTCAGTGTTGTGGATGCAACAACAATGAGGAAGCCATGGTCTCTGGCCTCAGGGAACATTCTTCTAGTTGTCTTCTGGCTTCTTATTTCTTCATAGTTTTCTCCCCTTTGATGTGGCTGCCCCAGAAGATAAAGGTACGGTGACACATGGCCTCTGTGACTCAGCTTGTCTTGGTCTCAGATCCTCAAAACCAGTGTTCTCCAGGGAGGCATTTGCTTAATGAAGCTAGTGACACTTTACCCGCACACGCCCCGCACCCCAGTTCCTGTCTGTCCCCAGGGCTTGGCTGCCACCTCTGGTCTTCCTGTGGCCATGACTCTCCTTCCCCCGGCAGGTGGCGGCTGATCTGGATAAAGGACTCGGCTGTTCTTTTCAGCGCCCGTCAGAGGCCTGCTGTCTGGGTCTGCTCTTCCTGTCTTCCTGCAGGACAGCTGGCGGTACTGGTTTGAAAGCCAGCATTTTTATTTGTTTGGGATTTTTGCCTGTTCATTTTTAGCATTTCTCTCTCATCTCTCAGCTGCAGATAGCTGTTCACAGTGGCAAACACTCCATATTTTGGGAAATGAGCCCCCTTTACCCTCAAGACACTATACCAACACACCCCCCACCAAACCCTGTGTAAAATATATTTTTCAGCAGCTCGGCCTGATTTCTATTATGTTATTTAATCTTCAGAGAGTTATCTTATGTAAGGTTGGTGCAGTGCCTTTGAACTGGTAAGGGGAACAGGTGCACGTGGTTTTTCAAATCCTGTGCAGATGGGTGCACGCTGGTCTGTGTGTTCGTGCACCTGCTACATGCAGTGTTGGGTTGCAGCCACGGCCAGGTTATCTACTTACAGGCCTTTCTCTCCTGCTGGAGTGTCAGCTCCCCGAGCACAGAGATGACCGGTACGTGCTAGAGGACTTGCCAGGTAGCAGGCTCTGAGCTGTTGGTGCAGGGAAACCTCTGCCTTCAGGGAGGCACAGCCTTCCCCTCGCATCACTGGCACAGCTATTCTGCCTCTGCAAAGTGTACCCTCTCCACAGGCTTTGCTTAGAATTGCAAAAACGTGGCATTCTTACAGGTCAGCGTTAGTGAACTCTGTAAATGGGATGCCATGGTCAACAACACACCTGCATGGCTGTCAATGTGGAAGGGTGGTCAGGGTATATTAGGTGAAAAACAGCAGGTTATAGTCACAGGACGGATCATCTGTTTTATGTTCCTATAAAGAGAAAATGTAAGTGATGTACTGGAAATGCAGCACTAGGTATCTCTAGACGCTGGGGTTGAAAGACGATGCATTTTTCCCCATGGTGAACGCGTACCGCAGATTTAATCGCGTAAAGAAACAGAGCAGAGCAAGCACCACTGCGCCTGTGCTCTGGCCCTGGAGGGCCTCACGTCAGTAGCGGTGACCATCCAGTGTAGCAGCTGCTTTTTCATTATTCAGCAGCCACGTACTGACTGCCGGCTCTAGGCTCAGCACTGTAGTAGAAGCTCAGGCTACAGCAGTGGACACAATAGTTAAAGTCCTTGCCTTCTTAGCTCATCTCTCCAGAACGCAGTTTGTATTCACTTCTGTTGCATAATGGGAATATGTATAAAATGCTACCAGATAACAGGAAGGAGCAGCAGTGTTTGGGCACTGGAGTCCCCCTGGTATTTCCATTCACAGAACGCACTGTTCAGTTTCTGGGTGGACTGAAGGATGCCGCCATGTCCTGTGTACACACTGAGAGCATGAGGTTTTCTCCCAGAGTAGACATTGGTACCTGTCACCCCATAGTCAGGAGGTGGAGGGAGGCAGCCTGCTGCGTCCTGCAAGCACTTACATTAGGACAGTCTGGGGAAAATGTAAGGCACTGTTCCGTGTCACGTGCTGTGTTTATGCCGGTTCGCAATACACTCCTGAACTAATGGTCTTCTTGGCATCATCTCTTTGACTGCATCATAAGGAATGAATTTCTCTGCTAAGAAGCCCCATCAGGGAGGGTTTTGATTTAGCGATAACACTACATACTTTCCAGACGCAGGATGGCAAGGAGGGAGGGCCACTGCGAGTCCATCAGTGCAGGAGCCCCTTAGCCATGAGTCATCTCTCCGACAGATGCTCTCCTTCCACCACCCGGACCGACAGAGGGCAAAGGATCGGACGGTGTCTCCTCTTCCCTGTCTCGCAGTGCAGTTGTTCAGATGGGATAACTTCAGCAGGGCGAGATGTTTTCTTTTTAGAAATGATAGGCTTTCTGCTAGTGCAGTCGAGTTTGAGTTCCTCCAACTTCATTATCTGTTCCAGAAACTGAGAACTGGCAATACTAGTCTGAGAACTGCTGTGACTGGAGTTCTCTACCCTGTCTGTGTCTGCACTTCAAGAGTCGTGCTGGGAATAATTAACACTCCCAGGCCACACCCCAGACGGGTTCAGCCGGGAACTCCCGGGGAAGGGCTGGGTGGAAGGATTTTAAACTGCTCCGACAGAACTTCTGCCTGGTGGTTGTGCCAGCTCCACAAGGCCGGGTGTTACCTGCTAAAACCGACAAAACCTGGGCACTACAAAAACGTTATCCTTTCCCTAAAAGGAGGAACCTATGACAGGCTGCATTCGTCTGGATGTCCGGCTTGATTTGATTTCAAACTCGCGCATTTCATTAAGGCTGAAAGCCACATCTGTTGTCCGCCTGTTTCGGGCCTGATCCCTGGGAAATTCTGGGAACTTGCAACTCTTTTGTACTGTTTGTGTGTGTGTGAATTTTTCTGTCTTTTTGTTCTTTGGCCAAGAAACTGTATGTGTTAGAGCTTGTTTGTTTTTCCTTCTTTGTTTTGGCTAAACTGTTTTTCAAGGAACTGCCTGACTCCTCTTTTAATTAACCTCCATCTCCTGCATATGTGGCTGATTTCACAACACACTCTCTCCCGTAGTGGTTTTCTATACTGCTGGCAGGGGGTTGCCTGAAAAAAATGTATCTACCTAGTCTATCTCTACTGCTTGTTGTTCTGGAGCACGGTATTTCTGATTTTGAAATGCAGTGATTTTAAGTGTTTTAATGGGGGTTTGCTCTCCTCTGAGCTGCTCATGTTGTTGCTTCTGTTCCTCCTGCTGTTGAACTTCCTGTACAAAGTTTCTGCAACGTTTCCATCTTCTTGACCACTGTCTCTTTAGATCATAAATATTTTACATTTTCCCCCCACTGTCGAAGTGCCACACTTAGTCTGCATCTAGTCGCCAGCGTTGCTGAGTCCCTTTGTGACCTACCTGTGCGTCATCGGTCCCCCATGCATACGAGCAGCACTACAACACGCCCTCACTGCCAGCACCTCCAAAAGTCGCAAAGAAAACCAACCATTTTTCAGGGTCCCTGGGCCCCACACAGTGTAGCGTGGGCACATCTGCATGCAGCGCAATGCACAGCTTGCCCTTGGACAGTGCACAGCCCCTGCTGTTGCCCTGCGGCCGCTCACGTTCTCACCCAGCTGCTGGGGAGACATGCAGAGGCGTGTACTCTGTTGGGCACCTTGCCTACCCCTTCCCCGTTTTTAGCCTCTTTTTTAAAATCTTCCTTTAGCTTGCCCTCTGTCCCCGCCTCCCACAGTCCCCTCAGTTACGAGGCCGTTTGTGTCAGCAACAGAGATTTTTGCTCGTTCGTTGGTTTGCTTGTTTCTACGGTTTGTGCTCGGTGCCAGGCCCTCTGCTGGGTGCTGGGATGTAACTGAGTACAAGGCAGCTGTGGTTTCTGCCTGCCTAACACCTGCAGTCTGGTGGGGGAGACAGACAAGTAAACAGAAATTTATAGCACAGGCTGGGAAGAGGGGCAGCGCTGGGGTCCTGAGAGTCCAGGGCAGGGGACCCACCTAGTCCACTGGGTCAAAGGAGGGATACCCGAGGAAGTGATACCTCAGCTGGGACCTCAAGGCTAGAGGTGGGAGAGAGCCTACGGGGTCTGAGAAACCCTGTTTGTTCGAGGCGGGGCGTGACCGTGGGGGGCCGGGGTTGATAAGATAGCTGGAAGGACAGCAGGGCGTGGTCCGGAGAGCCCCAGGAAGCCTCAGGCTTGCAGCAGGGGTCGCCTGCTCTGGCTGGCCTTTGAGAAGGGCCACTGTGCCTGTGTGTGGAGAGTGGGTGGGAGAGAGCGGTATCAATGCAGGGCATCGGGTGTGTGCAGACTGTTAACGATGACCCAGCCAGAGCTATTGGCGGCCTGGCCTAGGAAGGGCAGCTGGGGTGGTGAAGGCTAGATGGAGGGACTCAAGAAATACTTAACCCATGACTGCCCTGTGGGGACAGAAACCATGCTTAGCCCCTGAAAATGAGGACTTGTTCTGCCTGTGTGTTATCTTGGGCCTTCATCTCTGCTGTGTCATGTCAGAAAGACGCATATTAGCTTCCTCCTAATGACACCCCCATGGGTTCGGCTACTTTTACCTGTTCCTTATCCTCTCCATCTCCAGATCCTTGGGCTAAGGCATTGGGTTGATCGGAGAATAGCTGTAATCAGCATCTTTGTCATTTATTTAGAATCCTAGCATCCAAGAATTCAGAGCAGCCCTGGAGGCCATCCCATTTCACCCCCAATATTTTTTTAAGCAATGGGCACTTGGCAGCCCAAAGAAGGGAAATGACTTGCTCAGACTCCCACAGAGAATCGGGACTGGAACCAGATGGGCCCTCTCTGCCAGGTGAACTACAAGGGTGCCGCTTGTTTTAATTCACCCACCTGTGTCCGCTGCAGCGGAAAGTGCATGGGTGGGAAATCAGTCCAGGCAGGTAGGTCTTGGGTGTGTGCCTTGCTTCAGGCCCTGGGCTTCTCTGGGAACAGGTGTTGTGGTCTGGCACTGCCTTTCTCCTGGCCTTGTCTCCAGCAGCAGTGAACTCTGACCCTGGGTTCACGTTGCTTAAGCACCTCGGGTGGGGGTGGGGAGCAGTGGGGCTCTGGGGCCTCGTTGGGCTTTGCTCTGGTGAGAGGTGGCGCTGCTGCGTCTCCGCAGATGACAGCCCGGCAGCCGGGAGCCTGAGCTGGGGCTTCGGGCTGGTCTGCATCCCAGCTCTGCCCACTGGGCAAGTTCTCAATAAAGGAATAGGGACAGTCTTCCTTAAGTACTTAGACTGCAGATTTCAAAGGATTGTATCTATTAAGAAGCCCGGTACTGTGCCTGGCACAGAGTCGATGCTGAACAAGCGGTGACTATGATTGGACTGGATTAGTGCTCCCTGCACCATCACTGCGTTCCCAAACCTCAGACTCCAGCACCACGCTCCTGCCCCCCACTAGTCACCCTCCTACCGACTCCTGGATGAGATTTCAGCAGTGTGGGATCTTTGTTTTCACCCTTTGAGTGATAGATGTACACCCTTGTCCCTCTCACCCTCCCTGAATCACGTCACTCGACCCTGAGAGCGACCAGACTGTGGAGGCCAAGCAGGACCACTGGGCAGGGCCTACAGCAGAGGGACCGGTGGGACGCGTGTGGGAGCAGGTGTTCCCCGCTCTGGACACTAGTCTGGCTTTAGTTTCTTTTTTAAACTTTTTGTGCAGTCACTCTCATTCTCTGAAGAGATACATGAGTGATTGCAAGGACAGGGCTAAAAAGAAAGCAGCAGCACTGGACTCTGGTGCGGAGCCACCAGTCCGTCTGGGTGCAGGATGCGAGGATGGGTGGTGCAGGGACAGGGAACGAGCGAGGAGCCTCCGGCTGCCGCTGGGTGGGTAGCGGCATGGGCTTGGGAGAGAAGGGGGGCAGTGTGGGGCCTTGCTGAAATATGGCGGGGCGCCCTGCTCGCCGCTTCGCCCGGGAGGGAGCCTGGCTGCTGCTGAGTGGGGTTTTCATGAGAAAGGGTGACTCATAAACCATGACACCTGTTTTCCCTACAGAGCAGCATCCGCATGCAAACACCAGCTCTCTCTGCTGTTTAATCAGGTAGAGCTCTGCCTACCAAGGAGGGCCATGATCAGAGTGGGGGAAGTCTTGTCCTTTGCGAAGGCAGTGCCCGATCAAGAGCATGTGGAGAAAGGGAAGGCCCGGCCTTGACAGGTCTGAGGTCCTTCTGAGGTTAGCTGGAGGGAGTAAAGGCAGATCCGCTCCGGGAAACCACTGGGCGGGGTTTCAGCGGGGAGCTGGGCGGCCCTTTGGCGCATTACTGGAGCATCCAGCAGTCTCTGTGTTGGGTGGTGTTTGGGGAACTAAAAGGAGAACTTTGGGAGGCAAAGATAGGACAGTAAAAAAAAAAAATTTTTTTTTTCTATTTCATACCGCCCAGCTCCTAGGTTTCAAATCTCTGTGAAACCTAGTGAAGGACTGATTTTAAAAACTCTCCTGTGCCACAGCTTCATGATATTTTTAGGAACTTTCTGAAACCAATGGCAACACAAATTATACCCCCAACAGTCAAGCCCACCTCCTGCACATCAGCCAGTTTGCAGTTTATGACAAAGGCCTTTCTGCTCCCAGTTGGGGCTTTCCAAGACCAGGCCTGTGTAATTAACAGCTGCGTTCATCGTGTGCTTGCTTTTTGCCAGATGTTTTGTGTACATTGCCTTGGCTAAACCTCACAGTGACTACCAGACAGGTATTGTCGGGCTGTTTTATGACTGAGGAGAGCGAGGCTGGGGTGGGGGGCAGTCATGTAGCTTTCCCTGGGTCACACTGCTAGTAAGAGCCAGCACTCGGAGAGCCCAGCTCTGTCTGAGTGAGGACCACCCTGGTTCCCTGGGGATCATCATGGTGCGGTCTCCGCCTCCCCCTCCCCCCCCTTAAATGAGTTACCTTTAAGACTTTAAGTCCATCTGGGGGGCGGGAATTAGGACATTTTTAACCTTCCCCTCATTGTTATACGCTAGGCCCTATCCACCTTCCTGTAAATTGGCTTTATTCATCTTTTTGACTTCCAGATACGTTAATTTTAAGAAGGCAGATCATCTTTTTAATGGCTTCTGTTCCTTTTCCAAGTGAAACAGAAGACTCACTTGTAATTTGCCTCAGTAATTGGACTTGGACTTTAAGGCTGCTGGAGTTGGCCTTCTGCTGCCTTGACTCACGTTCAAGCCATTCTCTGTTCTCGTCAGCCAAGGGAAGGCCTCGCGACTCTTGGTGCTTGTTCCACGTCACTAGCAAAGCAGCGGCCTTGTCGGGGAAGAGAGCTTAGCTTCATGGGGAGTCCACAGTGCGCTGGACACTCTAAATGCATTAAGCACATTCTACATATATTTTGTTTCATGTCTTCTTTCCAGTAGCCTCACAAAGGTGCTATTGCAGTTCACAGGGTAGAGGCACAGAAAGAGTTGAAGTCACCAAACAGCTGATGATTGGAGGATTTGGGATCCACACCCAGCTCTGGCCAGCTCCTGTCACATCCACCCCATCCCTTTTCTCTGTGACAAGTGGCCAGGGTGGTTTGAGGAGACGGCTCCACAGGGGCCCAGGAGATGGGTGGGACCCCAGGGGAGATAGTGCTGCCCCTCCGGCTCCATTTCTTAACTGTCTTCCTGGACCCGCCACCCAGCACTTCCCATTAGCACTGTTAGCACTGCGCACATCACACTGCGCACATCAGGAGTGAGGAAGGATGGGTTCCGAGCTGCAGAACTCAGCGTGGGCGAACGGCAGTGTGTTTGGGTTCCAGGTGGAAAACCCCGGTGGTTGACTGAGAGCAAACCTGCTGACAGTGGCCACCAGCATGTTCTTAACTTGCCTGGAGCCCCCGTTTCCTCATCTGCAGCGTATGACATGGACACCGACTCCCATGGTGGTTGTGGGAGTTGAGAACAGAGGTCTAACGATGTGAAGCATTCACAGAGCAGCACCGGGGCCTCAGTGGGCTGGGCGTAGCTTTGTCCCACCCACCATCGCTTTCTTCCAGGTCACTGTAAGGCACGCACAGGGCACACATTCAGTAAATGTTGGGGGTTGCTGATTTATTTCCCCCTCCACTTACTGCACCGACAGGGGAGGGCATGGGGCACTCACCGCACTGTGGGTTGTGCGATCGTTCACCAACAGGACCCAGGGAAAGCGGCCCCACCAGTGAGTGGTGGTCGGGGGAGATCTTGGCGGTTACTCAGTGCACAGCTGGTTTTTTAAGTTCTGCCCCAGCTCTGGCTGATTGTGCTGGGGGTGGGGCCCCTAGTACTTGCGCCTTTGTTGTCAGAATTGGACCGCGTGCTTTCATTCATTCTAAGGTGGATGGGACCCAAAAACGTCTTGACGCCACTCTGTGACTGAAGGGTGATTTAATATGCCATGAGGCCTTTTGCTCTGAGGAAATGAGGGTTTGCTGGGGCGTGGGGTGGATGTCAGCATTCACGGAAGAGCTAGAAATTGAAGTGCTGCCCTCACTAGGTGACTGAGTTTGTTTTTACCCAGCAGGACAGCCACTCGGTGATTTGAAAAGGGCTTGGTGAACTCCTCAGTTTCTTGCTGTTGACCACAGGGTCTGGCGACCAGTGGCATCGACATCTCCGGGAGCCGCTTAGAAAGGCTGAGTCTGAGTGTCACCTCTAGATGTGCCACTGAGTGTCAAAAGCAAGGAATGAGGATATTGTTCTGGGGTCACTGTCAGTCATTGTGCAGGGCTATCAACTAGGTTTTAATTTTTCTCACTTTCATGGAGTTGCCAAGTATTTTAAGCAACATGATTCCAGACTGAGCTGCTAACTGCATAAAAGTGCATGATTGCTAATGGAAGCAATAGTCTGTTAGAGTTAAAAGCCATTTTTATATACACCCTCTCTTTTAATCCCACAGAGTCTCGTGAGATAGTCTGATCTCTGCTTTATCGAGAATAAAACTGAAACCACAGAGAAACTATGTGACATGCCCAGAGTCACACAGTAAAACCACTAGCAGTATTTGAACTGAGGTCTTAAAGCACCAAGCTCCGAGCTTGCTTTTCCCCCCATCATCTAATGTTTCCATGTTGGGACGTCAGAAACCCTTCGTCTGCCATTGAGTTTGTGTGGCTGCACTTGTGTTGCACTGGGGACACGAGACAGTCATGGCTGGAGGAGCATCATGGGTGGACTCTGGGAAAGTTTCACGACTGTTGGTGGTTTAGAGCCTGGAGCAGTAACACGCTTCCCTCCTGCACCTGGCTTCCCCTTCGCCTCCAGCTCTTCCATAAAGCCCAGCTCACAGGACCCCTGCTCTGTAAGACCTTCCCTGGGATGGGGGACAGACAGTTGGTTGCTCCATTAGTGTCTTAGTCAGGCTTCCAGTCCAAAGCCAGTCACCGTGTCGTAACTACCTGTCTGATCACCCACCTGTCCAGACGTCCTGTAAGCTCCCCTCGGACCTACGGAGCGTCCTCTTCCCCGTTGTAGCCCCGGAGCCTGGCTTATTCCGGTCCTCCGTCCGTGTGAAATGTGTGAATGCATGCATGCGTGATGCAGACTCTTGTTTTGCCCCCTTTCTTCCCCCAGTCTGCTTCTTGGGGATTTTTAATAGCATCTGAAGGTGGGGATGGGCAAGAAGTGCACAGATGGGAGGTAAAACTGAGGTTTTTAGTTTGGTTCTTCTCAGCAGCTTTGGGGAAAGCATGTGAAGGAAGGGGAGCCTCACTCAGGGCTGGAGGATGGTCTGTCCATTGGAGTGAATAAACCAGCATGGATGGTGGCTGCGTTTATGTGGGATGATCGCCCGTTATCTTCCTCCCGTGTCCCCTCTAAGTGGTGGAATACAACAAGCAGTGTTCTAGGAAGCCCGCAGGTTCTCTGGCTGTTCCATAGTTTGGAGAACTGGGTGGAACCCGTGGTGGCTTGGGAAGTGCAGGTGGGAGTGACTCTTTCTTCCTCCTGCTCAGTCTCTGGGGGCTTTGGATGTTTTTTCAGGGTGTGAATGAAACGTCTTCATTTGTTTACCCCTCGCTCTTCCATTCATTTGTCACGCCTGCCTCACCCCCCTTCCTCTCCTCTGCTCCTTCCTCATCTCCGTTTATTCGGGGACCTGTGGGAGACAGGAAGATAATAAGCATTTTTGCTGGGCGTTGCCATCCCAAACCTTCCACCTTTCCTTTGACTTCCTCTTCCTTAGTGAGGACGGTTAGCCCTAGAGCGTAGCCATGTGGAGGCGAAGACAAGGGGCAGATGAACGAGAAACTGGCCTGGGTGTTTTGTCATTGTCTCCCCCGGAATTAATCCACTGGGACGATAGACCAGCAAGCAGCTGTCTGGCTTCAACACTTCTTTGGTGTCAATCCCGGTTTCCGCTCTGAGTTTGCTCAGGAGGAGAATTTGACATTCACATTCTAGCGGTGTTCTGTAATGTTTCCACTTACATACCACTTTCCCTCCTTTTTGGCTGGAGGGGTATGTCAGCACTCAGCGGCATCTGAGGTTCACTTCTCGTGTCAGCATAGGCGAGCCGCAGGGGAAACGTCAAGGTAATGGGCTTCCCGGAGCGGTGCCTTGGCAGCGCGAGTCTTGTTTCCCAGCCTGCAGAATGTTCTTTGGTGTTAGACGGTAAGTCGCTCCTACTGATGAAGGTCTCACTGGAGTGATGACTGCTGCATCAAGAGCCCAACCACATGTCACCGGCTTGAAAGCAAATCAAACCAAGGGACACAGAGTACACTCCATAGGGTACTAAAATTGGTCATGCCTTCCTTCCTGGCAAACGGAAGGGACGGAGAAGCAACATCCTGTGTGTTAAAATGCAGGTGTTGTGGTGGCTCAAAGAACCTGCAGAAACTGGCCCGAGGAAAAGATCAAGAAAGGGTTTGGGACCGGTGGAAAGGGCTTGGCATTTTCAAAGGTCTAGCAATGGTGACTGCAGTGTGGGGAGGGAGGACCCCCATTGGAATGAGGAAGAGCCGGAAGGACTTGAGGGCCTGCTTAGGAACTTAGGTACATAAACAGACCATGCGAATGAGGCTAGACCAGGGCATCATAAAGCCCTGTCTCAGCTGTGCCCGGTGTCCAAGAAGGCTTCCTCATCTGTGCCATGAAATCCCGCGGTTGAAGTCTGGGCAGGAAGCAGGTCCCAGGTGGATCTCTGGGTGAAGGTGGTTAGCGTGTATTTGTCGAATTGACGTGCACGCCAGACCTCTGAATGCCCTTTTCCCTGGGCCTGGGAGGTAATGTATAAAGGCTGGCTGAGCTCTGTGAGCACACCGGCACACAGGTAGGGCACCGCAGCTCCAAACAAAACATTTCCAGATAAACATTAGCAGGGCAGTCCTACCTGTCAGAGGGGCTCTGCACTCACTTAAAAATAGCCTGTTTATTAACAGTTGTTTCAACAAGGCCTGCTTTTCTACAGTAGCTGTTGTAAGAGAGTGGAATTATTCCGAGGAGTAAGTTCCGGGGAACAAAGTCCAGGACTGGTGCCCTTGAAGTCAGGTATTAGAACCCAAAAGGTTAGAAATGGACTCCACATCCCAGCTTTATCAGAAAAAAGCCACCAATGAAACGTCCGGGCACAGGCTGGCGGAGGAGATAAGCAGTCCAGGTCTGCTGTAGGGAGTGGTCTCGGTGGCAGGGGCTGGGAGCAGGGGACCGGGAGCAGGGCCTGAGTGCCAGCTGGGCTTTGGGACCCCCCCCCCCCGCCCCTGCTGCCTGGCCATTCCTGGGAGAGGGCCCTGGGCAGGAGGGAAGTCATTGCAGAGAACCCAGTGGGGCCATAGAGTGTGTGAAATTTTAGGGAAATGCCAGATTGATTTATCAGCCCTTCTCTGGATCCCTCCTGTGTGCTAGGCTGTATACAAGGGGCTAGGGGTACAGAGTTGACAAATTCAGGCCCGGCCTATGGGAGTTCGCTCAGTTACAGGATGCAAGGACACGAGTAGCTGGTTAGTGGTGTCCCGTAAGCCATGACATGATTGTGGCCCTTGGCACAGTCGGGCACGCCCCTGTTTTCAAGAGGACTGTGGTGTTTGTGAGCTAGACCTAATTCCTAGTTCGTACAAGCAAAACTCAAGTGCACAGGGTGGGGGGATTCACCCACAGAGCTGGGTGTCAGGTCCTGCAGCTTAGGTTAAATCCCCATCACTGCACAGAATGCTTCCCTCAGGCTGGAAAATTTAGCCTAACCAGCCTCCCCACAAAAAATAGGATGGATGGATGGACGGACGGACGGACGGGCAAGATTGATCAGATGGGATGCTCAGCAGTGTTCACCAGTGGAGGGTGTGACGGAGTGAGTGCATGCGTGCCGCCCTCTGAGTTGGTGTGTGCTCCATGTGTTCACGGTCTTGCTAATCTGAAGTGACCTCACCTGCCCTACCTGCTGTTATTTCTCAGTATCCCCCAAGTGGTCCTTCCACCCTGCTGTCCTTTCGCCAGCCCAGCCCGTGTTTGCCTGTCCGGGCACTGTCTTGGGCAGAAACCCACAACGATGATGTCTGAGGCTCAGACGCTGACTCTAGGTGCTCACGCGACCCCGCTTCGTTCCGTTAGAATCGAGTGATTCCGCTTTACCTGCCTCTCCAGCCCCTGCTTCCCCGCCGTGCCACCCTCACCCGTGTGGGTTGCTCTCTTTCTTGGGGTCCGTTACCAGGAGCACAGTCCCTGCCCCTCCCTGAACTGTCTCTTCAAGGGCGGCCTCCAGACTGGCCTTCGGGGCAGTTTTGCCCTCCCTCGGGGCCGCTCCCCTCACCTCCTGCCACCCTTGCGTCTGCAGCGTGTCGGTCCCTGCTCTCTCGAGATGTTGAGTCACAGCGTTAGTCTGTCTTCTTTGCTTAATAAGCGGGTGCCTGGGTTGAGGTTCCCTGAGGGCATGGACTTCTGCTTCTGTGTCATTTCATCATGAGGAGCACGTAGACATTAAGGGTGTTGGCTCATTTGTACCTTCAGTTAGACAAACACTTTTTTAAAGCTCAGTAAATACTCCGGAGGCTCCAAATCTGCATCACCCACCTCAGTCCACAAAGGCGATGGCGGCTGACCCGTCCTGAGCACTTGGCATGTATCTGGCACTGTTCTTAGTCCTTTGCTGCTTTAACTCGTCTGAATCCTTCGCAGCTGCCCTCACTCACCAAGCAGGAGACGAAGCACACAGTGTTAAGCATCTTGCTCAAGTGGGACTAAAACCCCAGGAGCCCTGGCCCCCAGACGCCCTCCAAAACCACAACACCGTCAGTACGGGAAAGAGTTCTACCTGCCGTGACTCTCAGTTTTGTACTTTTTTTAAAATATCAAACTAAGTGGCAGGCTTAAACTGTGAGTGGAAGTGGAATCTTATATACACAGCGAGAGAAACATCAGTAAAATGGATGTCAGCTTCGTTTTTTAGTTCATTGAGAATTACTTTGTCAATTTGTTTTGTAACAGCTTTTTATTATAGCATCCTTTTCACCGAAGCCCAAGCAAGACCTCAGAGGTCGAGTTTTCGGAATCTTGCTCCACCCACTGATGCTCTAAGACCCGGAGCAAATTACTGTGTTTCTCTGAGCCTTGTTTGCCTCCCCTGGAAAACAGAGAGGGTAATACGCCCGGCAAATTTTGTGTGAGGTTTCAGGGAAATTACGCACCGTCTCTCCCAGTTTCATACGTGGCACGTTGCTAGATTTTTAGTAACGAATGGCTAAGAGAATAGGTATTTCAGAAACCTGTCATTAGCAGGAGGTGATTTTGTATTTTAGGCCAGGTACTGAATTATTGCGTCTGTGTCACTAAGGCCTTGGCTGCTTATTGTTTGTTTGTTTTTAATCAGTATTTGGAGCATAATAACGGTACTGTCTCAGCGGAGCTAAAACATCGTGCAGTTACAGCAGAAACCAGAGGCAGGACACCTCCCACTGTGATGTGTGTAGACAGATATTTCATGTTTTTAAAGGAAATCTGGTTATTGCCTAAGAAGCACCAAAGCTGGTGTCCGCTGTTTTCCAGCGAATGGGGCCGCCAGGGTGACACTGAGCGTGGATGCCTTCCCAGAGCTTTCAGAAAAACAAAACCAACCTGTCCTGTTGTTTAATTGTCCAGAGATCCCAGCGTTACGATTGGCCAGACAGTTGAGCTACTCCACATGATATGACTCTTCTCCATTTCAGTAATGAAAACAAATTTGTTTTCAATGATGACCTTCAATAGATCAATATGATGGGAGTGGCATTTCCCTTGGTTTCGTTTAGTCCACCAAAAATGATTCCAGTGATAAGATCATTTTGTTTTGGCCGATGTACCTAAAATTCTCTTCATTCATCCAGTTCCATGTTGGCTAATTCTCACAGGTGGGCACAGAGTCACAACTCCGTGAGTATTGTTGTTACTTGTGTGTGTTTCTGAGGTTCTGTAAGGAGACAGGCTGGCGTGTTGTGGTGTTCATTGTGCCCGTCCTCGCCCTTTAAGAATACAGGAGGATTATCCAGCACGCCTTTTCTTTTTGGCTGAATTCACGCCCGAGCTTGTGATCCAGGAAGACTCCAGGGCTAAGAGCCACTAGGGCCGTCATTTTAAGAGATGGTCTTTCCTTTACTGGGTCTGGAGTAGAGTGTGGGACGGGAGGTCTCTCACTGGCGCCTGGACCAGTCCTCATGGGCAACCGCCCGCTCGTGATGAGTGGGGGAAGGGCGAGGGAAGGAAGGGTCACTTTCAGTACCTCCAAAGGAGGTCACATCTTCTTTATCAGTGGAGCGGATATCAGAGATGTTCTGTTCTTCTTTGCAAAGCCGTCATGACCTGCTGTGGTTGCTAAGATTCGTATAATTGTGCTACTACATTACCCCTCCCTCCCAGTGCTTGTATCCTACATCTCAGTCTATGTGGGGTCACCGTGGCTCATTGTCACTGGTTCCCAGACATAACCAGAGGAACCATTGGTCTCACTGAGTGGTGACGCCTGTCTTCATAAATCCCACCTATACCCTGGTGCACCCCCTTTCCGTGTATTCTCAGCCCAGGCCCCAGTAGTGCTTGCTTTTCATAAGAGACAGCCCACACACTCTGTCTGACATCTTTCTCGGGCACCCCATCACCTGTAGGAAGTGTTTAATTGCCCCACTCTGGCTCCTGTTTTTGTTTTTCTGGCCTTCAGTGGAGCCTCACACCCTGTGGGCTGAATGACACTATGACCCCTTGAGTTCGATTAGATATACAAGTTGTGAGGCTGGCTATCCTGAGGATGACCTCATTGCTCCAGCGTTTTGAGATCTTAAATTACCATCATCAAATCCCTGAGTCTTATGTATAGAAAATTTTAAGGCACATTTTAGGGCCCTCAGAACTTTCAAGAAACATTGCACGTTGGATTGGTGGCCTCAGTCTGTCTCCTAGCAAGGTCCCGCCCAAGAGAACCTCTGCCCCCTAGGTCAGTGATCTAGGAGCTTAGGGGTGATGGGATTGGTGGCGGTGAGTCCGACAGCTGTCCCGATCACATACTCTTCCCCCACAAGGTCGTCCATTTAGTCAGTGACATATCCACTCATGGGCTGTCCAGATCAGCTTGGTGATTTCCTACGCGGTTGCTTCTCCTGAGAACTTCCCCTCATTCAAGCGTGGCTTCTCTTCAGCTGTGGCACCATGTTTTAGGCCCTCAGTCTCTGTGGGAGCTTATTGTGGCTTTTCTACGTAGGCAACTCCTGACGGTGATTCCACTTTGCCAGCCCACCAGATTCCTCTGCCTGGTCTTAGGGCCACGCTCTCTGTTTCCACTCTCACAAGGTTCTGTTCTTTCCAGGCTGGTCTCTTTCTGCTCCCACACACTGTTCCCAGACCTCCTTGCCTCTACTTGGCTTCTCAACGCTCCTCTCCAGCCCTCTGCAGCCTGCCAGCTTTAAAGCTGGTCCGCGTCCCCTGCTCTCTGCAGAGTGGCCCTGCCTGCAGCCTATGGAGAGAAAGGGTTCTCTCCTCCAGGGGTCACAGCAGGGCTCACTCACTGGTGGCCTCTGGCCATGTCCCAGCCCTCGAGGGTCCTGTGTCTTACACCAGATTTGACCTAGTTGCTGTCATTTAAATTTCAGGAAATGTCACGTAAATATTGGATTTCTGGCTTATTTTGAAAAATCAGACAATCTAATAACAACTGAACTGTCTTTTTCCTAATGGCAAAAACCAACTAAAGCTAATTAAATTAGTGGCTGCTTTTCTTAAATGGCAAACGTGGTCATTTTACCATAGTCATACCCTCTCCCTATTATAACAGACTTACTAACATTATCTTCCTAGCTCTGGTAAGCATCTGCCTTTGTGATCCCTTGGTTTCTAGTCTGTATCATCCTCCACTCCTACCCTCTTTCTGTTTTCAAATTGTTACTTGTGTGATTTTTGTGAAAGTAGGGATGGCAGCTTTTAAATATATATATAATTTTCCCAAAGGTATTTATACTCTGATGGGTAGCTACTTCACCAAATCTATAATTGGTTTTGATATTTTAGCTTAAATGCCATGGTCGATGTACATATGACAGAACAATGATCTGTTATGTAACGTGCCATATCTGGCATTAGCAGCATTTGCAAACCTTAGCACTCTGATTCCATCACAAACAAATCTGTACCACGCATCTCAGCATCTCCAGGGCTAGGCCAGAGCACGGAGCCGTGGACAGTGAGCTGCAGCTGGAAGGGAGGGCGCTGGAGGAGAGAGACTTCTTGTGGAGTCTTTGAGCCTTGATTCCAGCATCTGCTTCTCTAGGAAGTTCTGTGGCCCTACTGAGATGTGTTCCCATTGCATCCTCAAAGCATTTTCTGAGCCCTTCCCTATGCATACTTTATTCCACTTAGTCATTGCCACAGTCTTGTGAGGTAGCACCTCTTACCCTGTTTTACAGATGTGGAAATTGAGGCCAGACATTAAGTGGTAAGTTTCCTTAGGAAGATGTTCTACCTAAATTTGTCTTGATTCCAAAATCTGAGGCTTTAACCTCCCTTCTGAACTGGCCGCCCTGAAATGTATCCGTCTGTACTGATGGGATAGATGCTGTGCTTTTCGCTTTCCTGGCCATGAACTTGTGTGTGTCAGGGAATGTGTTTACTTACTTTGTATTCTTAGCGCCTAAAACAAGACAGGCATTCAGGAAATGTTGGGCAGAGGCAGTGTGGGGATGTGTTTGTTTTTCTCCAGGTTATTTGTAGATCTGTTTGCCTGTCTCTAGTTAAAATTCCCATGTGGTCCTGTTTGGGAATAGCCTTTTTTCCTTTGGGCAGTGATTTGTATTACAGAGAGGGGAAAGGAACTTAAAATATTTGGCCTTCAACTTGCCCAAAGGGCATCTTAGTGGTTATGATTATACTCACACGTCAGAACTGATCATGGATGTTCATGCAGCGCGTAGGCAGCACCAGTTTATTGTCATTGGTAAACCGTAGGCACTTTTCAGATGAGGTTTTTTAAAACGTTTTGATTCCATGGTTTTTGCAGATACATTGATAAGAAGTTATTTTCAAAAGGAAGGATTAATTTACAAATACAGATGAAACTTACCATTTTGACCAAAACATCTAAAGATACGGAGTCACAATATCATTTTGTTTGTTTCTCCATTTTCTTCCCTGTGTGATAAAGTAAGTAGAGAAATGACGATTTGCCGGATGGGTTAATGAATCCCTGGAACACTGGATAATTGCAGGACTTTAGATACTGCAAATGCAATGGGATTATAATTAACCAGAACTGCAAAGTGTAGATCATACGTGAGATGCAGAGTAAGGAAGATGAGCTGACGTGTGCTAGGACTGTGTGACGTGAGCTGACAGTTGTGTGTCTTGATGCATTTCACATGCATCATTGTAGAGATGTGTCTCAGAATAGAAGGGATTAAATTGCTTTAAAAAAAAATAAAGCTATGTTTTAAACTTTTGATAAATCTTGCGGTCTGAAAAATGGAACCAGTATATTAGTTGTAGATCCATAAGCCCCTGCTCTCAGAAATCTCTGGCATAATTAAGAAATCGAGAACCAAGGAAGGTCACCCCCCCTTCCTGAGTAGTGAAGTTTCAAGTCCAGTTAATAAGCATATGTTAAGACTGATATCTTTCTGTGACAAAAGAAAAAAGAAAAATCTAGAAACACTAGTGGCACTGACCATGAAGAGATTTGTAAAAACTTAAAAGCAGGAGAAAAAGCCATAAACATCAGGGAAACATTATTTTCATTGATCTGGAGATATCTCATACTAGTAATCACCTTCTGTTGAGTGGTTGGCTCATTTACTCCTCCCAGCATCCCTTTGGGTACGTCTCAGTCTGTTTTACAGACGAGGAACCATGGAGATGAGATAACCACTCCACGTGGTCCCACGTTGTCTGGCCCTGTCCTTTCCACCTGTCCAACACCGCCACCAAGTATGTTGTATTTCCCGCATTTATGTTCACACACACATAGTCTAAACCTGAGTGTTACTTGGGAAAAGAACACATTGTTTGTCATGTGCTTTGGAAGAAGTGGTTGTAAAAATGTACACACTCACTCATCCATTCTTAGACACACCAGGGACTGTTACGCCCTGTGTGTTCCGGGCAACTTGAAGTGAAACGATGCTGTGAACACCCAAATACAGGAGATGAATGACAGTCACGTCTCCCTGTTTTGTGTTTAATTTCACTAAAACTTGAACTGTGGTTGAATTCTAATGTAGAAAATGAAATTCATTTTTGGTAGTTTTCCTAGCTTCCCATAAGTAATTGTTCTGAACTTTAGGTAGCTGGATAATTTTTATCATTTCATTATGAATTTTCATTCTTAAGTTGAACCTCTGATGAGTATTTGTGTATCTTTCTGTACTTTCTTGTTGTATCGTATTGTCCTGGATACGTAATTCTACATCTCAAAGCTGGAACAGTTTGCTAGCCTGAGTGACTTACGTTGCATGAATCGCACTCCTTGAAAGTCATAGTCCAGATACTGAAATGCTGACAGGGTAGACTGCTGTCAGTCAGGGTGGAGTGTACGTCAAGAACGCCTTCCAGGAATAATGCTGGTTTGTGAAGACCTGGGTGGCAGAGGACCATAACCATGATCACTATTAGACTCTATCCTGAAACTGTAATCAATCAGATATATAGTTCACCGCTGTGCTAAGCCTGTGCTCTAGGCCAGAGGTCAATTTCCAGTTCTATGCTGACGGATTCTGCTGGTATCCACAGGTGAATAAAGAACGTAGCAAAGAGACAGCAGGGAATATTAGAAAGAGCACTGGTAAAATAATGTTTGTTCAAGTCCAGCTGTGCTACTCAGTGGCCTGGTGGCCTCATTTTAAGGCCTTCAACTGTGGGTTTTACATGTGCAAAACGAAGGCAGAAACATCAGCTCTGCCCTTCTCTCTCTTTTTGGACCAAACACAATAAGGAACATACAGGTGCTAGTTTGAGATATTCTGTTAACGGTGGCAGTTACTGAGCTGAGACACAGACTCATGTTTCTGATCTGGTCCATAGCTGATGTTTGCTGAAAGTTAGTTCCCATCTTCTGTCTTTAGCCTTAGGTTTTAACCGATAATATTGGTTATTGGTTCAGGAGGGGCAGTGGGTTCGACACAGAGTAGGGTCACTGTTGGGCACGAATGCCCCAAACTACACAGTGGGCCAGCTTCCCACCTACCACCCTATGCTTCTCCCCGCCTGCCTGCACATCGGTGTTTTTTGTTGTTCTCTCTCCATTGCTGCAATTCTTATTCTTTCTGGTCTTCTGTGTAAAAATTATAGAACGTTTTTAGAGTCGAGAGAGATCTAGAAATCACCTAGTCACATCTGTTTCCCTTATACACGAGGGAACTGAAGCCGGGAGGTGAGTTTAGCTCAGGAACACACAGCGAGGAAGCAGCCGGGCTGCCGAGCCCCACATGCTCAGTTTCCAACGCAGGCCTATTTTCACCACACCACGCTGCCTTTTCGATTTTGTTCCCATGGAACGGGGCTCCCCCACCCCCGTTTTTAAATATGGTTTCACATCTCTGTAGAAGTGGTTTCTAACACCTGCCATCGACACTGACTGTGGTGTGAGCCAGGTCCTCACCTTCTCCGGTTGTCATGTTCAAGGCTCCATGCGCGTGGGACAGCTGACGCCTCTTGCAGAGAAGCAGAGCGTGGCAGGTGTGGGTGACTTCAGAACCCCGAGCTGCATGATTCAGACCTTACATGAGAGAAGAGTAATTAATTTTCTGTGCCTCCCCCACGTATTTCTGAGAGAAAGCGACCACAGAGTTCAGAGGAAGGTGTAGGATTTGTGTACTTGTTGGGTTTTTTTCCTCTCTAAGTCTCATTGCGAATCAAGCACTGGAGGCTTGGGCGTTTTGCTTTTGCCTGACAAGCAGACTGAGAGTTGGAAACCTGGATCTGTTCCACTTCACATTAGCTGTGTGACCTCCCAGAACACTCCCCTCACTTCTACTTTCTCATCTGCGAAATGGGTTCAAGGGTTCCCGCCGTTTTGTCTCAAAGGGCTATTTGAATCCGTGAACAGGTGAGAAGGGACTTTGTGAACGTGGCAGAGGCCCTGCGATGGGGAGGGCTTTGATGAACAGACTTTAGAGCATGAGGCAAAAGACCTGGGTCTGAGTTCTGGTTCTGCCCCCAGCGGGGTTCCTGGGTAGGGTGAAGGGATACTGGGTGGCCCGAAACACCAGCTGTCTCTCCTGTGCCCCCCACCCAATATCTATATTTAGTGATGGTGTTTCATGCATGTGGATTAAATGCCCTAGGAATTATTAGGGGTCTTTTGTCCTTTATCTTTCATCTCTTTTATCATGTGACTCAGTCTAATAGGTGTACAAAAAAGGAAAGAAAAAGAAATGTTTATTTGCATGGAAGGCTTTTGCAAAGAAAGAAGAATGTTTTCTCATTGGCAGATAGTTTCTTCATGTGTTTCTAATGAAACAGAAGCCATTTGGTCTCTGGTTTATTTCTTTGTTTCCACTCTGACATTGTTGATGTCAGCAAAAAATGCAGCTTGTTTTGTGGAGAGGGTCGCGTTTTCTCGTGTGGAGCACGGGACTGGATTCTACCTGCCACGCCCCTCCACCATAACAAAATAGATCTATTCTGGACCATGGGGTGCGACTACGACTTTCTGGAGATCTGGGCTCAGAAAGTTCTTTTGGAAAATCTCCTGCAAGTATAATGGCAAGCATGCATAACGCTGCCTAACAATTGTTTGCTCTGCTTGTTCCCTCCGCACCACCTACTTAATATCGTACGGAGGTGAGGAGCCCGTTGTTTCAGGATGTTGGCAGTAATTTATGTACGTTAACATGGCCCTTAGATTTTTTCCCCAGGTTTTTGAACACACTCATTAGACCTCTTCTCATGGCACCAGGAAATAAAAATGTTCAGCCTCACTGAAAACCAGGACTTCTTCCTCTCGTTGCTAAGAGTTCATTTACTGGCACAGTGAGCTCCACCCTGATAGGGCGAGCTTCCCCCGTCTCTGTGAAGGCCGGGTGTAGTCTGAACCCCGAACCGCCGAGCTCCGTGTGCTGGGCCCATAGATGCCTCAGCTGTCAGTCACAGGCGCAGTGTGAGCAGACCAGGCATTTGTATAACCTGGGGGCAAATTTGGAAACTCTTGCGAGAAATCTCACAGAAACCGTTGCCAGATCTGAGCTAATGGCTGCCTCTCTGTGAGTTCCCCAGTGCATTTGAAAGCACATTTTTATATCTGTGCTGCCTCTGCCCCCACTTGTCACACTCTCCTCTTTGGTGCCATGTTGTCAGATTCTGAGCACTCTGACACCAATTTTGGATTTTCTGTCATGAGAACAATTGGTGTAGGTCCTGTTGTTTTTAAAAAATTTTTGGTTTTGCTTACATTTTTAAAGATGGTACTGTCTAAACATTTTTTTCACGCTGCAAAATGGAACTGGTATGTCGAATTTGTTTTTGTTGTATTTATTTTTTAATTTTTTAAATATTTTATTTATTTATTTTTAGAGAGAGGGGAAGGGAAGGAGAAAGAGTGGGAGAGAAACATCAATGTGTGGTTGCCTCTAGTGAGTCCCCTGCTGGGAACTGGCCTGCAACCCAGGCATGTGCCCTGACTGGGAATCGAACCGTGATACTCTGGTTCACCGGCCCGCGCTCAATCCACTGAGCTAGACCAGCCAGGGTGTTTTTGTTGTATTGAATTGGGTTTTCTGGTTCTTTCACCTCAATTCAATTTCAGTCGTTTCATCTTTTTTGTTGTATTAAACGTGTTGGTTGTAGAGAGCCTGTGTGGCTTATGGCCATTGGTGGTTTTCCCTGGTTGTCTGCAGACTTGGTTGTCTCCTTAAATCCTTGCTACGAAGTGGTTGTTGCCGGGAACCAGTTGCTGGAGGAAACAGACAGGACAGTTTCTCCTGCCCTCTGATCCTGTGTGGCCGTGCCTTCCCCCCGGTTACATTCAGGAGCGCGGCCTGTGGTCCTCGGCCAGACAGAGCATCCTGCACCACGTGGCACGCAGAGAGGCTGATCTGCAAAGCCCGGTGTGCGGCCCCATTGCCTGCATTTGAAAGCACTTACAGGGTTGATTCTGATGTGGAGGGGTGGACGTGGGGCTGAGGCAGGCAGGGCTAGACCTACCTTGAACCAGCTAGGCCTCACAGGGACAGAAGCACAGTTCAGGGCTGGGAAGATTCTCTGCCATCCTAGGGACTGGCCTCTCTCTGCTACCCTGTCTCCTGGCACTATCTACAAATTGCTGAACGTTTTCCTCTACTTCTGCTCCCTTCTGCTCCCTGCCTTCTGTTGACTCCACTTCTGCCACATGTTTGTGTGTCTATGTGTGTGTGTTTCTGTTCGGGCTTGACAGCCGATGGTGTTGGCACCAACTCAATGCCAATAGGAACCTTCAGTCTGGGGCGCAGTGAAGAGGGAAACTTTATTCAGTGCAAACAGCTCAACTGTGATACAGCACAGGTGGGGAGCAGCATCGCTGAGTCCGCCCTGGGGAGAGGTGCCTCACCAGCTAGACAGCTGTGTCCTGCTTTGGTCTGCTCTGGTCTGGCTAGACGTTTTCAGTGTTTCAGCTCCAGCCAGGGACACAGTCTTAAGCCTCCAGTGGAAAGGGAACATGTAGTTCCTGAGCCAGAGGGGAGCCGACTTAGGTGGAAAGAAGTCCCCACCCATGGTCCTTAGCTGATGTGTCCTCATACAAATGGGGACTGACTACAAATCATTGCTCTTTGATTGGTTCAAAAAGCACTGTTCTGATTGGTTAGAATATAGACACTCTGATTGGTCTGCAAATATGCTAATGAGGATATAGCTGCACCACTTTTGCTGGACAGGGATAGTGTCATCCTGTTGATTGAAATAGGATTCCAGGAGTTCCTCCAGAAGGCCTCAGATGACAGGAACACATTGTGAGCAGTCAGTTTGGGGCAGGCAACTTAGTGCAGGCTTCTCCTGAAAGTGTGGCTTGTGTGAGAGGCCCCAGTTTAGAAAGGGCTGCTGGGCCATGCTGTTAAACTTGAGCCAGTTCAGCCACAGGAGCCCTTCTTGGTAGCTGTCTTCTTTCTCAGGGTCAGTAGGCTTGTATAATTAAGTGCGGTATTCTTTATTTTTCTCAGTTCAGGTTGGGCCCACTAATCACTGTTATCCTTGTATGGTCCTAATTTAGGTTGGTGTGCAGCCTCAGATACTCACAGCTGTGGCCAGGGTGCGAGTTCCTGTAGGGGACCTATCTAGGGTGCTCATGCTGGTTTCTTTCCTTCTCAGGGTGCCTGTCAGTGTTGCAGACCATCAGATGTCTTAGCAGCCCACTGTTTGTATTGCACAACTGGGTATAGCAGAAAGAACCTTACGTTTTTAACCAGGAGTTTTGAGTTCGAGCCCTAGCTCAGCCACTTGTTAGCAGCAGGATTTCGGGCCAGTCCTTTGACCTTCCTGGCACTCGGCTTCCTTGGTAATAGAATGGGGGCTGCTGCAGCTTTTCTCACAGTGTTAACTGGAATGTCTGAGAGTCACTTCATTAACTTACACAGATAGGAGAGGCTGTTGTTACAGCTGAAGCAGAAAGGAGCCTCCATCCCTTTTTCCTGATGATTTTTCCCCAGTGTTACTGAGATGCAATGGACCTATAACATTGTGTAGGTCGCAGGTGTATAACATAGTGACTTTCTATATGTACATACTGCGTGGTGGTCACCACAGTAAGTCCAGCTACCATATCCACCACCTCACATAGTTAGAATTCCATTTTGGAGAGAACTTTTAAGATTTACTCTCAGCAACTTTCACATAGACAATACAGCATTATTGACCGTAGACATCATGCTGTGCATTACATCTCCAGAACTAACTCATCTTATGACTGGAAGTTTATACCCTTTGATTTCCTGCACTGCACCCCCCCACACCCCCTTTTTTTTCTTAACAAGTGAGGAGCTGGGCCTGGGAGTTTGCCAACCCAGGGACATTGTACCTTATTAACAGCAATGCCAGACCTAGAAGCCAGGCCCTCAGAATTCTTATGATGTCCTTTAGTGTGAAGCATCCATGCGTATATAGAAGCTCCTGGTCTGAATCTTTCTCACTCTCTTCCCTTCAGAGAAGCTTGCCCTTCGGAACTGGTCCCTTTCCTTGATCACTGTCTTAGAATCTCTTGTTCTTATAGAGCCTAATGTCACCTTCAGCTTGGTTGTTAGTATCTATGTCATTTTGCAGTTCTGTTCTAGTCTTCATGAGGAATCTAAAGGTTTCCACATGCCTTTCCACTGGAAAGTTAGAACAAAGAAAGTGAGCAAAATAGATTTATCTAGTTCCTGTTATAGCTCCTTAGCTCCTTTAGTAACCGTTTTACCTCTCAGGGTGAGCACTTAGCTCTGCTCCCATTTCGAAAGTGCTCTCTGGCTTCTGCACCGGCTTGAGGACAGCATCTGCACAGCCGCGGGCGGGGGTGTCTCAGGGGGCCTGGTAATTGAGAAAGGGGTATTGACCCTGTGGCCAGCAGTTGAATGCGCCTAAGTGGGTAGCCGCCCAAAGCCATTACTGCTGCCTTCCAGGAATCTTGGTAAATGAATTAGTGGGCTTTTTGCAGCCCCTGATGAACCCATAGAAAGCCCCGTACAGGAATCATTTGTTCACCCATTTATTTCCTTTGGCTGGGGCCGGAAATATAACTCCCTGTGTGGAAATCTCTCAGCTGTGGGCTTCAGAGCGCTTGGAAGAGGAGGAGTAGCCTACCCTTTGTTGCATACCTCTAAGCGCTAGGAGCTTTGTATCCTCTCTGATTTCATTCTCTAAAACCCTGGAGATGGTTATGATTATCTCTTCCTATTATATAGATGAAGCAACAGCCTAAGAAAGTTAACAACAACAAAAAAAACCTAGTCTCACATTACCCTGCTACAAAGTACCTGCTCAGCATTTGAATACGGAGCCACGGAGCCATGGTCTCAGGAGCCCGCATCTCACCAACAGTCTGCATTCCGAGGGCGGGGCAGGGAGCTGTGGGGAAATGAGGAGGAGGCTCATTGGTCATTTCTCCCTTGGGGCAGGGGGCGGGGTTATAGCTAAGAACCAATCACACTGTGCAGGGACGGTGCTGAGGTGGGCTTCACCACGTGCATGTGACCCCTTCAGTTGCTTAGCTCACCTCTGCTCTGTGCCAGCACTTAGCTAGGAAAAGAGCCACATTGCCATTCACTCCTCTTGCCCCCAAGGAAATTGACTCCGTTGATCAGACTTTAATGAAATAAAATAGTGCATCATCAGGTGTGAATGCCCAAGGTGCATTCTTAACGGTGAAGGCCGTAGCCGGCAGTGAGAAGAAAGAATTTGCCGTATTCAGTTGATACTCACTGGCACAAGTAGGAGGCTCAGCGTCCGCTTCCCCGTTTTCCATTTAGGAGACTTGGGCCTAGTTAAGGTTAATGGCAGGTGAGTGTGGATCGAGTGACCAGTGCAAGGGCTCAGATCAGATGCCACAGCCTCCTGACTCGACTCTTCAGCCTGGTTCTCTACCAGTTATCATCTCTCTACCAAGGAAAAGAATGTAATCCCCCCATTTCTGTACCACCCTCTCTAAAAAAAAAAGAGCCCCCTCCCCCCGGCCATGTACAGTGTAAGTGAAGACTTGGCCTCTCTGAAAAGGGCTCAGAAAAGGCCAGCAAGGCCCATCCTCCATGCTTCGGTGATCGGCACGGCACTCCCTCCATTCTCAGGGTAACACGCTTACTCACGGCCTCTCGCAGCCTCCAGATCTGCCATTGTGCCTGTTCTCCCCTGCAGGGCAACAGCAGTGTGGTACGAGCAGGGAGGTGCCCATGACCATGAGGGGATGAGTCAGGTTCAAGGTATTCTAGATTACAGTTTTATGCCTGAAGGAATTTTACAGCAAACATTTTCTTTTCATAGATGGGAAAACCGAGGACCAAAATAGATAGAGGCCTGCCAAGGTCTCCAATTCACAAGAACTGGTCTCCTCTTTCTAGGGTTCAAGATCTGTGTGCCTCCCTACCTCCTTTATCCCATGGAGGCGCTGGGGGTCATGGGATTTTGAACAAGTGTTGGGGGTGAGAATAATGAGCTTTGTGACCAGAGCAGGCAAGATCAATGGGCTTCATCTGCGTGCCACCTGCACCCGCACGGGACAGCGAGGGCAGCCCTGGCTCCTCCCTCCCCCGCTGCCCTGGGGGCCTGGCGTGGAGGAGAGCCAGCAGGCGCGACCCTGCCTGGGCAGGCGCCTCTCAGCTTCAGGGTTTTGGATTGCTTTTTATGTTTTTCTCCTTCAAAAAGAAAAATGTAGGATGTAGGCTTTCTTCATATTACTTTTAGAGCAGTGAGTGATGATTACAACACTAAAATGAATCTTTTAAAAATATATGTAAGGTATAGATTGATTTGTTGGTGAGTAAGTGGTAGGACTATGTTCTCCACTAGGTCATGCCTTCTGTTGAGTTTACTTTGTGAACTTGCCCTTTGCAGCATCACAAGAAACACAGCCAGGCACCAGCACTGAGCGAATCAGGGAAAGTCTCCCACTTTCCTCTCGTACGCAAGGGTCCCGCAAAGCGGCGATCCTACCCCAACCACCACCAGTTACTCTCCAAAAGAGAGGTATCAGTCTGTCTCCCTTCTGGGTTTTTTCACGTTTGGCACATTTAGAACTTCACAGTGATGACTTTTTTCTTTCTGGTCCTAGAATTTCATATTGTGCTTATTACAAAACAAGCAAAGCCAGATACACTCTCATGGTGGGTAACAATATTCCACAGTAAAGAAAGAAAGGACAAAAAGCGCCGCTCAGGGATGAGCAATTGCAAAGTACATTTTCATCCGACAGCCTTTGAAACGAGGAAAAAACTGCTCATGTCCCTTTTTTCTTTGTGCAGATCTCTCTTGCTCACTTCCCGTGTTTTGCCCTCCCGTCACTGGTTTTGTATAAGGCAGTGAGATCAGAGGTGTACCGAGGAGCTGCGGCCTAGGGAACTGATTTTAGAGCTTTGGGCCTGGGTGGCTTCCTCCCCTTCCAGCCCTGTACCGTGTATGACTTCGGTTGTATGGTTTTAAATAAGTGGGACTGCTCTCACTGTAGTTCTGTCTACGTTGCTCTGGTACTGTGTGGACTGCAGGGGTGTCAGACTCAGTTTCACCGGGGTCCGCATCAGCCTCGTGGTTGCCTTCGAAGGGCTGAATGTCACTTTAGGACGGTATTAATGACTACTCGTTGACTAGGGGCAAGGAGCTCAGTCCTGCTTCCAGGTAGGAACGAGGTTCCGGGCCAGATAACACGAGGTGGAGGCTGGACTGGGCCCGAGGGCCTTGTGTTTGCCACCTGTGGTGTAGAGGGTTTGTGATATCAATTCTGAAAATCTCTGCAATGGTGGAAAACAAAGAGATTTATTACAGCAGGTACACGGGACGCTCTAATTTAGTTGGATTTTCTCAATGTTGGAGACTGAAGGAAAAACGAACAGTCCCGGAAAACAAATAGAAACGTAATGTTTGAATTTGCAGGCGGCTTTAACAAGTCAATTTATGTCTCTAAGTCTGTTTCTTCACTGTAAAACAAACCCAGCATCATTACTTCATAGGAACACTATTTAGGGATTGAGAATATTCGTATAAAGTGCTTGGCTCCTAAAACTCAGGGTTGGGTAAGAAGAGGGGGGTGAGTTGAAAAAAATCGTGTTGAATATGAATCACTGTCTAGAATCAACTCTTAAGTTTTTGTAACATGGACCATTCTGTGACCAAAGGTCTGAATCTGTGCTTTGGGAGGAAATGTTTTTGTTTTTGTTGTTCTTGTGAAATAAATCAAGTAGTTGGAAAGAGGCCTTCCCAAAACATTGAGGCACATGCTTTCCTCGAACCAACCAAAACAAGCCATGGACAACAAAATAAAGAATAAGAGAAAGCTAGATCTCTAATAATTAAGGATCAACCTATTGGTTAAAAATTTAGTAATTGTTGTATCCCTCTTCCTGTATAAAGACATGCAGCTTTTATTCCCTCAGGGATTTTATGCATTATAAAAATAACACAGTGGGAGAAAGTGAATTCCAAACCAAGCGGCACACAAGTGTTGTGAACAGGAGACAGGGGGAGGGAAACGTGAACTTGGTGATCAAGGAGTGGCAACAACCAAGTGAAAATCGACGGTGTCACTGGGGACTGTTACCTAATGATAGGAAATCCCAATAGCAAAAGCAAGTTTAGCTCAGCGGGTGATGAATCTAATAGTTTATAGTTTGTTTAGTTCCGCTTTAAAACCCTTATGTATTTTAACCATGTTTCTAAAGGAAGCAAAAAGGGACTAAGAGATACAGAGATGGGAGGCGGGAGGGGACGGAAGCCAGATTTCAAAGTTAGCTGAGTAGCCCCAGCATCTGAGCTGAGCCTGTGGAAGTCGGAGAGGCGCTGCTGAATGTGGCTTCCTTCTCTCTTTCTCCTTGAGGTGGTAAGTATTCTTTTTGCCGAAACTATACACGGTGGATTTCCTGGGAAAGAAACACAAATTCCTTGGAGTTACCTGGCATACAAGCCATGCACTGTTTTCATAGCATATCACTATAATTTGTGTTTTATTTTTTTCAAAAAGAAGAGCCAATTAAAGCTGAAGATTCAGGTGGTCAGCTGTCCCTTCAGCAGGACAGGTGCGTAAGGGTCCCTTTCCATCTGCAGCTAGGGCACTCGTCAGTGGATGGCTCCTTAATCCACCCCATTCCCAATTGGAAGAATGGGCATTTGGGGACGGAGGAGGAACAAATCACAGCCCGCTGTGCTCACAGGGCATGAACAGACCAGCAGCTGACTGTGCTGATCACTGACGGTGCCCTGGGGACCAAAAGGAGTTTTTGCTTAAGGACAATGTGACCCTCAAACTGCTCCCAACCAGCACAGGCGCCTGGGGAAGAGACAGTGATTTGTTTGGCCAGGCAGGTTCTTGAGCACTTTTTGGTGTTGGGGCCTCCTAGGACACTGGTGAAGGATTTCTTGGGCAATAGTTCTAGGAAGGATTCCGTTTCAAATAAGGGAGGTTAATTCGAGTCACTGGAGGGAATTTGACTAGACCTGGAAAATGGCACCGAGGGGTAGAGAGACACACTGGCAAAAATCTGTAACTCTTGTTTAAGCACTGGGGTTTTTTTTTCCTTCCTGAGGTACTTCTGTGTTTTGGAGAGGGTATGTTTTTTTTATTTTGCTTCTTTAAATTCAGCTGTCAGGACCAAGTTGCTTTCTCCAAAAAAAAAAAAACAGGACGAAGATCTGGCGTAGTTGAATTGATTTTTATGTCCTTATATACATGTTTGAGTTGATAGATTATTTTTTCATGAAAAACTTTGAATGTGTAAGAAACTTATCTGTACAAATACTTACCCAGTGAACCTTTTTAATGAAGTTATTTCTTTATACTTTTACATACAAAGAAAGCCCTGTCTGTATTAGAGATCAGAAAGATAGGACTGAAAAACATTAAACTCAGGCAAAGTTCAAGGGACTTGGAAATATTCTTTCTAGTCAAATTACAGATCACAGTGCATCATGGGTTGTGAAATGATTTAGTGTGATTCTTACCAAAAAAAAGAAAAGTTTCATCTTACTGCGTGGGAAGCCCAGGTCCAAAAAGGGGGGGACTTAGACTAGGTCTTTTGTCTTAGATGTTTGATAACTCCTTAAACTTGGAAGTACTGCCTCACATTATTGTGATTCTGGGATGCTTACAACACACACTTGGCCTGTTTATCTAATCCAGAGAAACCAAATAATGCAAGAATTAAAAATAACTCTGCTGCACTGTGAATGCAGGGACCTCATTTTGTAACCAGCAGCCCCTCCCTTTATGACCTTTCAACTTTCCCAAGAGAGTGACTCAGCCAATGGTGGCCTGCCTGGGTGGAAGCCTGTCTTGAGTTAGGAAACAGATAGCCCTGTTACACGTGGGGGCGAGAGCCAGTCACACATGCTTATCCAAGCCTACCTTTTCTATAGGAAGTTGAGATGATGACCCTATATCCAGGCGAAACTTGGAGAGGGACCCTTGCAGGAGGCCTGTACAGCTGGCCCTTTAAAAACATGGGGGTGAGGGCATCTAACTCCCACAGAGTTGAACTCTGCAGTCAGCACTGGGCAGACAGTGGGCAGAGGCTAGGATTTCCCAGCCTCTGAGCCGACCCTTGGACAATGCAGGGGAACCGTGAAGGTCAGGCGAGCTGAGGTCGGCTGGAAAAAATCTGTGTGTGCGCCCACACCCACGCAGCCAAACCAGCGTTGATCGAGGGTCAGCACCAACCTGAGCTGCGGCTTCGTGTGTTGGCACAAGTTGCACAGTCTCGCTTCTTTCCTGCTGTTGACCTTCCAGGCATATGTAAACAGTCATTTGAACTGTCACTACCTGTATTCCCAGGACATCCTGTTAACAATTTTTTTGTCCGCTTCCTTGCAGCTGGAGGCCCACTCAGGGTCGCACAATGGCTGTGTATTTGGAAACCGTATCGCCAAAGTCTGCATTGGCGTTCTGTCTCTGGCTGTGTGGGTAGTTCTGAAAAACCTCAGATTTTACTTTCAAATTCATCCACAGCTGAACCAAACTCTGCCTTTTTTTCCCTAAGTCTGAAGAATGCATCCCAGACAAAAGGCCAATTTCAGTTGACCTTAATTCTCCCTCAGTGGCATTCCTTTAGTTCCGTGTGTTTGAAATGCAAGGCCTGTTCTGGTTTCAAGCACACTTTTCATAGAAGTCTGAAACAGAAATGTATTATTGGACTGATAATGCCTCGTGGAAGCCAATAATGGTTTTATGCACAAGCCACAGTAGTTTTTCCGTTAATGGTTTAAGTGCCTTTGACGGTTCCTTCTCCGCCTCCCCTCGTCCTCCCTCAGGTTTCTTGAATGATGCTAAGCAACCTGACTGCTCTTGTCCTGCACAAGGGTTGAGCTAATCTTGGCAAAATTGTCGGGGGAAAGATTTTAACAAACAGTAGTGAAATTTTGTGGGGAATGCAAATGATTCTCCTGAACCAAATACCTTTTTTTTTTTTCATGTAGTCTACCATGTAACAATCATGATTTTTTTAATAGTTGGAGAGTAAAGATCACCCACCACCCCCGCACCCTAACTTAGCTCTTTTTAGTCATTCCTATTCAGTCTATTCTACTTGCACACATTATTTTAAAGTTGCCATTTTGAAGTTTGCTTTTTCACTTTAGAAAATAGCACAAATATTGCTGTCCAGGTTTGTCATTTTTGCTTTTTAAGGGCTCCATGATATCATCCTATAGATATTCCTTAGTGTACTGAACCATCTCTGTGGTACTGGGTCTCCAAAGGTTGCCTGCATTTTGGCCGAGATTACCAATACGATAACCCACTTGAGTCACAGGCTGTTTTTTCTCCCTTGTTGAGTGCTCTCCTTGGGATCCAAACCTACACTTTCCCCACGAAGTTGAGATGATCTTCATGTCTAGGTGAAACGTGGAGGAGGTACTTTGGTAGGTGGCAGGTGGTGAGATTCTTGGCACAGAGGAATGGAGCGCCATCTTTGGGGACTTGTGCTGCTACCTGGCTTTGTCAGTGTCGAGTAGCTCCCCCCGCCACAGCGGAAAGAGACTGCATTCCAGCGGTCTAGCCAACTCGGGGCTGGTGGCTTACCAGGTCTCTCACAACCTCTCCAGACACCTTATGAGGAGGTTTCCCCAAGGAGAAAACCTGTCAGTCACAGCTGAGCTCACTGCTGTCGGGAAGGAAATGTAGCTGACCCGATGGTCCCCTTGGAGTGTGTTTTTTTTTAACCACTCCCCTGGCCCAGCAGGTGTTCTAGTCCACCAACCTTCTCCCTGCCCGTGCTCACCCCTCCTTCTCAGATGTCTTTTCTTTCCTTCGACGGGTGAAGAGCGCGTGCTCCTCAAAGGCAGGTGACACACCCCCTTCTTTGGGCCTTGCCCCTGGTCTCCCCCAGCATGGCTTCTGGAGCTTGTCATGCGGTAGTTGTCACCTCGGGAGCTCATGATGCCTCCCTCTTGCTGCACCTGCACTGTCACCCTGAGGCGTGTTGCTGGAAGGAAAGGAGCCACCTTTTTTCACGTCTGTCCTCACAGGCAGGGACGGGCAACATTGCTTAGCACATACTAAGCAGTTAATAAATTCCTGAACGGAAAGAAGTATTCGTGTGCATGAATAGCCAAGTAACAATTCAAGAATACAGTTAGAGGGTCAAAAACAGCAGGTGGTTGAGATAACCAGTGCTTCCCAGTGTTGGAAAGGGAGAGCCCGTGGAGGCTGGTGTTACCAAACGTGGTCCCAGGCCCGTTCTCCAAGCTCATTGGTGCCTCCTGAGGCTGCACATACAGAGGTGAGTCCCAGCGCCCCAGGCCAGCCGGCCGGGACAGCACTGCCTTTGCTGATGGAGGAACGGGGAGGACTGGACCATCCTGAGAAACACCTCTACCTGGACGGGGCACTGGTGGTCCCAGCATTGTGATCAGCCTCTTCCCACCGGTTGAATGAGACGAGGCCTCAGCAGTTTCTCTCACAGTTTCAGGCGTGATGGCTCAGTGCTTCTCTCTGACTGGCATTCCTCATGTGCTTTGCCTTGAGCTGAAGCTCGGCCGCAGAGCTCTCAACTCTCCCTGTCCTTTCTCCCCAAAGGAGGTGGCCCTTGAGAAATGACATGTTTGTCTCCATTTACCTCCACATCATGTCACATTCCTGTCATGGAGTCTTCTGCCTCCTGCACTTGTTCTGGTGGTATTTTTCTTCTCATCGGTTTTGACCGGGGCTGGAATTTCACAGTCGTCACTGTCTGCAGCACGGAGGTGGGCAGCGAGCAGAGTGTTCCTAGGACCCACAGGACCGCCAGTTCTTACCCGTGTGACTGTAAACGAGCTGTTTGGCTTCTCTGAACCTCAGTTTCCTTACAGTGGATGAAATAATGAATAATGCCTACTTTGTGAGTTTGTTAACTGTCTGCGTGTGCCTGACTCAAAGAAGGCACAAGTTGATCAACTCAAAGAGTTGATCATTATTGTGGAAAGCAGACATGGCTTGGTGAATAAGCCTTAGGCTTTGGAGCGAGACATTGCTGGATGTGGTTCTCTGATCTTGCTGTTTACCAGCTCTGTGGTCTACAGAGGTAATCCTGCTTGTGGGGTTGTCTGAGACCTAAATAACAGTGATAAATAGTAACGGAGAGTGCCATTTTAGTTAAGCTCTCTAATGAGCAGAGGCTCACTGAAGCTTCCTGACGTGGGGATGGCGGTGTGGTCAGTCCAGACCCCCTCGTGCATGCTCAGCAGCATCTTTTTTTGTGTATTTCTGTCTTTCCTTCTCCTCACACTCTTGCCTGGCCTGGACCTGCCTCCGCTTTGCGTATCATCCCTCCACTCCCTAGGCAGAGTTCATGTGTCTTCATTAAGGCCTATATACCTGGCCCATCATCGCCTTTCCTCTGTCACTTTTTCTTCTCTCCTTTCTAGTTTGAATTGCTGAGAAGGTCTGATCTGATTGGCCCGGCTCCTCTTTCTTTTCTCCAACCACAGCACAGGTTGCTAGGAGCCCCCTCGGTGAATCTCCCTTACCTAGGCCACTAGCAGTAGCTAGAGGAAAAGTGTGGTTGGTCCCTTGCTACAAAACCCAGCTCTCTCTTATGTGATCTTTGAGTGGGGGTGTTGTGTGATCCACACACATAATCACTTTCTGCCAGATAAAGCATATCAGTAAACACATTAAGTATTTAGAAGGATCCTTTTCTGTTCCCATGTTACACAAAAGCAGAAATACTCTTGAGGGTTAAGGGTAACTTTTGGTTCCAGAAACTAGTACTTCTCTCTTGATACAAGGCAGGCCTCTGGTGGAATGTAACAAACTCTAGTACAATGAGTCAAGACTTCCACTGGTTTGCATTTTTCATTAGCGTGTCATGCAAGGAAATCCTGGCTTTGGGGTCATGGAACAGGCCTCTCTGTTTATCCTTCTGCAGAAGGAAAAAATTTGAAGTATTTCATAATTCATCTGAAGATAAACTTGTATTTGAGGTCTGTCCTCCCAAAGTTTTTTGGGGGAATTTTCAATGGAGCCTATTTTATAAATATTTTCACATTTTTGTGATAGCCTTTATCCCAACATGGATCATGGAAAGTGAGGGGTTCTTACAGTCTAAATATTAGTTAAAGACATTTGAGAAACTAGAAATTCCAGCTGACATCCAGAGACTACTTTTCTTCACACTTACTGAAGAATTATTTTTCATCCAAGTACTTACTGAAGAGAATAGTGAGTAAACATTCTGTAACCTATTCAAAACCCCACGTGTACCTTTCTTTTTTTTTAAGTAGCACTGGGAACACGAAGACCATCTATGAAATATACTTTTTTCCTCACACTCTGATTGTTAGCTAATGAGAAAAGTATGTGTAATTTGTATTGCCTGTGTCTAGCGATTACTTTTATTTCTGGAGCATACAGTCCCATTTTTGAACTAATTACAAAGTTCATTTGTGTTTCTTCCCCTTTTATACCTGTCAGCCACACTTACATATTTGTTCTGCAAGTGTCTGTTGTGTGCGTCCAGTGTGTAAGGCCTGTGGCAGTGCCTGGGGGTTGGCTATGGGCAGTCATGGAAGCAAGAGCAAAAGCAGAGAGGGAGAAAGGGAGGTCCCTTGACTCTACCCCTGTGCCCTCTGGAATGCCCCCACCCCCACCCCCCTTGGCCTCCTCTCCACAGACCATTGGCGTGAACTCCGGAGGTTTGGTCGTGTGTCCAAGGTTCTTACTCTGTGTCAACTGTGTGGTTGTTTCAGGTACTTCCACTTGTTACCAGCATCTAATTTGGACAGACCAGAGTGGGTAATAGACATCCTGTGTGTGAGGTCTTCCCGGAAGTCTTCCCTCAAAATCCGAGACGCCCTGGTCTCCCCCAGGCCTCCCCCACCCGTCCGTTCCCCACCCCCATCCCAGTGTTTCTCAAGTATCCCGTCACTGTGCACCTCTCTTCCTCTTCCTTCTCAAACTTATCGCCTGGAACAAGGGTTGGGTTTGATGGGGTGACGAGGTCATCATATTAGTGGGGAGTGGCATGAGGGCAGGAATACCCTTGAAAATTATTTAGGGAGATCCCGTGTTCGTAGGCAACGCTGTCCTGTGTTTTTCTTATAGTTCATTGTGTGTTCGTTTGAGCACCAGGTGACGCGGTCGGCTTACATTTATTTAGGAGGACATGGTAGACATGCAAGTACTTCCCGCCTCCCGGCCCCTTTCCGCCCAGTATAAGACACCAAAGCGTGTGAAGTCCTGGGAGGCACCACAGCGTGAGCGAGTCGGAGAGAGAGCATGATGAGGCAATGGCGGTTCATTCGCTTTGATTTAAGAACAGCATTTTTCCTCTATGCTCGTTTTGCCTGGAAAGGTCGTATAGT
Organism: Artibeus jamaicensis; assembly: GCF_021234435.1. Lineage (NCBI taxonomy): Eukaryota > Metazoa > Chordata > Mammalia > Chiroptera > Phyllostomidae > Artibeus > Artibeus jamaicensis. The sequence goes on from NW_026522059.1 coordinate 6,638,229, forward strand.
CATAGCCAACCCCCAGAAGGCACTCGCTGGATCCGAGCCCCGCTCTCCGGTCTTGGGGCCCCCATCTGTGCCTTCGACGCTGGCTGCAGACGGAGAGCGGAGCTGGCCCACAGCGGAGGCCTGCGTCCAGGGCCGTTTAACTGGAGTCTCACAAAAGAGGTCTGGCAAGGGTTTAAAGGGAAGTCTAAGCACTTAAACATCCACTTTGGGGTTTTCTTTCCATAGCCCTACCTTATGAGAAATCACTTCAGTTATTAGCTGAAATGAAAGGGAACAAATTTAAAAGGAGTGGAAAATAGGAGAATGTTTGAAGCTTGTTGGGAACAAATAAAGACTTTGGGGAAAATCCCACTGGAGAGTTCTCTGCTATTTGGTAATCCCAAGGCGTGGAGGGAGAGAACTCCAGCCTGTCTTAGTGCGTGAGTCATCACTTTATGTCTCTGAATTACGGGCAGGTTGTTATTTCTTAAATTAACTCGGGTCATGAATCTCGTGAACCATACTCTGTGGGGAGATTTTTTCCCTTTCTTTTTACCCCCAGCCTTAAAAACATTTTTAAAAATGGTGTAAGTAAATGGACACATGTCCTTCTGAAATTTATTTTTGAAATCCACGGTGCAACTAGGGAACATGCTCCCACAACACTCACCGCAAAACTGAAACAAATGGAAGAGACAGGAGAATTGAGGCAAGGACGCTTGGACCTTCTTTGTGTTTTTAAGGAAGAAATGAACAAGTCAGTGAGCAGTCACCCATTACGTCTCTCACGAGAATCCAGAAGCATTGCAGTGGAATGTAACTGAGAGAGAGAGCACCACCATCGCAGGGAGCTCCGTTCTCCCATCACCTGCTGTTTCCCAGGCACTCGCTGCATCCCCGGTCCTCCCATGGGCTCTGGGAAGTAGTGGGGTGAACGCCCTGCATCGGAGAGGGACTGGGGGACCTGTGGGCACTCACAAAGTCGTTCCGAGGCAGAGTCCAAAATCGGACCCAGGTCACCCGGGCTCAGTGTCCGTCTCGTTTCCACAGCGCCCACACAAAACTGTGGGACGGCCCTAAAGAGCACCCTCAGGTGCTAAAATATGTCCGCGGGACTTGCGTGGGGGTGGGAGACGGCTGCACAGCTGGAGTGACCATATACTTTACCCAACACGGGGCGAGAGTGAGGGCCGCTCCACGATTCATTCTGCCAGGCAGTGGTGTAAGCAGCGATGGACCCCGGCAAACGGTCTGAGCCGTGAGCTTCAGAAAGCAGGTGGAGGGAGGGTGGGCAGACTGCCTGGACGTCTCCTGTCAGGCAGCCGTTGCTCAGAGCTCGGGTAGGATCCGCAGGAAACGGCATGTCCCTGGGGACCGACCGGTCCCGTGGCAGCTGGAGATCCTAACAGGCACATCCCCCATGGGCCCCGCTCCTTGTTGTCACTGAGAAAAGGGAGTTCGGCTCGACCAGCATTTTTAATTTACATTTCCCAAGTTTGAAATGTTTAGAAAGCTAATTTATATATTTACTCAAGATACTAAGCTGACCGTATTTTTTTTACAGAAGCTCATGCAAGTGGGGAGTCACCCATTTGCTCCCCCGATAGAAATTATAACGGGTACTCCGGAACTCTGGGGTGCAAGTCTGGGCTCCCCAGAGTGTGTGATGTAGAGAACTCGAGCTGAGCTGCTAGGGTAGAGGTGGGACGTGTGCTTCGGAGGCCACGTAAGTTGGGGAACACTGTGTGAAACAGTTCATTTTTCAAGACAGGCAGCTCACGGGCTTTAAAGACGTTCACACTCCATGCATCTTTCCAGGGGGAAGTAGTGCAGGGCATTTCTCAGACTTACCGACCGTCGGTCCCTTTTTCTCACAGCATTAGTTAGGCCAGTTGGCGCAGATTTGGGGCGACGCGGATCTAAGTGAGCAGTTCTCAGATTTAAGGGTGCTCTGCATACGGGAAGGCCCTCACACCTGTCCTTGAGCACACGTCTGTCTGTCAGATGAGAACGCTCGTGGATGAAATATTCATTGGGAAGTATCGGATAGTGCTCCTCAGGCCAAGTCCTCCAGAGTCACGCCGTGTGAAACGTGAGCGGACTGGGTGTGGGGCTCACTGTGGTGTGACCAGGACCGGGTTGGAACACGCGTGTGTCTGTAGGGGGTCTTGTCACAGGATGGTGCGGGGGCTCTTTGTTCACTACTGGGGAGTGGGGTCACGGGGGGGGGTCTGGGGCCCCCCGAGAGCACAGTGTCACTCGGCACTGTGCTAAGCGGCACCACAGCAGCTAGAACGTGTACAGAGGGGGTCTTTCCCTGGACGGCCGACGTCACAGTCACCGCCCTGGGCTTGGCCCGTGTGCCGAGTGCCCATGAACGTGTTACTTCACTGGAGCATCAGCATGGACATTGGGAAACGATTCACTTCGTTTTTCTAAAATTTCCAGTTGTGAGCCGAGATCCTCCCTTAGAGTGCTCTGGCTCTATTATTTTTTTTAATTGGTATTTGAAGTGAAAACCACTTCTTAAGCCATTAATATTCCTTTAATTTTCCTCCCAGCAGTATGTTAGAGAACCATTCAAAGGAAATTTATCCCCCGCTTCACAATATAACTCAATGCACAAGATGTAATTTAATAAAAGGCTTTATATGTTTTTATTGAGATGTTGAATTTCCCTTTTCCTGCCTTCAAGCTGTATTTCTTTCTTTAATATTTAAAAAAATGCACCCCATGCGTCACTGCTGGGCGAAGGCTTTTTGCCGTGGCAGACTGACCCCAGATGTCGTGTCACAGGGAAGCCTTCACATCAAAATGTTTCATATCTGGCTGCTTCATAAATGTGATTGAAGTACGGTCAGGAGTCATCCCTGTGGCTCTTGACTGTGACCCTTTATTCCCAGGGGATGTGTGTCAGATGCATGAATTTGAAGAGTGGAGACTGAAGTTGTTAGAGTACCGTGTAGCTCCGTCTCACCTCCAGCCACCCTGGTGTACAACAGTCTGGGTGTTGGGGGGGGGGGGTGATCATTTACAAAGGGACTCGTCCGATAGAACAGCAATGAAACTTGACACCTATTTGAGGAAAGCATTTCTGAAATGCTGATGTGCATCTTTAAGGAAATAAGACTTCATTTCAAAGGTTTATAGAACACTTAATTCAGAGGTTTTTGACTCGTAGGAAACCTCAGCTCCTGTAAAGGAGAATGTTTACCTTTACAACAGACAGCGCCCAGTGGGGCATACCGTTCGTTTGTGCCTCAGAGCCAGCTCCCTCCTGTTCTCCTAGGACCTCAGGCAATAGGTCCTAGGCCTGTGAGTGTTCCCATGCTAATGAGACAGACATTCCGTCTGAATTGGCCGTCTCTAGGGAGCTGTGTTTGAAAGGGCGCATGTTAAGGACCAGCCATTATGTGTGTGTGAGTTAGAAACTGGGGTGGGGGGGCATGAGACGGGGATTGGGGGGGAGGTTAGAGTGGAGGATGGTGGTCCACATTTAACCAGTGTACCTTTAAGACGCCTACACTTCGAGTTAACCACTATCCTTTGGTGTACTCAAACTTCATTTGCAAGAGGATTAGTTAGGTCTTTGTGACATGTCTGGCGTGTGACAGCTTTTTAGAAGTCAGAAACCGAAGACCGGTTTGTCAGTGTTGTGACTTAGGGGCATATGAACTATTAATACATTAAAAGTTACCCTTAGCACCGCTAATACTTTGTCATCATGTTTGGAAACATCTGCAACTTGAAATTAATTTCAAAGAAACTAGATTTTTTGACAACCATGATGAAAAGGCAATCTTAAAAATAAATACTTTTATTTATGAAAGTAAAAAAAAAAGCAAAACTGGGCATTCCATTAACTCTCCATGATGGGAATGTCTAGGAGACAGCTGCCCCACCAGAGTGACAGAAGGCTGGGCAGCCGTGGGAGGGGTCACAGCGGGGGTCACAGTGGGGGGGCGTGGACATGCCCATTGCATGATGCAAAACACCCAGTAGTTACACAGAAGTCATGTCCATGGAAAAGGATGGGAGGTCGAGATAGAAAACATTGGTGAGTCATGAGTTATGGGTGCAGTTTAAAATTTTTATTTTTAATTTGCTTAGGATTATGTTAACCAAAACCGAAATTACCTGAAGGTTTTTTGTTTTTGTTTTTGTTTTTTTTGCCAGTAAAGCAGATGTTCTACACATCTTCTTGTAGGAGACCCCTGATTGGGGAGAAATGCCTATTTTTATTTGCTTTTATCAATGACACACCTTTAAGGTCACGGAACACCTGTGAACAGAATGATTTTTTTACATGGTAAATTTTGATTTGGGAGACATGAGTTGTGAGAAAATATTTCTTACCCACGTGGGCTTAGGAAGAAGTCACCTGGTCTCTATGAGCCTTCATGTCCTTGGAGAGGAAAGACTGTAACATTTGGGCAGTTGGGCAAATCAGATGCAAAATAGTAAAAGTAAGAAGAAAACACGTGTCGTTTTATTTGTGGGATGGCATTAACGTCACATGGCGCCATCCCACAGCCGCGAGGAGGATGGTTGCAGACGGGGTGCCGCTGCTGCAGAAAAACCCACGGCGTTCATGTCAGCATCCCTCCAAGCCCTGGACCACAGTGCCTTCATCTCTGTGCACAGGTGGCAGAGGGCCCCTGGGCTGCATTCCTTCTTCTGAAACTACGTTTCCCACAGTGCCGTTCACAGTCGAAGGAAGTAAACCCTAGTGTTTATTAATAGCAGTGGCTTTGTGTGTCTCATTTGTAAAACCTTTTTGAGCATGCATTTCATGTGCATATATATCCATGCACACATATATATATTCTTCTGTACTAACACTGTGTAAGTATAAAACATAAAAATGACACAGAGTAGCTCAAATACTCTTATTCCCACACGACCGTGGACTGGTGTGCACATTCTGGGGAGATGACCGGTCTGGAGAGTGGAAGGTTTTACAGCTACACATCCCTTTCCTTTTCCTTCCACAGGATTACCGCCAGTGATGCAGAATGATTCTTGCTAACTCCATACCTCTTGGGAACTGTACCTGCCCCTGCAAACTCTAGTTAGATGTTTGTAGAGAGTTGCCTCTCCTGCAAGCACCATTCTGAACTCTTCCTTTACATGGTTACTTCACTTAATCCACGTAACGCTGAACCGGGTTACCGAGGCACAGCTGGGTTAAGGAACTGGGCCTTGTTATGTTGTTAGTAGCAGAACTCCCAATCCCGTGCTCTAAGCCACCATTTAAAATCCCAGCATCTAATCAGCAATTACATGATTCTCCATTTTAGATAAATTGATGCGATTAAGCCAAAATGACTAAGCGCCATCAGTACTGTGTTTTGAATCATGGGGCCAAGACCCAGACATACAGGTTTGGCAGGGCATTCTAGAACCTCAGAGCTGGTAGAAACTAAAAGGCTGACTCTGGCTCCGTGATTCCTAATCTGTTCACAAGCAAAAACTGTTCTGGTAGAAAAGAGGAGCAAATTCCTCACACATGCTAAAGATCATGAAAAGATGTGACTCAGGAATCTCCTTGCTGGTCTAGGTTTTAATTCTCTTAAGGAACTCTCATTATGATATAACACAGAAATGGTGTTTTCATGACTTTTTTTTTTGATCTTTAAATATCTCGTTGTACCTATAATTATTATTTTCCTAAGAATGGAACTGAAATTGCTTCATGATGAAAAAGCCGTGGTACTTGTGGGTGGGTGAGCCCCGCCGACTGTTAGAACTACAACAGAAATTAGAGGTTCGCAAGGTAATTGCTGTGATTACAGTTTTCTCTCCGGCCCCAGACAGGAGCTCTGGGAACACAGTATTCTACTAATTTTTAAATGTACAGTTCACAAGGCAACAAGGAAATCACTGAGAATATGTACTATTTCTTCCTCGTTTTTTTAATGAAAGGTAACATCTTGTTGTCTCTCTAGCAACGGCTGGGAAAAAAGCAGACATTGATTGTATTACTTGACACTCTTAAAAGGCTATAAACATTTTAATACTAAATCCTTATGATACTGTATAAGGGAATTATTTTAAAAGATAAAAATGCCCTGCTCATAACAGTCCTAGCTAGCAACTACTTTTCAGCATCCCTGTGTATCTCTCTAAACTTGACATTTCTGGGTAATCTGCATCTTTATCATATATGTACTTTTACATTCTAAAGGTATTTTATAGTACTTGCACATACCACATGAAAGACCTTTCTTAACTTCCAGTTCTTACCCTTCCTAAAATTGCATACGTAATTTTTAGAGGCCATAGCTAAGCCCTCCTACTATTTGTCTCCTGTTTGACTTCGCCAGTTCTATTAGCACATTTAGGTTTCTTTTTATACTGTAACACCTGGTACTGTGTTTTAGAGTGTCTCGTTTTTTGTTTCTTATTGAAGGAGGGGGGTATTTTTGATAGTTACCAGGAGTAAATGAAGGACTAGTTTTGTGACTTGGATACAGTTTTTCCTTTCTGTGGATCATTACTGTTTCTTGAAAACTTCTCCATTCCTTGTTTTTCTTTTCCTACTTTAACAGCTTTAGAAAGGATGAAAAGATACCTCAGACTTGTTTTAGTTGGAATTTAAAAATGTTCAGTGTGATTGAAATTATTTGCATATTACCATTATTATTATTTACTATTTTCAATTTACTATTTTTTGCTATTTTCATAATTACATGATTAGTACATGTCATTTACTATTTACTATCTTCAATTTTCATGTTAATTTCTTTTACCTGTATTCTTCTGGCTGTCTATCCCAGCCAAACAAGAATTCCACATACTAATTTTATATTACAAATGCCATTGCTGTTGTAATTTGTTTATGTTACCCTCTTAGATCTTTTATCTTGGTTTTGTTCAAAATTTATTGAAGTCATTTATCTTTTTCCTGATAGTATCTGTTGTTGACATTAGAAAATCATTAGTTCTCTTTAACAGATATACATAGTATATATTTTGAGGATTAACTGTTAGATTTTTTAAAAACACAGTTTTCTGTGTCGATGTCTCGACATTATTCTGTAGGGACAAAAAAAGTATTCTGAGTTTAATTAATCATTTAAATTGCCTTAGTTGAGAATTGCTGGGTTATATCCCCATCTCTTTATATTCTGATGTATGGTAAGTACCCAGAAGGATGGTACAGTTAGCCTATAATGTGTTTTCTCATTTGTCCCAGCCTCTTTTTCCCCAGTGTACTTGGCCAGCATTTCTCAAAATCAGTTTGCTACAAATCACAGTATAGGAAATGCCACTTTAACTCATTTCATTGTTTTTAAATCGTAAATCAGTCTTTTCAACGATCATGTTTTTCATGAGACACAATTCCTCGTTTTTAGTCATCTTCATGCAAATGGGTAACTGGGGTTTTTTCTTGGTCTCCTCTGTCGAGTGAGGTCTGTCTGTCTTAATAAAAGGCATTACTTAATGATGGCCAGATCAGCGGTCAGCCGCTCTGATGTTTACTTTGGAGACACACGAGAGGTCTCGGCTCAGCCGGGACAGAGACGTCACTGGTGGGTGATGACTTGTTTTCTCTTCTGGCCTCCCTCCTCAGAAGGTGGGGCGCTGACAGCCAAGTGCAGGGCAGACTTGGGCATGACAAGGAGCGGGAGGAAATGCGTGTTGTAAGTGCAGAGGCCCTCAGATGCGGCAGGAGCTAGACATTTTGGGGTGAAAAGCCTGCTTTAGCCACTCACCAGTGTGTTGGCCCTGGACACTGGCTCTGTCTCAGTTTCTTCATCAAAGAAAAGGCAACTCTTCGTGCCTGTCGTCTGTGCTTGATAGAGTCTCTGAGTACAAACTTCAAGGTGAACTTTTCAAAACACGTCTTGGAGGACCGAGCAGGTACAGAATGGGTACAGAAACGGCTGGAATTAGACTCCGAGGCCAGTGCTGAGGTTTCCCCTCTTTGCATAGAGACCCGAAATGTAAGGTCCTTCCCTGGGGCCTTTCACTGTGGATGCCGACTGCGCTGCTTTCAAAACACGACAGTGTCTTCCCCTGAGAACAGAATCTCCCTGCTGAGTTAGTTGAATTAGTGCACGTAGTGTCTCTAAGACATGAAGAGCTTTTGATTTTTTACAAGATCAGAGCCAGGAGAGACTGCAGATTGGTCCAGTTTTTCAAATTTACCGATCAGGAATCTGGGGACCCAAGTGGTCTGAGAGGCAGAGTCGGGTGGAGATGCCCTTGACCCCAATTGTGCTTGAGGTTCTGTCTGTGCACAGTGACCATCAAGGTGTCCCGGCCACAGTGCAACCCTGGGGAGGGCTCGGGAAGCTGGCTCTGTGAGCGGCGAAAGGAAGTGGATACTTGTGTAGTATTGTAGATTAATGGCTGCCATTGGTTGGAGGTAGAAGTGTCAGAAAAAAGTCAGTCTGGTGAGCAGTGGCGTAGCAGTGGGGGGTGGAGAGAGAGACTTCTGCAGCGGGAAGGGGAAGGTTTTGCTGAAGACGTGATAAAACCCAGTCGTGAAGGTTGAGCCCAAGTCTTGTAAGACTATTAAGGAGATGGTGAAAAAGAGGCAAAACATAGAAATATTTTTGAGAAAAGCGAATTCTAGCTATTGAAATTAGCATTTCCGGAGCAGCAGAACTCGGAAGGGGCCTAGGCGTGTTGGGCACCGCTCACTAGCAGGTAAAGGGAAAGGTCGGGGGACGTGAGTGGGCGTCCGCGGAAGGTGGTCTGAGAGCAGCGGGGCGAGGTGGGGACAGGCTTCATCTGCCGTGGTCTGGATTCTGGACAGACGGGAGGGCTGCTCTGGCACTGGCCTGGAGGGCGACCACGGACAGCTCGGCAGGGCAGCTGACAGAGGGGGCCTGGCCGAGCTTCTCAGTGCCATCTACTGAGGTGCTGAACGGGTGTGGAGGGGACAGGCGTCTTTTAGCAGGAAGCCTGAAGTTCGGGGTGTGGTCCTGGAGGAGGAAGTCGATTGAGCCACAACAGAAGTACTTAAAGGGAAGTTCTGTTTTCGAAATACCCAGCTTACTGGCTCTTCCCTTTCCAGCCTTGTTCTTGCCATTGCCAACACATCAGTCGTTATTTCGAAGGTCAGGACTAATCACCTGGTTCTTCTGAAACCCCACTGGCTCTGTCCTCAACCTACCACTGCCTTCGGAATAAAACCCAGACTCCGCCCGTGGCCTCTCCTTCCAGTGTGACCGTGGCCTCTCTGTCCAGCGTGACCGTGGCCTCTCCATCCAGCGTGACCCGGCTCCAGTGCCTCTCTGGTTCTCCCACGTGGCTGCTTGCTTCAGGCACCTGGTCCCCTCGAGGCTTCAGGCACCATGCACATCTCTCCTTAGAAGTGCTGGTGTATACTTGTTTGATTTTTTTTCTCCCCACCTTGAAGAAGGAAAGTGCCTCGTCTTTGCCAGGTATCTCCTCATCCAGCGTGGACCTTGGCATCCGAGTGCCAGAGATGGTTATGGATGGCCAGGCCCTGTCTGGGGGCGCTCCTCTCCACCCGCCTCCCATTTCTCAGCAAGGACTAGACACTTGAGAGCCCTTTCTGTGGGCTAGAGCTGGGTCAGAAATACCAGGTAGAGAAGCTAAGCCCCACCCCTTTTTTAAAAATTAAAAACCCTTATCCTTCCTCAAGGACATTTTTTCATTGCTTCTCTTTTTGAGAGAGGAGAATGGGGAGAGAAACATCAATGTCAGAAAAGGGGGAATCTAGAGGTAGGGACAGGCTTCATCTGCAAAAAGGCTTCATCAATGCAAAAGAGAAGCATCCATCAGTTGCCTCCCATATGCGGCTGGACCAGGGATCAAACCCGCAACCTTCTGGTTACAGGACGATGCTCTAACCAACTGGGCCACATTGGCCAGGGCTTAGCTCTCTCCTTAAGATTAGCTCCTGTTTCCTTTGCTGACCCCCAAGGATAAGCCAGCCAATTTTTTTAAGGACTTTTCTACCAGTCACCCTCAGGAGTGTTTTTCAATAAGTCGCTGACATTTTAAAGTGTTCCCAGAAACTTTTGCAAGCCCGTGCATCCCCGAGTGTTACTGAGATTAGTTATTAATGTTAACCCTGTTTTCTGCGTGCGGGTGCACATGCCAGCAATCAGTTTCCGTGCACACGATGCCCAGTGTCCAGTCTGTGGTTCTCAGTGGGGAAGTCTGTGATGCTGGCCTTCCCAGGGTGCACCGGGACCAAGCTAAGCTTCCTGGTGGTTTTGACCGACACCCACCAGCCCAAGCAGAGGAGTTAGCCGAGGGACCAGTGCGAGGTGGTAGGTGGGCAGCCCCAGCGACTTCTCCCCACTTTGCTTTTTGTCCCCCCACCCCCTCCTTAAAGAGCTCCTCTGGATTCTCAAGCAAAGTGCTCCTTCACAGAGGACCCCTGCATTGAGGGGGTAGAGGACTCCGAAGGGGTTGGGTTGCCTGGCTCCTGAGTCCTGAGCTGCTTTGGTTTCCTTGGAGGCGCCCCTTCCTCTGGCCCCCACTGTGTCTGGTCGGAAGGCTGGAGAGCATGAGGCTTCTGAAGGCAGGCCTTTGGGTCAGGGAGGCTCCGGTTGAACCTTCACTCCGTCTCTGACTGGCTGTAACCTCTTTGTAAAATGCAGGTAACAGGACCTGCTTGGGGTTACTGTGAACAGTAAGATAGATTCTACATAGAAGCCACATCCATGCCATTTTTATCCTCAACATCAAAAGCGGGAGAAGGGAGGCGAGAGCCAGTCCGTGTAAAAGTCCGAGGACAGTGAGGGAAAGGAAGAGAAGAAGGAACCTCTTGTCTGTGCCGGGTGCTGTGAGAGGAAGGCGTGAGGATCGGAGGGAGTGACTGCGTTGACCGTGGTCACACGGAGCCAAGCAGCAAGTGGTTGATGCCAGGTCTCTGGGCCTCAGTGTCCATGCTCTCAGCTCTGGCAGCACACGTCTCCAGGTGGCACCTGGCTCCCCGACCAGGCTCTGCTTCTTCCAAGTCAGGGGTTGGGGCGGGTAAACACCTGTGAACGAGTGCTGGTGGATGCAGAACATTGGTGCCCTCGTAGACCCGTGGTCTCCCGGTGGTGACTGGTGCCAGTGGGCGTGGGGCCAGCGAGGGTTCCAGCCTTCCACGTGCAGAGCACGAGCGTCACAGAGGAAAGCAAGGCTCAGCCCCTAGAGACAGGTGGGGTCTCATCACAGAACCCGTGGAAGCTTCTTTGTGCAGGCAGGCTTCACTCAGGGCTCGTGAGCGCTCCACTTCCTCTGTTCCCAGTGCAAGAGGCAGCGGTTTAGCAGAAAGAGTATTGAATATGAAAGCGGCCTCCGCCTTCTCTCTCAGGGCAGTGACTTCCTCTCTGGGCCTGCCCCTGCCCCTGGAAGGGGGCACCGTACAGGGTAGACAGGCCCTGCACCCCAGGCCACGTGCTCCGCCTGCGTTTCCCGTGGACCTCTCTCTGGAAGGCTTCCTCTGCAGCTGCAGGGTGGCTCACTGAGGGCAGCGTGCTTCATCCCGGCCCTCGGCCCTCATCACTGATGCCTCGTAGATGCAGCTGACTTTGGAAAGGCAGGGTGAGCCTTGGAGATGAGGAAACATTTCTGCACGAGTCGCCCAAGTCAGAAATACGCATTCATGTTGCCGTGTTGATCTTAGTTAGGATGGCGCTTCCTTCAAGCGATAGGAACGAACACTGGGTTTTTAAAGTGAATAGCGTGTGAGCAGTGAACTGCAGCATTTTCTACTCATCTTGTTTTTGACACCTTTAATTCTAGACACTTCACTTAGAGGCAGGTTCATTGGACTGGTGGTGTTGACTGCGCCCCTGCTCTGGGCTCAGCGGGGTTCCTGCCCCCGAGATGAGGGCACCCCCCACGGGTAGGTCCTGCAGACACACGAGAGTGGGCTCTCGTGAGTTCCTCGTTTCTGCAGCACCTTTTCTGTGGCTCAGCGATAGGTTGGTGCTATTTTCTTGCCTGGATGGACTCGGAGGGACTCGGATGGACTCGGTCCTTAGAATGTTCAGGCTCTATTTCTGAAGGTGGTCCATGGAATGGTGGCTGCAGACCTGAACTGTGAAGTGACTTCTCAAGTGGGGCCCAACCTTAGTTAGTAGTTTAGCATCTCCAGGCCTTTGCTGTAGTGGGTTAAATTTTCCTCCAAGCAGCCATCAGACATAGATAGAGCAGAGCACTGGAAGTGTTTCTGAATGAAATCGTTGTGGACACAGGAGAACCCGACTCTGAAAGACCCTTCGTATAGACTAAAATAGCACAGGTAAAGGGCTTAAAACCCGTATCCGTAGATGGCAGTCAACTTTCCATTTTTTGGCTGCATTATGCAAATTCAAGTTTTTTTGGGTTGATCATTTTCCCTTGTGTGGCAGCCTCATTCAATTCATATTAATCTTGAAACTAACAAATGATAGCATCTCTGCTTCCCTTCCTCTAAGCTGCTGCTGCCTGTCTGCAGGTTGTCCGTGCTGGTACTCTGTGGCTGAACCTCACCGTGACACCGGTGTTGGGTATCTGTCACACGGGACGACTCTCAGCGCCCCACGCCTACTTCCGCTTCACGAATTAGTAGGGGCTCTGCTTCCAGCATTTGAGCTGAAAGCTGAAGAAAGAGAGAGAAGGCTCAGGCCAGGCCCCTTTAGATCTGAGGGAGAGTTCTGAGAAAAGCATTTCAGCAGAGAGGTCAGCCACTGCAGAGGCTCCGAGGTGGGAACGAGCTGGGTGGGTTCAGAAGAGCTGTGGGCGCAGAGTAGACATGAGTAGTGAAGAGTGTGGGAACCAACGTCAGGGCAGCGGGGCCAGGTCACAGGGGGCCTTGCAGGCCACCGCGAGGACCTGGGCTTTACTCTCAGGACAATGGATTCATTCATTCTTTCTCCGTTTGTGTGTGTGTGCATTTTCCTTTCATTCAATTCAGTGAATTCTTACAGAGCATCTTCTGTGCAAAGAAAGAAACCTCAGTATTATCTTTTGAGAACTGTTAGCTGATTGAACAGGGGAAGAGACACGGGTATCGGGACACCTAAAAGACAAAGTAAAGGGTGGGTTGGTCTGGGAAGTGTGGGTAAAGCCCCAGGCCAGCGCGGATTGATACTTCATGAATAACTTCCTTCATTGCTGTTATCAAAAGCAGTGCCAGGCTTCCTGTTTACTATTCTAGTGAAGGTTTTGTTGTTGTTTTGCTCTGGCAGGTGGAAGTGGGAGCCGTGCAGCTGGAGAAGGGGAGGTAGATGCAGTATTTGGTTTGCATACTTAGACCAGTTCCTGGCAGAGTAGTGTTCTGTGTACACCAGGCACCGTTACTAATGTGATTAAGCAAGCGAATGATACAAAACCCCACGTTTGATGATCCTCAGAGCAAATACTCCCTTGCATGGTTAGTCTGACCCTTCCTGTTTTTGAGGAAATAGTCCTATTTCATCATTCTCACTTCTGGCACCTTACTCACAGTGTGCTTTGTTATCACATTGGATTACTTTCTGGGTTTATTTCTCAGTTACGTGATAATTATACACACACACATTACCATGTGTGGGGCCTTACAGTGGATAAATAATTTATGGATTTGGCTGTGAGGCGGCATGAGAACTTGTATCAGTTTCAGCCTCAGAGAATGCGAATCAGGCGTCCAGCCTCTCCAAACGCAAGGCAGTGTGCTGCTCAACAAGCTGAAGGCTGAGGCAGTCGGCGTCTGCACCAGTAGGAGGCCCGAGTACTCTGCCCTTTGCTTTCCTTGTGAAAAGAATGACACATAGGTGAGCATTTGCTTCACGGTGATTATGGGGCAAGTGCATCTATTCAAGTGCAATTTCAAAATTGCCTCTCTGAGTGCAACTATAAAGTAATAAAATAGAAACACTTCCTTTTCTTCCAAGTGAGTGCCAATTCTTTTCATTGAAGAAATCGCTTTGCTAGCAGGAGTGCTTGTTACAGAGACGTTTTGCTGTGACTGCTCCAAGCACTGCAAGAGTTTCTCTCTTAGAAGCGCCTTCAGAGGTGAGGGTAGAGGTGGCCAGCAGGTTATGAGTGCCTCCTCTGTGCAGGGCTGGGCGCTGGCTACCTGCAGACCCATTGGTGTATTTAACTCTCAGCGTCTCGGGAAGGCAGGTGAGAGGTCTGACCCTCAGCGTATCTCTGAGATGTTCTGTGCTGTTACTTTATTGTCACCCACTGTTTCCTTTCTCCGTAAGTGTACGCACAGGGTTTAGCTCCTAAGACTTATGCTTATTTTCAAAAATCGCATCTCGATTTTTGAGGGAGATAAGGATCACGAAAGTGAACAAGTCCGGAACAGGATCATTTTCGGGGTGCTAGTGCCTTGGGGGAAAGGGTGAGGTGGGTTAGAGAGTAGCCAGGTGGGCTGCAGGTGTGCTGCTCTAGGTGGATGGTAGAAGGCCACTGGCAGGAAGGGGCTTTGTGTCTGAGGCCTGTGCAGGGAGAAAGAGCTGGTCATGGGAAGAGCCCGGGGAAGAGAGTGCCAGGCGGAGGAGCAGCTGGTGCGAGTGCCCTGGGGTGGGAGCAAGCACGGCTGGGTTCCTGTGCGCCCCTAGGACATCGAGGCCTCAGGCGCCTGAGGAGTCATCCCCCCGTACATCTGTCTGTATCACTGCCCTGGGTCCTCTGGCTGCCGGCTCTCACATAGTGCCTCTGTCGGCACGGGGTTTCCCCAGCAGTCCCTCCCTGTCTTTTCTGCCTGTTCAGGTGCCCAGACTTGTCAGGACTGTGCATGAAGTAAAAGGCAGAAGTGCCCTCGTCCCAGCTGGAGTGCGTTTCTAGGTTAATGTCTCTGTTCTTTAGTGGTGGAGAAAATGTGACGTTCTTGTCTTGCAAAACACCATTCTGTTATTAGAGATAAGCGTATTCTCCTTGATTTATTTATTAATTCATCCTCCCTGTCTCTGTCTCTCTCTCTCTCTCTCTCTCTCACACACACACACACACACACACACACACACACACACACACACTCTATTTTGAATTGTTCAGCCATTGTAACATACCTTTAATGAGCTGAGAGATCTAAGCCACTTCTCTCTTAGCCCTTGTTGAAGTTCACGTACGCAGCATTTCGAAGACTGTCACTGCAGGTGTTGCTTGTCTGGCGGCTGAGGGGATGGCGCTTTGCTGCATATTTAGACATTTGCCGCATGTTTAGACACGCGAGGGAGTCCTGTCTGACTGAGTGACAGTGTCCCCGGGCTCTCTTACACGCGGAGCCCTTCCAAGCGCATTTTCCTTGGCTGCTTCTGCCAGTGGCCAAAAACCAGGGTGTAGAAAGAGACGTGTCGCTCAGCCTTAAGTGTGACTGGAGCTGTCAAAGGCGGATGTTTCTAATCTTTGAAAGTAAGTGTGTGAACTTGACACCCTATTAGTTTATAGATGAGTTGGTAAAAATGCAACATAAATTCTGAGACTGTTCCCAGGAAAAAAAAAGGAGGGTAGCAGATAGCTCATAAAACGTCTCATGAAATGTCACGGCCGAGCTCTTCCACAGCCCTTTGTCATTGGCAGTCAGTAGCTCTTAACGGCGTGTGGACACTGGTGCCCATTCATCAAGTCCCCTTAGACCCATCCTGGTGTGACCGTCCCTCCCCGGAGCTGAACTGACAGGCTCTTCTCTTCCAGAAGTAGATCTTCTCCTTTCCCAAAACTAATTAAGGGACTGTTCAGGGGAGACGTGGGCGTGCCTTCTAGATAAAGGACGTGGTTGGAACGCAGAGGTGGGGTCTCTTTCTCTTACTTGGTGGGTGACACTTGGCTACCTTACTGCTCCTTCTCGAAGGCCCAGGGCTTTTCAGCAGGAAACTGTGCCCCCCCCCCCGCAACAATGTATCTATAAAAAAGAAGTGATGACCTTAGAGTTATTTTTAAATGTTTTGCCACAAAAGCAGGCCACCAAAGGATGGGTTTGACCTCTCAAATCTGTGCTCATTCACACATTTGCATTTCTTTCTTTCCCTCCCACACCCCTGGCAACCTCAGGGTCTCGTAATTTTTTAGCCCGAATTTGTCTACGGGACTCTCTTTTGTCCCAATCATCGCAGGTGCCAGCGCCACACAGGGCCGGGTTGTGGTCAGGAGCTCCGTTCAGTTGTCGGGTCACAGCCCTGCCACACCGGGAAGGTCACACTTTCGAAGCCAGTTTCCTCATCTCAGCAAATGAACTGGGTCGTAGTTCTTGTTTCAGAGGGTGTGAGAATTGAGAAAACCTAGGTAAATCCTGGCACCCTTGATGGTTAACAATAAGCATTTGTTAAAATGTTGTTGTCATTCCTCTTTTTTCCTGAAGTACCAATCTCGGATCTTTGAAATAACTTCAGCTTGGTCTCTTCCCTGAAACCGTCTCGTGAACTACGGTTTGCTTCAATGTGACACGCGGGATCTCTACTGTGCTGTGACATGATTTGATCAGCAGTTACATAGTTAGGGATTCATAGCCATCTCTAGGGTGTCTTCTGTTCATGGTTAGTGATCCTGGTTATCCATTTATGGTAGCTCTTTATGTGTGTGTACATAAACAAGATGAGTGAATTTAAATAAAAATAAAAATTAAATAGAGGTACAGGTAGGACGCAGATGTGACGTAATGTGGAAACAGTGTTAGACTTACAGTTTGAAAACAGGTTTCTATGCCAGCACCCTGTTAGATTTGGCATTTGGTGATTAGTGTGAAGTGTGGCCTGAGCGCTTTTCTGGGTCTGTGACTTTGGGTGAGGTAGTAAATCGTTACCTTCGTCCTTCCCTCCGTACAAATATTTACTGAAGTCATCCCACCCTGTTTCCTTATCTGAAAACACAGGGGTTTTGTGAAGATGCAGTGTAAAGAGAAAAGACAAGGAAAGGGTATATTTTTATCTGCTTCGTATGTCTTCTGTACCAAGCCTGTGCCTGGTGTGGTACGTGCTCACTCAGCAAACTTTAGTCGGGGTTACAAATGATAGAATCCCAGCTTCAGCTGGCTTAGCACCATGCACCCGTGGCTGTTGTCTCATGTACTCAGTCTGAAGGAAGGTTAGCGGTGACATATGCCTTGAGGACAGCTGGAGGCAAGGACGCAGATGCCACCAGGACCCTGTCCACACCTTGCCTCTGGTAATGTCATTCTGCCTAGTCCGGTTCTCTCACACATCTGGAAAAGTGACCACTGCTGGGCCGCGGGCCCGTCTGGCCAGATGGACGCTGCATGTTGTGACGTCTCTCCCTAAGCCCAGAAGTCCTAGGAAGGAGCTTGAGCCCAGTGTGGGTCATGTGCCCACCTGGCCAACCACTGGTGTCCAGAGAACAGGAGACAGAAGGGGTGCAGCACCTGATTGAGCCACGTGTTTACAGTGGCAGTAAAGACCATTTTGCAGGAGAAGGGGGGACCCGATGCCGTATCATTCACCCCTTTCAACTCCGTGTGCGACCATCAGGGAGAGGAGTACTTAACCTCAGGGGGCTTCGGTCTTCTCCTCTGAAGCTTCGAAGTTGAGATGATGTAATGGTCATGTGTGCACGTTTACTGTTTTTAAGTTTGACATACACAGGCTTGTTGTTACTGTTGCTGTTACGGCTCGTGCCTCCCTAACCCTGACGCGGCGTCCAGGGGTTTCCAGCGTGTGCATCTCTGGCAGGCAGAGAGGGGTGCCGTGTGTGTGCATCTGTATCGAATACAGCCTTTTTTAAAACTTGGTTTTGAGTGGGATGTACGTTACGCAAGACAGTGTACAGTTTTCACAAGAGGAACGAATGCCGTTGTGTACTTATCACCTGGATTAGGGACAGCGGTGACAAGCCCCTGCACCCCTCCCCGCCACTTAGAACACTAGGGGACTGATGTCGTGATTGATCGTGTCATTTGAAGTCCAGTTCCAGCATCATGGTAGCGTTTTCCATGCTGTGCTTTTTTAATAAGTGGAATTTTAAAATGCAACTGTCACTATGTCGTAAATTTTTTTTAACTCTACAAGAGATCCTCAGATTTAGAAGTGTTATGAAAAGCTCTTCTGGCCCCTCCTACTTTTAACAAACCCAAAGTATTTTCTTTCTGGTTGAAATCACCCTCCTATGATAAGACGAGCTTTGTTCCTGGGTCTGTGTCATTTGGTTGTGGAGCTTGCCCTTCCTTCCTCCACTCGAAAAGCCTCCTAGAGAAGGAGGTGGCCGTCTCAGGATTTCTAGGGTGTCTTGTATTTATTTTCTCTCCTGTGTGTAGCTTAGGATGGTAACTGGCCGGTGACCACATTATCTACCTCCCTCAACACCGAGCTTTGTGGAATGACTGCCTTTATCCCGAAAACACAACCAGTCAGCCCATGGTGCTTCCAGCCTCTGAAACCGTTTATTGTTGATAAAGACGTCCGTTCGCCCCTACTGCGGTACTTGGCAGAACCAATGTAGTTCCAAGTGAATACTTATTTTTTAACTTACTGAGTTTTTCAGCATCTTTTTCCCCTTCTGTTTTTCTCTTTTAGGCACTAGACCAAGATAGAACAGCCTTACAGAAGGTGAAGAAGTCTGTAAAAGCAATATACAATTCTGGTCAAGGTGAGTACCTGACGAAGCAGACAACGTGAACTATGTACGATGTCTCCAGTTTTCTCTGTTATTTTGTAAGATGCTAAGTTTATAAGACTTGATCCCAATGGAAAAACCAGTAGGTCAAAGAAATTCAGTTTTTCTTTTTTCCTCTGTCAGTCCAACCCTGTTACTGTTTCCAAAGTAACAAGAAAACGTTAGTTGCAACGGGTTGTATAATTATATATTAAGAACCTAGTAGATGGGGAATCACTTTGTAAGTTACATAAATGTCTAACCACTACACTGTACACCTGAAACGAATATAATACTGAATATCAACTCTCATTGAAAAACTTTTTTTTAACTCAAATACTTGGTAGAATTATAGGTGATTTTGCCACAAGCGATGTATGAGATATTTAAAATATCTGTGTAAGCTGGTCAGCCTGTAATTCAATGGCCTCAGTTAAACACATGAGGACCTTTTCTTTCTAGAATATACCTGTCGGGGGGTGGAAATGGGAGGGAGGTGGGGAGCAAGGGACGGGGGAGGCTGGGATGGGAAAAATAGACAAAAAACTGTACTTGAAAAATAACTAAATAAAATTTAAAAAAAAAAGGAAAATCAAGGTTGCTGGCAGGCCTGGGTGAGAGCTACAGGGAAAGGGGGCAAGCAACACGGAACAGAGACCTGGGCGGACGAGCCAGCCTGGGACAGGCCAGGTCACCAAACAGTTTCACTTTGGTCCAGTGACTCTATCCTTTTGTAAACAAAGTATATTGTCCTGGATAAGAAGTAAACTAAGGTAAGATAAACAGCAGGGAACCACTCCTAGGTTCCAGCGCCCCAGGGAAGGAGAGGCTTGCAAAGGGAAAAGGAGTTTCAAGGTCCTGCTCACACCTTTTGTCATCATTGCAGTGCCAGCTCCTGTCCCCAGAGGTCAGGTCTCTTGAGAAATCGTTAGTCTATAAAGTAGCAAACCCGTGGGGAAGGCTGCAGGACCTAAAAGGAAGGGGCACAGGCTTCAAAGGGGCAGATGGGGGTTTGCCTTCTCGCCCTGCCCTGTACGGTTTCTTCACTGTTTTGAACGTTCATTTTCTCCCCTGTGAAAATGGGTCGTTGAAGGGACTTAATGAGTTACTGTCTGCAGAGAGCCTACCACCTCTTGAGAGCGTAGCAAGCGCCATGCGTTTGTATTTTATTTGTATTTATCTTCATGATGGCCATAAAAGTATAGCGTTGAAAGGAACTTGGAGAAAAGCAAAACTCTACCCTCCGTACTTTCTGGCCTTCCTGCCCTTAGCAGAGCTGGCAGTCCCGGCCTCTCTGAGTGGCAAGCGGAATAGTCTCTCGCTTTCTTTAAAGCCCCGAGGCCTACAACACTCTGTAATCGGAATCGTTAACACTTTTTGTACGCTGGTTCCTTGATACCTCTCTCTCATTTCTTTACATCCAATAAAACACTAACTTCTAATTAAAGTAGACAAATGATAGTTGTCTAGTTACATAGTGAGCAAGTGCTGTTCTAAGTCTTGGCCTAAATTATACACCTAATTCGTAGCCTCTGTCTCATTGGTTTCCATGAGCTCCTGCAGCGCTGGAGGCCCTGGCTGGATGTCCGCTGTCTGGGGGGGGAGTGCAGTGGAACCAGGAGGTGACACGGGGCTCCTGTGGGGCTGGCATTACTCTGTTTCTGGGTTCGGGGGATGCTTACGTGGGTCTGTTCACTCTGATAGTTTATTAAATGCTGCACGTAGGATTTACATACCTTTTTATATGTATGTTTGTGCATTATTCACTAATAAAAGTCTGTTTAAAGTTGATATACAGGTAGGCTCACCGAAGCATTTATGATTTGGAAAAACAGACAATAAATGGGGATTTGTTGAGTAAACAATAGCATATTATATAATAGAATACTCTACAGCCTTGATAAAAAAAAAAAAGGCAGTGTAGACCTGAGTTTGAATCCTAGCTTTGCCACCACTTATAAAGCCAGTAAGTTATTTAACTTCTGTGACTCTTAACTTGCCTCGCTGTAAAATGAGAAAATAGAAACTGAGTTGCAGAGCATTGTCTGGACAAAATGAAGTCATAATGAAGGCCTGTGATGAGCTGCCTGCCACCCAGTACATGCTCGCCACCCAGGGGCTGGGGGGAGGGGCGGCTGAGGCAACAGCATGACTTCCTTCTCTGTATTAAGTCTATTGTTCTACAAACAACATGGGGCCAGTCTGGTGTTATGAAGAGCTTCCTGAGCCATTATCGGGCTCAGGAATCAGTGTCATTTCTCTGTGATGCTATGGCGTGTGCTCCAGGCTCTCAGCCTGTGAGCCTCGGACGGGAGACCCTGCAGGGGCTCCATGGGGCTGCTTTTATTACAAGTGTCCCTGCTCAGGACACATTTCCTCCCTTTGCCACACAGCCACATCTCTCAGCAGCTCACACAAGGCTCTTTTACTTGGGGGGGGTGCATTACCTGTCCTTTAAACAGGTTTCCTTGGTCACAGCTATCCTGGATGTGGCTGCAGGGGGAGGTTGTGCCCGGGTGTGTGCAAGGTGGAGAGTTCTGGGGCTGGGTGCACAGCTTGGCTGCCATTACCCCCACCAGACTGTTCTCTCCTTGGGGGGCCACTGCTAAGTGAGCTTCGGCCACCTCCCACCCTGCCCCTGGATCAATTCTCCTGTGTCCTGCCCCTGGGTCTGTGCTATTGGATATTCTGGTCACCTATGGTGGCATTTCACATTTAAATGCATTAGAATAAAAAATTAAAATTCAGGTCCTCACTCTCAGTAGCCACCTGCCGTGTGCTCAGTAGCCACGGGTGACCGGCTCTACGGTGTTGGGCCGTGCAGACACAGGGCATTTCCACCATCCCAGAAGGTCTGTTGCTGCTTTAGGGGGACGCATATCCCAGCTGCAATTCTCGACCAGTCTCCCTTGCTTCAGACCAGTGAATCTCAACCCTGGCTGTGCTTTAGAATCACCTGAAAAACTCTGAAAACACAAAGTGGGGATCCCTCAGGCCCACACATCTGGAATTGTTCCACAGTAGGGCCTAGGTGTTGGGATTACAATGAAATTCCTCCCCGGTGATTTGCATGTGCAGCTGGAACAGAGGACTGTTTCACTGGCCTATCAGCACCCAATGAGGACCGGTCCATGTCTTTCGTCTTTGTACTTTGTGTGTTTGTCAACATAGTTTGTTAGTTTGTTTGACAGATGCGTGCTGAGCACCTGTCACCTGCTCCTGTTCTGGATGTTGGGTACATTGGACATCGGACGGAATCGGTGCCTTCGTGAACTTCACAGTCCACTGGGAGGGAAATGTTAATCAGGCCATCAAACTGCAAAGTACTTAGAATTGGGAAATGGGAAGGAGAGCTGACAGGTACAGAGGGAAATGGCCAGAGGGACTGATGTAGCTGGAGGGGAGGGTACTAAGGGGAGTACCTCTCGGAGGACAGCGGGTTCGCCCGGGCGTGATGCTGTACTAAGTTACGCCAGGCAAGTCTATGAGGGAGCCCTCCATTACCCCCATTTTATAGATGACGGGGCAGAAGCCTAAAGAGCCAGACCAGCTCCGGCAGGCGCCGTACCAGCAAGGAACACAGCGAGAGCCTAGCGGACTCCTGCTTTGCTGTTCTCAGGGGCTCCGTGCCTGTCTTCCATCTCACACATGTCAGGGGCTCAACCAGTGTGGACTGAATTGCCCCTTGTTGGCTGGCTAGGTCCCTGAGAAGCTCTCCGTGAATGGCTGTTACATACTCACGAATTGTGATTATTCACGAACAAATGGAGCACAATGTAACCTCCCAGCAATGTGATCCTCGGGATGACTTTGGTTGCCAACGACTGTAACACACCGGGTTTTTGGTCAGCTGTGTGGGCAGTACTATGACATTTGATTCTTAAGAAATAGCTAGATGAGTAAAACAGTGATGCTGCAATCTTTCCATGAGACATGCTCGGTGGAATCCTGGCCGTTCCCGTCCAAGGGGTTTTGGCCTCGTCCAAAGAAGCCACAAGAGGCCGAACCCTGATATCTGTTTCCCAATGTGTTTTCATGATTTTCTTGTTTTCTCACAGTACTTAACTGACATGAAACCCAGCTGACGTTCCTTAAAGATTTAAGAAGCATTTCTATCTTTCTGGTCTGAAATGACCAACCCTTCATCTCCCCCACTCCCACCCCCTCCCTTGGATGATTTGAAAGATAGTAGAGACCAGCAGGGACACTTACTCCTAAAATATCTTCTTGTTGTTACACATGAGCTCTAGCAGCATTAATTAGTAACAGTGCAATCGCAGAAATTTTATTACAAAAACAAATTATCTCCATGGAAGTCCTGTAGTTTGAAAATGGCTTTGGGAATTTGTCTTTCTCTTACTGTCCCTGCTGTGTAGGAGGACACTTAAAAAAACAAAACTGAATTCTGTGAACTGCTTGGACCAAGGGGACGTTTCCCAAGCCTTTTGGTTTTTCTCTGTTGTTTCTAAGTTTTGAAGGCTTAGAAACTTGGATTAATCTGAGAAATAGATTGTCATTTAGAAACTCTGCCTGCAGTACGGGTCCTTCCACACCCCCCCCCCCGACTCCCTCCCTCTCTTCCCTAGCACATGCTTTAATAAGCCAGTCATTTCTTGAACACTGTAGAGGTTTTTAAATAAGTTGCAGTCTTTGACACTTTTTTTCCCAAAAGATAAAGTGTAATTCTCTTCCCCTTGAATGCTTGCCAGACTTCTAACTCCGACTAATGAACAGAATGACACCGTGCGATTTCCAAGGCCACTTTAAAAAAGACAGAGCTTCCACCTGGGTGCCACCCACCTCTGTGCCCCCCACCTCTGTCACTGTTTTGGGGGAGCCAGCCACCATGTTGTAAGGACACCCAAGCAGCCCTGTGGAGAGAGGTCTCCTGGCAGCTTCAGCCAACCTTCAGGTGACTGCAGCCCTGGCTGACATCTTGCCCTCAATCTTCGTGTGAGACCTCAGGTCGCAGCAATAGGAACGGGACTGGCCAGCATAGCAGCTCTGCAAACATGGGCACGTGCTTACATGCCACAGGCCTGGTGTAAGTCAGTGTCTCTTGAGGAAGAAGAGCTTACCACTCGTCAGTGCTGTGAAACAAAACAAGGCGATATGCACTACGCCGGGGGCCACGTCAGCCTCGCGGTTGCCTTCAAAGGGCCGAAGTAATTTTAGGACTGTACAAATGTAAGTACTCCTTAACTGTTAAGAAGTTGAAATTACATCTGGCCCTTTGAAGGCGACCGCGAGGCTGACGTGGCCCCCGGTCCACACTTTCACAAGCGGAAGAGACGTGGGCCTCACGGTGAGCGTGGGTACAGCAAATCCGCCGTCTGGCAGATGGCTTACATAGTGGAATTCTCCCATCTTTCTGTACAGATACATCACCGCCTGGACACACGCAGGTGCACTTCTCCTCGGGAGTGAAGACCTATCGGGTCTTTCCTCCGATCATTTGTTTCCCACACTAATCCAGTATGTGTTTTGATGTTGTGTGGTGGCTTCTGAAATAGTTGGAATGGAAGTCTTATTTCCAAAGTATAACTGGAGTTCATAGGCAGTTCCATAGTTCTTTTTTGGACAAGTGAAAAACGAAACCTTAATAAAATACTAATAAGAACACGAAATCAGTGTCGACATGTTAAACATTTTGAATTGATACTACAGACGTGATTTTAATCATATGCAGCTGGTAAAATCCACGTCCAGGAAGAAAGCACCGGCTTCTTCCCTCTTATTCCCCCACCCGCCCTTTTCAGTTAGAATTACGCAGTCAGTAGTTTTAGATATTTGCCCGGGTTTCATTTTGTTGATTTACCTATTTTAGGTAATAGCTCATAGTGTGTGATGAAACCGAAGATTTTAAAGGTAAACTAACTTCCTTAATGGATAGGACGTGAATGTTTCTATCCATTAGAAACATATCCAATGTTCCTATTCATATCCGAGTAACTTTACATTTTTTAGCTAACATAGTCTCAAATGTAAAGGTAGAGTGTGAAATTAATTGTAGCTGGAGCTGGAAATTGCTTGGTGTCTTACCATGGTGTCATTTTTAATCCTCTGGTATTCAGTGAGGAGAAAAAGTTTCTTACTACAAATACGTAAGATAAAATAGGTTAGAACTGTAATAGAAAGAGATGGAAGCATAAATGTGAAAAAGTATACAAAGAGCAACTGCTCTGTGTTACGGATATTTTTTCTGTATTTGTAGATTTTTTTTAAATTAAAGTAAACCTGTTAGTAAAAAAAACCAAAAAAACCCAAAACTAATTCTAAGCCCTCAGGAGAAAGCTTTAAATTAAAAATCTGTAAATACCTTTTGATGGTGGTAGCGATTTGAGCAAAGTCTACAAATTACTTTGGGCCTTCAAGGCACTTGGCATTCTTGTGGGCCCATTTCTACTGCATTAGAGGTGAAAACAAATTGAACTGATGAGTTCCTGTGGACCGGTCGAGGACGGAGGCTTTTCCAAAAGCGGGTATACTTATCCAGGAGAGCAGGAATCCTCAGATTGTGTGGGGATACATCTGGAGGAATTTAAAATGCTGTCTTTAAAAAACTGGACTCTCTTTGCAGAAGAATCTTAGCTGTAGGCTCTGTGGGCACTTTCAACTCTATCTGTTGGCTCAAATACGCTGTCGCTTGAAATAAATGGGGGTGGTGTGCGTGCACATTTTCTGCATTTTGCTGGGCTGGAGTGAGTGCTCTCAATTTTAAAATGAGTTAATATTTTTAGAATGAATGTGTTTCCGTCTTGGGCTCATGCCGATTTAGCCCCTGATGGGTGGCTAGAAAGCTCATTGTCAGGGAATAGTTTGAGCCGTTTTTCCTTCATTTCTGTAAACAAAGTAGCTGCTCCACGTTGGACTATTGCAAAGCCTAACGCATATGGCGCAGGTACCTGATAACGGTGGTGATTGCCTTCATTCTCATCAACTCGAAGCTCTCCAAAACAGTGGTGAAAATTCCAAAGCGAACTCAGTTTGTCATTTTGGATCCACCACCACACACCTGTATACAAACAAGTTGCTTTGCCTTCCTGCCCCCCCATCCCCCGCCTCCTCAAGCCTCAGTTTCCCCACTTCTAAATGGAATAGTAATACAGACCTTGTTGTGAAAGTTGGAGAGAACATATTTAAAGTGTGCAGTGTGATACTGGATATAATCATCAGTGGTAATTTTTATAATTACAATTACTTGTAAAAACTTAAAGCTGGAAAAATTTTAGCCAAATATTTTCATTTATTCCTGTAGTCTCTCTTTTCTTTCTGAGACTCCAGTTGCATCTGTGTTCCACTGTTTGGTATTGTCCCACGGGTCATTGAAACTATTTTTAGTTTGTATACACTTTATGCTTTAATTTGGATAATTTCTCCTTACTGTCTTCAGGTTTATCTGCTCATTTCTTCTGCAATGTCCATCTATTAGGCTCATCTAATTAATTTTTTTTTAAATTTCAGATACTGTGTTTTTTAGTTCTTGGATTTCCATTTGGTTCATTTTAGAATTTGTTTCAGCCCTGAAATTCTTCTTTTCACTCATTTTATCCATCTTTTTTATAGATTTTAAACATATTTATAATATTTATTTTGAAGTTGTTCTGTGCTAAATCCAACGTCTAAGTTACCTCTGGTTCTTGTCCTCTTTATTTTCTCCCCTAATATTCAGCTACATTTTTTTCTTTTTCTTTGCATGTCTAGTAATTTCTGTTTACATGGTAGACATTGTGAGTTTTATGTTGTAAAGACTCTGGATTCTGTTATCTTCCTATGAAGTGTTTTGTGTTTTATCCTAGTCCACAGTTAAACTGCTGGTGATCACCAGCCCCTTGATCCTATATATAAAAGGCTTTCTTAAAGAATGTTTATTTTAGTTTTGCTCACAATCCTAGGGTATAACCCAGAGACCTGCAGTGTACTCTGTACTTCTAAGACATGATCCTTTTGGGCTCTCAGCACAAAGTGTTTACCAAGCCATGCTAACTTTGGGGGGCTTAAATTACAGACTTTCTCTTTCAGCATTTCTTCTGAAATCTGAGTAGCTCTTTACATGTTGTTTTCTGCTGGGCTCCCTGTAGTGTCATTCGTGCATACATAGTTCAAGGTCAGCCAAGGATGCGAAGGGAGGGTATATACAGATTTGAGGCTTCTTCTTTTTGTAACTTCTTCCTTTCTAGAATTTTCCTCCTTGATTTCCAGCTGCTAAAGCAACTGCAAACTCTCTCTGACCTCTGGCACCTCAGTTGAATAAAATGCCACTTTCTGCCTGAATTCTACCCCCCCCCCCAGCCATTATGCAGTGAGGTCTGCCCTTCGGCGAAAAGCCAGTTAACACGGTTTTCCCTAGTGCAGCCCCCTTCCTTGAAGGATAAGTGATTATCCCCTTCTGTTTCTGCCTGCTTTTTTGTTTGCTCTCCAGTGGCTTCAGGTGGTTGTTTTTAACATTTTGTCCATCATTTTCTTAAAGATTTCACTTCTTTATTTTTAGAGAGAAGGGAAGGGAGGGAGTAAGAGAGGAGAGAAACATCACTGTGTGGTTGCCTCTGACATGGCCCCCACTGGGGACCTGGCCTACAACCCAGGCACACGCCCTGACTGGGAATCGAACTGGCGACCTTTTGTTTCGCAGCCCATTCTCAATCCACTGAGCTACACCAGCCAGGGCTGTCCATCATTTATAATTTATTTTGGCAAGAGCCCAAAACAGAATAAGAGCCATGTATCAGAATAATGATTTTGATACAAGTTACTATGTCAAATTATCACTGTAGACCTTTAATTGTAAAAGTTATGTATGTACTTCATTTACTGAGCCCTTATTGAGCGTGTAACTGTAGGAGGCTGACAGAACACTCTTGGCTCACGGGGAAGTTACTACTTTAGGGTAATTGGACTTACATGATCGTCTCTGAAAGTGACTTAACAGAGGTGTGTCCTCAGCTTAGGTTGGTAGATCTCAAATACCTCAATACATAAAATTAGCATTTTATTTATTTGGTCAAAACTATATATTAAGTGCTGGAGTGGTGAGTGGATAATAGAGTTTAGACTAAGCCGTGATTTCTGCACCCTTCCACTTAACAGTTCATTTTAAAGTAAATGTATTTACCTTCCAGTCACACTTTGAAGTCAGGTTTAAAGTCTACATGTATAGGAAGTGCTCGTGGAGTCAAAACACCCCTTGAAAATCCTTGATGACCTATAAAGTACACTTAATGTATGACTTGTATTGTGTGCTTACAAATTACTGGCATTCCTTCAGGAGCCCTGGTGTTTCTCGCTCTCTCTCTCTCTCACACACACACACACACACACACAGACACAGACACACACGCACACCCCTTTGAGTTAATAGCCCTTAGTCGGAAAAGCTCCCGCTGTGAGCAGGTGACAAACGAACAGGTTGGCACCAGTCCCGTCTCACACACCCACAGGCTCATTGACTGGCATTGGGGTCGCATGCTATTCACATCGCTTTTGTGTTCTCTGGTGCTGTCTTCCTCCCCTCCTATTTTTCTCTTTTTCTCCCTTCAACCTGCCTTGTTCTGTCAGATTTACTAAGTTAAATCTATCAGTTAAAGGCACAGGTGTACAACACCATTGTGGTTCCCAGTTGTTCTCGACTCACCCTTTTTGCTATTTACATAAAGCTTCAGGTTGGTGATCAGCTACAGTTTCCTTTAAGGACCCACCTTTCTGCCTTGAACAGACCCTCCCGAGCAGTAACAGTCAAGAATCTAAGGCCTGCCTTTACCTTTCTGCCTCTTCTTTCAAATTGCATGTTGACCTTGCTCTTGGATGGTTTATGTCTCACCAAACCAGGATTGTTTCTTCCTAAATAACAATATTGCACTTGAACCGTAGCAAAGCATTTGGAAGAAGATGGGGCCTTAGGTTTTATTGCTGTGTGTAGTATTCTCCCCTGATTTGCTTAAATCCAGCCTTTTTTGCACATGCTCTCTGAACCACATGGAGTATCACGTGGGAGGCAAACCCATGACAGTCTTCACATAGACCCCACTAGAAGGCGGCTGAGCTCAGTGATAACCTTTATAAAGCAGCCATGTGCACATTGAATTCTGTTTGTGCTTTGGGTGTGGACATGAATTTCAAAGCCTGTATTTCCAGGACTGGAGGGACTCTCCAGCTGAGTTTCAGCCAGGAAGATAACTACCTATTGATTTTCTGGTGCCCTGTTTGGGTATGGAAATCAAGCAAGTGGCTCTTGTTCTGAAGTGTTTTTCATGGATAATCAGCGCCCTAAAACAGGGAGATTAGGGGCTGAAGGAGGGTGACTTTGCACGGCCAGATTGTCACGTGCACTCGCAGACAACTACACACAGATAGTGCCAGATCTTCCCCCCTTCTGATCACTGATCAGACGCACTCTCTTTCTTTGTGCAGAATCGCAGGGGGCTTCCCCTCGGAGCAGCTGGGGGTGATTATTCTCAACGGCTCTTTCTGGTTGTTTGCTTGCTTTTTTATTTTTCACATTGTGAAGGTAAAATGAATATTAACCCATTTGTTGTAGAAAAATCAGATGAGCTGAAAGAAGAAAACCCTAATCAGGCATGTTTCTTTTTAAAATTATTTTTCATTGTGTGTATTCTGAATCACAGATGGCATGCTTAGGTGGCAAGGCAGAACTTTTCAGTCAGTTTTAGGGGCTTGGGAGACCCCCGAAATTCAGGTCAGAACTATTGATTGATAACAGGTAGTGCATTAGTATGTAATCTGTGCATATAATCTATACAGCATTCATATGGGACTAAGTGGGTAAATAAATAAGCATGGATTGGAAATGTGTGCCTTAAAGTGCTTTGCTGTCAGGTACAGATGATGCAAAATAGTTTGGAGAGCGGCCCAGGCCAGCCCTATTTTAGTCTGCATCATCTAGGGCAAGAACCCATTGGAATTTTTTAAAATCTTTAATTGTTATACACATGATTTATAAACCAGGAAGCTAATGCTGAAAAGGACTAAGGGATGTACCCAAGGCCACAAACCTAATAACTTAAATAACCTTTGTATTCCAGTATAGGTACTTGGTGAAAGCTTATGAATTAAAAATGAAATATGGAGTGGTACTTTGAAATTACAACCTATTTAGCCCTGGCCAGTGTGGCTCAGTTGGTTGGGTTGTTGTCCTGTTTTCCAAAAGCTCATGGGTTCAATTCCTGGCAAAGACACATGCCTTGGTTGTGGATTCAGTCCCCGGTCCGGGCACAGATAGGAGGCAACTACTCGTTACTTCTCTCTCACATCAGTGTTTCTCTCTCCCCCTTCCCCTCTTTCTTCCTCTCTCACTCTGTAAGCAATGAAAAAAAAAAAAGGCCCTTGGGTGAGGATAAAAAAAATTAAATTACTCCTATTTAAAGCTAGCTTGGCTCCATCGAATGATGGGTAGTCATCTGCTGTAGCAGGCGAGGAACTGGGTGTTTCCTTTATAGATTTTCTAGGGGCCAGATTGCAAAGCATTAAAATTACCCGGAGAGCCATCAGCAAACCAAAATGTGACGTGTGTGTTATCTGGCAGCGAGGGAGCCGGGGCCTTGGAGCCAGGAGAGGGAAGGTCTCTGCCTCTGCCGCAGTGCAGCGATGTTCAAGTGCAGTCCGTGCCGAGGAGTAGCCCCGTGGAGCCCTGCAGGCGTCATTTCTCGGGTTCTGTTAGTTGATGGATTTGTCTGTTTTGCAGAAATGGGAGTCTGCGTGCTGAGCTTCAGAAAGCAAACACTCTAGGGGCTGGGGCCGATTCCTGCCGAGGCTGCACTAGACTTTTGAAGGAACAAATCCAGACTCAAAATGACCTTGAAAAATTAGAGGAATGAATCATCCCCCGTGGCACAGAGAAAGGCAATTTTTTAAAAAGTGCCCAGGAGTTCTTGTCTCCCAGGATGTCGCCTGCCATCTTGGTGAGAGACGTGTGCAGTGGGAGGCGGTGCGAGCCTCGGAGGAAAGGAAGGCCCAGGGAAGTGTGGCAACTTGCTCGTCATCACGTAAACGTTGTCTCCAAACTGGTGAAGGCCACGTCTCAGTAAAACGCAGGTTGAACTCTGAATGCAGCCTTCATCCATCCTACTACCACGGTGTCTGTGAAGTTAGAAAGGAAGGTTTCCAGGGTCGCAGGGTGGGTGTGGCCAACAGGGTCTGAGCTGCACTCTCCTCAGCAGTGGGGGGCAGCACTTGCACCACTGGAGTCTGCCTGGTTCTAGGTCAAAGACAGTGAGCTCTGGAGGACCTCGGCTTAGTCTCTCTGCGCCTCTGCCCACTCAGGCAGACACTTGGGTAACAGGGTCCGCTGTTACCTCTTACCCGGACTGCACCTTACTCCGGGTTTACTGCTGACCAGCAGTTTATTCTTCAAGTGCTGCTCAGTGTCGTCTCCTGAATCCTCACCTGCTCTGTTTAAGTTCTGCCGTGTGTTTATCTATCAGATACTAGATGGATGGATACCTCTACCAGACCGTGTTCAATACGCAGTATACTTTTCATACAGAGGAAAGGAAATCAAGCTATTGTAGAACTCTCCCCCATGCCTTACAAATAAATCCATTGCAGATCGAGTAAGTATTTAAATATTAAAAAGAATAAAACTAAATCTTAGAAGGTTTAGGAACATACCTTAATGTCAGGACCCTTCCTCCTGCTGTATAAACGAATACATTGCACTGGATTGAAGGCTTACATGTTTATTTTTTTTTTTAAATACTAAACATTAGAAGGCTCAGGGACATAAGCAGGGCAGGAAACCCAAAAGTCTTTTGAGTAAAGATTGGTATATTTGTGGTAACAACATGAAGTTTCAAAAGTTCTATATGGCAAAGTTAAACGAAGTTGGAAGACAAGTGGGGGAAGAATATTTGCCGCGTGTGTCACGAGAGTGTCATTCCTGTGCACGTCACTCGGAGTGGCAGGAAGAGACGGACAGCAGTGGAGAGCGTGGACAGACAGGCAGAAAAGGAGACACGGACAGACGATCAAACATAAAAGGCTGCTCAGCGCAACTACAGTCAGGGTTTCACCTCCACGAGGCAAGGATTTTTAAAGTGCGGC
The DNA here is from genome assembly GCF_021234435.1 of Artibeus jamaicensis. Classification (NCBI taxonomy): domain Eukaryota; kingdom Metazoa; phylum Chordata; class Mammalia; order Chiroptera; family Phyllostomidae; genus Artibeus; species Artibeus jamaicensis. Next base: position 6,669,759 of record NW_026522059.1, read on the forward strand.
ATCTGGGTGCTGATGACATGGTAAAAAAAATAGGCCCCCTGTATTTGTGCTGTTGCCGTTGGGGGCATGACCGCCACAGCCAGCCTCTGTGAAAAGGGGCGTGGCTACGCTGACAAAAACAAGTCCCCTCCCTCAGCAACTCTGTTTGTGCAGCTATATCTTTTCAGAGATAAAGTACCCACACGTTAGGACCTTGTGTATGAAATATTTATTGCAGCCTTGTTTTTTGTGGCAAAACCTGGAAGTCTCTCAGGAGGTGGATAGTTATATGAATTGTGGTAGTTTATTATGGACTCTAATCACGGTTAAAATAATTAGATTTAATTGTACTGAAATTCTTGATTTTTTATTTACTAGGTAAAAAAAAAAAGCCAGTCATAGAGTTTTGAAATAATATCCTGTCTATTTCTTAAGTGATAAAAGGGGAGAAAACTCTTGTGTGTGTGTGTGTGTGTGTGTGTTTAAGCATACAGAAAGTTTTGCTGATACATACTTGGGATTATTACCTTTGCTTATTTCAAGGTGGGATTGGAGAAGGGGAAGGGAAGTAATTTTAGTGTATGAATTACCTTGTAATTTAAAGGACAAATGGAATTAAAATTTTAAAAGTGGCTAGTACTACAAAGTGTGTACAGGATAGTGTAAAAGAATTTATCACTTCCCCTCAAGGCCAGCACTGTAATTTATGACTCGTATTACATGGCTTTACTATTGCAGTTATAGCTCATTGTATTTTACATGCCTGGCACAGGGCCAATACCAAGTGTTTTCCGAAGGAAGGAAAAAGACTCGTTCTAAGAGACCTCACTGTGTGCAGTGAGCATTTTACTAGCACTGACCGTGTCCCCAGCCCAACGCTGGGAAGTGGACATACAATGGCAGATTAGGTGACACTGGGAAGTGAGCCTTGCAAAAGGGCAGAGAGAATGAATGACAGGCTGGCCTGGGAGGTTACACTTACATTTGACCTTGAAAAAGGCAGTGGAAAACGATGGGATTTGGAATCAAATGAAACTAAACTCTAACCTGGATTCCCCATTGAGTTTCACTGTCTCATCCATAAAACAACTGCCTTGAGGGGGTTGTAGGATCCTCAGGGTGAGGGGTCCCACTACACAGGCAGCGTTTAGTAAATGGTGGTCATAATTTGGGTGACAGGGAATCAAGGGTGGGGTTGACCGGCCGTCTCCCAGTTCAGTGAGGTCTAACCCGGGGTGACAGCCAGGCAGACACCCTCGGAGAAAGGCCCGAGTAATGGTGGCTGCGGTTCTGAAGACCCTGAGGCGGGCCCAGCTGGAAGAGGAGATAAGGTGTTTGTGGAGAGTGCGGAATCTTCGTGCCTCACAGACACGCGTTCCTGCCGGCCCTGGGGACTGTGAACCGAGGGCTGCTGAGGACTGCAGAGCATGGGCGGGGCCCTGTCAGCTGGCCGATTCTGGAGGGTGCCCGCCGTGGCCCCAGCCGGGCAGCCCGGTAACGTCTTCCCACACATTTACAGAGCTTGTGGTGTGCCTTGCACTGTCTTAATCTCCACAACACCTCTGTGAGGGAAGTGCCTTTGTTATATTCATTTCATGGCAGGGGACGGGGGGGGGGGCAGTTTACAAAGGTGAGGCGCTGGACTAAAGCTCTACACCAGGTAAGTGACAGTCCCACTTTGGGGTATGGGGGGGGTCCTCGGCTCTGAGATGGGAACACTGAAGTTTCAGTGCCCCTGTCTGTGGCCTGCCGGACCTTGGGCCTGTTCTTGCACCCCCACAATGAGGACGATAACAGTACTTTACCAACTAACTTGCGGGTAAGAGTTAGTGGAGGAAGGTGTGAAAAGTGCTGCATGCAGTGACTGGCATGTGCTAGACACTCGACACACTGGCCATTGTCACTGTTATTACTGGAAGAGCAAAGCACTGCTGAGGTGCTGCTGTGGGGTCAAATGTTGGAACGACAGGCCCCGTCGGCCTGTGCGGAACAGGCCACGTGATTAGTACCTGTTAGTCATCCTTCCAAAGACATGCCAGCTGTGAATTCCTGAAGGACTGGCCCTTTCTGGTTTGGTTGGTGAAATAATACTGTTTTGTTCTTTTTTCAGAACTGAAAGGAGTTACCTAGCTTTTAGAGTGATCTTACCTTCTGCAGTAATGCCACGAATGCCAGAAATTCCATACAAATATTTGAAAAGCACGGTCCCCACAGTGGGTGGATCAGATTTCTCTCTCACCTGTTCTTCTACGCAGTCTCTGTCCTCACCCGCTCTCTCCCCAGCCCCCACTTTACCGACCTCCCAAGTCCCCTAGCAGTTGGATGCGCTGAGAATTTTAAAGCAGAGCCTTTTCCTGCTCTCTGAAATGTCCCAAACTGAGCGGGCCATTTCCTGCCTCCTCTGTCCCTGTCCTTCAGTCACACCCACGGCTGTGACAGCGCTTCCCGCCCTCCACCGCACCAGAGCCCCTATTTTCCTCTTCATTCCTAAACCCCTGAATTTACATTCCATTCAGAGTGCTTACTGTACTCTGTAGTCTGCCCCCCGCATGGCCGCCCCTTCTGCCCCGGGCTCCCTCTTCCTCCACCTGAATCGTGGGTCCTTGCTCTCTCCCTGCTGCCTGTCGAAAGCCTGCGTGGTGAGCCCTTCACTGTGAACAAAGGCGTGTGTGTGTTTGCCTCATCTTTCCAGTGAATTGTCCGTCTCAGATTTATAATGCAGTGTGTAAAGAAAAAACTTAACGTATGCGACATAGCTGCATGCCTTTTGCTATTCAACACGTCTTTGTATTATATATAACTGATCTCGGGTGTAGAGGTAATAATGTCTGACATTTGAGGGGGTGGCACTTCATGCCACACACCAGGCACTATTCTAAGATACAGTTCACTAATTAGCTCATATTTTCAAATGTGTGTCTGTACTAGGAATATGCATATATGTATATGTATATGGTTAATGCACAAACATCTACGTGTGTACGTAGATGTATACAGTGACTGGTTATTCAGTTGTGGAATTAACAAAACATACAGGACCCATGACCTAGGCTATACTTAAGGTACCTAGGCAACCCCCAATCCACACCAAGAACCATATCTTCCCTTGCAGAGTCTAGAAACTCGAGCAAGAAGTCAAGAAGGCCCCCTTCTGCCCCCCATCCCCATGGCAGCTTAGAGGGGTCCTAGAGTTTCCTCTGGGTGTGTAAGTATTCTGTTAATCTAAAGATTTTTGTATCATTTGAAATATTTTACCATTTTGAGCAAACAAACCAAAAGCCTGATGCTTATGTTTTCTCTATCACCAATACCTTTTTCTGCAAGCAGTGGGAATTTGGGCAGCCGAGTGCTTTGGTTGCTGGCCGTGGAAAGCAGAGGCTGCTGTCGGGTGGGTGCGGAGAGTCTCAGCATTGAGTGAGGCCCTTTGGCTGCAGGCAGAAGGTGTCCGGGGCAGCAGCAGCTTCCGAGATCAGACACGTGCGTCCTGTCCGTCCAGCTGATGTGGCCTTTCTTTTGTGTCTTTCTGGGCCGCTTCTCTGAGTGAACATGGGCAGTAACCAGAGCTGCGCTTTATCTTTTTAAACATCTCAGCCCGAAATGCTGACATCCACTGTAGGCCTCGTGAATTTTTAATGTGGCGATGATTAGGAGGAGGCTGCCGGTCCCGCTGCGTTTCCCGGGACTGCTCTGTCCCTTGCCGCATGGAGACTGGCAGCGCAGGCCGGATTCCGCTCCTCCGGTGCTCATTGCGCCCACACAGCTGTTGAGGCCGTCTGTGAGAGTGAAACATGTTCACATTTCATCTCTGCTATGGAACAGCTTCGGAGCTTTGCTAAGGGGATGCCTCTTAAATTCCCGAAAAGGAAATCCACCAATCCAAGGCAACCGGGACTGACTTGAGCCCTTCTTGCTTCAAGAGCCTCTCTCCCTGAAAAGTGCACGGTGACGGGCGTTTGTGGTGTGGGGACCCAGGGGTGAGCCGGAGGCAGTCCCTGCCTCTCGTGGCCTGGTGGCCAGGACAGATCTTCACTCACACAAACGCGACCTGATATGGCAGAAAAGATGGCAGAAGCGGTATAGAGCGTTATGGGCAAGGAAAGAATCCTTGGCAAGCAAGGGAAGGCTTTATAAAGAAAAAGGCATTGAATTAAGCCTCCAAAGATAGGAGTTAGAAGGACAGGGTTTTGTTAGGTACACATTTGCTCCTTTATCCACTCAGTAAACATATACGTCTCCTGTGGGCCTTCAAAAAAGTTCATGCTTCCCTGGACTCCATGACAGGAAAAGAGAAATGGAGAGCTGAGCACAGGCATCTAAAATTCCTCCATGTCAAAGTGCTACCCATCACCTCCTTCATGTCTCCTTGGCTCTGTGCAGGCCTCTCCCTCGCCTCATTGCTTCAAGGAGGTGGGGATGTTCTGTGCTCCTGCCCATGATCCTGCAGAGATCAGGAACCTGGCTGTTTGTGATGAGTGTCTTGCCTGCGTAGAGTCACAAGATCTGATGCACAGCTTAGCAGGACCGCACCGGTTGCAGCGTGGGTAATGGACGGCAGGGGAGCAAGAACTGCAATACAGCGGCTCGTGGGGGAAGCTTCTGCAGTGGTTGAGGAAAGAGGTGATACCAGATGAGGTAGATAGCCATGGGCATGGTGAGACGCTGTCAGATTTTGGATACATTTTATAGATAGAGGCAACAGGATTTGCCAGTGGGTTGCATCTGAGATAAGAGAAAGAGGAAAATCAGGTCTGACTTGATGGGTTTCAGCCTGAGCAGCTGCAACAGTGTGTGGCATTTGCCATTAACTGACCGAGACCTAGGGAACTGCAGAGAGCAGAGGGCGGGACTGCTCAGCAGGGCTGGAGTTTGTGATGTTAACATTGGCCGCAGCCACTGGGCATCCTAGTGGGCGTCTTGCCTGGGTGCTTGGTGTGTGAGTCTGCATTTCAGGAGTGGGGTCTGTGCTGGGCATGTAACTTGGGTGGCAAGTTGTCAGCTGATAGAAGTTATTTAAAGCCATTCGATTGGGTGAGACCCCAAGAGAGTGAGCATTGTTAGAGAAGAATAAAGGCCTGAAGACCAAGGCCACAGCTCTGCCACCTGAGGTCAGGGCGAGGGAGGACCAGCCAAGACAGTGAAGAGGGGCAACTACGCGGTGGGGCGGTGAAGGCAGTGGGGCCCCCGCAAGCCAGCTGAAGGAAGCTTTCACAGACTCACAGACACAGCCAGCAGAGTGAAGGTTACCGGCAGCTGAGGGGGTGGGGAGAACGAGAAGAGGGTAGAGAGGGTCAGATTTACAGTGACAGAGGGTGACTTGATTTGGGGTGGTGGGCACACAATGCAACATACAGGTGATGTATTTAGCATGGCACACTTGAAACCGTTATAATGTTGTTAACCAATGTCATCCCCAATAAATTCAATTTTTAAAAACCTAGTGTTTCAAGGAAGTAGAAGTTGTTATGGAGCATTCACTGTCGGGAGATTTTTGTATGTATTTTTTCTTTTTTTATTGAATTTATAGTGGTGTGATAGGCTAATAAAATTACATAGGTTTCAGGTGTACAGTTCCATAATACATCATCCGGATGTTGTGCTGTGTGTTCGCCGCTCCACGTCACGTCTCCTTCCATCACCGTTTACCTCCCCTTTACCCCTTTTCCCGCTGGAAATCTCCCTGCTGTTATCTGTGTCTGAGTGTTTCGTTTTCCTTAATCCCTCCGCCTTTTCCACCCAGCCCCCCGGCCCCCTCCCCTCTGCATCAATGTGCCCCAGAGGACAGTAGCTGGGGAGGTTGAGAAACTAAGGTCATAAAGCTCTCGGTGGTGAAACCAAGCCCGGAACCTGGACGGGCTGGTCGGCACCTGCGCACTGTGAGAGGCGGGATGTGAGAAAGCACTTGAACGCTACTGCTCAGGCCTTGGGGCTCAGAAAAACATTAAAGGAAATCAACATTAGTTGCAGGAAAAGAAACATGTTAGAACACATGGAGCTCTCTCTTGCACTCCAAGGATGATTAGAGTCTAAGGAGAATTTTCTCCTCGTTTCCTGATTACCATAGTTCTTAACTGCTTGAAAATGGGATGATTATTTGACTCCTCAACCCTCAGGAGCCTGTGGATTAATTGGGACATGAGCGAGCTAAATGCTGTGACGGCGAGAGGGGGACCCCTTCAGTGGAGAGCCCTCAGCACCCTGCTAACCCCCTTCTGGACACATCCAGTAAATAATGGATGACTGTTCCTCTTCACTTTCCTTGGGAGAGTTCCTAATGATCCATTGAGGTTCCAAGTAACTCGGTATTGTGGCAACTAACAGCTCAGACTCCTCTTTCTTTTTCTTTTTTAGATCATGTACAAAATGAGGAAAACTACGCACAAGTTCTGGATAAGTTTGGGAGTAATTTTTTAAGTCGAGACAACCCAGATCTTGGCACTGCTTTTGTCAAATTTTCTACTCTGACAAAGGAACTGTCCACACTGCTGAAAAATCTGGTAAGCCGTTTGTTTCATAAGCAATTTTTTTAAGTGACAGCCAAAAGGCTTTTTCATCCTGGGCATGGAGTCTCGTGAAAAGAAAGTGCCGTGGCGCAGTTCCTAGAATTTGTGCTTGCGGCCCAGTATCGAGTCTCGGAAACACAGGTTAGCCCGACTTCTCTTCCGCATTCTGCGTCACTCTGTTCCCTGTTCTAGACGCCTTCTAGCAGCTGCGCCGTTTAATGGGTTTGGTGATGACGGTTTCTGTGTCGGCCACCCATGTTCCGTCTCACTTGTGTGGAGGTGACCGTGCTTTTTAATCCCTGATGTACAGATAATTAATCTCTCCCAACTCCCACATCCTTTAAACCCACTACCAAGAAAAAGATTTTGAGATTCAGGGACTTTAAGGTCTCAGAAGTAGATGACAAGAAGCGTCCCTAAAAATCAGGGACATTGGAGGTGCCACCCTGGGAGCAGACATAAAGTTGGGGGCGGAGGACCCCTTTGCCAGGCAGCATGGTTTGGGCCCCCCCAGGCTGAGCCCACCACCCTCCCCCAGCCTCACTATGTCCACCCTGAGAAAAGTCTGTTTTTGTGAGCTCATTGAATCAAATCTCATTTCTCCTACGTCCCAAAAGAGAAGCACAAGGAGGCTGAAAGGTACCCCCAGGAAATGCTGCCATACTTTCCTTGGTCTTTTCTTTAAGAAGAGGAGCTGTTTCCTTCTCTTTCTTTCCCCCAGCCTCTCACTGTTGCACCTTGGCCTCCATTAAGGACCCAGAACTCGAAGTCAAGATGCCTTGGCCTGGCTCAGGTGCTCAGATAACAGATGGGCTTTGCATACTCAGGCGGAGTCTTACCACCAGTCTGTGTGGTACAGATGGCTACCTTCCAGAGGAGTGCAGCCTCTTGGACCAATGAAGACTTTCTGTGTGCATTAACCTGAATATTTGACCAACCAGAATACTTTTTACCATCATGCTGGATAAATACATGTGTATATGCATCTGTCTTCCGACAGTTAAATTCTCATGGGCAGTTTATGCTGTTGACTTAGTCTTAGTAACAATCTTAAAGGAAGTAAAGGTTGAACATAGAAATATGTCTTATTTTCAAAAACGTTAGAAAGGATCCTTTTGGCCTTAGCACAGTGGTCCCCAAACTTTTGGCACCAGGGACTGGTTTAGTGGAAGACAGTTTCCCCGTGAATGGAGGTAAAGGGGTGGGGGGTGGTTTGGGGATGATTCAAGCACATCACATTCAAGCTCACCTCCTGCTGTGAGGCTCGGACCCTAACAGCCCTGGGCCAGTACCAGTCTGCGTCCTGGAGGTGGGGGTCCCCTCCCTTAGCACATATGTGTTTCTACAGTTTGGGCTTTTTGGATGAACCCATGGTATTTCTGTAAATCTTACTTTACTGTATTTGAATGTCTTTTATTCAAAAGAGGCCCTCTCATTTCTCCTTCTTTGGGCTTCACTTGCCTCTTTGCTGGGGCATCGCTCTGAGGGCGGTTTGGTGGGAAGAAAGGAAGTGAAACCAAACTCTGCCCGTGCGCTTTGGCAATATCTGCTAAAGGCTTTGCTCCGGGAGGAAGCTCTGTTTTCTCCGAGGTCACTGTGTTCACAGGGATGTCCTGCTAACCTGTGGTTTCCAGGAGACCAGATGTGCTTGGCTTAAGTCAAGAGGCATCACTCCCACGTTTCCTGGACCAATCCGTTTGCTTCCCTGCTCCACGGCCCCTCTGCGCTGGGTGTGCATGTGCCAGTGGCCGCTCAAACATCAGCCATGTCTGCGTTCACTTATCGAGCGATACATTTGCTTACCGCCCTACAAAACGACTGATATTTACTGAACACTCTCACACCTTGTGCACATGCCAGGTTCAGGAATTTTTTATTTAACAGCTCACAACGGCCCTACAGCAAAGCTGAGGCACGGTGAGATTATGTAACTCGTCCAGGCACGCTGTTCGTAAGTAGACGAGGACCAGTGCATCGTCTCTGCATCCACTGTCCTGACCACCTGCCACCGAACTGCCTCTGTCCCCTCCCTCTGGGGAGGGGGGTGTCTCCCCAACTGGAAGAGCTGATCTAGCGAGTCCCCTAAACATACACAAGCTGCAAGCCGCCTTCTTCCAAATCAACTCTCTTTCAAGGAGTAAAACTAAGAAAGATCTAAAGGAAATTGCTAGAAGAGCCAGTTTATTTAATTAAAAACATAAATACCAACATTTTCCTTGAAGATAATGGTGGCACCCTTTTTTGAGGGGCAGGAGAAAGAATCAGTTTTTACTAACATGGGTTACTAAGGGAAGGCTATTCTGATCGAGTAAAATGTCAGTCCCAGGAGTTCGTACAACCCAACAACAGTCAGTGTGCAGCTTGCTGCTTCCCTTTTTATGTTTTACCAGGAAGGGGAAGAGTACATGGGGCGGATTGATGGGGCCACGCCTTGGGGCAGAGGGTGCAGAAGAAGCCAGGCCCCCCCAGGGCAGGAGGGGTTTCTGGGTCAGCTGGCAGCACCTGCAGTGCCAGGCTGGGGACCTGGGGGAGCACCCCACCTTGCTGAAGCTCTGGGACACCCCCATGGGAACCAGCATTTCTCAGAACAGTCCCTAACATTTCATTCACTTAGGCTAGCGAAGGCTGGAAATGTTAAGCAATAGTGTATACAGTTGAAATTTAGAAGGCAAGATTTACCTTTTTTAAAAAGAAACACTCATGTTTCTTAGACTTCCTACCATATCTTCGATTCAACTAGCAAAGACCAAATGTTTATTGTTTTCCATTTTCTAATTAAAATACTACTTATAACGTGTGTTTCAATAGTTTATATTAAAACATTACTTCTACGGAGGAAAATGAAAGGTAGATTTGGGGGTCAGGTCTAGCTTTCTGTTTTGACTAACTCTGGCTAGGGAAAAACCTGAATTGTTTGTGTTGCTTACAAACTCAGTTTTGCAAGCGCCTTGTGTTGTGGAGTTTCCGAAGGGCGGGTCCTGGCAGATTCGGACCCCAGAAGCGATGGTGGCTCTCTCAGTGACCGTTTAGATGTTGGTCTTCTTCTGTGCTTTCGATGGCTGTGGACGGGGTGACCCAGTGAGATGTCCTGTGAAAGCCCCTAGGAGATGTTGGTATGACCCTCGGACGGGGCTGAGGCTGGCTGTCATTGACCAGCTTCTACCTTTAAACTGACAGTGTCTCCGGACCACAAAGTGGGTGACTCTGAGTCCATGTGCCAAGTCAGGGTTCACGTCCCTTGCTTTTCTTACTGCCCTTCTCTTTCACACCCTTGAAAACAGTTTTTGTGAAAAGGTTAGCTCGTCAACTTTCGCCTTGCCATATACGATGAGACAGGCTGTGACAGGTAGGCGGAAGGAGGAATGTGGGTTTGAGTGTCGGTCAGACCTGGGACCCCAGCTCCCCACTCGCTGGCCCCGTGGCCTTAGGCAGGCCGTCTGACTTCTCTCGTGCCGGGTCTCCTTGTCTGAAAACAGAAGCAACGGCCTCCTTGTCCAGGTCGTGGCGGGGCTTCACTGAGACCCTGGAACTGATTGTTGAGCACCGAACCCGCCACGTGGAATTTGCTTCACAAACACAATGCTTATTATTACTCACACCTTCTCATTTGATCTTTGTGGCAACTCCCAGGGCAAAGGCAGGGATGGAGAGTCGCGTCCCATTTTATGGATAAATGCACCACGACTCCACAGAAATAACACGCCTGGGCGGTAGTGGAATCAGGACTCGTGCTCATCTTCCCGACTGCAGCTCAGATCATCACCGTCTCAGTAGTGCTCCCCACCCCAGCCCCCCAAAACGGTAACATAAAATCCTTGCCCTGGTAGACCCAGGAGGTGCTAGGGCCCGCCCGGCATGACCGGGACCTGTACCGGCGGTCCTCAGATTCCTGTTTGTGTTTAGCCTGCAAAGGGCTCGCTTTCCTGCTTCCCCTTCACTGTCCTCATCAGTGAGTCACAGCCATTGGGAGGAGTGAGTGTTATATTCGTTAGCCAGTAGTTTTGGAACTTTCTGGACCCCAGTCTTAAAATTGCTCAAGGACGCAGAAGAGTTTTTGTTTACGCAGTCTGTTTCTGTCCATGTGCACTCCACTAGAAGTTAAAACTCAAACAGTTTCAAATCTGTTAATTCACTTCTTTGCAGTGTGTTGCTTTGGTGACAAACACAGAAACAAAAGACAGCCTCACACAGGTCTGTATGTTAGGAGGAGGGAAGTGCCTTCATTGCCTTTTCCGGGAATTATCAGTGTTCTTTGATGCTACATCAGAAATTGACAAGTGGCAGTTTTTTCAGAGTTGGTAGCAATATGCACCTGAAATCACATACAGATGAACTCGAAGCATCGGGAAGCTGTTGAGACACAAGTTCTCCAAAATTTTACCTTTTCTCCGAAAGCTCCACCTTTAATATTAGCAGCAATTACTGCCCCTCGTTCACCTTGCATGACAGGCTCAGAAGCATGAATTTCCTCACCAGCTGAACGAGAAGTGCCTTCTCTGCCTACCCTCTGCTTCCACGAGGAAAATCCTGTCACCCACATGAGCAAGTGTGTAAACTGCCCTCGAGTCACACGCAGTGGATTGTTGGGGTGTTAGTAGCCACTGCAGGGGCTTTACTTATGTGTTTTCTTTTTATAAAAAGAACATATGCCTGATGGGGAAAACTCAGGCTACAAAGAGAAGATTGCAATTCCTCTTTTATGTTCCCCCCATCCTTTGGTACTGGGGGTTTATGTTACTAGTGTACTTTCTGAATTTTTTTCAAATACGGGAAATCATACATGGTAAACAATTTTGTATCCCATTAGGTCTTACTTGGGGCTGCCACATGCACCTGCCCTGTCTGGGACAAGTTAGAGATTTGAAAGGTCCCCACCCTGGCCCTCCACCCTCAGCCCCACCCACTGCTGTCTCGTCCCCTCCCTGTTGGGAGAGCCGCGCCTGGGACACCTGCCTGGTGGGGACCCAGATACTGAGGCAGGGATAGGGTCAGGGACTTGCTTATGCAGGGTCACGTAAGTACATATAAGAAGGTCTTTTGTCTTTTACTCCATGTTCTTTCTACCGATGTGGGCATTTGACACCTTAAAGTGAAAACAAGAAGTTTCATAAAACAAGATCACCGAGCCATTTGTGTATTTTTCAGATTAAAGTCTAGGTCATCTAGGCTTACAGAGCTGGAGAACAGATCAGTGATTGGCAGGAGCACGAGACTCTGTGGGAGCGTCCCCGGGGGGTCTCCACGTGGGTAGTCCGTTCCGTCTGGGCCGTGGCAGTGGTCGTACTAACCTGTACACGTGGTGAAGTGCCACAGCACCAGACACAGACGTGCAGAAGTGTGTGCACACAGACACTGCCGGCGTGCAGGCGAGGTCTGTACCTGCCAGTCTTCCCGTGCCAGTGTCGATTTCTAGGTTTTGGTAGGTGAGAGGGAGAGAGAGCGAGCGAGCCTATGTTGGGAGGAGCTGGGTGATGGGTACAAGGGACCTCTCTGTACTATCTCTGCAATTGGGGAGGGGTCTATAATTTTTTTTCAAAATAAAAAGTTTACATAAACATCTAAATCATCAAACTCTAGTCAGGGAGAGAATGTAGGGAAAACCATGATTAAATATAGCTGCTGTTATGTAACAATTTCAAGGTAAACCAAATGTACAGAACAAAGCCCCAAATCACACTCTCTGCTGTTCCCTCAGACCACTGACCTGCACTCTCACGCCCTTTTCCTGTGGTCAGTGTTCCCCACAGGTCGCGTGACTGGCTCTTCTCCCGAGGTGAACCCCTGCGTCCTGTCTGAGTGTGGCTGGGGAATGCTGCCCCTTAGTGGTGAGAAGCCAGGGAAACACGGACGTGACCTATTTCAGGGACATTGTTTCTGTGGCCAGGTTTTAAGTGCATGGGCTTTTTTGTGAAGTGCCTGTCATAGGTTTGGTTCATGGTATATGTTGGTAGATCTTAGCATTTTTAAAAAGTATTATATTCCTTTAGTTGATTTAATAATCCCTCTAAACTCATCTTCCAGTTAAAGATGCCTTCCTAATTAATGCCAGCTCCAGGCATATAACAAAGTATTTGTTTCACTGAAGCAGAGGCTATTTCTTGTCTCCATACCTTTTTCCCCCTTCTGTTTTATCACTTTGGATGCCCTTTCATAGTTCATGTATTAATGATAAAGGCTTTCTTTATAATGCAACTTCCCTATCTTTAAAAAAAATGAAAAAGTAAGAAGGAAAAGAAAGGATACGGTTGAGTGTTAGCTATTTCCAAATATTTTGTATTATTCTTTTGAGTAAATATACAATACAAAAATTATGTTCGATCTTTATTTTTTTAACCATTTCAAGGAAAGCAGGAACGTCGTGGCCGGGCCACCGTGGCCTGTGATGCTGGCCGCGACCTTAAGGAGGCGGCTGAGCATCGCCTCCATTTAACATCCAGGCCACAAAATGGGGCCGGAAAGGAGGAACCGGTGGATTGAAATAGCTTCTCAGTGGGCAGAGGGAAACCAGTGAAACCAAGTCAGCCCAATGTAGCTGTAGTTTTAGAAAATATACATGAAACCTCTCGTAAAACCGTAAGAGGTGCCCAAAGGGTGGTGGTCCAGCCAGGACCCTCGGTGCCGCTGGCCCCTGCTGTCCCCCGGGCCTGGCACAGTGCCGGGGCTCACACGGGGGCCTGCGCCTCCTCCGGCAGTTAGAGGGCAGATGTTGCTTCAGAGCTGCTGAGGCCAAGGAAAGATTTCTCCAGCTGCATAGCATTTCCTGTGTGCGGTTTCTGACTGCAGGGTACTGTGGCTCGGGTTGAGGGTTTTTTAGTTCTTAGTTTTCTTCTTTTCTTCCCCTCTCCAAAGGGAATAGCTGGAAATGTGCAGGCTGGATTGAGATTGTTAGCAGATCATTCCTTGAGTTCTTTGAAACACTAAAAAATGCAGAGGGCTTGGGTGTACTCAGTGGTTAGCTGGTAGCCCCTGGTGCCCTGGATTATATCATGCATTTTAAAAACCTCATCTTTTGGCAGAACAGTAACCCGTCATTGCGAGGTTTCACATTCGATCTTTCAGACACGCCCTCGTGTCCCGATATGCCTCACTGCCAGTTTGTGCTGTGGGGCCGTCCGAGGAATGAGATCCATCCGTGTGGGTGGGTGGAGCGTGGGTAAGAGGGAGAATTTCTTTTTCCCTTCTGGTACAAGCTTTGTCCATGCCCAACATAAGAATGTCAGGAATATGGAATAAATTAAATAAGAAAATAAAGATCACCATATAATTCTAACTTCCAACTTAACACTAATATCATAGTATGTCCTTTGAAACAATTTTATACATTTATACACAGAGACACTGTGTATCTGTATCATCCACAGTCTCTTATTCAAAGCCCTAGAGGTCAGACATGTTTCAAAATTCAAAACCCTGCAGGTTTCAGGAGGGAGACAGAATGCACCCTCCGGAACACCCCCCGGCCCCCGGGACTTCTCAGGCAGGTCCTCATGATTAAACACAGTTTTACCTCCGCGGTGAAAGACGTGAGTATTTACACAAAGAGGGAGAAAGGCTCTCAGGCGCGAGCGCCACCGCAGTCCAGGTGAGAGCTTCCCAGCAATGAATTCAGCTCTGGTCAGGTTTTGCTGCTCAAGAAGTTTCCTTTGTTGTTCCTCTGTAAGCGCATGTGTCACATCCATCGGCGGCCTCACATAGCCTCTGCCAGGTAGTAGCTGCGATTATTCTCATCCAACCGCTGAGGAAACTGAGTCAGAGCACCAGGTAGCCATCGGGGCTGGCGTCCAGACTGGGCGGTCTGCTCAGGAGTCTGTGCCTTTAAACAGCACAGGGGACAGCCTCTCAGTGTATATGAATGGACCTCCTTTTATGGGCATAGTGCATAAAGTTCTTAATTTATTTAAGTGAAAAATATTGATTATATAACAGCAAGTAAAACAGTGCATAGATGTTGCAAAAAGCAGGCAAACAGGGTTCCGAGATGATTAACAGCCTTCTGTTGGCACGATCTTGGTCCCAGAAGCCTCCAGAGCACCTTCTCCAGGCCCAGATCTGGAGGCACGTCATGAAAAGCAGACGCTCGGAGCATTCTGCCAGACTCAGCCTCGCACCCCCCCCCTCCACTCTTCCTGCGGTTCCCACTTTCCATCCCGGCCCTGGCCTCCACCTGGGTCCCGACGTCCCGCCTGCTGCAGGTGGGATGTTCCGTCTTGAACCGGTGTTGGATTCCCCTGCAGACTGTTCCCTCTGACCTCCCCTCACCTGCACTCCCCGTAGCCCTCAGACGCAGTAGCCCTCCGCCCACTCAGGACCCAGACTCTGGGGCAGGACTGCGGCCCAGGCAGGGCGCCGATTTCAGGGCCGCTGTCGGCCAGCACCAGGGAACACAGGTTCCGGAGGGGACTGTGCCGTGTTCTGAGCTCCACTAGTACAAGCCTCCTGCAGGCATTAGCTGTGTCCACCCTGCCAAGCAGGCACAGTGGCCATTCTGGGCCTGGTGCTGCTGGCTTCCTGTTGCCTGGGAACAGGAGTCTCGGAGTGTGAGATGCCTTCTCCCAAGGGTTTTCTTGGAAACACTCCTCTCAGTCCTGGTTTTGCACAAACGTTCTGGATTGGAGAGCACTTCATGTTGCCCTCGGAGGTTGACAGTGCTCATGTGTCTGATAAAGGCTTGACAACATTCCTGTGATGGAGAGACCTGTCCAATTCAAAGGCCATTCCTAACTTGCCTGGTCCTTGCTGTGAAACTGTTCCTCATGGAACCGCTTTGAGAACCGCTGAGTTAGGTGGTTTGCTGGGTCAGGTGATCCATTTCATTTCTTTATTTGTTTTCATTTTATTCCATCTCATGACTACGCTTCTAGAATTTATTTCTTGTTTACCTTTCAGTATGGAATTTCTAATATGTAGGCTGGTTGCTTCTTTACATTTTGCCTCTGTATTTTTGATGATGACTTTGATGCCTTTGGTACCTTTTGGTTTAAAAATGAAGAAATGGCCTAGTCATTCAGTCTGGAACGAGCCGCTTACTACATCTTCCACAAAAAATAATGGGCCTCTTCTTCTTGACTAACTGCCCAGCTGTATTAAGCAATTGGAAGTTCAGAGAGTGGTAGAAATACCACAACTTTAAAGTCAGGGACAACTGAGTTCAGGTCTCCATTCCACCATTTCCCAAGCTGGGTCACCAGAGGCAGAGTCTTTAATTCATGCACTCATTCATTCATTCATCATCCAGAAGACAAGGATGTCAGGAAGGGCCTCGGGAGGGAGACCCTTGGGCTGGGCCACAAATAATTGGTAGACACTATGAAACTATTCTCTTAGACTTTTAGATGCTCTTTTTTAAAAAATAGAAACACTAAATAGCATTAAGCATTGGTTGATAACGCTTGATATTTAAAGACCAAGGTAAGAGTGTTTTCAAAAGAAGAGACTTTCTAAATTCTGGCCCCGACTCAGCCACCGTTTACTAAGTGTTCACTCTGTTCCAGGCTCAGCGCTGACCTTGACTGTCACATCCTATGTAAGAGGTTGCTTAAGCAGAACATGTAGCAGTTTACACTGATGGGCCCCCTCATCGTATAGGGGAAGATGGATGTGCCCACAGGGCCGGTCTTTGCACCTCCTGCTCTCTGTTGCCCACAAGGCAACAGTGTTCGGTTCCCCAGCAGCAACGGGCATCCCGGCGTAATATCGAAGGAGGCACTTTATCCACAAGGGTAGTCTTGAACTGTATCAGCTGACAGTGGCTACCACAGCCACCATGTGGATAAAAATTCTTTGAATTCTAAAATTTTCACGGAGTACCGAGTGCAGTGAGCCTTTGAACATGAAGCTGTGAACCAAGCAGAGCAGGGCCGTGCAGGCCAAGGGGGCGGCGGGCGTCTCTGTTCTCCCATCTGTTAAATGAAGACGGCGTGTCTGCTCTGAGGCCGTGCTGCGCTTTCAGTGTCTGGTGAGCCCCGTGTGCTTGTTTGTTTAACGTGGTAGGTTTTAAAATTGTGTTGAGAAGGTGCTGTCTAAGTACAAGTTTGCCGTTGTAAAACAAACAATGTGTGATGAAGATGTTCGGGGAAGGCAAGGAGAATGGGATTTGATCCCACCGACGGTATGGTTTTGTTCCGGTTGAAACAACAAATTATACACGACATGCATGGAAATGAAATTCAGGGTCTGAAAGTTGATCGCAAACTCACTGATTAATCATCGCAACAGTAAAGAAGTCCCAGGGGTGGGGATGTCTTTTTTAAACCATAGCATAGCTGGATGGGCCCTTTCCTTTTGCTTTCCTGTGTTTCCTACTCTTACAAATCTTGGCTACTCCCCCTCTCTTACAGCCGTCCTCAAATGAAATCAGAGGTTGCACATAATGCAAAAAAAAAAAAATAGTGCTTTAGTTTTCCATTGGTATAGGGAGATGATGATGAATGTAACCCATCCTTTACTTAAAGTGAATTAGACAAAACAGGATTGCATTATTCTACATTAAGGAAATTTTCTCGGTAAAACTTGCAGAAGAACCGTACTTTTCACTTAAATCAGTCTTGTCAGTTCCTGAAGCCTCCGGCACGCTGGTGGGATCGGGCTTTTGCCTTCCCTTCGTCTGGACCAGGCTCCCAGAGCCGCCACTCACCTCTGGTCTCTCTTCACCGTGGTTACATCTCAGACCACAGGCAGGCAGGTGACTGCCACTTTCTGACTGGAGGTCTCCTCTAAAAGAACTTTGGATGCCCTTAGATTAAGGCAGTGGTGCCCAAACTTGACCTTGCATCCATGCCCCCTAGGTGGTTGGGCCCCACCCTCACAGCATCTGATAACTAACTGGGTTTGAGATTTCATTTCGAACAAGTTTTCAGGTGGTGCTGACGCTGTCGACAGCCCAAAGACCACACTCAGAGAGCCACTGATAGCGACGGTCATTCTGGAGAGAGATCCAGAGTCCCGTAGCGCTATAGAGAAGCAGCACCCTCGTTCCTCTGAGCTCACACCTAGTTAATTATTTTTGCTTTCACACATAACATGTGGCTGGTGTCATGTATTAACAAGTCAAATCACAAGTTGAATGAGAAATAGGCTGCTGGTTGGTTATATCGCCCTCTTGTGTTTCTGTGTCATATTTCACTTAATAACTTTCTGAAAACAAAAAATAATGCCAATTCGTTGTTGAAAACTTAAGAAAATACGGGGAGGACACGAAAATCACCCATAACCTTCCAACCCACTACGAAGGAGTTGAGATGTATCAGTATCTCTATGTCCTCCAACCATTTTTCTGTTTACACATGTATTTTGTACGTGTCTTTTTTAATCGTAAATTTTGACAACATTGGGCTCATGCTGCAGCACTATTTTGTAACCAGTTTTCACTCATTTACATATTTCGAACATGGTTTTTTTATTTGGTAAAGTATTATAGTCTAATTGGCACCGGAAAGCAGAGCACCCCAGTTGCAGCAGGGTGGCAGCCCCCATTAGCAGCAGCCACATGCCCCCCCACCCCACTCCCCACCCCTGGGCCTGCAGCTCCCAGAGGCAGTGTCCGTGACTCTGTCCGTGACAGCTGTGCGGACACCCATCATTCCCCTGCAGCCTACTGACCCAGTCTCCCATTTTGGACACGTTTCCAGTTGTCACTGTTTGCAGTGATACTTGAGGGCACCTTTTGAAGTCTGAGCATGTGCTACAATTACAGATTATTTAGATGCGGCCGTCTTTCGTGTGTGAATTCACTGTGTGATGTTTTTGTTTTTCCTTCCTTCGCGAATGTTTGAGTCCACTAGGAAATGGGCAGAAAGGGCCTGTAGCCCAAGGCCCTGTGGCTCTATCAGTCCTTCCTCGGGTCAAGTTAAGAAGCTTATTTTCTTGAGGTACTTCAGACTTTCTCAAAGGTCGTATTTATATTGTGTAGTTTTATAAGGGACATCTTGATCTATACCAAAAACTTTAGGGTTCTGATAGGAGTGGTGAAGTGACTCTTGTGACCTGTTTAGAATGGTCAAGACCTCGCTGAGTAAGTGACGTGGAGACTAGAAGGCCCTTGGCCAACAGCGGAAGAAGGGGTGGTCCAGACGGGCGGTGAAGCTGCAAAGGGGCCGGTGTGGTTGAAGGGTAGTGGGAATGGCCGGAGGGCCTCAAGCAGGTGCCCAGGCCAGACCTGAACCAGGCTGGATTCGTACCCAGGTTAGTGGGTAGACTTTGAGTGGTTTACACCAGGAGAGTGATGTGATCGGATCATCCCTTTGAAAGCACGCTCTAACTTTAGAACACAGGAAATGACAGTGGCCTCTGGAGTCAGTAAAACCCGTAAAAACCGACCGCCTGCTTGCCCACTGTTGCACCTCGGGCAGGAGACTTAACCTCTCTGGGCCTGTTTCCTCGTTAACGAGGTGAGACTGAGACCCACCGCACAGAGTGGTTGTGAGCAGTAACTGCAGGTAGCGTGCATTAAACACACAACACTCGTCAACAAACCAGGGTCAGGCTCTCTGCCTAAATCAGAACGCGGCATGGTGGGCGCATTATCGTGTGGTTTGTGGAGACCCCTGCAGAGGCAGGCAGGCAGGCAAACACAGACTACAGAAGTCACCAACGCAAAGGACGATGTGCGACGTGGAGGATGCTCGGGGGTCCCCTCACCCCCACCCCGCCTCCGTTATATGAAGTGCTGCCATTGTGCTTTCTCCACCACCACTACTGAGCTTTTCAAGGGTGAAAAAATCCTTTAAAAAATCAACCTAGTCTCTGTTGCACCAGGCATCTTGGATGCATAGGGCCCAGGACCTGGACCACAGCAGTCCCCTCAGCGTCATGAGGGGGTGGCCTTATCGTTCCCACTCCACAGGCAGGGAGACCAAGTCTCTCAAATGGCACCCGTGTCCTGAGAGTGCTGGGTACCCTCACACTCCAAATCCCGGGCCGGGGTGGGAGGTAACTCCATTTCTCATCTGTGTTGGATTTGGAAGTACCCTCAGCCCATGAGCACCGTTTTTTGTTTCCCCTTGATGCAAAAGCAAACAAATAAAACAAGGCTGAATTGAATAGGTCAGTAATCTCGGCTACTTGTGTGTTTATGTAGATAGGATATTATAGTCTTCAGAACATCCTGATATCTGCCAACAGTGGTATAAATGGTTCACCGACTTCGGAGTGGAGACCTGGTTTGTGGTTTGACCCCACCTCTCACCCTCTGAACTCACTGAGGGTGTGTGAACAGATTACCTAAGAACACCTTGCGGCTTATCAGGGGGAGCCGCTGGAGCCGAGTATAAAAGCAGGAACCAAGTGGTGTTGCTGTCCCTGATCCTCTCACACCGGTGTTGGCTAGGTGAGGAACGGAGCTGGAACGCTGATTTTCAGATTAGGAAACTGAGTCAGCAAGGCCAACGGCTAGCCAGTTATCCCGGCCTGGAGTGATGAGTGGCCACGTGCCTCCGGACTTCCCGACTCCTGCTGAAAACACTTTCAAAAACGCTTTCCTCCGTATCTTAATCCCCTGGAAAACGTCCTGATGACAAACAAGACTGCAGTTTTAATACCGTCAAGGTGGTCAGTAGCTCCCCAGGGTGCGAAGGAGTTAACCCACCAGACCGAAAGCCTGATTTATGCCAGGGAAATGTCTTCACTGCTGGGAGCTGGCTCACTGTTTTAATTGGATTTTCCAACGTGCTGAGCAAGTCAGCAGATTTGCCTTAGCTTTACTTTCAGCGAAACCTCTCAGTCTGTGAAGGGGAAGGAGAGAGAACCAACCGACAGGAGGGAGAATGTCAGAATTAATGCGGGATGACAAAGCAAGCCAATTATGTCCTTGCTAATTGAGGCAGTGGCGTGGAGGTGCCCTGGAAGTGCCATTGCAGAGCCATGCTGCTCTCTGCTGCCCTCACATGGCACGTCGCTGACCCTGTCCCTGGGCTGCAGAGGGCAGCATGCATGGACGTGCACAGGACAGGGTGACCCACGACCGCTTCATGGCTCCTGGGCTGGGATCTGGTCAGTGAGTGAGCAAACAGGTGCGGTGCCTCCCTTACAGGCCTTACTTCCTGGAGAGGAGAGGTGGGTGATGAGTCAGTCAGCAGATAAATGAGTTCCTTTCATCTTGTGGTAGAGCTATAAAGTTTCGGGGGGGTGGGAATCAGGACAGAAGAGGGGTGTGTGTGTGTGTGTGTGTGTGTGTGTGTGTGTGTGTGTGTGTGTGTGTGTGTTTATATCCATAGAGTAAAACTGTGAAGTCCTCACCAAGTCTGGTAATGTCTAAATAATGGTAAGGAAAAATGGTTATTTTAATCAAAACCAGTATTGATTACAGTTTCTTTGCTGACACGGGTCACTTTTGCATAGTGAAAGGTCGACCTCTGCTTCCTCCCGGCTGACATATTCCAAATTTCTGGTTGGGCTTGACATCCGTACTCGCAGGAGAAGTAGCGTCTGTGAGGGAGGAAACACGCAGTGGTGTGTTTGGAAAGCAGATGTGCTGACCACACCTGAGCGTCGGTCCCAAAGTGGCCTTTAGGTGCCATTGGCTCAGCGAAGTGGGAAAGGACGTCCTTCTTAAAAGGTGGTCTCTTACCTCTTGTCGTGGGGAATCCCGTGAAGAACTTGCTGGTTCAACCTCATCCTGAAAGGAAAGGAAACTGGTTATAGCTGAGTACGTGGGAATGGCATTGATAGAATTTTAGTAAAATAAATGGGAAATACCTACATGGTAGATTGGAAAGGCTTTCCAACGAAACCCATTGAAGATAGTGAGGGTGTAGTCCCCTGTGGGACGAGAGGACGTCTGTCCCACATTGTCATTATGATGTTGGCTGCATTGCAGCTGCCTGCCGGGATGCTTTTGTGACCCCGCAGTTTGCAAGTCTTGCTCAGGCCATGAGAAGTGTTCCTGAAACAACTAGAGAATCAATGTTTAAACAGGAAAATCACAGAATCCTCCAGCTGTGAAGCTACGCGATTCCTCTCTCACCGAGCAACACCTTAAAATGTCGGGGGAGAGGGTCCTCTCTTCTTGGAGATCTCCAGTGAAGGAGACTGTGCTCTGCCTCTCAGTTTCCTCTGGAAATTGGTCTGCTTCTCTTTGCCATCTCTGTATCTTTATAATGACAGGTCGTTACCATTCACCTCTCATTTAAAACAGTCTCCTCTGCCAGCTTTTATAAAATGAACCTACTTTTTCCCGGGAAGTAGGTTGAGAAGAGTTGGTAAGTTTTTAAGTCGTTTTCCTATGGCCTCTTCACATAGGCTTGTCACTGGGAGGATTCTGGATTCATAACCCACGCCATCTTGCCTTCCTGGTTTCTTATCAGCCCCCGGAGGATGTGTGTGGATAACCACAGCGAAATTCTTCATTCTTGGGGTTTTCCGTGGGCGCATCTGCAGCTCACCGGGGCCTGCCCCGTGCCTGGCCTCGGACGGCGCTGGGAGGCCGAGACATGTGCCCTGTGTTTGCTGTGTGGTCGGTCCATGGCTTTTGCGGGACTTTGCCTTCCTCGCAGCCCCCACGCTCGGTGCTAACCACAGAGTTGCCTAATTTTTCTCTCGTCACTTTTCTCATGCAGCCTTCAAATCAAGATGGCCGTAACGTCACGCTTTTTTTCCTGCTTCGTTTCACAAAGGATTTGCAGCTTCGGTGACTGAACATTAAAAATTGGTTTATAATCGCTCTTTTCATTCTAGAATTTTTGTGCTTTTTTTAAGAACAAACAATATAGTACGTGTTACCAAATCTTAAAAATGCAAAAACACACAGAGTGAAAGCTTCCCTCCCCTTGCCCGTGCAGTCTCCAGAGGACCCGGTCTCAGCAGTTTCCTCCGTCCTTTCCGAAATAATTCACGCACAGCATATTTTGTTCCCTTTTCATACAGGTCCTCGCACACTGTGAACACTGTTTTACACTTTGCTTTCACTTCAGAACGACTCGTCTTGGGAGCATTTACAAAGTTAGACATAAGAGCTTTCTCGTTTCTGCGGTTGCTTAGAACTTCCATAATTTGTGAATCAGCCCCTGCTGACGAACAGTGACCTTTCCACCAGGGTAGACAGTCCTGTAGCAAGGACCTCGAGCACACGCTTCTGTGTTTCCTTCATTCTGCAAATATTTATCAGGTGGCCACTCTGGGCCGGGCCATGTTCTAAGTTCTGGAAATGTACCAGCGAACACGCAGACCTTACTCTCAAAGAGCTTGCGTGTAACTGGGGGCACAGCAGGCCAGCAAGGAAACACGTACATACGTGAATGGCTAAGGGCGGTAAGGGTTTCAAAGAAAAATAATGCCTCCATGAACAAGGAGAGGTCAGTATGGGCTTGATTAGTGGAGGGTGGGGCGGGCACCACCTCACTTACCCACCATCCACACAAAGGCCTGAGGCTCACAGCATGGCAGGGTGCAGGGCTTATCTCCCGGAATGAGATGGTGGGGGACCCAGAGCAAAGTGTTATTTCGCCTAGGGCAGAGGATGAGTCCTGTTAGGCTTTATTTTCCCATCTTTATCCAAGACCAGTGTTTTTCAACCTTACTTCGTTGTTGTTGTTATTATTGTTATCATCATCATCTGCAAACCTGCAACCCAAGGGGCCTGTTTAAAGACAGTTTCTTCTAATCACTTCCCCCAGGAAGTTTCAGTACCCTAGGTATTCTCTATATCTGTGTATGTTAGCCCCTTGGAAAGACACAGAGCATTGTCCTACCTACGATTCTTTCTCAACGCACTCCCTGAGAATCAGTGCCCTGGACAGGTGGACATGGACTGAATCTTTGGCCTCTCACTGCTGGCCAGCCTGCCAGCCAGCTTTGTCTGTACAGGTGATGGTGAAATTGCATGGACAGAACTGTCTTGGTGAGAATCTCTTTGTCTTTGAGATGAGGAAAAGTTGGTTTTCTGACCCAGCCTGTCTGGTGGCTTGCAGTGAAAGACTTACTCGTGCGTGCAGTTGGGGAGCAGGGAGGGCAGGGGCGTGGGATGACCTGCAAAGCGTGGGAAACCCGGGTGAGAAGCATAGGAAAGGCTTCGGGAGAAGAGGGGCTAAAGGCAGGCCTCCCTGCCCGGCCCCTGTCCGCTCCCACGTCACCCTTCTCCTGTTTGAAATCCCGGATGATCTTACAAATAAGCAGGCACCCAGCACTCTTCACATGCATTAACTCATCTGATGCGTACTCCGGCCAGTGGTGTCCACGGCAGATGTGACGAACAATTCACACAGACTGCAGCAGTCTGGTGGAAAAAAGGGACAGCGTGGCCACTCTTGGAGTGAGAGAGCCCCCTACCTTTGTCTGGACAGGCTTTTATTGCTTTTTGGGAGTATTACATCAAGGGAAGGTCTCATTTATTATTCACAGGTTTACTTTAGGTGATTACCTTTTACAGATAACAAAGAAAAGGACGTTGCTGATTACTTCGTACTGATAACAAAGAAAAGGATGTTGCAAATGCAGGAGAAAAAGTGGTTGAACTGGTTACACTCCATCCTTGGGAGGTTTAGCACAGACTTCCGGAAGTTACTTCAAAGCATTTGCTGTCTTCACTCAGGGTGAGGGAGCTGTAGCAAAAGCAAGCCTCAAAGCAGCCTAGACATCCTGCAGGCCTAGATCCTCCTGGGACAGCTGATCTGTGGGCCTGACTCCTGTGTGCCGGCTGGCGGTTTTCTGAACCAGGGCTGAGCTGCATCTGCCATTGCCACGTGGACCGGTTCCCTGTACTCATTCCGTCTTCACAGCAGCCATCAGGAGAGGTTAGGGTATCTTCACTTTAGAGATGTCATTAAGAGGGTCACACACACATGAAGCTGACGAGTGTCAGCGCTGGTTCTTCTCACACCACCGTCTCCCTCCACTTCTCACCCAACCCACGATGTCACCGTGTGGTAAAGCGTGTGCTGGTGCGTACTGACCGCGCCCGTCCCTGGGATGCGAGCTCTCTGAAGGCAGGAGGGGTGTTTTATTTGTCTTTGCCTCCCTCGCCCCTATACAGAGGGTGTCAAAGAACGGGTACTTGGTAAATGATGGGTGGACGGATGGGCAGACAGACAAGTGATGCTCGTATATAAGTAAAATTATTTCCCTGTGAGCGAGCCCACCAACCTCCCCATCTCTGCAGGCGGCTGCAGTCTTATTTTCAGGCTCTACTAAGATCGATTTCATCACGATGCTGCAGGTCCTCAGATAACAGCCAAGTTTATTGGGACAGTGTTTTGCTATGATGCTGGCGAGATGCTGCAGGAACTTAATTCATGTTGATATCAACTAGCCTGTGGTGCGCTTGGTTTCATTGTCTCCTGTCCCCTACAGTCACGGAACCCACCCACCATGTTGACTGAGGACTTACTGTACTCGTGATCTCCTTGAAGACAAACTGTTCTGTACACTCTTCCAGTCCCGGTGTTGCTGGCTCTGGTGCATCCTTCCCTTGGTTTCCCAGCCGCCCTTCTTTCCACTGGGTAGCAGCTTCATCTCTCTCCTCTGTAGACTCCTTGTCCTACCATCTTAAAATCAAAGCGACCCAGGCCACTGGCTCAGAACCATGAAAAACCCAGCACCCCAGCAGTAGATGCCACTTCCTGAATACCTTTTTTTTTTTATCTTTTTGCTCATCAGGGTTTTTTTTTTAAGATTTTTATTTATTTTTAGAGAGGGGAAGGGAGGGAGAAAGAGAGAGAGAGAGAAACATCTGTGTGTGGTTGCCTCTCATGTGTCCCTCCCTGGGAACAGGCCTGCAACCCAAGCATGTACCCTGACTGGGAATCGAACCTGTGACCCTTTGCTTCACAGCCCACACTCTATCCACTGTGAATACCTGTCTTTTTCGTGAAATGTGGGCACTGAGGCTGCTGTTGTGAGCAGAACAGTCCCAAGCTTGCATTCTGGTCAGGGAGACTAAACATGTGTAGACAGAGCAGAAGATTGTAGATCTGATAAATGCCAGGAAAGAATATAAAAAGGAAGAGATGGGGTGGGGCCTCAGGGGCGAGCGGGGGAAGGGTTGCTCCCACGGGGGAGGCGGGGGAAGCCCTGACGCCTGGGGAGCGGGATGTGCTCAGCAGCATCAGCCAGGCTCGCGGCTCTAAGCGCACTTTCTCTTCTAACCGCCTGGCCCCTCTGCTTGTCTTCCAGCTCCAGGGTCTGAACCACAATGTGATCTTCACTTTGGATTCCTTGTTAAAGGGAGACCTGAAGGGAGTCAAAGGAGTAAGTGTGCAGAAATTTGATTTCCACTGCAACTTGAAAGGATTGATTTTTTTTTTTTTTAGTTTTGAGATCATAGTGGTGCTTGTATTTAAAAGGCACTCTGAACCCTTTTAGCATAAAAAATGTCATTGGAAGATGATCACTGGGAAAGATGTCCCACTTTCCATAATGTTACTGACTGAGGAACTCGGTCAGACACTTTGAGGACCATCAGGAGCCTGGGTGGGTGGGGCGGAGTCTGTCCCTGGGCCCAGTGGGGTCCCGCACCACCCATGTGACCAGGGCACTCGCCCTTCCCGCTCTCTCAGGCCTCTCATCTGTAATGATAATAGTGTGATGTGCATACAAGTATCTCATGTTAAGTTTCAAGCATCCTTTAAAGGAAAACATTTTTGCTAAGACATTGTTTGAAAATTATTGACTCGCCTTTAAACAACGGTACATTCAATTTCAATTTCACTTTCTGTTTTCTCAGGATCTCAAGAAGCCATTCGACAAAGCCTGGAAAGATTATGAGACAAAGTTGTAAGTTTTTGTGTGGTTTTGTTTTCTGTTTTTGTTTTTGTTTTCTTTTAATAATTATTGTGAGTTTCCTAAGAAAAAGAATGACTAAGAAAAGGACAGAGCCCTTCGCTTGCATCTTCTGGACAACGAGTTTGTTAGTGCGTGCGTGTGAGGGCTGAGAGGCCAGCCTGGCCCATCTCCACACCGTTCCGGCTCGTAGCGCATTTCTTCATCGTCATCGTTGTCCCAACAAGCTTGTAACACCAGGCTGTGGGCTGGGGTAGGAGGAGAAATGTACTTTAAAGCATTTAATAAAAATCTTGGCCGAAAACTCTATAATTATAAACATAAGAGAATAAAAAGGCATTTCCGTAGGTGGCAGTAACAGCAAAATGAAAACAAAATCAAAAGAAAAATTCAAGATTAAGCGTTCTTCCCCCAAACTACTTTCGTAAAGGCTTGCGTAGCAAGTGCGTTGTTGGAGTCCTGTCTCAGAAACACTTTTGTGCATCGGCAGTTATAAATGCAGCTGAGAACAAAAAGGCCCTTACAATGGTGAGCCGATGCGGACGAAGGCTGTGGGCCAGCTCGTCTCTGTTCTCTGTTGTGAATGCTCATGCTCGTGACCAAGTACTGCCCCGCCCAGAGGCGCCTGCATGCACTTGGACCAAACAGAACTAAGCAGTTATGCAGGGGTGGGGTCCACAAAACAGGGGGAAAACTTTTGCTTTAGACTCGCTGTGGACCCTATCTCCTCTGTGGGACGTAGGAGCAATAGGACAGGATACATGCTTTGTCACAGCTAAAGTGCTGCAGGTACTGGTGCTACTGCTGTATCCGCACACAGATCCGTGTGTCGTCTGAAGACCTTGAAGTGTCTGCTGGTCTGTGTTGTGACTGTCACACAACACTAAGTGTTCTCGGGTGATCCAGGTGCCATTCACAGCTCCTCTATCAAATGACACATGACTCGTCTGTTCTCTTGTCTGTACTGTCCCCTAGAATCTGAACTCTGTGAGGACAGTGCCCACGTGGTCCCTGTGTGTGGTGTTAATTGCCTCTCCCAGTGCCCATCGGAGTCATTGGCATGTGGTTGTAGCATAGGGAGTATTAGTGAAGGAGTAAGGGAGTCACCGGGGCCTGGAAATGTAGAACAGGAATAGGGAGTTGAGTGGGTCCGGATTGGAGGGCCTCTTCCGGAAGATTTGGGTTTTGCTTTTGTTTTTAATGAGCCTCTGTCACCAATTACTTTCCCAAGATAGGCCTCTTTCTCACTGACATAAACCGGTACAGGAGGGAAAGAATGAAACATATGTGTATTTAATGGAGTCGGATTGATTTGACTTTGAGTTACAGAAAAAAAATAAGTAAAAAAATCTTTTAAAAAAATTATATTAAAAAAACAGCTGTTGTCAGTTTCAGCAGTGTGTTATGATTGAATTTCTATTCTTTTTTAAAAAAGATTTATTTATTTACTTTTTAGAGAGAGGGGAAAGGAGGGAGAGAGGGAGAGAAACATCAATGCGTGGTTGCCTTTCACGTGCCCCTCAACTTGGGGCCTGGCCCTCAACTCAGGCACGTACCCTGACTGGGGATTGAACCGGTGACCCTTTGGTTCGCAAGCTGGCACTTAGTCCACTGAGCCACACCAGCCAGGGCTGAATTTTCATTCTTAAAGATCAATTTTTTGCTTTTTCTTAGTTCTCCATGAATCTTTTGTGAATTTTCGTCTGTTCCAACAGGTGTCCAGCACCTATTAATAATGTTTCTGTTTAGAAAATACATGATCTGTATTATCGTAATGATTCTGTATCGGTTATGAAATTCCCTGGCAGTTCCTCCCTTTCTCTCCTGGAAACATCCTGTCATAGCTTTTTAGGTCCGACAGGGGCTGTCATCTGGGCTGCCCCCCAGTGGAGGGGCGCCTGCTTCCCCCCCCCCCCCAAATCCCTGTTTTGCTGGCATACCCCTACAGGGAACAGCTCTAAGGGAGGTGAAATTTTCAGGCATGCCCAAAACTATCTTCATTCTGCTGATGTATAATAATAATTTTACAAGCAATTTCTTTCGCGGTGTCAAGAGCATCGCTTTGTGGCAGATCATGAAACAATCTGATGCGTCTCTGATTCCCATTTATTTTTCTACAATGGAGAAGGGGTGGCGATATTTCCAGTCAGGAAATGCTGAGGTCTTTTCATAAAAGGTGTTTTACAAAGTGTCTTCACGGTGTGCATACTGACCTTCTGCTTGCAATTTTTAGTTCTTCAGTTCTGAAAACTTTTTCTTGTAATTCCTCTCCTCTGCTTTTATCTTCTCATTCTTTTAAAACTCCTCTCATGGAATATTGGACTTTCTACATTGTTCTTGAAATTCTCTTCTGCCCTGTGTTATAGTTTAGGTTATTCCTTCAGCCTTTTCTTCTCACTGTTTCAGTTGAGGCTATAATATTTTAAATTTCTAAAAGTTCTTTTTCTCAATTAGTTGGGTTTTATGTGGTTGTTTGGTTGGGTTGGGTTGGGTTTTTTCTTTTTCTTTTTTTTTTTGCACCATTTAATAGTAGTTTCTTTTCTTATTTCATAGTTGGATTATTTTAGGTCTCTGAGGATTTGGTTACATTTTATGACATTTTTCTGCTCCCTGTTACCTCTGGTTCCTTTCACCGCCATCCCTGACATTTTTATTTTGATTTCTCACTTTCATTTTGGAGCCTTTTTTCAATTATCTTACGGTCCTTGGCTGCCTATTCACACTTCAGAGCAAGGCTCCCAGACGTGGACTGAAGCTCATGCCCATCAGCAGGGCTTGTCAAGAAGAGAGTGAGCTGCCTTTTTAGATTTTAAGCTTTAGGATGTCAAGACAGCTTCTCTTTCAGGGCTGTTCTAAATGTCACATCTACGGGCCTGTCATCTGTCGCAGCCCCCTGTCTAGTGATCGTATGTAACAACTTTCTTTCCGGAAGCTACACGGGCCAGGTGGGCAAGGAGCCTATCATTTGGGGCGCAGGCTTCCTCTTTTTCTGCCTGCTCTTTCAGTCATTTGTAGAATTCTCTCATCCTTTTTTGTCTCCAGTTCTTGTCGTTGGAACGTGACACTTTTTTAATGACTTTCCTGTCCTGTTAGCAGGGTTGCTAAACAAAGGAGAAATAAACACAGGTGATCAAGTCACCATGCTAACTGGGAAGTCTGTTATTACTCTTAAGTTTTGCCTGCCCCTCATGTTTTTTCTCCAGTGTTTGTAGCTTCTTGCTGCTTCTCCCACCCACGCCAGTGGGGAGAGAGCCAAGGTTTATTTTCTTTCTGGTAAAATCCTGTGCGTCACGCCGGTGTGACGGTCGAGGTGGCAGGGCGGAAGACTTGCTTCGGGACAGCGTTAGAGTGTCAGTGTGAAGCCCAGCCACAACTGTAACAGGTTCCCACTGACCGGGTCGGTGGGTTGGTTTTTCCACTGTCTGTGTATGGGCATGGAGTGTGGCTTTCGCTGGGGCTGACTTTCCAACACCATAATTTAAAGGAAGACTTGAAGGGTAAGTCAGTTTTTGTGGTCACAGCTGGAAATTACAGGCTGCTTCTGAAATTAGAAGCTGTTGGATTTTTGGAGAGAGGACTGTGGCCCTTGGCGTTACTACCAGAGTATCCCCCGCCATAGCTGAGCATTAGCCTCAAGTCCTGTAGGTTTTAGTGGGGGGCCTCTTCTTTCTTATCATTCTCGCCCCCCCCCCCCCCCACTGAGGAAGGTTTCATAGATTCCAAGTTGGAGATTTGGATTCCTCCCAGTCCTTCCTTTGTACAATCCAGTGCTGGGCTGATGGATGATTAAACTGTGTTACTGGGATATGGAAACAGCCCAAGTTCACAGGCATATTGGCAGTTGCCTTTGACTAATTTCCGTGCATGCCCACAAAGACCCGCTATGTACTTTGTCTTGAAATAATTCTAAGTCATCTGTTGAAAATCAAAATATGCCTCAGTTCTTTAACTCTCTGATTCTTTTCATCATAAAGTACTTACCCGAGAAAAAGTAAACTGTCAGAATTTCTTTGTGCCAACCAAAATGTAAGCATTTGTGTAAATCCATCCTGTGTGAGATCAAAGTTAAATGTGAGAAGCTTACTAGGTGGAAATCCAGTCAGGGTGTTTGTTCTCTTTGAACTTAGACTTCTGCTGCCGATGGCTGTTGCCAGCCCACCCGTGCCTGCACCTCACCTGTAGTAATTAAGAAACAGTCGAGTGGTTTTCGCCGAAGGACAGACCCGTGCGTGTGTGTATGTTAACGGTGATGCCTGCTTTAATTACAGTACAAAAATTGAGAAGGAGAAGAGAGAGCATGCGAAACAGCACGGCATGATCCGCACGGAGATCACGGGGGCCGAGATCGCCGAGGAGATGGAGAAGGAGCGGCGCCTCTTCCAGCTCCAGATGTGTGAAGTAAGAGCAGGCCTTTCAGCCGTTGGCCTAGAGTCTCCTTAACTCTGATCCCTCCTGCGAGTCGGCAGTTTTCATGCCTAAAAGCAGACTGTGTTTGATGATTAGAGGAGGGAACTCTTACTGAAGGATTCTAATCTCGTTTTTCTCCAAGCCTTTGGGATCATCCATGTCACTGTTGTCTCATATTTTGAGCCTGGGGCCTATGGGGCTCTTTAAGCCCCAACAGGATTCTTTGGTGAGAACTTCAGTGTTGCTTGTGAATGAGTGTGGGAAAAAAAAAATGGTGAGCGGTAACCCTGGTGAATATTAGGTTTTCCTGGGACAGGTTTAGAGCATGTTTTGTGTGTGTGTGTTTGTTCGTTTTAACTACATGTCCAGTTTGAATGAAAGCTTAAAGGAAGTGGTTGTTAAGAAAGTCTGTGGGTTCGTGAGAAAAATGCCGTGAACAGCATGCTGCCTTAGACTGTGAGCAGTGGCTCTCACACCGTGTTCCCATTGAACGCCAGCGCCCGTGACCTACAGACCAGCGCTCAGTGTCAGAAGGCTGACACTGTTTTAAGTTTTTCTTCCTTAATTTTTTTCTCCACTGCTCCCCCTACATAACCTTTTGCCTCTTTCTAGGGATGGTCTGCTTGGGAACACTGCCACACAATGAAACAAGAACAAACGGTTTCAATAAGCAAATAATAAAAACCTGGGCCAGTTGTCAGAATCAGAGCCCCTGCTGTTTAGTGCATAAAGTAATAGTGCGTGGTTTTTATTCTTTTATTTTCAGTAGCAGACATTCTTTCTAATTCACCTCTGTGGTCTAAAAGTTTTAATACATGCCCTGGCTGGTGTGGCTCAGTGGATTGAATGCCAGCCTGTAAACTGAAAGATCGCAGGTTCGATTCCCGGTCAGGGCACATACCTGGGTTGCCGGCCAGGTCCCCAGTTGGGGGTGTGCAAGAGGACAAACAGTTGCTGTTTCTCTCCCACATCAACGTTGCTCTCCCTGTCTCTCCCTAGCCTCCCCTCCCTCTGAAAATAAATAAGTAAAATCTTTAAAAAATAAAAGTTTTAACACCTTACAGCATATTCCTTAGAGAGAATGCTGTCTTACTTGTTTTCTACTAAGAATGAGCCATCTTTCAGGTCTTACCACGTGAACTCTAAGTTTGAGAGCCACTGCAGCAGAGGACAGAAATTAATTATCCCAGAATGCTTTGCTGTGTTTGATTGCCGGTCGTCTAACAAACTAATCTCGAGCATTTGTAAACGCTAACACGCTGACCATTAGTTCCGTGCACCTGTGCCTGTGCCCGAGCAGCACTCCCTAAATCACGCTCGCCCCGTCTGAAGACAGCTGAGGCACAGGGACCAGTGCAGATTCACGATCGGGGGTCTGCCACCCACAACCATGACTGAAGAGCCCTGTCTGTAATGGTCAGCACCCAATTCTGCTTTCTTTCCACAGTATCTCATTAAAGTGAATGAAATCAAGACCAAAAAGGGCGTGGATCTGCTGCAGAACCTTATCAAGTATTATCACGCACAGTGCAAGTAAGTGGACTGCTGTCGTCGTGATTGAGAACTCAAGGAGGACCCTTCTTCCAGCCTCCTTCCTTCTTCCTGGCCTTTATTTGGTCACTGTCGGTGATAGAATGGCCTTCCACAGCCAAGTGCTAGGAAGTAGCATTGTCTTCCGTAGTCATGGTTTTCTGTTCATCAGTGACTTGTGCAGGCAGCTCTCATATTTATGAGTGGAGTAACATAAAAGTCGTTCATTAGGACTAGACAGGATACATACTCTCCAAAGTGTTAAAATTTATGGTTCCTTTGATAAGCTCACTTAATCCTTTTACTGACGTTATATGCAGGAAGATCTTTGCATTCAAGTGAAACATTCAAGGAGATCAGCATTAACAGCATGGGAAACGCACAAGGCCTGAGTCAGACAGACAGTTGGGTTCAGATCCTGCCTCTGCAGTTAGGCCACCATGTGACCTTTACCAGGTGCTTCTCTAAACCTCAGTACCCTCCTCTGTCAAATGGGGTTAATGTTCATAGACCTACCTCGGGTTTGGGAGGATGTGCGAATTACACGAGATAAGAAGACACGTGGAATGCTCAGCCCAGTGCTTGCTACATGAGTGTGTTTGCTGCTGAGATGACTCAAAGTGGCTAAAAATCATTCATTCACGGGCTTCGTAATACAGGCTTCTCTTCTGGTAAAGCTTTTTAATCATCAAATTAGTATTTGTATAAAATGATTTAACTTTTTTTTTCTTTCAAAGTACCTTCCACCTTGTATAAATGTGTTTCAGATATAAAAAATAATATATTACAGAGGAAACAATTTCATGCTTATAAGATAAATTTGCCTCTGAAAGCCCCATTCTGAAGACCTGGACTAACCTTAGGCTTCCTAGTGTAGTGGGCGGGGGGTGTTGTTGAACCTTGAAATGTGTGTGGTGGTCCCTGATTTTAGTTCAGGGAGAAGGTTTTCATCTTCCCTCAATTTTAGTTTTCCTAGAAACATTGCTTTGAAACATTTCCAGAAATGAGTGAATTTCTTAGTCTTCTGAATTATGACACTTTGGCAGCAACTCTGATTTCAGTTGATTTTAGAAATCTCTTGATCGCAAATTCTCAATCCGCAGAGGAGGGTTTAAGCTACGTAAACAAGTTTCCCAAAATGTAAGATGGTTGGAGATAGATAGATACATGCCTTTGTTAACAAGTGTGGAGAAAAAAGAGCAACTCCAACCTATTTGGCTAACTCACCTTCTCTTTATTCTTGACTTTTCCCTTCCCAGAAATAATTTATTAATCTCTTAACAGAAGCCAGGGACTTTGCTAGGTTCTGGGGTAGAGATGAAACTGAGCCTCTGCCCTCGGGAGTGAATTACCTGGACAGGAAGTAAGTCAGGTTCATCGGTGATCATAATGGAGCTAGGAAGTGACTGATAACAAGGGGCATCAGGAGAAGGAGAGACGTGGGGCCACAGAGACTAAGGAAGGCTCCTTGAAGGAGGTGGTGGCACTTGGGGTTGGACTTGGACCCCAGGGTGAGAGGTACCAGTGGAAGGCAGCCCTGCCCAGAGAAAACCTGCTGCAGGCAGAGGTGCTCAAAGACATCCAGTAGCAGAACTGGGTTATAACGAGATTCGACCTTGGCCAGCCCCTGGTAGAACCTCAAGGACTTCATCACAGCAGGAAGCCAGTGTTGCTTTCATTTGAGGACCACTGTTACCCTCTCCTGCTTCCGTCAAGCCTTCACACGCTTCATAGACATACAGTGGGCCTCCGCTTAGTAAAGCATCCACTTAGATTAAAAAGAGAGAGGTTCATATTCTGAGTACTTATTCCTGTCCCCAAAATGATTTCCAGTACGAAGTTAGGTGGTGCTCGAGAGCACCTGTGCTCCGGTGGCCCCTCATGCAGTCATGGTACCTTGGGAATGCAGCAGCTAGAACGGGGAAAAAGAGGAGCAGAAGAGAAGAGCTTCTGATTTTCTGTTACCCATTATGGCTCACCCACACCAATTACTCTTCACTTTCAATAACATGCTGCTTTCAAAACAAACATATTACCCTAGTGATCACCCACTCCTTTACCACCTCGCAAGTATCATTATGATCTGCAGAGTAAAGAGCACTTACAAACATTATTTTCCTTCATTTTACGGATGATAATAGTTAACAGGTATCAAGAGCAATCAGGAAATTGTAGCTCAGAAAGGATGAGTAGTTTGCTCAAAGCCATATCATTCATTTTAAAGATGTGCAATAAAAATGTGTCAAAACAGACAAAGCCCAAGAAAACAAAGGAAAATAAATAAATAAATAGGACTTCAATCTGACGCTTCTGCAAGTGAAAGGAACGCTATGAAGAAAGTGAATGAACATTCCACAAAATGGAAGAAAATGTGGAAATCATTTATCTTACCAAATAGAGGTTTAGTGTCCAGAATGTATAAATGACTTTTACAATTCAACAACAAAAAGATAACCCAGTTTTAAAACGAGCCAAGACTTTGACTAGCCATTTCTTAAAAAATATATATATATACACAAATGGCCAAAAAGCTCATGAACCAAAATGCCAAACATTAGTCACTAGGTAAATGCCAATCGAAACCACAATTCAGTCACCACTTCGCACCCACCAGGATGGCTAGAATTAAAAGCAACAATGACAACATAACAAAATTAATATTGGTGAGAATGCGGACACTTCTGGCCAAGATGGTGGCGCAGGTAAACACAGTCCTCACTTACTCCCACAGCCACTCAGAATTACAGCTAAACTACAGGACAACCATCACCCAGAACCGCCTGCAATCTGACTGAGTGGAAGCCCTACAACTCGGGAATTAAAGAAGCCACATCAAGACAGGTAGTAAGGACAGAGATGGGGAACAGGCTGGTCCCACCCACATGCGTGTTAGATAAAAATCAGGAAAGCTATCTCGGCTACAGAAATGCCCCCTGAGGAGCAAGGGGGTCCCAGCTCCTTTGGGTTTTTTCTCAGTCTTTTGGAGGTAGGAATTGGTTCCTCTTTCTGCTTGCTTTAACCACCAAAAAATAACTATTTTTATCAGTGCCCCCACAAACTAAAACAGTGACCTTTTTCTCCTTAAAATATATGTTTTATAACATTTCTTATGTGCTGTTTAAATAGCAGCTTGCTTATTCTTTATGTCCAATAGAATTTTCTGCAAGCATGGAAATGTTGATATTTTTTGCTGTGTAACATGGTACCCACAAGCCACATGACAATTGAACTGAATGTTAAATTTATTTAAATTAATTGCATATGACCGGTGGCAAACATTATATTGGAAAACAGATCTAGAGCATTTTCACTTAAACTCCCTTTTTTAAAAAAACATGATTAAATTCCCTTCATGTTGAAAGTGAAAATGAAACACCCTTACAAAAATATCTTCAAAGAATCTCTATCCCTCTGGGAAGGAAATAAGTCCTCATATAATAAACTTACGCAGTTTTCGGTGAAGAAAACCACCATTTACCAAGCACATCCTAACTACGCAGCACTTTGCTGAGTGGTTTCATATGTGTTAGCTGTACGGTTCGCCCCCTTGGATACAGATGTGAAATGGCGTGCCCAGGTCCTGGCCTCCAGCCTCTGACCACGCAGCCCTTCCTTTCCCTGGTGTGAGAGGTCCTGACAGTGTCCATCTAACGCCGAAGTGTCCTGCCTTCAGAGCCCCTCCCCAGAAATGACTGAAGTGCAGTATCAGAAAACAGTTGGTTTTGCTGTGATTAACTGGCAGCCATATTTCCCCGATGTAGGAGATGCTGGTTCTAAGGAGGACGTGCTCTGCCCCGGGGATGGGTGACCGTGTGAGACACCTGTGACAGGCTTATGGATGGCCTGCTCCGTGCAGAACCTTGCCGGCTGCTGTAGGGCTGGTACCTGGGCCTGGGCACGGGTTTAAAGATGCCAAGCCCTTGACCGGCAAGACTAGGGAAAGCTGCTTGGGGAGGTTGCCAGTGAGCTGAGCAGCAAGGTGACTAGAGAGTTCGGCAGGGAGGGGCAGCGGGGAAGGCCAGGGCAGCAGCTGGAACTAAGGCAGCGTGGCCGGAGCCCAGAGTTCTAAGGGAAATGGTGGGGGATAAAACCAGAAAGCTGTTCCGGGCCAGAACATACAATAAATGTCACTCAGTCCCGCACCGGGTGTGACTTTCATCCCCGTAGGCGACGACGAAAGCCTGGATGTCAGAGACGAGGGTCTAAGCGCGGCTTCCCAGTTAAATAGTTAACCAAAAAGCCCTCTCTTCTCTCGTCCCTGTCGCCGAACAGCTTTCTTAAGAGAGTGTTTCTCTTCCTCATAAGCATTCTCTGCCGAAGACGTGAATCTTAAAGAATTTGCAAACTTGGGGATTTCAGTAATTACTCTGACGGCCACTTCGGATGTTGTTGTAGAGTTACCACTGACTGTACAAATTAAGCTAAACATAGGTATATGGGTCCCAATTGGTTCCCTAAAAATTCTCGGCATGCTTCACTCTAACCAGTAACTGAGTGAGCATCGCTCTGTGCCGGGCCCAATGGGATACGCAGGTGAGAGTCCTCGTCCTCATCCATCCTGTCCTTTCGTGGGGCGGCAGCAGCGCAGATAAAGTGTGTGAGAGGTCACCTGTGGGGGAGGCTGCTTTCCACACAGTAGAGAAAGTTCCAGACACTGAAACACAGGGGCTACTGAGTGGACGCGTGCAGGCAGGAAATGTCCACTTGGGTGTCGGTAAGCGCAGGACTGTCGGAATCAGAACCCAGACTCGGATCCCATTTCTGCCGCTCACAGTGGTGTGAGTGACCCGGGCAAGCTATGTGCTCACTCCGTGCCTCAGTTTCCCCTTTAACGTGGCGATGTGATTGAAGCGCTCATTAACGCAACAGGGTCATTATGAGGAGAACCTGTGCTAACTCGTGTGAAGTGCGGAGCGTGTTGGGCACGCCATGGATGTTCAACCAGTGTCAGTGCGTGTTACCGATCAGGGGTCCTAAGGTGACCTTCTCACACTCGTGGTTGGACACAGCTTTTCCAGGTCCATCGGCGTCCTGTGTTTCCCGTGTGTGCTGGGGCACAGGGACCCTTGGGGGACTGACGAACGCTGACTTTTCTCCGGCCTCTCTTTTCGGGTCCATCCTCTCCCTCCTTTGAGTGTCCAGTTGGACTCCATGGTACCCCACTGGTTAAGGTGCCTTTCTCTCTTTTTTAATTCAAATGAGGCACAATGGGGAGGAGCTGTTCTGGGTGCAGATGGGCCTGCTCACAACGCAGCCGCGGTGTTGGGGCAGCGACTGTGATTTGCATCCTCCGTGCGGTGTCCACTAGCCCGTCAGTGGTGGCCACATGCACTGTTGGTGTGTCTGTGAAATACCGACGTTCGTTTTAGATGTATTCTGTGTAGACACGTGGTAGAGAGCACGTATGTAAGTGTTGTGGGGTTTCCAGGTAATTATGGTTCATTTCTTTTTTTATACCACTGGTAAATCTCCGATGTTTTCCATTGTAGTTTCTTTCAAGATGGCTTGAAAACGGCTGATAAACTGAAACAGTACATTGAAAAACTGGCTGCTGATTTATATAATGTAAGTTCTTTGTTAAAAGACATGCATGTTAACTCGCTTTTTGTAGCAAAGTACCAGTAAATGTGAAATTTGTGTTAGGAGAGTATTCAAGAAAAGAAGACCAGTTCGGTGATGTGTCAGAATCAACCTAGAGAGAGAGAAGCCTTCCGTTTCTCTCTGAGACGTCGTCAGCGACGGGATGTTCCAGAGGGTGTTCTGGGAGCCAGCAGGGAGGGGGAGGAGAGTGTCACGGCTGGTTCTAGATGACTGCAGGCTTCAGTGGCATCGTGCGCGTTGGATGGCGACAGGATAAAAATCAGGGGACTGTCGCCAAGTAGGCGGGTTTATGATTTTTTTTGGCTTGCTTGTTTTATAGTTCCTCTCTTTTTTCCTAATACCTTGGTTTTGCTTTTATATTACAAAATCAAAAGGAAAACTTATGAGGAAAAAAACCTAAATGCAGATATATATAAATGTCAACCTCAATTCCCATAAACCACTTGGCAATGAATAATATTAAAAGTGTGTTTTATGAGTGCAACTGTGTATGCTCAAGTGCGGTTTTAGAGTTACAATTAATACCCTGTATCTTTATATAACTTTAAAAGTATGTAGCTGTGTATTTTTTCTTATTTTCTTTCAATAGTTAACATGCTTCTGGTTGTGATTAAGTTCCAAGTGTTTAAAAAAAGCAACAGTCCTTTGCCCTCATGGAGGTACTCAGCGAACCGTCCCACACCCGGGGGCCCTTCGGCTTTGGTCCTTAGAGCCCTCTGCCGGTGCCTTACCCCGTCATGGTGTTCTCACCGCCGCCTTCTGAAAAAGCAGAACCAAGTGACTCAGTGTTATTTCTTAACTTGGTTTAGAGTGGAACTTTCGAGGTAATTATCTAGCCTTGGTGTGTTATTTAATCAGACAGTATATCGCATTATTCGCTCATTTCGAAACTCAGTGGTACCTTCCTAAGGTAAGGAAAGTGTGCTTCTCATATCAAAAATGAGACCATGTGAAGGATTTGCGTCAAGAAATGTACCACGTCATTGATTGTTTGATGAGTGCTGTATTTGGGTGAATTAAAGTCTGTCGGTGTATAATAGATGGTGACAGCAGTCATTTTTTTCTTTCGTTAGATAAAACAGACCCAGGATGAAGAGAAGAAACAGCTCACTGCACTCCGAGACTTAATCAAATCCTCTCTTCAACTTGATCAGAAAGAAGTAGGTGCTCTGTATTTTCAGCAGGGCTGACCGCACACGCTGGCCCATGGCCATGGCTTTGGTGTTGCCCCCTCTGCCCGATGGGGACGTTGACAGCTTCCCACCAGGGTGGTTGTGGGGAAAGATACAAGTGTGCACCTACCCCATTGCCCAGGGCGGAACCTGTGTGTTTGTTCTCTTCCCATCTTCTAGAAAAGGTGCCCCGAGCCCCATCTACAGTTCCACAGCGAGACTTTTTATCCTGGCTTTGCTGACGAGTGTTTCAGGAGTGTGCGCTCTCCGACCACAGAAGGAGAGGCGGTGACGGGCACACTTCTGTCCTCTTCAGCTCGTCTCTCTTTCCAGGCAGCCAAAGCCAAGGGCCTGTCTCGTTTTGCCAGAGAAATAGGGAACTGGTCTGAGGCAGAATCCTACAGAAGTTTTGCCCATTCCTCCCCCACCACACCCCGTTAGGAAAAGGAAGGTGAAAGAGTCCATGGACATTGAGATGGAATCTAGGCAGCGTGGTAGGTGTTAGGTGACCACACACAGACCCTTAATTATAAATCTCATTTGTTCAGTTGTTGTTCAGACATGTAATTAGTGCCTGCTATGCTCCAGCAACTGTGCTAGGCAGAAAGCATTAGTCCTTTCGTGAAGGGGGTCATCACCTGGTAGAAAGTAGGGAGTCGGGCGTATGAATGAGCAACTACCGAAAGTGGTGTGGATGCCGTAACAGAGCTATTGGGAGAGAAGAAGCCAAAAAGACTCGGGTACAAAACTGCCTGTCATCTTCAGTCGGTGACACTTTGGGGTAAGGTGCATGGAAGCGTGAGATGCGATGTCTGGCGTGAAAACTCAGGCCTGACAAGGGAGCACCTTGAATGCTCCCCAAACGGTACGGAATTCGCGCTAAGGGTAAATTAAATAGCACCAATTGTTACATAGGAGAAGGTGAAAATGGGTCTATTTATACTATGAGAGTATTATGCATTGAGTTTAAGTATAATCTAAACGCAATATTTACATTTTTAATTCCTCATAATACTAACTCACAATGGCAGACTGTGTATAAAGTTCTAAAATTTTTGAAAGGGGTCCACAAGTGTAAATGAAGCCAGGCACACCGAACAACAAAGCAACCCCCTCCAACAGGGGAGGCCCAGCAGTCCCGAGTCCCGTGCGGCGGCCCTGAAGGCGCTCTACCGAGTGGCTGCAGCCTCCTCCTCCGCTGCTCCCGGTTGTCACACTCGTGTTGGGTTTGTGAAGCGGGAGAAGCCCAGCCCTTTAATGCAGGGCCTCTGCTAACCTGTGGCCGGGGGCGGCCGGGTTGATGGGTGCACCCATGTCATGCAGAGCCCCAGCCAGCATCTGCACCCGCCTCGGAAGTCTCCTTGAGGGTGTTTGTTGTTGGTGTGTAAGTCCTAGAAGTGGTCTCCTTGAATGATTGCTCCGCACCAGAGCCATAGACAGATCCAGATTGTGGGGAGGAGAGGTCGATCTGTGTGGGGAGAAATTTGTAAGGTTTCACACTGACTGGTATATATTTAACCACTTCCTACCTTTGTTTTGTCACGTAGGATTACTTCCTTCCTATGTATGGAAGTTTTCTTGGGAAAAAAAAAAGGAAACTATTATAGTTCCTTTGTTTTGCATGGAGACCAGTCTGTTCTGCTCATGCTGGTAGCTAAAAGACAAAGTTGTGTACAAGCGAAAGGAGTGTGTACGTGTGGAAGTGCACATGGCTTGATTGATTTTAACTTCATGCCAGATTAATAAATGGTGCGTTTTTGTTAGCACCGTGTCTAGAGTATTTTGCAAGTAAAATTGATCTTTCACGGCCTTGTCCATTCTCGTGCTGTCTATCATGTCTCATTGCAATACACACGAGAGGGTAGTGATTTTTAATGAGGGTAGTTAAATATGAAAGGAGGCTGTGGCCAGAGATTTCTCACCATCACTCTAGAATTGCAGGAGGGTGTGAAGTCCTCTAAGCATGACCCGGGAAAGCAAGGCGCCCAGGAAATCATTGAACAGCCTCACTCACCCCCACCATCCAGGTTCCAACTTGGCTCTTGCATGGAGCATGCAAGGAAGCTTCGGGAATGCGAGCTATAAATCGGACCTCC
The DNA here is from genome assembly GCF_021234435.1 of Artibeus jamaicensis. Classification (NCBI taxonomy): domain Eukaryota; kingdom Metazoa; phylum Chordata; class Mammalia; order Chiroptera; family Phyllostomidae; genus Artibeus; species Artibeus jamaicensis. The sequence continues at coordinate 6,710,751 of NW_026522059.1, forward strand.
AGATTTTGGGTAGACTCACTTTTTTTTATCACCAGTACAAAACTCTTTATTGCTTTGTGGCAGATATTCTGTGGAACTGATTATCTTAAGCTTTTATAATAGCCTAACCTCCCTGAAATTCTCTGCTATGTAACTTTTCTGGATTGAAAATGTTTTATTTTAAAAGTGATGTCCATAGATCATTGCGAAGGTCCCAGCTCTGTGTGTGAGTCTCTCCCAACAGCCCATTGTCCTGCACCTGCAGTTCATTTGATAGATGCTGGGTGGTGCCACCGCTCTTCTCTGTGCCTGGCACATCTCCGGGCACACACAAGCTACTCCATAAATATTTAGCGAGAGGTAACAGAGGGACTCCTGTGCCCGCTTCGTTCATACCTTCCATTAGAGGCTGGAAGCATCTCTAATTGAGGTTTAGCTTTAGATTGGGTGCCAGAAACATTTATAACCCCGTTAAATCAGTGAGTGTGTAATTGCTTACAGTTTTAAAAGGTCTGAGACTTTTCTCCTTAATAATGCATTATAAGGTTTTCTAATAAGAAAGCCAGGTAATTTGTGCTGCTAATAGAGAATGGGAAATTGAACTAAAAAATAATGCCATAGTTTTATTCTGCAGCTTATGATTGTTGGCTCCCATCACGGAATTTCCCCAAGGTTGTAAGTTCATTGTTGAAGTTTAGTTTTGTATTACTTCGCCTGAATGATATTTTCATTTGCATTTCTCTTTCCTGAATACATGTTGATTTTTATTATGCTGGCAAAGGATTCTGAACCTATTTCATTTCTTCACTTTTATTTTGTTTTTAATTATTTTAGCGTTAACAGTTCTCCAAAATTTACATTCTCGGAAAAGAAAACCCTGTTTTCATTTATCTGGAGTGCCATGCTACACAAGCTGAATGACCATTTTTTTCTTAAACTGCAGAAATAACAATTTATGTGATTTTATTACACCATAAAATTTATCAGTAGTTAATTTAGGATTGTTGATGCTAGACTTCTGAAATATATTGCTTCCTCCTTCTTTGATTTAATGGAATAGCCTTTTGAGGTCACAGTCTAGAGTTCAGCCATTTTCTTTACCTTTCAAAGCATCTGTGATATAAAGCAAAGCCCATTCAATCTCTTTGTTATTTAGAATGTAGAGATTATTGAGGCTTCTAATAAATATATGTAAGGAATGTCTTACTAGTACATTTACAGAATATAAGAGTTTTGCTAAGTTATCAACATCTAAATTCTTGTTAAATGTATGAGGACTTTTATTCTCGAAACATAGTTTATTTTAAAGGTTAACAAATGGATTAAGGTCAGAGAGGCATACTTTTAAAGTATTCCAACAGACCAGGAATCACGTGGGCCATCGAAGAGAAGTTTAGTTCAATGGAAAAGGTTCCAACAAAGACAGACCTGCTTTTAATGAGGATTGCTATCCCAGGAGAGTTTAGATTTTGTCCTTCATGGCGTGGAGGCAGAGCCGTGACGAAGACCCCCGGGTCCAAATGGGTAGCTGAGCGACACCGACGCCGTTCGTTGGGTTCAGGCCAACAACATCATGGGTTTCGGTGTCTGGCCTCATGTTTCGGCCCAGGCCTTGGCTCTCCCCACCCCCATCCGGCTCCCTCCTGACTGTTCTTTGTCAGTGTTACGGACACATCGCTGCCTCCTTCGGAAGAGCCACCTGTGTCTTCACCGTTGTTACCAGGGCTGTCCCTGGAGGCACTGGTAGAGGGAGGAAGGCTGCCCTCTGCCTGTCCCTTAGGCCTCCCTCCAGAAAGCAAGGGAGCACCTGTCAGGGAGGGAGCGCCAGGCGGTTACCTTGGCACTCAAGGCCCTGGGCCTGCTGTGTTTCAGCTAGAGGCAGTCTGGCTGGTTAAAGACAGAAATGGCTGAGGTTAAGACACTGTAGTCTGTGGCCTGTGTAGTATAGACTCAGCTGCCTGGAAAGGTGCATCGGCTCTCTCCGCCTGCTCAATAAGAGGGGACAGTGAGTGGTGACCGAGTGTCCACCTCAGAGACGGTAGCGTCCCAGTCTGTATCCCCAGTACCTCCCCGGTGCCTGGATGGGAGGCACTCAGGGTCATGCTCTGGAGCACAGAACCCAGCATGTGTAGAACGGCCGTGAAGGGCCATGGTCCTACCCGAAGGCCACAAAGCGGCCATGCTGCCCGGGAGCAGGCTGCACACCCGCCGCAGCAGCAGCCAGCGGCTGCGGGGCACCCTGCCTCTTCACGTCCACACTGCAGGTGTTGCTACGAACTGGAGATTTGTATTCCCTTTGCTCAGAAAAACAAAACAAAAAGAAACTGCCCGAAATGTGTGGCTTCTTTTAGATTTTCTAAGGCTTGTCAGCCATGTTACTGGGGGAGACATGCGCCCCGGTCCTCCCTTCAGCCTTTTCTCCCTTCTCGCTTGAATGACCTGAAATAAAACTTCAGTAACACAGACATTTCATTGTGCCAAAGTTTATCATGGTTCTAAATATCTGTGTGTGTGTTTTAATATTATCTTTACAACGATGTTTTCTCTGTGTTAGTAAAAAGTGCTTAAGTTATGAGCAATAAGACTGTCAATGAAATTAACTGTATTTTCAAATGTTCTGCCTTTTCTCTCTGTTGCTTTCGCCCTTCCTGATCGAAGTCTAGGAGAGTAAGTCATCACTTTGTCTGAGAATGTGTTGTCCGATGTCCGTGTCTGAAGCCCCTGTCTCCTCGAACAGCTCCCTGTGATTAGATTGCTCCCTCCACCCCGCCAGCCGTGGCTGTCGGTCGAGTGGCCTTTGCGCACAGTGGGAGGTGTCGTGGAGTGCCGGCGCTGAGTCAGGCTTCTTGGCATCTGTGTGGCTCTGTTGGTCCTCGTCACCCTTTTCATTACATAATACACTTGTCCCTGGAATAGACTCACCATTTTGAATAGAAAGCATGGTTACAGGTATACTGTGCAGAGCACGAGTTAGCTACAAAACAAGAGTCTTATAGCAGTTCTTAACACCTTACTCAGAAGGTGCACTTTTATTGCGGGTGCTTCAGCGGAATATGTGAGGGGGCAAAGGGTGTGCCGAAGGGGAGAGCCCTCGTTTTCAGGTTGCATGAGCTTTGGTTTTGCCGTCTGCTTCCATTTTTGCAGCCCTTCCCGTGCTTGCCCGTGTGGACTGGTTTGGGAAGAGAATAGTCTCCCCTGCGGGGTTCCAAGTGGAGCTGGTCTCTGAACTAGAAGCAGGAGGCCTGGACCCCAGGCCCCAGAGCCCAGGTCTGCCTTGAACTTGCTTGTGACTCTGGCAGTCATTTACCTACTCGAGTTCCTCCTCTAAAATGAAGGCAAGGACCTGACTGCTCTTAAAGTTCCGTAATTCTTAGCCCCGCACCGACGGGCCCCTACTCAGTGGCAGAACAGAGTCAGGCACTTGAGACGTGTCCCCAGCACATGTGTGATCTGCGCTTCATCTTTCCCAGGACTCTCAGAGCCGGCAGGCGGGCTACAGCATGCACCAGCTCCAGGGCAATAAGGAGTACGGCAGTGAGAAGAAGGGGTACCTGCTGAAGAAGAGTGACGGGTGCGTACGGGCCAGCCTCGTGTCCCCGTGTGCCTTAGCGCCTTTCCTGAGCGTTAGCCACCCATGAGCTTTTCCCACCTCTCACACAGGAAAGCACACGTAAAGTTTTCTAATGCACGCTCTTCATACCTTCAGCACACTGGTTTTCCTGGGGTACGTCTGAGATTTAACCTGCTGTCTTTAGAAGAAGCGGTCATCGTTTTCTAGTCCCTGCGTGACACCTATGAGTTGTGACCTGCAGTGTTAGGAGGCAGGAACCGAGAAGACCATGAAGCATGCAGGTGGCTTGCTGACCTTTTGCTCACCTGCCTCTGCTTTTATTCACTGTGGTTTTCTCTGCCCGGGGAGCCCACCCGGCCCCCCAGACCCCAGCCTTGGCGTTCAGCTGTGGCTCCTCTCTTCCCTCTTACATCACAGCAGTTCAACAACAGCCCCTTCTGTTTCTAACAAGAGATAATACGTTTCTTGCCATCTGCTGTCCCGCTCCAGGCTAAGCTACCTCCATCTGTCCTGGACTACCTTCGTGGCCTCCTTCCTTACTGGTCTCTCTGGGTCTGTCACTCACTTGGCCCCTTCTCCAGTTTTCATTGCTACTCAGCACTTGGAGTAGCCTTCTAACAAACGTAAAGTGTGGCAGGTCGCCCCCCCCCCCCGGGAGTGCTCAGCTGCTCCGCATCTCGTGGAGCCGCTGTCACCCCCGCCTCTCCCCCCAGTCTCATCTCGTGTCCTCGACTCCTCTGGTCCTGCCACGTGGGCCCTCTCCCCGCTGCTTGGACAAATGATCCCACTTCACCATAAGTGAATCAGTGGAATTCACTTATTCAATTAGTTATTCACTTGAATAATTGGCATTCTTTTAAAAAAGCTTCTTGTTTTCTGATTGCTTGTGGTTATGTGCTCCTTGACTATCTAAGCAGCATCCACTTTTTTGTTGGTTTTCATTTGTTAAGATTGCTATTATCTCTCCTACAAATTTCTGGGGTCACTGTCAGCTTTGCTCATCATTCTACTTTGCATTTAACAAGTATCTCCTGGGAGTCCTGCCTACACCAGGCACTGTCGCAGGCACTGGGCATGACGGGAGCAACAGAAAGTCCTCGTCCTGTCTGAGCTTCTGTTCTCTTTAGAGGAGTGAAGAAGGACACGGGAGGGAGATGGCCACAGGCACTGTCCAGAAAGATAAAGCAGGCCAAGGGACACAGGGCCAGGAGTGCGGGCGGGGCTGGTCCTTGCCGTCACAGAGTGGTCAGGGAAGACTCTGGTGAGGTGATGTTGGAGCAGAGAGCTGGAGACGTGAAGGAATGATCTGAACAGAGATCTAGGGGAGAAGGGACGGGCATTTTGAGCAGTGTGTCCAATTTATGTACAATACTTTAGATGGCGTCAGATTTTTATTGCCTTCTGTGAGGGCTTTGGAGCGAACTAACAGTTACATATTCAAGAAGTCTGTATTATCTGCCTTTGGAGTTGAATTTAAGTTCACGTTGTGGCAGGTTTGTTACGAGAATGATTTAACAAGGAAAGGAACCACAAGGTGATGCTGTGTTTAATGCCTGGGAGAAGATAAAATGGTCTCCCCTGATGTTGTTTGTTTCCATGGCAACAGGAGGCCTGTGCAGCCTCTAGCCTGGAGGATGCTGTTCCTGGACATTTCTGTTCACCTGATGGAAAGGGTCTCCACTAGCATGTTTGTACCTGCCGCCCACGTGTCAAACTGCCACCCATAGTCCGTCACCTGTACCTGAAGCTTTACGGAAAAAAAACACTCTTCCAAGTTGAAACTAGTTTTTCTTGGCTTTTTGCATCCTTCATGTGTGGTCCTTTCCATCCTTCATTTCCATCCTGTCGGCATCATCAAATCAAAACTTTGAAAGTGTGAGAGTCCCAGACACGGTTACAACCTTAGCACCACCCCAACTCAGGCCGGAGGCTCCTGCACGGAGAGGGGTCTGTTGTCGGCAGGGTGCACCTCTCTCAGGGCCTCGTCTGTGAGTTTGTACACACGTGTGTTTGCCCCCAGAAACTTTGGGTATGACGTGTCTGCAGTGTTTTGAGTCTTCCCCAACAATACTAGATCATACCTGAATTGTCTTCAGACAGTTTGCTTGTTTCAGTCAACAGTATGCTTTAGAAACCGACGCAGGTCTATGTACTCGCACACTTTCTTCACTGAAGCTCCTGCAGGGAACTTGTAGTGTGGATGTGACCATGAATGAGTACACCGCATGCATTCACTCTCCTGCGGTCAGGCGCCCACTAGTCTCCCATGTTCACTCTCAAAACCACATGGCCATGAGCATCCTCGTCCATGCCTTCCCCGAATTACCTGCCACCTGGGCTCACACAAGGCAACCAAAATGTTCTGGTTCCCGTGGGATTGGGGTTTGGGACGGTTCTGTTCTGTGACGATGATCACACAGGATGCTGTGTAACCGCGTGCCCTGGCACCAACCAGACACATCAGCTGCGTTTGCCTTGCTCTGCAGGATCCGCAAAGTGTGGCAGAGGAGGAAGTGCGCCGTCAAGAACGGGATGCTGACCATCTCCCACGCCACGGTAAGTGAGCCTGTCCTCACACACTGCCCTGCCCCGCCCCGCCTTTTGGTCACGTGGACTGGAAACTAGCAAACACGTGACGTCACGGGCACTGGAAGGCTCCCCAAGCATGTTTAGGTGCGGAGTCCGCCAGACAGTTTCAGATACTCTTTTCCAAAGGAGTTGGTCTGTCTGTGTCCTGTGGCGTCTTTCCTGCCTCCACCTGTCACTCCACCAAAACTTTTTACCTTTTGTTCTCTCAAACCAAATCAGGTAATATTTTATCTGATAATCTCCTCTTTTGGGAAATACTATTGCTTGTTGCAAAAACCTGGTTTGTTGAACTATAAAGATGACAGAAGATGTTCTTTGCGTGGAAAGTGTAACGTAGGAAGTGGAACAATGCGTGTAAATATGTCCAGTCTTTTTTATTGGTACTATTTACTTAAATTACTCAGAAAGTCCATCATTTATGTTAAAGGGTATATAAATAAAACAGTGAATAATAAAATTGCCTCAGTTATGACTCCCCCTTTTTCCCTCATAAAGGCAACTTAATAGGAAATAGCTAAGCTATTAACACGTTCTGCTTATCTTCAGGTTATCAGCAGACATACATGCACATTACTTACTGATAGTTGATGTCTATAATCTATCTGGAATTTCTGCTTTTCTTTTGTAGCACCTATTTCCAACTAGAAGTCCTGTCTCAACAAAATCCATATACTTGTCAAAATAGGTTCAGTCTTGGTGATAGTCAAAGACATATGCAATAAAAACAAATCTCAATTTTGCCCTTTCAAATGAGCAAGACATTATTTTTTTACTCATAAAAATTATCATGGAAAATGTATCGAGTGGGAATGGAAACAGCAAAGTACTCTTGAGTCCCGACAAAGGTACCCACAGGCTGACCCAGGGGCCCAGTGCGGAGAAGAGGCTCATGGGTAAGTCGCAGCTCATGGCTAACAGGACAGCAGACAGGAGCCCTGAGCAATTCACGCACTGGCAGTTTGCCATCATTCACAGTCGTGTTTAGACTGCCCTCTGTTGAGGAGGAAAGGAAGTACCACTTATTAAGCACTTGATGTGAAACCCTTCATAAAATTTATTTCACTGAATCCTCTGTAACCTTCTCTTTTTTTGCTTTTATGTATTTATTTTTTTGTATTGTTGTTCTATTACAGTTATCCCAATTATCCCCCCTTGCTCTCCCCTGCCCTGCCCTCCCCCCTCCCCCCCAGCTCCCACAGTCAGTCCCACCCCTGTTGTCCATGCCCGTGAGTCATTTATACTTGTTCTTTAAGGAGGCCCTTCGCCTTCTTTCCTCCCTTCCCCCTCCCACTCTCCTGCCAAGTCATGGTGTGTCCTTGTCAGGGTCCGGGGACTCGCCTTTCCCGGGAACCTGTGGGAAGGCAGCGCAGTGTGCTGGAGGTCACGGGTTGACGAGAAGCAGTGACGCCACTTCCTAGTAGTTATCCATTGGGGGCAATTTGTTTTAAAAAAGTAATAATGAGTTCTCTTCCATCCTCCCTTTTTCTTTCCTGCTAAACACATTATTGTGGCCAAGCCAACTGTTTCTGTTTGTTCTTGAGGCTCTAGCCAACACAGATATGACATCAGCTGCGCTGTTTAGTGGCTTTGAGAAGAGACTGTGGCATCTGTCCCACGAGTCTGCATCTCTACTTGGCCGTTTACCGCGTGCCCTCGGGAAGAGTGCTCACTGTGCACCGGTGATGGTGAGGATTCAGGGGCATCACACCTCGTGCGCGGGCATTCCATTCAGAGCAGTCATTGCTGCCCCGTGACCTCATTGGCTGTCGCTGGCAATACTGAAATGTGGTGACAGGCATCTCACCTGCTACAAACGTTGGAAATGGGGAGTCACCCTGAGCAGCCCAGGGGAAATGGGTTCCCCTCCCAGCTTTTGATTCCCTTCCACTGACTTCTGTTTTCTCTTTCCCACTTTGTCGGCTTCAGGCCACACTTTTTTTTTTGCCGCCAGTGACATCTTTTGTGAGCACATCCCAGCTCAGAGGAAAGGTCTCTGTAGCCAGTTTTAGCTGGCTTTTCCTGACTTCGCAAACATCATTGATCACTTAGAATCAGATGGAAAATTAAGACCAGCAGTTTCCTGGGAAAACACATGGAACTCAGTGATCTTTGGAAAAGTGGATTAAAGAGTCTTTGTTGTCAGGAAAGTTGGGGCCGATGTTTGGTACCCTTTAATACCTGGGGGTTCCTCCCGCTTGAAGGGCCCCCATCATGTCACGGTGAAGTTGTTACCACAGTGACTCGGGGGAGGGCTGAGTGTGGTCTGAACCACTGGAGCTGCTCCGCTGGCTTGGTGGCCCACGTGACCTGCCCCAGGCGCCGTTCTTCTCCCCGGCTCCTAGTCCAGGAGGAAATCTGTCTTTTCGTGCACCTGCAGGACCTGCAGCCATCCGAGAGCACCTCACCTGCAGACTCACCACTTCCATGGATCTGTTCTGAGGCACAAAGTTTTTAATTTACTATTTAAAGTAATGCATCACTGGGAACCAGAGTCAGTGGGAGTATCTCAATTTGCTGGTATGGCGGTAACATTGATAGCAGCTCCCATCTGTGGACCATCCAGTATGTTCCAAGTGCAGTATACAATGTTTTCTTTCAAAATACCAGTTCTGACAAAGCCGTGGCAAACACTGTGTCAGCTGTGATGGCCACCCACCCCCTGTAGGGTGGCTGCGAGGCCATCACAGGTAAATACACGTGAACCACACAGCAGGGCCTGCCTGATCCCCGTGTCGTGTTATCGTCGGGGTGGTGACGCCACCCTGGTTTGAGTGAACTGCCACCTGTAAGTCACAGTCCTAGGAACCTGTTACAAATTATTGCCACAACTGCTCACTGCCCACTTTGTTAATAAATGTAATGAGAATACTTAAAAAAAAGAGAAAAAACAGGCTGTAGCTGAGATGCTTTATCATCAAATTAATGTGTTTTGCACAGTTATTCTGGAAGGAGTTTTGTTCATGAGTTTTTGTTGGCTGGCAAGGCATGGATTAAAGTGGTCAGTGCAGTGAACCAGGAAATGTGAGTTTTCAAGTCCTTCCTGCACCGCCTGAACTCTGCACACCGACAGGTAGGGGGCGCTCAGTACAGGTCTGTAGGAATGACTAAAGGGAGGAACATGCAGCACAGGCCTCAGAAGCAGTCTCAGCATCACCCCCACTCCTTATCAGGGGCCTCCACGTGCTGTTTCCTTTCCTGCTTACGTCGCAGTGTTGTTCCATGTCGATTCTCAGAAGTAAACTGACAGGCTTTCAGTTTTCAAGCAAAACCCCCTTTTCAGAGGTGAGTTTCTTACACGTGCACACATTCTGCTGCAGGGCCTCCATCCTGGGTTGGAGTGGGAGGTTCCAGGGGATTCGTAGTCATCCACACTCGAGGAAGAATTATTGCATTGGACCATCAGCTTTTGTTGTGGCCACCAGCTGACTGTTTAAGAACTGGGAACATGGTGGGTATGGGTGGTATTTCTCAGCAGGAGTATTAACTGATCTCGAGGAAAATGAGGGAAATGGCCATTCAAGGGCAGGAAGAATCAGGAAGGGAAGAAAAGAAAGATGATTTCACTTACTCTGCACGTGTCCCAGTGGCCTGCCCTTCCAGGGAAATGGCGTGAAAAATGGGAACGGCTCTGGGGAGGAACTCGCTCAGATCTCAACTCTGCTTCTTACTTTCTGCAAAACAACAGTCGGTTTGCTTTCGCTTTCCTGGCCCTCGGCTTCCCCAGCTGAACAGCGCATCCAGGAATAGCACCTGGCTCATAGGGTTATTACAGGAATTAAATGATACAATTTTCTATTTCACTGTGTACAGGTCTGCTTAGGTGTGTAATAAAGGAGAAGCATGCCTTTGCCCCAGATCAGCCGGCACGTGCTTGCTAAGAGCCAGCACTTACCATAACGAACTACTGTTTTGGAGCTCAGTTCTCTGCAGTCGTGGGTGTTCAGCATGTACCTAACTTCTTACAGCAGGTTGCTGTGGTTCTTGATTGGTTGCCAAACATGCCTGACCCTCTAGGGCACAGAGGTGTGTGTCTGAATGCACATTTATTCAGGGAGATGGAGTGGCCACGATCTGTGTGGCTCCATTACTGAGCACGAACAGAGGAAGTAAAGACCTGTATTAGTTTATTTCTCCCTCTTTCCACAAAGCAAGCGCCGCCAGGCTGGGTCCAGTTTATTTCCCAAATGATTAGGGTGCTCACTTGATTGTGAAGCTGAGCAATGCAGCAGCAGGGTGGGGAACTCATTTCGTTTCTAGAGACTAATTGCGGTAGCAGCTGTTCCCTGCTGACGGAGGACTGCCTGCGCTAGCAGCTTCACACTTCCAGCAACAACACGCCGCGTCGCTGCGCGCTGAGCTATTGCAGGACAAATGTGTGGTGTTTGTTTTCCCTCGGGAGACGTGGAAACATTCATCACAATTGACTCACTCTGTTTCCATGCACACGTCCCCTTACATTTCGGATGACTTTCTAGCTGAGTGGCATTTTCTGTGTGGGGTGGCAGGACATCCTGTCAGGGCAATAATATCTTCATCACTTCTGTCCGTGGAACGTGTCCAGTGCTCCCCTGCCAGAAACATTTCCAAAGACCGAAAACTCTAGAAGAGGTCTGTCGTGCGCGTGTGTGTACGTGCGTGTGAAGTGAAAACATCTGTATGTGTTGTTAGTTGGGGGAAAAGGGATTTGTCAAACAATACAGACAAGTGGAACCAGCCCATGTTTTTCTTTTTGTAACATTTACATTTTAAGGGATTTATGTTTGTTTTTTTCACACATATTTTGTTAAAATTAAGGTGTTGACTAACAAGGATTGTGCCTGGGTATAAAGGTGGGATTAACAGGTGAGGTTCAGTTTCTTTTTTGCCCTCTGTCTCCTAGTGTTTCTTCAGTGAATGTGCTTTGTTTTGATGAAAAGTGAAACCCGTACAAGGACAGGCCTCGCTGCATTTGGGGTAGAAGCACTTGTTGCCTTGGAAAGGTTTCCACAGCCGAGCCTGGGGGCACAGTGCACCCAGCCCACATGCACCCTTCAAATGCCTGGACTGGGTGGTCCACATAACTTTTAGAATAGTTTATTAAAAGTCTCCCTTTCTGGCTGAATCTTGAGTCCCCAGCTCCCAGCCCCAAACCATGGCCTTAATTCAGGTCCTCATCATTGCACGTCAGTTTCTCTCTGGGTCACTCCACCAGCGCCCTCCTGAATTCAGGCCTGATCTGCACTCTCTCTGATCGGCTCCAGGTCTCCTGGGGCAGGAACGTGAGTTGCTCACTGCCACGTGCAGTGCCCTCCCTGCGTCCCCATCAGCATCACCTCCTGCCCCCTTCCCCTCCTGCCCCAGGTGCCTGCACCTGGGCCACCTCACTCCTCCTGCTCATCCGCCTCATTCATCTCTCTCCCCAGGTACTCGCTGCAGGCTGGTGCTGCCTGCAGGACCTGCCCAGGTCCTTGGTACACTCTCGAGCTCAGGCACTGGGCATGTGCTAGGTCCATGGTCAGGGCTGTTTCCCACAGCTGCTTACTACATGTTTTTCATATGTGCTTAGAATGCATGAAAAAACTGAGAAAGAAACTAAAAAGACTTCCCTCACACTTTGTATGTGTAAGGCACCTGGAATGCATTCATTCATCTGGTATTTATTGAGTGCCTGCTGTATGCTGGACACATTTTAGTGCACAAAACAGAAACGTGTGCATTTAGTGGAAAAAACCACAAGAAGCAAATAAGGAGAAATAAGAGCCAGGGAGACTAGACTATGTAACAGGGTGGGAGGGACAACAGGTGGCCAGGCCGGGAGCCACTTCTAAGGACCTGTGGGCTGTGAGCCACCTGGAGGGTGAGAGGCCAGTGCCCCTCCCTGGGGCCCAGCAGGGGGAGCAGCAGATGAGGTGGCTGGAGCTGCAGTCCCAGGAGCCTGGCGGTCAGCGTGCAGACGGCCGTTTTCATTCTGCACTGGTAGGACTCCACTGTCCTCGGGAAGGACTCGGAATGCACGTTTCCTTATTCTTTCCCTTTTTTCCTTTTTTCCTTCTAGTATCTAAACAATGTGAGCGTGTTTTCTAGACTGTTCCACGGTGATGCAGCCCAGGGCAAGTCATTTAGCCCTCTACATTTGAAGTCTGCTGAACCGCTGGGGAAGATTATACCTTTAATCAATGTACCTATAAATTAGTACTAAATGTCGAGAGAAAGTCTTTGAAATGCTGAAGAGTTGTACAAATCTGAAATTACTGTTATTACCGTAGTGATTCCTGAGCCTCTGGTCCCTTGGTCTGGGGATGTGGGTGGGGCACCCCGTTACACTTTTTCACATTCCTGGCTCGGCATTGGCTCTGTCAGCAGCTTAGATAGTCAAAAACAGTGTGGTTTTGGCTCCTCAAAGTCACGTTTGGGTTGATAGGCCATTTGTCAAATGTCTCATTGGCATTTGGGGGAAGAACAAACACTGTACTTATGCAAGATAAGTGTTTATGTCCAAGTGAAGTTCAAGTTGATGTGGCAAAGTCAGTCCATTGAACTTGACTCACTTCCCGGGGAATCCACATCATCTGTCATCGTCACTGAAGTTGTGGTTCAGTCATGAAAGGACCCAAACATATAAAATCTTTATCCTCAGAAGCTTTCTGGTGACAGGCTGTGCAGTAGCCCGTGCTTATAGGAGGGTGGTGCTGCCTGACTTTCCTGAACGAGTCAATGCTCAACTTGAGTGGTTTTTTTCTGGCTTTAAAATTCTCTGTTTTGCATTGTATTGGTGTGTCTGTTGACAAGGTTACACTGCAGTGATATAAATTTGGACCAAAAAACCCCATCTAGTTAACCCTCTGCCACATTCAAAAGTGAATGTTGTCTGAACAGTTAAGTTTTTCAAAGAGCTTTCTCTACTTAGGTCAGGAAACTCGAAACCTCTTATTATGCGTAATCAACTCAAGCTTGGGAAGTTCTTTCTTCTGTCTGGCTCAAATCTTCCTCCGCAGTCCGAGTGCCTTTCCTCTGGGTCTGTGCAGATGGAGAACAGCTGCCCGGCCTTGCCACAGAACAACCTTGATGTCCTCGAAGGGGGTCATTAAGTCACTCCCTGCCTGTCTTTTCTCTGGACTAACTAGCGCCTTTAACCTCCTTCAAAGGCCCATTTTCCAGTCCTTTAATCATCTCTCCATCCTCCCTAAGCCCTCCTATGTCCTGCTTGAAACTCGGCTGCCAAACTGGAGCACAGCGTTCTACGGAGAGTCTGTTAACTGGGACTGCTCCCCTTTCGGGTTGTCGAATGTCCTTGTCATTCACTTGGGAAATCCGGTGACTTTACCAATAGTGTCTGAATAAGGCGGGCTGCAGGACCGGCAGTTCGTTTACAGCGGACTGGGCCCTGCTTGGCGGTCTGAGGCCCCTGGCGACCCAAGCCCCAGGTCTGTCCTAAGAAGAACGTGCAGTCCCGTGCCTCCCTGTTCAGGGTGTGGCGACCAGACGCTTCCTGTGAGGCGAACTCTCCTGCACAGGACTCTGCTTCTGGCTTCCGTGTCCAAGTCAAATGCCCGCGGTCTCTCACATCCTCCCCGCAGACAGCTTGCTTTGGAACAGCTAGGCACAGGACCAGGGGCTTGTTTTCTGTGTCCAGGGTCACGGAAATCCCAGAGCAAGATCTTAGAAACGGTCCAGAGAGCACAGGAAGGCAGACAGAAGTTGGGCGTTGCTCATTATTGAGACTGAGAGGTACAGTGGGTCATTGAAATGCCTTGACCACATGCCATCTCTGTTATTCAGGGCTTTGGTTGGTCACTGTTGTGACGTCCTCTTCCCTGCTGCCCCCCACCCCATTTTCCCTAAAAACTTGGGTTGTGTGGGTGGACGCGCTCCTGGCACGGGGACTTGGAGAACCATGCCCGTCAGCTGGGCCTACAGGCCTGGCTACAGAGTTCCAGTGCCTACTGCAGTGGCCTGTGTTCATGCCAGGCCCAGCCCAGACACTCACACATCGCTCCTTGGTCAGCACCTGCAGGAGGCAGACGTGTTGGCATCAGCGTTGGCCAGTGTGTGACCTCAGACGAATGAGGGCAGGCAGGTCCAGAACGAGTTTTGACCAGAGTGATTACGTGGCGAGACTCCATTTAGGCCAGGCCTGTGTATTACAGTCCACACACTACAGGGTCTGATAATCAGAGATTTACTGGTAATCAGCACTGTGATCGTGGCCAGGTTTTCTATCTCCAGATTTGGGGGCTTGTTAAGGTATGCCTCATGGGTGGCAGTTGTCCTTGTACGTTCGAGAGAAATCATGTAAATTTCACATCGCAACCAAAACTTGTGGATGCTTGGGACATCAGGTTTGGGATGATTGGTGACTGGGTCATTCTGAATGAGTGAATGAATGAATGAATGAATTATAGTCCACTACATTTCACAGGAAGATACAGTATTAAAGTGCCATCTGTTTGAATAGGAGTGGGTTCCAGAAAGGTGCATTTTCCTGGACCATGCCTGCTCTTCATTGAAAGGTGGATTTTCCTGGTTCTATTCTGATTAATCACCAGATATTATGTATAGTTAAGGACATTTGTTAGACCACCAAAATTTTTTTTTCCTTTAATGACATTCAGAATCCTGATGACTGAATAAGACCTTATCAAACTTGCCGCCTGCAACCACGTGCCTCCCCCGGCCCCCCAGGCCCCAGGCACTGCCCCCGCAGGGGAGGGGAAGGTGCTACAGGTCACTTCTCCGTGTTCTCTGTTCCAGTCTAACAGGCAGCCAGCGAAGCTGAACCTTCTCACCTGCCAGGTGAAACCGAATGCGGAGGACAAGAAGTCTTTTGACCTGATCTCACGTGAGTGCTTTTTCTCTCTGAGTCAGTCGGTTACAGTGGATGCTGGCGGCCGCCCGTTGCCATCCTCTGGGCATTGAGGCAGCGGCTTTTCCAAGCAGGGCTCCTCGCTGCCTCCGCACACGCAGCCCTAGGGAGGTCCGCGGGTCTGAGTTTGCTCTGAGCCCTCCTGCTCCAGGTGAGGGCAGGCTGTCAGATCGTACAGGGGAATAGAACCTACATTCGTAAGGTGAATTAGACCAATTCCTGATCGTGGCACACAGCTGTCGCCTTGGAGAGACTGCTGTATCATAGTCTTACCTATGAGGCCAGACATTGGTATTTTGTAGGAAGCCCCCAGGTGGTTCTCAGGTATCTTTGGAAAGGCAGGTGTGCCGCTGTATTCGAACAACTGATTTGCTTACACTCTTAGGCCTAAAGGAAAAATTCCCTGCTTCCAATCACCACTGCCTTCAAACCCCACGAATGGATGACACTCTGTTCTGTCTCACTCTCCTGCCCCAGGGGTCAGAGCACGCTTTCCTCTTGTGACTCGGGGGCAGAAAGACCTACCCACCGGCCTATACTGTGTGTTCTCGGAGGCTCCGGAGAGTTGGTAGGGGAGATGGTTTTCCTCCAGGCTGGCTCCCTGTGTCCCCACCGGGCCCGTGTCTGCACTGCAACCCTCACATAGCTGTTGGGACACCTCTTTGTAAAGGCCGTGCCGATACAGTGACTGTCACAAATACCATGTGGTCCCACAGCACCACCCTTCAGCGTCCCTCCCTCTCTGCAGCGCCCCCTGGCCTAGGCAGGCCGACAGCCTGCATGCACACTCCTTGTGTAGAGCACAAAAGCACTTCCCTGCACTTGACCTCCTTCAGGTGCCATTGTGTGACTTGAAACCCAGAGACAGGATTAGTCCTGGGGCTCTTAACATGGACTCTGAGCTGGATTCTGTAGCACATGTTGAAGTGCTATGATTTTTACGACCAAGCAATTACTTGGGTTATTAATGAGAGTTAAAATATGACTTTAAAAAGCCAAGAACCTCTAGATTATAGAATCTGTAGGTCATTGAATTATAGAAGCATAACTGCAGTTCAGTTTTTGACCATCTAATCTGTGCCAGGTGCTTTACGTACATCGTTGCTAATCCTCACAAAGCCAGTTTGCTGTCTGACAGTAAACTGAGACCCAGAG
This sequence comes from Artibeus jamaicensis, assembly GCF_021234435.1. Taxonomy (NCBI): domain Eukaryota; kingdom Metazoa; phylum Chordata; class Mammalia; order Chiroptera; family Phyllostomidae; genus Artibeus; species Artibeus jamaicensis. The sequence goes on from NW_026522059.1 coordinate 6,726,887, forward strand.
AGGTTCAGTGACTTTCACAAAGTCACACAGCATTAAAACAGACATTCAGCTGGGACCCTTAGGGTCAGCTACCCATGGCATGTTCTTCTACACGCACACCGTCTCTCTCTGGGAGATGGGGGTGTGAATGCCTAGCCTGGGGCAGCCACGTAGTGAATGGCCGGCTGGAAGTAAAGGCTCATTTGACCTGAGTGTGTTGAAGCATCCTAGCAGAGTCTTCATTTTAAGAGCTTCCCTCATAAACACCTGCCCGAAGTATCCAAGGCCGCTCCCTCCTCCCCTGGGTAGCAGCCTGAGATGACCAGCAAACCGAGGTCGGAGCTTTCTCCCCTGAAGCCTGCTTCGAGTGGGGGGCAGCCCAGACTTCTCTGGGGCAGACTAAGCCTGCTTGTCCGAGCTGCCCTGAGAGTTGTGAATCATTTCAGAAAAGGAAATTATTTTTAAAGAGAACACAATAAAAGGCAAATTGGAAATGAAAAGCAAAATACTGCGCTGGCAGCTGGCACTCTGCAGTTTGTCGCTGGAATCCACTCGAGCGGGTAGGGCCAGTCCCCCTCCCCATTTTCTCCAGAAGTGCCAGATATTTGGGGGGTGTTTGCGGTTATTTTATTGCATTCCTATGGCACTTCAGAAAAAGTAGTATTGACAACATGAATTGTGTAACTGCTGGAACAAAGTGGCATAAAAACAAAAGAATATTAAAATCCTACTTTTACTGTGAGGGGTTTTTTTTGTAGGAACTTGGGAAGTTTTTATTATTCCTAAAGGTATTCTGCTTTCTAAGGTTTCACTTTGGTTCATTTTTTTTGTATTTTAGATAATAGGACGTATCACTTTCAAGCAGAAGATGAACAGGATTACGTAGCGTAAGTAGTTCTGAAATGCTGGCACCCCCGAAATGCCGTGGCCGTCACGTTCATGACCGAGCACTGCTCCTGGTGGTTCCTTATGCTTGTCTCTCCTTTCTGGGCCTTCACACGTTGCTCTCTCTCTCTCTGTGGTGCCCGGGGAACTCTGGGGCCTCCTTTAAGATGCTGCTCAGGCCCCACCATCCCAGAGGTATGCGCCTTGCTCTCAGCCCCGGTTCAGGCTGAGCCCCTAGAGACCGAGAGCTTCCTGAAGACAAGGATGGCGTCTTCCTGTCTCGCAATGACGTCGCCGACACATAGAGGGCGTGCCCTCTGTTTGGTGACCAGATGCGTGAGCCAGTCTTCCTGTCACAATGAGGGCAGCAGGTCAGCCTGCCGCTGAAGGACCAGGATTGGCAGGAACCCTTCTGTGAGAGAGCCCGGTGTGGGGGGCGAACTGGGCTTGGTGTCTGTCACTCACTCCTGTGTTGGAATCCTACCCTCACCTGACCAGGTGTGCCATCCCAGGCAGCCCCTTTTTCATACCATCCCTGGTCTGGAGCCACTGTCATTCCCTCTTCTGCCCTGTAGACTGGCGGGGACTGAAAACAGTGTCATGGGACCGCTGCAGCCTCAGCTGCTTTGGTGAAGGGGTGTTTGTATGAGTGCTGGCAGTGAGACCTGTCTGTAGCATTCAGACGTGCAGTTCCCGCGTCATTGGCGGTGCACAGTACATACTGTTTTGCCCCCTTAATTATTCCTGTGGAGCCACAGAATTCTGCTCACACCCCGCTTCCTTACACTCACCCCTTTTCTCTCCTTCCTCTCTGTCTCCTCCTGCTCTGGAGAATTTTACTCTTTCCCCATCAGGGAGAAATGATAGGGATCAGAGAGAGAGAAATGGGTACAAAGGATGTGGAGTTGGGAGAAGCAGTGAAAAAGCTGAGCAAGAAGGTAGGAGGGACCAAGAGAAAAGAGGAGAAACGTCCACAGGTCATTCCTTCACCTGATGGTTTAATAAATGCCAACTGTGTCCCGAGACCGATGCAAAGCATCAAGAATGCAGCACCGAGGTAGACGGAGCCCCCTCCTGAAGGAACTCAGTCTCTGCTGGACGAGAAGGGCAGGTGACATGGTGCAGGGACTGAGGAGGCCAGTGCCGTGGGCACACAGACTGGGACTCACACCCTCCTGGGTACTTGGGGGTGCTGCTCAGAGGCGACTTTCAAGAGGAAGGTGAGCATCCAGAGCTGGCTCAGGAAGGCATGGGGAGGGTGCAAACCCTCCCACGGGTGGGAGATTCCGCCGGCCTAGAAGCAGCAAGGAGGGAGAGACAGGAAATGACAGACGGCCAGATGTTGCCGAGATGGAGTCGGCCAAGTGAGGGTGACTAGAAACCAGGGAAAACGGGGACAGTCAGGAGGGCTGGCCTCCACCTCAGATTCAGAGAGAGGTCACATTTACCCCAAAGTAGGTAACGCGTGTTGCACTCGTACTGTGCTGAGTGCGTGTCGTGCCTCGGTAACCCTGACAACCGCAGAATCAGACTGTCATCCCTCGTTTGGAAATGAGGAAGCGGGGCACGGTGTGCTCGTGGACACAGTCCTAGTGACCCGGGCACCTCACGGTCGAGTTGGACGAAGAAGTCCTCCAGCGTCCGGAGCGTCCAGCTGCCCTCACGTTGGCACCTGTCATGGGCCAAGCAGCAGGGGCTCACCTGCACTCTCTCTGCTCCTTTCACACACCCCGAGGGCAGCAGACCATCCCCCATTTGATGATTAGACTCAGAACAGTAGATGTGCGGTTGGAAGCCCAGCTCTGATGCCCGTGCTGTTTCCAGCTCACCACGCTGGTTCCATCGGAGGTTCAGCTCCACGAGTCAGAGGACAGGGATTCCGAAGTGAGAATGGAAAAGCCCGAGCCACACCCTTAGCTGGATCTGGCCGGCATCGCTTGGTTTACTTTCAGGAACTTCACTCTCCTTTGTAAGACAAGGGAACAACAGGTGGTTACTTAAGGCCCCTCTTGGAAAGGGGCGGACAGTGTGCGATTCGAGCAGACAGCGTTCCTCGTGTGATGGCTGTTCACTGGTTCCTGCTGGGAAAGGTACCACAGGCCGTCACGTGTCCCGGGCAGCCCTGACACATGTCCCATGAAGAGTTTGTAGTCACCTTGGAATGTTGCTTTCCCTGCTCTCGTTTTGTGCTTTGCTTCTCTTTCCCCCACCTCACAGCCCCAAGTGGGAGGATAGGTAGGAGATCTGCTCTATCTCGGACCAAGACCTGTAGCCTTCTGACCTACGTACGGGTAGTTGAGTCGGCCAGAGGCATCAGTTTCCTGCCCAGGACCTCACACCCTGTAGTAAAGGGTTGCTGGGCCCCTTCTGCAGTTGTGGCACCTCGTGCGCTCGAAATCCTGTGGGTGCTCGTGGTGATGTGGCAGGCGGACTTGAGGGATGTAGGAGGTAGAGGCTTTCTACAGGGGAGGTGTGTGCCCTGGAGGGAGGCCTCAGTTCTTCATTTGCCTTCTCTGCACCTCTGGGTTTCCCTCTCATGGGAGAGTGTGCAGTGAGGTTGAGTGAAGAAATCACCGCTCGCCGAGGAAGGAGGCAGGTGCGGTACGAAGAGCAGATGCGCCTTAAGGCGAAGACCTGACGGCTGCTCCCGGCTGCTCCCGGCTCTGCCCTTCCTGCAGCTGCGGTCATCCCCCCTCCGTCTTCTTGCCAGTTCATTGGGAATTATGGGCCTCACCTGCAGGCTTGGAGACCTGAGATAAAATGTGTAAAACTCCTACCGCGGTGCCAGTTTTTTTAACCCTGTAAACTCAAAGTGATTTTTAAAGTATTAGAATACAATTAGGCATTCTTTTCTTTCTTATATTTTTGTGTGCCTGTTACTTTAAAGTAATTTAAAAGTTTTTTTTAATTGTCAGAAATAGCTATTTCAATCTCCACCCTTTTGAAAGGGAGCCATTTCATTCCACCAAGTTTGAATTACTCTAGAAAACTCATGGTGCTTTACATATGTGTTTTTTGGTTATCATGACAGACTTCTTTCCTTCTTTGTCATGACCTCTTGAATAAAGAGGCAAAAATGGCCTCAGGGAAAGAACTCTGCAAACGGGGAGTCACTGGAAATGTCCAGCTGCGGCCCTTGGGCACGCCGTCCAGCCTCTCTGGGCTTGTTGCCCCGTGGACCAAGTGTCGTGGGCACTCACGGTGGGGCTGGTTGGAGGGTTACCTGAGCGAGATTGTAAGTGCCTGGCACGTAGTAGGTATTCGTGACGTCCAATAGGCAGAGTATCACGATGCTTAAGGAGAACAAAGTAGAGACCCTGCAGGCGGAGAGGAAACTTTGGTCCCATCGATGCCACGGGTAACATGCCGTGACCAGTTCTCTTGAGTCAGGTTTCTTAAACTGTTTTTAACATAACAGTTTCTAGTTTGTAACTCGAGACTAAATAGTGGAAAAACACAGTTCCATGTAAAAGGTATTTAGTGGCCCCCCCTCCCTGCCCGTCCCTAGACTGCTGGTTTTGAGGTGCAGTGAGTGCTTCCTGCATCACAGTAGAAAAGCTACGCTGTGCACAGGTATTTCTCACAACAAACTGGAGCGCCACCTAGAGTCCAAGGTGGGACTTGCAGGTCACGTGCCCTAGGAAATTTGGGTTGTCTTTCAATTCCCATGACTAATTCAAAACCTGTTGTAGCCAGTCCTTTGTTTCATATCCTTTTGATCCTACAAGACACCCGAAAAACTAGAGCCTCATTTCTGGACCTCTGTGTTCTCTGCTGAGAATAGGTATCACCTTGTCTCTGCAGTAGGTAACGATAAACTGTGGTTTGGAAATGTTTTTCCTTTTCTTCTTAAAAAAAATATGCATGGCTCCCCCCCCCCCCCACTCATAAAGTAATACCAGCTCCCTAAACATATGGCAAATTACAGAGAGGCACAGAGTCGAGCAATCCATCTATCCGTTTTCCTACAGAAGACCACTCAGGGACGCCAACAGCATTCTACAAATTTCCTTGTAGCCTTTTCTTTTCCAAACAAACATATGTACTCCAGGCATGCATTTAAATGTGAGGCTATATTATATGTAATGGCTTTTCCTATTTATTCCACGAAACATTATATTATGAGCATTTCCCCAACGTCATTCAAAAATTAGTAAAACACTTCCGTTTTAACACCTGGGTAACTATTCCACTTTCGGGTTACTTCATTCTTTATTAATCAGCCCCCTGCTGTTGGGCATTCGGGTCATTTTATGCATAGGTTGGTGGGAGAGGATTATTTTGTTCAGTACACATTGGGATCTTACTGTATATATAATTTAATAGTCTTCACTTTCTATTGTACATTGAAATGCCAGCATGTTTCCACATTAATGCACCTTTTTCATGAGCATAGATTTTCCCGGCCGCTCATGAAATGCCCTGTGTAATGTCACTCCGAGGCCCCGCCGCCACCTCCAGCTGGGCCTGTGGAGAGCAGAGGCCTCCTGCTGAACCCCTGCCCGCCCCCCAGCCATTCCATTCCTCACCGGTCCTTCTGCGTCATCCCCGTGGGCGTGTCCATGCGGGTCCTCAGCGATACTGACCCGACCTGTCCCACCTCGTCCTCCAGTCTCTCCCGTTCCCTCCGCTGTGTCCCCTTCCACCTTTTACCTCCCTTTCCTTTAGGTTTCATTTCTTTTTTCTTCTCTCTTCACTGTCTTGGGGGAGCGGTGTCGCTTTTGGTGTCTCTTGGGGAACACAGTTGTGTTGCAATGTGGGGAAAACAAGGTCTCCTTCCTGTTTCAACAACAGATGGATTTCAGTGTTGACAAACAGCAAAGAGGAGGCCCTGACCATGGCCTTCCGTGGAGAGCAGAGCACGGGTGAGAACAGCCTGGAGGACCTGACCAAAGCCATTATCGAGGACGTCCAGCGGCTCCCTGGGAATGACGTCTGCTGCGACTGTGGCTCATCAGGTATTGGTCCCCAGAGTGGAGGTGGCTTGTTAAACATCTTTCTCCTCTCATAGAAGGTGAATGAGCTGGTAATTTCAAACCCTCTTCCCCTATGGACACACCCAGCACATATTCCCAACTTGACTGACCCACGCTGTTGGCTGTACCTGCGAAACTCCCACCTGCTCCCTACGTGGTCACCTACCAAAATACAACCTTGGCTAGTAAGAAGAAAGAACTTGATTTTGTTTTCAATTCAATATTGAAAGAAAGTTTTTTCAAATTTGTCTCAGGACACTTTCTGCTCTCAAACAAACTATCAATTTTTATAATCACCCCTCAGCCAAACTGCAAGCAATCTGCTTCGTCTGTGTAAATCTTCCCCTTGTAATTGTTTAAAAGTTTTACCACTATTGTTTTAGCTTCCTCTGCAGTGGGCACGCTAAAATTAGATGCCTTGTTTGCTCATTGTCTTCAAAATCCTTTCCACAGAACCAACCTGGCTTTCCACCAACTTGGGTATTTTGACCTGCATAGAATGTTCCGGCATCCACAGGGAAATGGGGGTTCATATTTCTCGCATCCAGTCTTTGGAACTAGACAAATTAGGAACTTCTGAACTCTTGGTAAGTAGTGACCTGTACTTAGGAGGAAAACTTGAAGTTCATTGTCGTGAATATATTGGTTTAAGGTTTTTGTTTCTCCCGAGTCCAAAAGTATTAAATTCTGAATTTTGTTTAATTTGCACAGATATTTAAAATGTAAGTCTCGTCCTGTGTAATGTTGACTATTTCTTTTTCCTGTTCGAAGAACTGGTGAATCACACAGTTCCATAATTAGTCAGTTAAACTGGCCCTTCTGGGGTGGGCTTTTTCAAAGCTGCTTTTTTCTTCCAGAATCAGTTTTACATGATTCACGGAAAAGCGGTAAAGGGAGGTAGGTGCTGAATTCACCTGCTCACTTTACATAGGGGCTTGTGTTGTTAAAAATGATGACTGATGTGGTTTTTTCTCTATTTTTACTGTTTGTAAGTTTGTAAAAGTACACGTGAATAGAGCACGGCCGGTCAGCTGCCACCCTAAAACCAATCACTCCTTACCCCAGGAGTTCTTTAATGAGCACAGGGAGAGCCGTGGGCAGGTGTGGGGCTGAGCTTTGTAGGAGAGAAAAGGGTCAAAAACACTCCCGTGTGCTTATAACCCCACCCTTCCCATCGTCATTCACCCGTATTGGGGGCCCTTGTCTGGTCCAAGTTAAATGGTCCCCACAGTAGGAACTGTGGGCCTTGCTCAGAAGGCCCTCGAGCAAAAAAGGGGGACCAAGAACCTGAGAGCCTGGCTCATCGCTTGCCCCGTCTGGAGCAGTCCCCAAAGGTCAAGGCAGTTGCCTGGCGAGCAGTCTTGGTCGTCAGGCATGAGGGCCCGTCTTGTGTTGTGGGAACCCCTTGACTTAGGAGATGGGAAATTCGGAAAGTGTGCTGGTGCCGGGCTCCTTGCCCCTTCAGGCATCTGATTGTGTGAATGCTCCTTAAACCTCACATAGACCCCAAATTACCTGAGCAGCCGCAGGACCTTCAGGACCACTAGTTTTGGAAGAATCTTGAACCCAGACTCGGAGTGCTTACTGGAACCTCTGCAATAGTTGCCTGCTGCATCTAAATTTGTGCCCCAAACATAAGGAGCCCTAATTTCTTCTCTGTCGAGTAAAGCTGCTCCATCATCTAACTGGAGGCATGAGGGCAGTTGCATGGCCTTTGTTGTTCGTTAAGCATTTAACCTGGATTCGTGAGCAGCCTGCTGTGTCTGACTCCAAAGATGCGGGTGTGGGGCCACATCCTCTTCTGTTCTCGTGTTTATCACACTGCGTTTGTAGAAATGACTGGCTTTCTCATCAGGGGTCCGTCTAGCCCATAGTAAGTTCCTCCGGGAGGGAACGTGGTTTACCATCTCTCTTTTTCGCTTTCTAAAGCCTGGCACGTGGCAAGTGCTCAGCAGGTATTTGTTGACCAATGGATGGATGGTTCGTATTCTGAACTGGGTGGGGGAAAGTACATGTTCAGAAACCTCACAAGCAAATAATAGAAACCTTTTAAACCAGGGGTAAAGAGTTTGCTATGTTGTGCTCTGTTTATGTTACAGCTGGCCAAGAATGTAGGAAATAATAGTTTCAATGATATTATGGAAGCGAATTTACCAAGCCCCTCACCAAAACCCACCCCGACAAGTGATATGTAAGTACTTCCAGTATCTTGAATTCTTTACCATTGTATCATTGTTTCTGAACCCTCCCCAGAAACTTCCTCGTAGTTATAGTGCTTTGCCCTGCAGGGGAAGCCACGTTATGAGGAAAGAGCAGAGCAGAGAACTTGGAAATGTATTTCGGGAATGCACAGGTTATTTTCAGCATCACCTGCCCCTAGGGAGTCGCAGCTGCTCGGGAGGATAGATCTTCCTGGGGATGATTATCTCTAAATCAGGACATGTTGTGATAAATAAGGGACACAGAAGCAGTGGGGAGAGGCCTGGCAGGTTGGCAGAAGTCCAGATGCTTTATCAGCCCACTCAGCAAGACGGCGGGGAGACAAACATTCTAGCCTCGCTCCCATGTGGCTGGTGGGAATGCCAGTGGCACACTGCCCATGACCATGTTTATCACAGTTAGAAATGTATTTACCTTCGACTGAGCAGCCCCTCTCCTGGGAGTGTATTCCTGTTCTGTGGTAAGGCCAGATGAGGAGCAAACGCAAGCATCACCCATAGGCCTCTGGGGGCGGAGGGGGCGGGAGGCAAAACCAAGCACGCTAGCCCTCTTGGCCGTCCAAACTCAGGAACTGAACTGTGGGAAATTTGCTGATGAATTTCCTCACTTTTGAACTCTCACATGTCCTGTCTGGACTCAGACGCCAAATGGATTGGGACAGTGATAAATGCGTGAACACACTGATTTGAAATTGTGTTTGAAGAACCACGGGAAAGTGCACAGGAGGCTTCAGTGCTTGCTCTGGGGCGGGTGTAAGCGGGAGACTCCCCCATCAACGCCCTTTGGTGTCATCTATGGTTTTGAGTCACGTGACTCTTTAAACCTATTAGAAAATCATTACATTGGGTTTGCACTTTAAAAAGTCTTTTTAATGCTGTGGATGGATAGGAAGGACTGAGTCCTGCCCGTGAGCAGAAAGGTGTTGTGTAGTAGCTGCCTGCCTAAATGTCTCACCCGCCCTCCTCGGAAGTTGTTCGGGCACCAAGTCTGCAAAGCAGTAAAGCCGTCATGGGGGGCATCCGAGGGAGATGTTTGTGTCACTCTGAAACCATGAAATAAAACCTCCCAGTAGGTCCCTGGGTGGTCGATGTTTCTTGAATTCAAGAAATGCGTATCAAGCATGTACTGTGTATGCCTCACAGCGAGTTAGCTGCCGGGGAACCAGCAGAACACAGACTAGATATAAACCCTGTTCTCACAACACCGGGAATCTGGAGAGGAAGGTGGGCTGCAACTCAGAACTGCAGCAGCTAGCACCATGCGCATAGCTGTGTCAGTGCCACAGAAGAAAAATCAAGGGTGCTGGGGAGCAGATGTGGCACCCCGACTTGTCTGCGGGCGTCTGGCTAACAAAGGGGTTCAAGCATCGACCCCCACGCAGAGACCGCTCGGATGTCTTTTCACCGATGAGCACGGATTACAGAGAATTAAGGCTTTGACAACAGCCCATCTGCACCTCAGTTTCCTTACCTGCTACAGAGCAGAGTGAGGTCCAATGACTAAAATCCTTTCCATGAAGCTCTGAAATCTTCTCACTGGTCTTTCAGAACTGCTTCAACTTCTGCAGTTTTTCATTTGCCTTACATACTTCTGTGAGCCAGAGTTTGCAGTTGTAGCAAACAGCCAATGTCTCATGCTGTTGCCCAAGGCAGAAAAGAAACCTGCTGGGATCTGTGTGCCCTTTAATTTTGTGCCTGCGAGTGGCCACACGTGCCGGTGAATGTGTACCAAGTCCTCCATTCTGTCTCTGCTGGGATAACTTGGTCTACAACCTGGCGTGTTTGAATGTCGAAAAGAAGTACTTAATTAAGACCACTACCTCAAAGAGAACTGCGGGTCTGCAAAAGTGTGCATCTTTCTTAGCTCTTGGAAAATAAAAGTACTTGGTCTCGTTTTGCTGTCTTTTAGGACTGTACGGAAAGAATACATCACGGCAAAGTATGTAGATCATCGGTTTTCAAGGAAGACCTGTTCTTCTTCATCCGCTAAACTGAACGAATTGCTCGAGGCCGTCAGATCCAGGGATTTGCTTGCACTAATTCAAGTCTATGCAGAGGGCGTGGAGCTCATGGAGCCACTGCTGGAATCTGGGCAGGTGAGGCCGCGCTGAAACTGTAGGGCGGAAGGGATGTGGGCGGCCCATTTCCAACATGACTCTCGCAGTTAGAATGAGACCTAACATACCAAGTGGCCCTGTGTAAATCAGGACAATCTGAGAGTGAAAGGGGGTGCTAGTAATAATTGTTCTGGGGTAACTGATGTAAAGGAAGCTGCTCTAGACAGGGTAGGACATGTGACACACCCCCCCCCGTTTATACTTATCTTGTCCTTTTTAGGAGCTCGGGGAGACAGCCCTTCATCTTGCAGTCCGAACTGCAGACCAGACATCTCTCCATTTGGTTGACTTTCTTGTACAAAACTGGTATGGTTTTTTCTCTCTCTGAATATGCCTCATAAATTAACAAAGGCAGTCCTATTAGTGGCCTAGATTAGGAAGCAACAAGCTTTTTCTATAGAGGGCCAGGTACTGCTTCATGCTTTGTAGTCCATAAAGTCTCTGTGGCTACTATTCAACTCTGCCATATGAAAGCAGCCATAGATGACACGCAACTGACATGTCCCAATAAAACTTTATTTACAAAAACAGGTGGAGGGCCAGATAAGGCCTACAGGTTATAGTTTGCCAACCCCTGGCCTAGATAAATGTAAAATCCTGTCTCCAGGTCCAAACCTGATGCAGTAGGGTGGTTGAAAAGAGAAGACTTAACCACTCAGGTCCACATGATGTTCATGATGAGACAGCAGTGTAGAGCTAATTCACATTTGGGACATGCTAATAGGAATATAATATTAAACGCAGGAGGTTTGGACTTGCTGGATTCTTTATTGGGCAGATCTGTAAGCCGCAGATCACGAGGAGGAACTAGAGCTCATCCAAAGGAGGGGACAAAATGGTGAGGGCATTTGAACCCACAAGCCCTTACTTAGAGGTGCAGTGGCCAAGAGCGCTGGCTCTGGACACTAACTGCCCGTGTCCAGTCGTCCACGTCTCGATCATCTTGACTGTGAACACTTCGTCCTCTCCACACCTGAGTGTTGTCACCTATAAAATCAAAGTTGTAATTGTCATCGGGCATTTGTGAAGATTCAAGGAGCTAAGACATGTGAAAAGCTGGGAGACAGTATCTGTCCCCTGGTATACATGAGACTCAGTAAATGCTGACTATACTGTCATGATGTTGCTTATCAATTGGGGTGTAACAGTGGAGATGCCATAATTGTATAATAGTTCTGAGATTTGACCCCATTGTTAGCACAGATGTAAGTGGTGGATCAGCAGTGTTCGGTTGGCGAGTAAGTCCTGTTTTCCTGACAATTTGACTTTGCAGTGGGAACCCGGACAAGCAGACAGCCCTGGGGAACACAGCCCTGCACTACTGCAGTATGTATGGGAAACCCGAGTGTTTGAAGCTTGTTCTCAGGAGCAAGCCCACCGTGGATGTCGGTAAGCGCGTGGCCAGGTGTCTTAGCAGCTATCGTGAGAGCCTTTGTTGGCTAAAACCAAGATTGGCATATCACACTCTAATCTGATTATTGTTTCTTGCCTTTTCAAGATCTGTCCTAGATAATTACGTGCCTTTGTTTCCCCCTGATTTTAGTTAACCAGGCCGGCGAGACGGCCCTGGACATAGCCAAGAGACTCAGAGCCACCCAGTGTGAAGATTTGGTAAGCAGAAATGGGCGTGGGGTTGCTAACAGACATCAGCTGTCCTCTCATGTCACTCTCAGAGCCTGGAATGGAAGATACAAGCAGCAGATTCATTTGTTGGAACCTAAGCTGAAGAAATGGAGATAAGCACTGTGGCTACATAAAAAAAAAATGATAAATTTGCCCTCCGCTGCCTGAGAAGTGCAGTTGCAACCTAGGAGCCGGAAGGCATCCGGGAGGTTTTATTGCAGATGGGCTTATGCCTCGGATTGTGCTTTCTACTGGTCAGACCATTAGGCTTTCCCTGTAGCTTTGCAGCAAAGACGACTTATTGGGGAAGCCAGTTCCAAACATTGGCCGAGTAGAATTCAGAGTGCAGTGGCTTTTAAAATGTTGAGCACGCCTCCCTCTTCTCTCTGTGCCTCTGTGCACACCCACCTGTTTCAATCCCAGCGGTTGGTGCCTGCAACCCCAGGCCTTAGCAGAATGCGATTCTCTTAACCGCAGGAAGGGATGAGATGGAAAAGATGAGTTCCGTTCCCCTGCGTTTCTGCTAAGTGCCAAGTTCCAGGCCCACAGTTGTACTTTTTTTTATTACTAAAGACTCCCTTGAGGAAGTTCTGGTTGTTTCTGCCCTGTGTATAAGTAAGAAGAGTGGGATGTGGATTGAACTGGGTCTCTCTGGCTTTAAAGGTCCACCTCTCATACTTCACTGATTTTGCCTTCCAGCCAAGAATTTCCTGTTTCAAGACTGGTTTTAATAATATTTAAGAAAGCTTTACATTTTGGAGAGGAGTCAACTTATCAAACTAAAAAGGCCCTGCCTGTAATTTTTTATAGGTTCTCTTAAGCCTGGCTGCTAGCAGTCTAGCTTGTACAATCAGTTTTGCTTATAACGTAGCTGCTGTTGGTTAACTTGGAACTGGGAATAAGGCAAGATTTGCACAGTGTTTCCATAATGCGGCATTTGAATTACAATGGTGACACCCACTGTTACTTTCAGCTTTCCCAGGCCAAGTCGGGAAAGTTCAACCCACATGTGCACGTCGAATACGAATGGAATCTGCGACAGGAGGAGATGGATGAGAGCGATGATGACCTGGATGACAAGGTGAGTGTCAGAAACGCCTCTGAACTTCCGAGTGCTTCCCCTCACTCTTCTACACTGTGTAGACAGGACTCAGTCTTTGTGAGGTGGCTTCGGTCTCGTGGCTGGATGTACCAGGGCCATTGTCTTGGCGCAGACTTTGCTCCTTGTTGGGCACCACGGAACAGCTGCATTGGTCAGGGTTCCCCAGAGAATGAGAGGTGTGTGTATGTACAGTGAAAGCGTGGAGTGTATGTTACGGGACTGGCTCACACACTCGTGAGGCCTGACAAGTCCAGAATCACGGGGCAGGCCGGAAACCTCAGCAGTCTGGAGTCTGAAGGCAGTCAGGATTCAGGATTCCTTCTCAGTGGGGGACCTCGGTCTTTCTCTTAAGCCCTTCAACTAACTGGATGAGGCCCACCCCCACATTATGGACGGTAATCCCCTTTGCCCAAAATCTGAATGCTTCACATACTAAAAAATACCTTCAGAGCAACTCCTGGGCTGGTGTTTGACCGGACCCCTGGGCACCGTGGCTCAGCCAAGTCGACACATAACTGAAAACAGAGTAAGTTGCCATTTGTCGAGCACTCAGCTATGGACGGGGCAGCCATGAGCATGTCACCCGTGTCCCCTCAGGTTCTCTTTACCAGAGGCCCACTGTGGCTTTGTCACTGCCCCATGTCACAGAGGAGAAAACTGCTGTTTTGCCGCTTGTGTACAGTCTCAGAGCTGGGCACGGTGGTCTCGGGGATCACGCCTGTTTCTGTCTGACTCCCGGAGGTAGTCCCTAGCTGCCTCTGAAGGTTCGCTCGTGCCCCTTCCCCAGACACGTGTGCATTGTCTCCTCTTTCCCAGGCAGGATGTAAAGAGTGGTCAGAGGTGGCCATGCAGAGGTGTCCTGAAGGCCTTTGCCACTCCGAGAGGAGGCAGGTTGTCCTCTGTGGATCACTCGTAACAGGGGCTGGGGGCAGTTACCGAAAAGCGCTCAGAGGACAGAGCAGCTGCCTCCACCTCAGCAAACAGGGACGGCCTTCGCAAGGAAGTACAGTTGGAAATGGGCTTCTAAGGGTAGGGAGGCCCTTGCCAGGCAAGGAGGTGAGCAGGAATGCATCCTTCCAGGAAGGGAGAACAGCGCGTGCAAAGGCCTGGGGGTCGTATGGAGCCTGAGGACAGGTTAGAAGCCCAGTGTGTGCAGTGACCTTCACGTTGGCTGGGTGGAGAGAGGCAGGAGGCCACCCTGCAGAGTCAGGCAGCCCAGGCCAGGAAAGGCGGGAGCTGGTGGGTTCCTTCACGGGACACAGCGTGAGGATATTCCTGAGCTTGCGATGCACAGCCTGGTGGCTCTGGATGACGTGAGGTTCCTAACTTGGAAAGTTGCATGGATGCTAAAGCCGTCGCCAGGAGTGCAAACACAAGGCCACTGCCCAGGAGATTGAAAATGTTTTGAATCCAGGAGTTTGGAGTTATATCTGTAGGTCCGAGTCATCAGCATTAGATGTCAACCACATGGTCTGCTTCCCTTCCCTTGCACTGTGAGGTGGCTCTTGGGTGGTCGTCGTCGTGGGTGACCTAAGGAAGCCCAGGTTCCCACAGGAGCCTGCCCTGCAATAGAGTATTGTCTCACTCACTGCACCGTTTATCTCATCTGCCAGCCGAGCCCCATCAAGAAGGAGCGCTCGCCACGACCTCAGAGCTTCTGCCACTCCTCCAGCCTCTCGCCCCAGGACAAGCTGTCACTGCCGGGGTTCGGCACTCCACGGGACAAGCAGCGGCTCTCCTATGGCGCCTTCACTAACCAGATCTTCGCCTCCACGAGCACAGACTCACCCACGTCACCCACCTCGGAGGCACCTCCATTGCCCCCTAGAAACGCCGGGAAAGGTACGGTCTTTGAGAAGGGCCCTGTGACTCCATCCTCAGAGCTAGGAGTCTGTCCAGTCTTGAGGTGGGAAGTATAAGGGGCACAGAGTATAGACTGTGATGGCGGTGCCAGCAGCAAGATGGGAGGTGTTGTGAGCGCTCTTCACACGTTCTCTGTGTTCACCTCTCAGTCCCGCCTGCTCTGTGCTCTTAGTGCCCATTCTACAGATATGGAAACTGAGGCTCAAGGAGGTAGAGGGGCTGGTCCACGGTCATGGAGCTGGTGAGTGGTAGAGTTGTGATTCAGTGTAAGGTCCAACCAGGGTCCAAAACCTGGGCTCTTCCCTCTTTAATACGGGTTGGGTTTCAGTTCCTTGAAGTCCTTTTCCCTTGCACTGGCTCGCCTAGTGCAAGGTGCTAGTGGCAGGGCTGGTGGTCACAGTTCCGGAGCCCTGGAGGCTCCGAGCGCAGCCCTTCTTATTCCATGCTCACCAGTGAGGGGGCACTGCGGTGCTGGCGTGATGCAGACCAGGGGACCGTGGGTCGGGGATGCTAACCCAGGTCCTGTGTGACCTGAGCCCACCCTCCTGTTCTCGCTGATGAGACGTGACCTGTGGCAGGACCTTCCCCAGGGGAGGTTATCGGGGGAGCGCGTCACATGCCTCCGCGGGGCTGGTGCCAGGTGCCGATGGTCCCCGCCCTGTTCCTGGCCACAGAGTGCTTGTCCTGTATCCTGAATCCGCAGACAGTGCACTGCTCACGAAGTCTGTGTGTCTCCAACAGGGACAGGTTGGGGCACAGAAATGCCGACATTGAAGGGTCCCCACAGTGTGGGGGGGGTTGAGAGGTCCCCTAAGCTGTAGCTTTGGGCTTCTCAGCCAGTACCTCCAAACGCAGGGTTCCTCCTGGGTGCTCAGCTCCTGCTAACACAGGTTTCGGGGCCTCCCCATACACAATGCCATGCCTATTTGAATCACACTGGGGCCATTTTCTGGGAAATGTGAGCTTTATTCACAACAGTGTTTTTTCTCAGAGCTTATTCTCCATTGAGATGGTGTTATAAATGGGAGCTGTGTTCTTAGAGAGACCCCAAATGGCCTCATAGATCATAAAGTAACGGAGAGAAGTTAAATTAAGGCTTTGGCATGACTCGCTCTCATCAAAGATAACCAGTGACCGTGACCGTGACAGCATGTGTGAGCCAAAAGCTGCACCGGCCAGTGTTTTCCTTACTGTTCTGTATGTGGACTTACTGTTCTGTATGTGCCTAAATGAGGTGCCCAGACTGCGTCCCCTGTGAGACCTCAGGCCGCCGCTCCATGCTAGGAGAGCGGTGTGTCGCAGCTCACCTGGGCAGTGAGGGGAGCAGCCTGGGGGAGCGCAGCGTCCCTTTCTAACCCCAAAGAGGACCCTGAGAAACCTTTAGGTCAAACCAGCTGTTCGGTGAAGGCACTCTGAAAGGGTTCTCATCCCCTCATTGTGGTCACTGACGTCGTGGTGACGACCTGGCTACACAGGTGACTGAGAACCTCGAAAAAGGTCTGTAGGAGAGATTGACACCAGAGGCCCGGGGACCAGAGTCTCCCTCGCCCCTGAGCCCCTTTCTGTCATTTTATCTCAGGGGAACACAAAATGTGCCACCTGACTCCATGCCAAGTGTATCTCTGCCTTGGGTAAATTCTAACTAGCTCTTCACCAAGGGCCCCGAAGACAAAGAGCAAGTTCCTGTAATGAGCCAGTGGCCAGAACAAGTCCTTAGGACTTGGCCATCACAACCGTGGTCAGCCAAGGATAGACCAACCCCTCAGAAAAAGCAGTTCCTGTGATTGGAAAGAGAAGCCCCCTCCCTACTGAAATCAGCGTGTCCTTTCAGGCTGCGCATGGCAGGCCATCCGAGCGGAGGTTTGGCCTGTGCTGGTGACACAGGAGCACAGCCCTCACGTGACTTTCGTAAGGGACTGAAATGGGGTGTATCCTGCCTCTGGCCGGGCTCAGGTGCCCGTGCACTTGGGAAAGAGGTGATGTTTAGCATGGAGGTGTCGGGAGACGTGGTCGAAGATCTGCGGAGGTTCTGTGTGCCTGTGTGGAGATAGTTCCCCTCTGTTTTGGGGCCCTTCCGGTTTTTTCATTTCATTCTGCTGAACCGACAGACCATTTGCATGAAAACAAGGATGTCTCCACTCAGTTAAGTTGCCCGTGTTCCGGGGCGAGTCAGGCAGACGTCTCTGCTTGCAGAAGCCATTCCCACCCTGAGAGCGGAGGCTCTGAAGGACGGTGGCTTCTGGGGAAGGCGGAAACAGACCCTCAGGCTCAAGTCCCCACTAATCAGGGGAGGACTGAGGGGGAAAGTAGAATCATTCTGAATCCAGCTCAGGAATATTTTCCAGAAACCCCAGCTGCCTCATCAAAATGCAAGGAAGTTTGACTTAGATCGCCTTTGAGCAAAGCCTCCTTGTGCCTGAGCAGAGCCGGGCAGCAGCGGAAGACTCAGCCATTCAGAACCCCGGACTCCCCCTCCTGGGGCCTTAGACAGACACATTCGCTGCCTGACCTCCCTTCAGACGTGAGGTCCAGCGAGATCAACTCAGAGCCATAAATTTAAGTGTGCAGAAATTTCTCACCGGTAATAGGCAGCTCCCTCTGCCCCCAATTTACCTTCATTGAAACCAGAAGTTCCTCAGATTTCCCAACATTGGTTTGTCTTTCACCTTTAAGTTAAAATTGAGTCAACCAGGATAATTGAGGGTGAGAAGGATGCTGAAAGATCATCACAATCCACAACCCACCACACGAGAAGGAAACTGAGCCCTGGGAAAATGAAGGAACTTCAGCTCACACAGTGGCTGAAACAGGACGGAAAATTAAAATGGGCCTTAGGACTTGGCAGGCGAGATCCTCTGGTTCCCACTTGTCCGTATTGAGGAAGATGGCCCGCCTCCGTCTTGCTCCCCTGGTGGAATTGTCGTCAGAATCCAGGGGACAGTCCATGGAGAAAGCATTTCATGAAATGTGGAGCCCTGTGCCCCTGTGGGAGGGAGACCCCTGGTAGGACAGTTACACTGTGGCCCTGGGTGCCGCCAGAGCGTGGGAGGGTGCGGAGAGCCCCCACAGGCAGGTCCTCCACAGCAGCTGCGACTGGCCGATGGCCTGCCGTCCGGACGTGCCCTTCCGTGAGGTTCAGACTTGCCTGGGAGACATTTCCCTGTGAGCGCGTTGTTCTTATGCTAAGGATGCTTTCCGGGGTTTTCTGTCTCGTGGGAAAACAGCCACTTGAGTGGCTTAATTTTAAAGCTTCCTGTGGGCTCTTACTCGTCTTGGACTTGTTCGTTTCTTTGTTTTGGCCTAATTTTGTCTCCCCCAGTCCTTCACGACACACCTGTCTCCTCGCTGGCCAAGACCATGGCTGTGATTTTTGCCCTCGGCAATGGACACGGGCTCAGGCTCAAAACTTGGGGGCCAGAACTGCCAGGGTGTGGAGGGGAAGCAGAGGAGGTCCTGGTGTGCTTCTGGGTACAGAAAGCACGTACGATTGCTGAAGAGGCAGCCCGAGCCCTTGAATCTGGTGCTTTTCCCTTAATTACCAGCGTCCTGCAAGGGGATCGAAGGACAAGTGACCAGTAAGAGCCACGTTCTGTGTGTAGCGCTGTGTCACTCCGGGCGTCACGCCAGCACGTGGGAGTCCTGATCGGGTCTGCCGATGTCTGCAGTGTCTGGCACACCCTCCTCACTGTGCCTCGGTTTCCCCATTTGAGCTCTACACGGTGAAAACCATTAGAAAATGGGGAGTTTTTCATTTGCGTTTTCCAGCGTTATATAGATGCGAGTTAGGAATAATGGAAGTATACAGACAGCTTTTCTTTCAGAGATTGTCAGGATAATTTGTAAAGCCCCCTTCTGGACCTTGTTTCCCTTTGAACAAGGTCTACTTTTATTTGGTCTCCCAGCATGGAAGACCTGGGTGTTCTGTTTTGCTAACAACCAGAGGTATGAGGACGTTGGAAAAGAGCCCTCCTGCCTTACAGCAGGCTCAGGTGCCCCGAGGGCCAGGCATGGAGAGGAAGATGATGCACATCTTGCCCCACACAAGCCGACAGCCAGGGAAAGAAGAAAGAGTAGGCTCTAAGGCAGGTGCAGAATGTGTAGAGACGTCAGTCCTGCTGGACGTTCAGGGATAAAAGCAGCAGCTGGGGGGCAAAGGCGGGTGGGTCAGAGGAGGCTTCAGGTGAGGTTACAGCAGAGGATGCAAAGGTGAGGAGGGAGCTCGGCGGTGTGTGTGATGGCACAGCAGAGGGGACTCAGTGCCAGGCAAGAGAGGGAAGCTGGAGCCTGACTGTCCAGGCTGAGAGCCCGGGCTGGGGTCCCACAGCCGGGGTCACTTGCTGTGACTGGCCAGGGTCCTAATCTCTCTGAGCCTGGGGTCTCTTTACCCCAAAAGTAGAGGGTTCTGACTGCAGTATATGAGTAAGGTGAGTTCCAGGTAATGTATGTAAAACCCCCGAGTGTTAGGTCAAGCACACCAGGCTCTCAGGAAATGACAGTTCTAGAGAATTTAGGAAACAGAGGGGGAGATTTGAAAAGCATGTGGATTGTGATTTTAGGAATTTATTTTTTTAATTTCCCCATGTAGGTGTAGGTGAATGGGCTGGTTTTTCTGGGTTTAAGTGGCTAGACCTCTTTGTTAAAGGTGGAGCCCTCTCTGGAGAGGTTTCATTCAAACTTCCCCTGTGGTCTGAGAATATACTGTTTTCCTATAAGGGGACCTATAGTGAACAGAGGAAATACCAGTTCCCGGGAGAGCCACAGGGAATAGCTGCAGCCTCGTGGGCATTGGCGTCGCTGGGACCCGGAGAGCTGACCAGGGTTCCAGCCTGCGGACGGACTGCCATGCAGGAGTGGGAGCTTCCTGAGCCCTGGCCACACGCTGGGCCCACCTCTGACGTTAGCCCTCTGGGAGAGGTGTCCCTGAGGGGCTCGTGCAGCACAGCCCGGGGGGTGCGGTGGGGACCACTAGAGTGGAAGGCGAGGCAGACCGTCCAGATGGAGTGACCGCGAGGGTGCTGGAGACACGGACAATGGCCCGGGTGGGTGAGCCCTCGGGAGGAGCTGAGATACAGGCCCTCTGTCTCCCCTGGGAGGACCTTCAGCTGACTTTCTGACTTGCGTTATTGACAGCAGCTTTGGAAGACTAGGCACACACTTCCAAGAAAAAGGATTAGAAGGCGTTTTGACAGAACAGCCACTGTCAGTGAGGAGAGCAGCCCAGGGTGGGTTCTTACTTCCTCAGGCCCCGTTTTAGTTAAGGGAGAAAAGTCAGGGGTCCAAGTCCTTGCCCCAGTCCCCTGCCCCACTTGTTTATCTTGCCTCCTTTTGGAGATTGTTTAATTTTGCTTGCTTATTTTATTTTGTTTTAGCTTTATTTGGCCAGAATTGCTTCTTTCCTGAATGAGCCAATACTCGGAGCTATTTTGCATACAACATCCTCTTTAGTGCTTAGAGACTACTTACTTTGAAAGTTTTCTGAGCTTGTTAAATCTTAAAAACAAACTAAGTCTGCTTATCTAGAGTCTAAAAAAGTGTTTTTCAACCTTCTTTAACCCTGTCAGCCAAGGAGATGTCATAGCATCTTCTGTCCTGTAGCTGCTATTAAAACAGTAGGAAGGCCTGGGTGTGTGTGTTTTCTGTGAAATCAGATAATAGTCTTAAAATTTTCCTTTGTACTTGACACTGCCCCCCCCCGTTTTCTCTCTAAGTGAGATGTAAGTCTTCCTTAAGAATCAATCACTAGCCTTAACATACTAGAAGTAGCAGTGTATTTGTCCATTAATTCAATATTAAATTACTAAATTCATCCCTCTTACACACCAGAGCCTGGTCCTCATAGAACCTGTGCACTAGAGAGGCAGGCGGGCGGTAAACATTCGAACAAAGGCGTAGCCTTCATTACAGGTTGTCACAGCTGCTGGGACGGATGCCTGCAGCGAGAGGTGGAGCTTTAGCTAACCCCTTCGGGCTGAAACGATGGTTCTGGAAGCGTGGTTTTGCTTGGTTTGGGGTCACAGGCCGGCTCTGGTCTGATCACTCCTGACATCTCGTGCACGCACAACTTTGATGTGAAGACATTGCTCCGTGAGCATTTTGTCTGGCAGTTTTTGTTTCCAGGCGGAGTTTGGAACTGATTGAATGACCTTTCAGATGCAGTGCCTCAGCCAGTCCCTAGGTGGTGATAGAGATGAACTTGCTGGAGAAACTCACTGCTGTCCATACTCTTCGTTCATTTCCACGAGGAAAGTTACGTTTCCTCTTGAGCATTTGTTGCTGTCTTTCTTGTGTGCCAAGCCAGGAAATGCTGCCCTGGCTTTTGGGAACAGCAGCGTCACATGACGGAGTGAGCTCCTATCTGTCTCCACATGGCTGTCACTTCTCATGATGCCAGGCCCCCCACCCACATACCTCACAGCGTCGTGATGAAAATCAAGGGAAACTCCATATATGGACACATTGTGAAAACCAGAAAGCGTTATACAGGTGCAGGGCTGTAATGATAATGACTTCGCTGTTACAAAAATAAAGTAGTTTCAGAGAGTGTCCTGACTAGGTGCTGACTGGGGTGATGGCGAGGCTTCTCCCATGCACTGTCTCAGCTCAGAGCAGACAAGTTGGGTAGCCAGCACCAGGCTGGCGTGGGAATCCTCACGCGATTAACAGCAGTTACTTCCAAGACCGGGCTGTCTTTGAGAGGCAGTGGGAAATAGCAGAGCTTATTATATGAAAGAAGGAGGCCAGCAATAATTAAGTTTTTCTTTCCACACACAGAGTGTAGAAAGCTCTTTTGGAGCCTTTCTGGATCACCAGGTATCTACCCCCCTGTGCTAAACATTTGATGTGATGGTGTTCTTAGCTTTTCTTTGTTTCTCGCTCTTTTTTTTTTCTTCTAATGCTTGTGGAAGCAGTTATCCCAGTGAGAATCACAGACGTGTGTTGAAGTGTCCAGCTATTGTGCCTGGCACACACCAGCCACGTCAGTGCCACTTTGCACCGACAGAACTAACAACTGCTCCCATAACAGTTTTTACCAACTCTTTTCCTTAGTTCAAAAAAGTCAACTTTTGCAGTACTGTGTGTGTGTGTGTGTGTGTGTGTGGTATGTGTAACAGTAGGATTACCGCTATCCAGTTTTAACCTATGGAGTAAGTTGAGTCTTGTTAAAAATTCTCTAGACATCAATATGACCTGTTCAGGCTTTCCATATACTAGGTGGTTTTTGATTTCCAGAACAATAGTCAGAATTGAAGGGAAAAAGAGTTTTTGCATTTCTCTTTTTCCCCAAGTAGCTCTTTCCATTAGATCCTTCATTGTTTATAAAAGTTGTTTAAAAAAAAAAAAACCTCAGGCCCAGTTCGCCGACTAAAGGGAAACGCTGTCGTGGAGAGAAAGGGCACGTCCTGTGCACGCCTCCGGTCTCCCCCGCGGCCCGTCGAGCCGTGGCCCGCACCCCGCTCTTGCTCCATTGATTTCCCTGGCAGTGCCGGGTGCCTTCTTCCTCGGTGGACCCCGTGATGAGCCCAGTGCCCTACCAGTTTAAAGCGTGTGTTCTCTTTTCCCGTAGCACCTAAGTGATGTAAGCGTATTAGCATGGCGTCCTGTTTCTTAGAAGCACACGTGCGCCTTTCCTTTGTTGTCCCGTTCCCCCCCGACAGTCCTTACGAACCCTGTGTGAGTCCCTGGGTTGCCGGGCCTGGCACGTCCAGCCTTGTGCTGTTGTCTCTCTCCGTGCCCTGCCACCTTCGATGTGGGGAAGTGACTGCTTACTGGCTGCGCTGTGAGACCGGGATTAATCTTCCTGCCCCATTCGGTTCCTTCTAGGTCCAACTGGCCCACCTTCAACACTCCCTCTAAGCACCCAGACCTCTAGTGGCACCTCCACCCTGTCCAAGAAGCGGCCTCCTCCCCCACCACCTGGACACAAGAGAACCCTGTCTGACCCCCCCAGCCCACTACCTCACGGGCCCTCAAACAAAGGCGCAGTTCCTTGGGGTAAGTCGTCCTGAAGTCGGGGCCGGCCAACATGTGGGGCTCAGTGTGCTGTGCACACTCCGCACACGCAGCAAACGGAGCAGGCTGGGCACACGCCAGGGGGGCGGGGCATGAGAATGCCGTGTTGCCGCGGAAAGCCAGATACATTCTGGAAAAATATGTAGGGCCATTTAAAAACTATATAACAACACGAAGGTGCTGAGCATTTCCCAGGCACCAGACACTGTGCTAGTCCACCAGCCTCCCACAAAATCTCACTCAGTCACAGTGTCTGCTCCGTGAGATACACAGCCTCAGCCTCACTGACAGATGAGGAATCCAAGGCTCAGAAAAGGCGAGTCTTTCATTCTGCTCAGGGCAGCCAGAACAGTTTCCTTAGCAGATAAACCATTCACACTCAGTGCTCACCCTGTGCTTCAGGTAAATGCAAATCACCCCAGGATGTAGAGGGGACCTGGTCAGGCTCTTATCTCCCAACCCTTTCCTGCCACACCAGCTGTCTGTCACCTGGCGGGCACATCAGACTCTTTTCCTCCTGGGGCTGTTCACAGCCCTTCCTGCACTGGCCCCCCACCTTCTTGGCTTGCTTGTCTGCGTCCCTGGCCCTCCTCTCTTAACGCCGCTTCCTCCCACCTGTGTCCTCCAGACCGCTGTCCCAGTTGCCACGTGTCTTGTCTTTGGTTTTTGGTCTAAGCTCCAGGAGAGCAGCGACCCTGTCTGTCTGCTTCCTTTCTGTTTGCAGGGACTTGAATGGAGCCCAGGGCACAGCAGGTACTCAGTGGTCACCTGAGGATAAGTAAACCTACTCAGAGAGGGTGCATTTAACCGTTCCAGTGACACTGACTACAAATCACAGATTTCCCTCCATGAGAAACATAATTTCCATCTTTGTCTACCTTTTTGGCTGAGCAAAGCTCACCACTAGCCTGTCAGCAGTTAGGTTCAAGAACCAGCGTGTCCCCAGCGCCCAGCAGAGTCCTTGCGCACAACAGGGACGCCAGCTTTGCATGTGTCATGCCCTCCTTCCAGGGGGTTTCCTTGTGGCTTTTTCACTTGTGGCTGACAGGTAAATCAGCTGAATGCTTTGAAAGGCCTCCCCGAAAGCCCTTACCAGGTGTTCTGAGTTACCGGAGTTTTGGGGAAAAGCTATACCGCCATTTGCAAATTGGCACACCCATCTGTCCGCTAATGCAAGGCCCAGGTGTGTGCGCGACTGCGTCTGTGTGTGTGGCCACTCGGCATCCTTAGGTGCCTGTTGTCGGGGCGTCCACACCCACATGGAGCTCAGGGGCTGGTGCCAGGGGCAGGTGAGGAAGGAGTCAGGGGAGCGTCCTTACTCTGAGAGTTGACGTGTCCACCAAATACTGCAGGGACCTGCTCGAGAAGGCTCCACAGAGCAGGCGACGTTTGCCACGGGTGTTCAGGGACTAGCTACCCGCCGAGACGAGCCAGGGAGGAAGCAGAGGGCGCCACACTGGCACGTTGCCACCGTGGTCCTGGCGTTTTCAGAGGCTGTGCTCCAGGGCCTTCCGCAGCCCCCGATTTCATCCAGAGGGACATTCCCCAAAGGACGTTCCCTGACGGTCACCGGCTTCCCGTGCAGATTTTCACAGCACAGACTGTAGCCTGCTCTTCAGATTTCACTAAACGTCGATGCTTCTGTTTAATCGGCCTTTATTTCGGTGACAGGTGTGCAGAGCCCCTGTTCCCCTCGCAGGCGCAGGCCATCCACAGTGAAACTGGCCACCGGTCTGTTTCCTGGCTTAAGACCCTCACTTTCCTTGGTCTTTCTCACCTCCCTCAGCCGTCGGACCGCAGCTGGTGCGCTTTCGTTTGTTTGGTTTGGTTTTTGAATTTTTGTGGATAAAGGGCATTTTTCTCTAAACAGAGCTGCCACTTGATTGGAGCGAGTTAGTGCCACCAGCCGGGAGCATTCAAGCCTCTCGAGGCCGTGGGCCCCGAGCCGTCTGCTGGGCTCTCTCCCCAGTGTGAGCCTCGCACCTACAGCCGGGCGCAGGGACAAGACTCAAAGCCTGTCTGCATCCAGAGTGACAGTTGTCCATGTCACTGACTCTGGTGGTCACACTCAGACCGCCCCACATGGGGTGATCAGGGCCATGCCTGTGTTGAGGCTTGTGCACATGTATGACACACACTTAAAGGCAGCCGAAGGCAGACACAGGCCGTGGCAGTCATGGGCACACGCAGCTGGACCTCCACGGGCAGATCGTGTCGTCCTGATCTTGGTCCTTGTGCTGTCTGCCAGACGACTGCCACTCAGTTCTGTCCCCATCTCTCTGCCGCTGGCGTTGTTCCAGACGCCGGGGGCGGGGGCCAGACTGGGTGTGAACAAAGCCCTCCACGCAGCAGACTCCCGGCAACACCTGATGCCCACAGCCTTTCCTGCAGCCCCATCCCCGGTGCTCCCTGACCTCCTGAGCCCCCTGCCATCAGCACCAGGTTTGAGAAGTGGTACAGGCACAGCCACCTGGCCCTGCCCAGGCCTGACCTGCTGATCCCCGAAATAGGACCTGCCTGTCTTGTGCCCTGGTTCCCAAACTGCGTTCTTTCCCCTAAGATCCAGCCGAGCCTTTGCTCACCCTGTGACCTCAGCCTAGAACGCTCTGCTTGTGTGTGGCGATGCTGAGTCGTCTTTCCAGGTCTGCTGCCCCAGGATCTGCTGGACAGGCCACGCCCAGTCCACCACCACCCCGCCCACTCTGTGTTCCCTGTGGCCCAGGACTGTCATGGCGGCTGTGCTCGCCTCTCAGACCTGCCCTGCGCACCGTGAACTCCTCCCCAGGGCCAGTACTTGTGCCTGTCCCTGTGGAGCATCGTGCTCCCGCGTGGCCCTGTGTCACATGCCTAGATTCTAAGCCAACTCCAGCCCTAGGCTTTTATCAAGTATCTTTGGATCGCTTCCTACCTCAGTTCCTCCAGGTGTAAAACAGGCTGGTTAACAGTACTTGCCTGATTCTTGACCACATCCACCTGGTAGGAAACACTGGGACTCAGAAAGATTACGTACAGCAGGTTCTCCCGGCTGGGCAGTGGGAGACTGCACGCCCACCCTCGGGCCCTCAGCGTCCCGCGAGGCGCAGCTCCGGGATGCCACGGGCCATCCCCACCTCACGCTGCTGTCTCCCTCCATGGTGCGGAGGTGGGAGGAGCTGGCCCGGCAGGTCCGCACTCTCCACCTGGCTGCGGCTCCCTGTCCATCTGCGGTGTGGCGCCCTGGCACGCGGGGAGGGCCGCTCCAGGCTGTCTCCCTGCCAGAACCAGTGTCCGCAGCCCCCGAAATAGCCCCTGCATCACATTCCTGAAGTCCCACGGCCATCTGTCTCGGGAAGGGGGGGGCAGCCAAGACAGGCTTCTGAACAGGAAACAAACAGGCCTCTGGGCAGATCTGGGTTTTGTGGGGACTTTGATCTCTGAAGTGGCATGTCATTAAATCTCACCTTTGGGGATCAGATAATTTGCTTATCACCTACTTTTAACGGAGCAACACATTTTAACACAACTTAAATAAAGGTAATGAGGAAATGAGGTCAAAAGGAGAATATAGGTAGCAAAGTAACAAAGTCCAAAAGTGTGATCTCATCACAAAATATGTAACACAGTTACAAACAGTGACTAAAAATAGACTACCAATTTGACACTAAGGTCATTACAGGCAGGAACAAACAAAAAACTCCAATTGATTATCAGTTCATGGAGGCCGTGTGATTAATCCTCTTCTCACACTTGAGAGTCGGGTGATTAATACCTGAGAGCGTGCCCCCCGGGGCCTCCATCCTCTGGCAAGAATTCAGAGAAGGATCTGTGGCGCCCAGTGTGTGAAACCACACGTGCACTGAATGCACGTTCTAGAAGCCCGAGCTCTGGTGTCCAGGTTCCACCAGTCTTGGCTGAGTGACCTCTGGAAATCACTTGGATTCCTCACTTTGGCCACTGGGACTTGAAGTTTTATGATCTTCTCTTTTTTAATGTTGTAGAGTAAATGATAGGTGAAAAACTATCCCACAATTTCATTCACTTCTCATATTTCAAGGCTAGACCTTCCAGGTGAAAAGTCTTAATATTTAAAATGTCTGATCTGAGGCATGCATACTTATTTATTGGAAGTCATATTGGCTTGTACAAGAGCCTTTGGTTAGAAATTTCCGTATTTTTACCTTTTCTTGGATTTTCCAATATGTTAGGTTGGCTAGAAAGGCCATTTAGTTTTTTCTATAAAATAAAAGACACCTTATTTTCACCAGTAACATTATTGATTTGGGTATTTTGAGTATGTTGGCTATCTCCCGCTATTGGCTTCTAGTGGGTAGAGGCCAGGGGCGCTGCTAAACACCTTCCAATGCATAACACAGCCCCACAGCAAAGAATTATTTGGCCAAAATGGCAATAGGACTAAGAAGCTTCACAAACCACTTTTGACACAGTCAATCAGTCACAGCACCTTCTCCATACACTGGACAAATCTCTTTTTACATTTCAGTTGTGTTTTTACCTTTCTTGAAATAGTAAAGCATAATGTGCCCAAAAATGTTGCCTATTTTCTCCCATCTTCAATATTAAAATGGCCACACAGTAATTCACCAGTTTTGGTAAGTTTTTTTTAATGCATCTTGATAGAACAGCTGTCGAAGTACAATGTAACAAAATTGTTTCAAGTGAAGTCAAAGACAGGTGAGCGCTGCTAGGGCCGTCCTCGGAGGGGAAAAGCTACAGGGACTTTTTGGCCGACCCAGTGTTTTCATGTTTGCTGCCCCCAGACCCAAACCCCATTTTGCAAGCAGTCATAGAAATGATAATGGCTTCTGCCACCCATAGATCGTTTAGGAGGTGCCAGATGCCGGTCACTCGTCCACACACTATTTAGCCATCACAGCCATCCTGTCAGACAGGGACTGTTTGTTGTCCCTGGTTCACTAACGATTTCAAAGACCACAGACATCCAGCTCCAATGATTCGTATCGTGTCGTGAATCCAGGGACTCGAGAACTGGTTTTTGATCTTGGCTGCTCCAGAGGACTCTTGGAGCCTCTGTGCCAGTCATGCTGGGCCAGTACCTGCCTGTCTCCCCAGACTCTTGGCCCCCTTCTGAGCTGAAGCCAGCAACCACAGCTTTCCGTTGCCTGCCCAGCACCTGTCTTCAGCTCTCCTCAACACATCTTTGTGTTACACCAGCTCCTTTTCCAAATTGCACAATGAGAAAAATAGGATTGAGCTGCTTCTGTGTATTTGCTCCTCCCTCTAATGCTATCCTATTCTCAGAAATTTCTCTAAACCACTGTTCCTCCCTTTGGCCCACTGGGAGTGCGAGAAGGTTCCTTTCTGCCAGGCCACTGGCGCCTCCCCAGGTGTGAGGGAAGTGAAGCAGAGGGCAGAGTTGGTGCTGCAGGTCCTGTCCCCACTCACGGGGCATCGAGTGGCTGCCCGTGCCAGACACTGGCTAGAAAGCGGGGTTTCAAGACGAACAAGGCAGACTTCCTGTCTCTGAGATGCGCATCCATTGAGTAAATGGATCCCATTACTTTGCATCCCACGTCGGAGAACTGCGAATGATACCGAGTACGCTGGGTCAGGCTCCCTGGGCCCAGCGCTGTGTTCCACCCTCCAGAGTTTCTTGTAATGTTTGTACCCCTCTAGTGGGGTGGGGACTCTCGTTCCCATTTTTTAGATGGGGACTGAGGCTTCATAGAAAAAGCCATGGTGTCCAAGCTCAGACCCGCCGGTCAGTGGTCCGGCTGGAACGCGGAACGAGGCCTCTCTGGCTCCCACACCTGCACCCTGAGCCACTCTTCTGCAGTCAGCGGGTGCAGGCACGTCCGGCTGGGGAGGAAATCTCAGAAATGGCTTTGCAGATGCTCTTTGAGAGTCGCATGAGAATTTGCCACTAGTGGGAAGGGATGAATACTGAAGGGAGAGGGAACAGAGGGGGCTAAGTTAGAGAGCCACCAACAACACGCCTTCGGAGGGTGGAGAGTCGCCGTAGGTGACCAGAGAACATTCTGTTCAGGAGCCCATCCTCGCCTTCCACCAGCCTCTCCTTGCCCAGCGGGTTCGAGGGACAGGCGGTGATAGGCTCTGGTGTGTTAGTCCAGACCCTGCAGGTGGTCTGCTTGGCTTTGTGTCCCAGCTCTGACCCTTACCAGCTACTTGACCTTGGGGTTGGCTTCACTTCTCTGTGTGTAGTTATTTTTATGCATCTTGTGAACATAGTTACTGGAGTAAGTGCTGAATAAATAGCAGTTGCCTTTGTCGGTGTTACTGCTGGGGAGTTGTGATGGGTCAGGAAAAGCACCCAGAGGTGTGGCCAGGACGTCCAGGCGCAGCATCTAGCCATGGGACTTGGAGCCATTTGCTCACTTGACCTTGTTTCCTCGTCTTTCCAATGAGGACGGTGCCAGGCCCTCACATTACTGTGAGGAAGAAAAGCATCAGGCCCCTGGAGCAGGCAGCCCAGGCAGGGAGTGTGCTCAGCCCTGTCCGCTCCATCCGCCCTCCGGTTTCTGAGCCGCCCCATCCAGCCAGCCCCACCCAGGAAGGGTCACGGGGGTCACGGGCGTCCCGGTGGGGTAGCAAAGGGCTGTGCCGAAGGAGGACACTTGGGTTTCCAGAGCCCAGTGGCAGCTGCAGGCTCCCTGGGTTCCTCCTGGGTGCCCAGCAGCCTGGCCTGGAACGCCCTGCGCTGCCCCCACGTAGAGCGGGTCACAGAGGAGCCACTGTTACTGCCCCCGGCGTTCTTACCTTCTGGGCAGAGCACACGGTCCGGTTCTGGTACTCCCCCATCAGAAAGCGCCGCACAGTTCAGGGGCCACGTCCCCCAAAGACGACCTCCCTGCCCTCCCACCAGGCCAGTTTGGACACTGCCTCTTCTCGAAGCACCCAGCTTACCCCGCGGCACTGGTGTGGTTTGTAGTGTCCATCTCCCTGGCCTGAACCTCTGCCAGAGCAGTGGCATTTTGTTTGCTTTTGTGCCTCCTGCTATGTGCTCATGCTGCACATAGTAGGTGCGTAGTAAATGTTAACATTTGAATGAATGATGAGGAGTAAAGTGACTGAGGGCCGTGTCTGCACACGACCCACTGTGGGCTGTGTGTTTCGTCTGAGACTGGGCTCTCCTGGCCAGGGACCCTTCTGGCTCAGTCTTGTAAATGCTGGAACCTTGGGGGCCTGTCTGCACAATCCCGTGTCCCCGACTCCACTTCCCCTTCTCAGGACGCACTTTTTTACATCCGCTCTTCCCTGTAGGTAACGATATGGGTCCAACATCATCCAGCAAGACCGCAAACAAGTTCGAGGGACTTTCTCAGCAGTCGAGGTAAGCCAGCTCTGTCCTCCTGTGCGGGTAGTCATGGTGGACAGAGTTTTAGAAACGGGATTTAGTGACAGTCCGCCCCAGGTGTGGCCCGCCAACCATGTCCCTGCCACGGGCCTGGCAGCTCTGCGGACGGAGCTTGCAAGTGGACCGTTCTCCCCGACCTGGGCTCCAGGTGGGCCCCAACCGCATGTCCCAGAGTCACACGGTCTGTCAGAATGAGGTTTTAATTTTTAACTTTTTTAATCAAGTCATTGCGTTTTGTTCCTTTCCCTCCCGGCTCCACTTTAGAGCCTTGGGAATGAATGGAAAGACAGCCTTCTGTGAATCTGACAGCCCGGAGATTTTCAAACATAAAAGTGTGACTCTCCCAGTTCCCTGGTGGCGAGTCTTTCTGGCTCTGCTGGGGGCAGCGTCTCTGTGTCCTCTCCTCTCACCGAGGAGGCAGCCCAAGAGGTTAAGCAGTGGCGGTCTCAGCACCAGACTCAAACCCCTGGCTCTCTAAGCTCCCTGTCCCCAAGTTCCCTTCCCTGGCACCCTGCCTGGCAGGACCTTAGGAAAGCACTCCAAACACGTCTGAAGCAAAACCCTGTGGCATGGCCCAGACCAGCGTGGCTCAGCTGGTTGGGCGTCATTCCACTGGGCAGAGGGCTGGCAGTTTGATTCCCCATCAGGGCACGTACCTGTGTTGCGGGTTCAGTCCCTGGTGAGGGTGTGTACAAAGAATCGACCAGTCCGTGTTCTCTCTCACATCGATGTTTCTCTGCCCCTCTTTCTTCTTCTCCCCTCCTCTTCTCTCTTTAAAAATAAATAGCTTTTTTAAAAAATCAGAAAATAAAAAATAAAACCTTTGGCACGTACCATTTCCAGTTCAGTAGTGGCTGTACCTCACCAGCAGTGGGATCCTGGGGGGGGCGTGCAGGCCGGGGGGGGGGGAGGACAGGCACGCCCTCCTCTCTCTGATTCGGTTTCCGTTTGGTTGGTTTGGCTCTCCCTGTGCTTTTCAATGCAGTTGGGATAGAAGGGAAAACAGCCAGTTCTTAGGACATTGAAAGACAGAAAAGGAGAAGTGGGCGATTGTAGAGAGCCCTTGGCAGATAGACGCGGGCACTTGGCTGCTGTTGCTTTTGGGGTCTTCAGCACTGTTGTGTCCCAAGAGTAGTAGGAGCCTCTTGTTAGAGGGAAACATCAGGTTCCAACAGACCCCACAGATGCCGCCTGCGGCGCTG
The DNA here is from genome assembly GCF_021234435.1 of Artibeus jamaicensis. NCBI lineage: Eukaryota > Metazoa > Chordata > Mammalia > Chiroptera > Phyllostomidae > Artibeus > Artibeus jamaicensis. Next base: position 6,758,196 of record NW_026522059.1, read on the forward strand.
GCATCTCAGTGGTGGCGAGGTGTGGGGGTTAACATTTCACTATTCAGAGGACACTAGCAGACCTCTGTCCTGGGGATCTGGGCCTGTTCCCTGCTCACTCACATGTCCTCCCGAAGGAGGCAAAGCTCCAGGACATGGTGGCCTGACGCCCCAGCCATTCCCTTTGGAGGATTCGAGGGGTGTGGAGTCCAACAGAGCTGGGGCTGGATTCCCGTGTCCACCACTGGCCAGCCTCGGGACCTTGTGCCTGTCACCATGGTCACCCCATCTGAAAATGAGGGCAGCGAGGGTCACGCTGTGGGGTCACACGAGATGAGGTACTTCTCTGTGCTGCACTGGGGCATAGTCTCGAATGCCGAGTGCTCCCACAGACATCACTGCCCAGGGCCGAGGTCTCACAAGGAGGAAGGGTGGCCCGAGTCCCACAAATACACCCTTCCACTCTCCTCCTTGGCGGGCACACCTGTGGTTACAGGAGAGAGACTGTGGCCTTCAGCTAAAGAAACATGGAAAGGTTATTAGGTGGTTCGGTAAACACCTGGGATTTCCTTGCGTGATCTATCACTGCTGATATCTTAGCACTTTTCCGTTCCTAAATGATTTTTATTTATTAATTAGCACCGGTTCTGCGAAGACTGCACTTGGTCCAAGAGTTCTTCCTAAACTACCTCAGAAAGGTAAGCTTTTTCTTCCCAGTTTCCACGTGTGCTGAGAGTGTCGCCGTGCCTTCTGCGGGGACGTGTTTCTGTCTGTCCTGGTCACAGACGCCTGAAGCGGCACCTGGTGTGAAGGGACTGCCTGATAAATGTGTTCAGTGAAGAGCATGGTGATAATCTCAGATTGTGTGTTCAGCGAAGCACCTCGTTTTCCCTAAAAAAGTACTCTTTCAAAAGACTCATCATTAGACTCCCTGGGGCCCATGTCTTCTCCTTCACAAAGCTAATCAGGGAGACGGGACCCAGTTCCAGCCCTCCATTCCCGAGCCTCCAATTCTTCACCCACACATGGGACAAGGATGCCCACTTCCCGAGGTTCTGACAGGACGAAGGGGGTCCTGCTTCCCGGTGCCCCGAGCTGGTGGGTCCCAGGGATGGCGTCTGTCACGCGAAGTGGAGACACGCATGCTCGCCGAGAAGACAGCGGTGTCTCTCACGCTGCTGCTTGGCTGGGCCGACACCCCACTCTCTGACCAGATGGGTAATTCTGGCCGAGCTCTGCATTGGTAAGACCGAACTGTCCGTCGTTCCTATCAAGCAGAAATGACAGTACCCATCCTTCTGTTGCAGTGCGGGGGCATTTGGTTCACTCCGTCCACCCTCACGGAGGCCCACAAGGTCAGCAGGGCCCATACTAGGTGCAGACGGAGGCCCAGAGGAGCTTGTGGCTACTCCCTGGGTTTCATGCCAGTGGTGAGACCTTTGACCCCAGAAGCCAAACTAGGGATGCATGAATTTGACACTCTCCCAAAATCTCTCAGCCACCTGGCATCTTTGGAGGGATGTGGACTGGTTGGGCCTGGCTCCGGGGTAGGAAGACCAGGGGAGTCCCAGGTGGCTGCGTGCATTCTCCTGGGAATGCAAAGGAAGGCCTCCCCCAGGTTTACTGAGTCTGTATGTAAAGTCGTGGGGCTTCTTGCTTTTTACCTCTGCCCAGCGGGCCGCCTGATCTCATAAGTTGGAGCCCAGTTTCACAACCCTGTTCCCACTTCTCTGGAGTCTGCGCCATCTAGCTCATGGGGTCACCACTGATCACGTGCCCCCCACAGGACCCTCCACCTGCCTCCCTCCTAATACTGCCCCGCGCTGGCCTCCACTCCCTTGACCGACACTGGGCCCGACTCCAAGGGCCTGGGTGTGGTGGGGAAGCACAGTCGGGGGGTCCCGCTCAGCCGTGCACCCAAGGCCCAGCAGCGGACTCTGTGCCAGCGGCACCCCCCCAGCAGGACGCCGTGTAGTCCAGTGTCCAGTGGGGAAAGCATGCTTGCCTGCCCTTCAGAGTGAGTACAGGCCAGGGAGGAGTTTTCGTGGAAGTGGGGAGAACTCAGACCCAGCTGGGAAGCAGAACAGCAAAGGTTGGAGGCTCTTCTAGAGAAGAGGCTGCCTCGCCTTATTTCGTTTCTCATTATAAAAGTGATATTCATTCATTCCAGAAGATTTGAAAAATGCAGATAAGCAAAAAACAAGAAAATGCAAATCCCTTGAAGTCTTCCCACCAGGATAAACGAGTGGATCTCTCCTTTTACTCTCTGGTTTATACTTGGTTAAGTTTCCATTTAAGCTGGTTTTTCACTGGGTAAATCAGGAACATTTGCCATGACGTGAATTGCATAACAGGAAAGCTTTTACTGGCTGCATAGTATTCCATCGTCTGGCACCACACCGTGTGAAGCAGTGTCTGTTACTTAGGCTGCATAAGTCTGCTTTTCTTTTTCCTCACCGGAGGCATGCCGTGCTGAGCATCCCAGCACAGACATCTCAGGGTCTGGCTTTGACAGCTTATTTGGATAAATGCGTAGGATCAGAGCTGCATATTTTGAGGGTTATGGTTGCCTAGCACTTCCGCTCAGTTTCTGTTCCCCCAGAAGTATGACTCACAGTATGGCTGTCCAGGCAAACTCCCTTGGGGGATCCCCCCGGGTTTGCCCCAGTCGCTCCCTGCCTCAGACTTCTGCTCATCGAGCCACATCAGCTCAAGCTCAAGGTCCAGCCCATGCACAGCAATGCCCTTGAATTTGAGATCCCTGGGACGAGAGGGAGCTGGGCAGGCCGTGGGTGGGAACAGCCACAGTACAGTTCATGACAATTTACCACACTGATTTATCTTAATTTTTTTTAACTTTAAGCATACCTTTCTGAATATGTTGGATTTTCAGGGTGACAGTTTGGTTTTCTCTGACTCCTTCATTCTGTGCGCTTAGTCAGCTGTTTTCTTGCCTATGTAACTGGCCCCTGTGCCAGGAGCCAGAGCGCCAAGAATGAGTAAGAACATGAGTCCTGGCCTCAAAGAACCCTGTCTGACAGAAACAGCGAGAACCTTCTTACTACTTAGGGCCCGCCAGGTCCTGCCGGCCAGTTCTTTACAGACAGTAAGGCATGTTTTAGAGGCGAGGAAGGTGAGTTTTACAGAGAGGTTGTGTAATTAATTGCTCTGGGTCACACAGCTAGAAAGTAAGAGGTGGAGCCTGTCCTCCGTGTCTGAGTTCTAGTGGAGAGAGCAGCACAGGGAACCGAGGGGCTGGTCCGCTGCAGCCCCCGCCCCCGGCCGTGGAGTGGTGTGCACCCGGCGTGGAGGAGGAGGAGAAGGGGCCGACTCAGGAACACACCCGAACGTACTAAGTAGGGAAAGTCGCAGACAAATGGAACGTGTTGTCCCATTTACGTTCATGAGCAACATGGACTTGTGTCACCTGTGTCGCCAAAACACAATCAAAGGGACAGTGGGGGCGGTGAGAGGAGAAGCCTTAATACTAAAGAATTTTTATTAACATGGTGAATACTGTTGCCCAAACAGTACATAGAAGTTTTATATATGGAAATACATGAAAAAGTCAAAAAGGAAAAATACCAAAACAGTTAAAATGGCTACAGTGAGGCGACAGCCTTCTGGGGATGAGCAGCTCTGTGCTTGCAGTTTTCTCCGTTCTGTATTGTGTGTATGGATGTGGGTTTTAAACTGTGCATTAGATTGGACGTCCTTGCCTATGTAACTGCGGCATAAAATCGTGGGTTGTTGTGTGGGTGCCTTCCAGGCCCCCAGCTTTTCTGTTTACAGATGGGCCACACGCGCCCAGGTCAGCCCCCGAGTTCCCCCAGTCCAGACGCCCATGCTGGGTGTTAGGCCGGCTCTCCTCCAGGTGACCAGCGGGAGGAAGCAGCGCCTCCCCACCTCCTCCTGCCTCGTGACCTCCCTCTTTGTGCTTGCTTCCCACAGTGGCACTACGGAAAACGGAAACCAGCCATCATCTCTCCCTGGATAAAGCCAACATCCCACCTGAAATCGTCCAGAAACCGCCACAGCTGGCAGACTTGCCACAAAAGCCACCACCGGGGGACCTGCCCCCGAAACCCGCTGACCTGGCTCCCCCGAAGCCGGCCGACCTGGCTCCCAAGCCCCAAATTGGAGATTTGCCACCGAAGCCAGGAGAACTGCCCCCCAAGCCACAGCTGGGCGACCTGCCCCCCAAACCCCAGCTCTCAGACTTACCTCCCAAGCCACAGATGAAGGACCTGCCCCCTAAGCCACAGCTGACCGACCTGCTGGCAAAATCCCAGCCGGGAGACATGTCGCCCAAGACTCAGCCGCTCTCTGACGTGGCCCCAAAGTCACACCCAGTGGATCTCTCCCCAAATGTGCCCGCCCGAGACGCCATCCAAAAGCAAGCCTCGGAGGATGCCAACGACCTGACGCCCACTCTGCCGGAGACGCCCGTCCCACTGCCCAGGAAGATCAACACGGTGGGTGGGCAGGCGCCAGGGTGTTTGCAGGCTCTTGTGGACTCTGCCCCACTCTGAAACCTGGGCTGGGGGCGATGCGGCGGGGGTGGGGGCGGACAACTCATATAGAAAGCCCAGGAGTTTGCTCACCTGGTGGCTCAGGGTCCGCGTGGAGCAGGGCCTGCCCGTCAGGAGCTCAGCTCAGGACCCACCTGCAGTGCCCGCTGTAACCGTGACCTGGGCCAATTGCTCACCTTCTCCGAGCCTCAGTTTCCTCTGCACAGAGAGGGGCTGATACTGGAACTGTGCTTGTGGGCGATTAAACACACTTAGCCGGCACCTAGGAAGCACTCAGCAGGTGGGCACTCAGATCCAGGAAGCTGGGGGACGAGACTGCTTCCCAGGTCACAGGAGAGCAGCCCCGAGCTGGGGGCAGGCCCTGAGCTCTGCGTCTCTGGTAGAGCCATTTCCTCCCTGCCCCTGTGGTTTGCTTCCCCTTGTAAACAATGGGGGTGCCTGTTCCCCATGCCAGGCTCTGCCACAATGCCAGAGGAAGGGACAGGGACTTGAGATGTCACAGAATATGGAGCACAGGGCTGACGTGCTCCCCTAATCACAGCGGGGAAACGGAGGCTCAAGGAGCTTCTGTCACTTGCCCAAGCTCGGTGTATCCTTTTTTCCTTCCTTCCATCCTGGGAGCTAAAACCCTGTTTCTGTGCTGCAGGGAAAGAATAAGGTGAGGCGGGTGAAGACCATTTACGACTGCCAGGCGGACAACGACGACGAGCTGACCTTCATCGAGGGCGAAGTGATCGTGGTCACGGGGGAGGAGGACCAGGAGTGGTGGGTACGTACGCACACCAGGCTTTCCCTCCTGGGTCTGCTCAGCGTGCCCACGGCACCGAGCTGCGCCCTGCACATGCTGTGGAGGGGGGAGGCCAGGCCCCTGAGCACCAGGACCCCGCCCTGGTGGCACTTACCAGCAGCCCTTTGCCAGGTGTCTTCCGTCACTGTCTCACCTGCTAGGTGGACAGTCATGGAGCTTTGAAACTGGGTCACGAGCCTTCACGTTCCATGTGCTTTGCCCCCACCCTCCTCGTCACACCACAGCCTGTGAGCCAGAGGTGTTTTCTAGATTTTCAGGTGCAAAGTCAAAGCTTCAGAAAGCTCGTTGCCCAGGCGCACAGCTAGTCAGCAGGCAGTCCCAGTCCCCAAGGCTGTGTGCTCGTTGTCATCTGCACTGCCCCAGGCCAGGGGCCCAGGGCTCACTCGGGACTCCATCTCCCATCAACCTGCAGGCCTCTGTCTGCCCAGTGAGGCAATTGCCTTCCTGTGCAATTTTAGAACATCCCTCAAGAATATCTGTAAGAACTTCTTTCCTGTGGACCCCGGATCTCAACAAGGAAATGTGTCACTGTCTCACGCAGTGGCTGTTCGGGCATCAGGGGCCCTTGGCAATGCCCAGTGGGCACCAGCTCTGCCTGCCAGAAGGGACCTGTGGTTCACAGCTGGGCCAGCGGAACCTGCCGATGCTCAGAAGCACACGTGCACATACATACGCCTCTGGCCCATGTCCTCTGGGCCTGGACAGCGGCTGGTCCTTGATCACCGCTGTCGAGTTTCGCTTGGACCGAAACAAAAGTTCCCAGATGGGGCAGTTTGTCCTCCAGGGACATTTGGCGACATGAGAGACGTTCGGATGGGCAGGACCTGGGAGCCTGGAAGGGGAGGCTGGACGTGCTGCTGTGCCGGGGGGGGGGGGGGGGCTGTCAGGAGAGTGGGAGTGAGAATCCAGGGGCCGAGGTCTAGATGACAAGGCCACTGCGCGCTCTGCCGGGAGGGCCAAGCCGGGGCCTGGTGAGGCTCTGAGCCCCCAGGAGGATTGGGCCTGCACCCGGCTCGGAGCCCGTCCCAGAACCTGTCATGGCAAAGAGGGGGACTCTGAGCCCCCAGGCAGTCACTTTCTCTGTAGCCCTGGGTAAAGCCAGCCCCTTCTGTCAGTCTCAGTTTCCTCCTCTGAGAGACAGGACAGTAGCTGCCCTGCCTTGCAGGGCTGTCTGTGAATTCACAGGCCTGGCACCGGCTCAGGCCCCGTGGGGTGGGTAAGTCGGGTCTTACCACAACTCCACCTTCCAGAGGAGAAAGCCGTGCACAGTGGCCTGGGTGACCGACCGCCCAAGGTCGTAACCCTGCAAACAGAGGAACCAGCCTTGGGCTGGACACACAGCTGTGCTGCTGCCACCTCTCTGTTCGTCGCCGGCAGCCGGTGTGCCGGTTTTGTTGTGCATTCTCACCAGAGGCTTCTCCGTAAAGCAGCTCCTGCTGGCGGGACAGATGACTAGAAGCTCTTTGCAGGAAACCGTGGCCTCAGGCTCTGGCCCCTGACAGTCAGATTGCTGTCGGCCGCAGTCCTCTTGACCTGTCACAGCGCCCTTCCCCACAGTCCCTAGCCGCCCGCACAGACAGAGTGTCCTGTGTGGTCTCACGGCACGTCCGAGAGGAGCGGTCTCTTCACCCCGTTGTGCAGATCGGGGCTTAGCAGGCTTGTCCCTGTCGCCCCAAAGCAGAGGCAGTGTGCGCCGACGACCAAGAGTGTGGACAGTGGGCCAGCAGGCACGGGGGCCCAGAACAGCCCGCCACTGCCCCCCCGGCCGCTGTCCCGTTTTCACTCTTTTAAACCAAGTGCAAACTTTATTATGTTTGTTGATAAAGGCCTCTAGCCTCTCGGTTTTCCCCCACTTGATGTGTTCACCACGCCAAGTCTCATCATTTCCATCACCATTTATCCCCCCCTCTGGTGACCACTGTTCTGTTGTCTGAGGTTTTCTTTGGGGGGGGTTGTGGGGTTTTATTGCTCAATCCTTTCCCCTCTTTCACCCAGCCCCTCAAGCCCCCTCCCCTCCGACAGCCGTCAGTCTGTTCTCTGTGTCTGTGAGTCTGGTTCCGTTTCGTTTGCCGGTTTGTTGTGGTCCCTGGATTCCACCTCTGCGTGAAATCCCGTGGTGCCTGCCTTCCCCTGACTGGCTCACCTCCTTCAGCCCCATGCTCCCCAGGTCCCTCCGTGAATAGACGAGGACCCTTGTGGGGTGGACGTGCGGGCACAGTGAGATTTGCGTGAAAGCGCCGCGCACCGCGCAGGCCGCCCTCCGCTCTGCTGTCGGTGCTGGGCCGTGTGGGGTGCTGTCGCCTGCCCTGCAGGTCACCGCAGGCGGCAGAGGGGCAGCTGTCCTCGGCCTCCAGCCTCACGCCTCCCTTTCCTCCCCACAGATTGGCCACATCGAAGGACAGCCTGAACGAAGGGGGGTCTTCCCAGTGTCCTTCGTTCACATCCTGTCCGACTAGCAAAAAGCAGAACCTCGAGATGGTCCACGCCCTTCAACGAGACTGCCGCCCCGTCACCTGTGCACACGTGTACACAGCCGCCACCACCGGAGCAGACACCCCCCGGAGGGCGGGTGCAGGAGTGGACTGTAGCATTCGTTGTAAATAAATACCCTGTTGTTTTCCGCCTTTGCCAGTATTAGGGGGGCCTGGGACCCAGCGCGCCGTACTGGTTTGCCAAAGCCATCCTTGGCGTCTAGCACTTACATCTCTGTCTGTGCTGTTTCCCAAGCGAACAGGAACAGAGGAGCGGCTGGCCTTGCAAATGGAAGTGGTCTCCACAGCCGTCAAAAGGCGTAGAGTGGGCTCTGTGTTCCTCACAACACAGTGTTCTGAATCATGTCACTGAAAATGCGACGAGAGCAAACAGGTGGGCTCTGTTACTAGGCGGGACTCTCAGCTCCGCCACGGGCCAGCCCGTAGTCGTCTGTGTGCGCCGCGTATCGCTCCCCGCGCCGACTCTGGTATTTATTACAGGAAAGTGCTCAGTGCAACCTAAGTGTTACTCCTTCCGCAAAATCATCACTGACCCCAAAACCTTTGGTGGCATTTTACTGTGCCCACAGCCTCATGCGAGTCTAGACAAGTGGACTTATACTGTCGTCTGAGGAGTGCCCGCCCCTGAGATTTTACCTCATTATGCAAAAATAACATAGCCTTCGTGACTATTTGACAAAAGTTTAAAACCCCTTGAGTGAAGTTCAACTGCCAGGAACCAAGGACTGCCGGGAAGTAGGAGCCTGTCTACCTTATGCATGCGTTCAGAAGCCCACCTGAAATCTGCCTTTTATAAAGGAACGTACGGGTCAGTTGAACTGTACATTTTTTAAACCGGATTGCCATTAAAGCAGAAGTTATAAGGTTGCAACAATACTTGTTTCTGGTCAGTCCTTTAGCTTTCTCAAGAGTATGGATTTACATATCATGTTGAGAATTAGCATCCTTCAAATGTGTTAAAGCATCTCATGCGTCAGTTGTAAGTTATTTTCGTAGTTCTGTTCTTGACACATTTAAACTCGTAAAAGATTACTCAAGAGGATGACAGGTTTAAAAGTCAGCCTTGCACACAGCTCCCCGGCCGTAGGACCCAGGTGCTGAATGAAACTAGCCTCTTCTTTTTTCCCACTCTTTTCTAAACCCGGTTGTAGATAAGTTCTCCAGTCTCCGGCTCTGTTCAGTAGACGTGCTGCCTTCGGGTCAGTTCATAACCAAGGTTTTAAACGCTGCTGTGAATTGCACTGTGAAAAAGCTCTTCCCGAGATGAGTCCCCCCCTTCTTGGTTTTCTCTTCACCCCAGTGTGTTTATCGGACCACGAGCACGCCGTGCCTATTTCGGCCCTTTGCGTGCGTCGGAATTCTGAAAAGAATATTTTCAGTTCCCTCCCCCGCTGCTGGGACTGCACTGATTCTGAGGCTCAGGTGTCAGTCTGGCATTACATCTGCTTAAACTACTTTGTTGGCAATCGCACAGAAAACTAATATTTTTCAGCAGATAATCTTGGCAGTGAGTGAGACTCATTCATTTCCCAGAAGCACAACTCCCAACCGAGCCCTTAGGGAAAATCGTCATTTCTAAGCGTCACGGTGCCCAGGGAGTATTAATTTAGCTCTGCGTGAGTGGTGACTGTGAGGACTCGGGGTGCCCACCTAGTTAACAGCCCTCGCATGGCAGACCCGCTGCACCATCTCTTCTCAGCTGTTAGTGGAAAGTGATTGAGCGGTTGCTTCCGTGGCCTCGCAGCACCTGTGATCCCCACAGCCAGAGGCGGGGGCCGGCCAGCGTGCTGGTGCTCGGCCAGCCCCCAGCCTGGGGACCTCCGCCACACGGGTGTCAGGACAGGAAGTCGCCGTCCCTAGTTCCTCCGTGTCCTGGTTCATTCAGTGACATCTTTTGAGTTGCATTTAAAAACGATTCACTTCTGCAGCCTGTGGTATTTTCAGCTGATCTCCAAATAAACTGGTTTCTAAAAAACCGCATAAACTAGATGTCTGAAATGACTTGGAATCAGTCTGTTCTTTATCCCTTTTTGCAGCCAGTTAAACGCATTTTTTTAATGCTTTTTTCCCCCCCGGGTTTTGTCTTTGTTTTCCATCAGGAATCTGAGTTTTCTCTAACCCAGCTGACTGTGGGACATAGGAAAACTGGGTATAAATACCTTTGCTGATCTTGGTTGAGTTGAAATCTGATATTGTTCTTAAACTCAGTGAGCCACTATCTGCAATTTTTGTACATGATATAGTATTTTGAAGGTATGGAACTTTATGAAAAAATAGCTAATTAGTTCTTTTTTTTCTCCTCAGAGGGGAAAGGTATGTTCTGCAAATAGTGTGTGTCTTATTTTACTGTTGAACAGCAATTGCTATTTATTTTTTTATTGCCTAGAACTTTTCCCCTGTTGTATAGGAATCCCATACGCCACTAGCTAAATTCCGAATTCTCATCTGGATGTTACGCTCCAACATCAGTACACTCGTCATTTCACATGTATTTAATGTGACAGTTTTTTCAGTACTGTATGTGTTCATTTCTACTTTTTTTAATATTTAAAATTGCTTTTAAATAAACATATTCTCAGTTGATCCCAAACACCCGAAATCAGGCCATTTTGTGAGTTGTCCTGTCCCCTTCCATTTGGAGAGTGTAGGGATGGTACGAGTCACTGCGACTCCGTGCACAGGACACTCGGATGTGCGTGTCGGTTTCCTCCACTTCCGAAACACAGCCCTCGCCCTCCAGTCCGCCCCCATTCTTACTCCACACCGCCTGCGTCTGGCCCACGTGTGTGCGCGGGGCGGGGCGCCTGGGCACCGGGGGCTCCGGCGATGCCTGGCTCCGACCACATGCTGGGCGTGAGTGTCTGTCGTGGGGCTGTTCCTGTGGTGCTGCCCTGCAGCCAGCACACCAGGGCCAGGGTCTGCCTGCGTCATCTCATCCTCACCAAGCCGGCGAGAGGTAGCAAGCCCTCCGCTGCCCTCCGCTGTCTCCTGTTTCAACGGGGTGGGCCCACGGGGACGCCTGTTCACCCATCGAGGCAGCACAAACCCGCCCAGTGGCTGCCAGAGGTGGGCTTGTGCGTGGGAACTGGGACTCGATTGGGGTGTTTCTGGGAGAGGCTGATGTAGCGACCTGCCTCACTCAGGCCAGGGGTAGCCAGCCTTCTATCTAAAATCACGAACATGACATCGGCGTTGCTTTAAACCTGGGACAGCGTCTGTTGGAAATTAATGGACTTGCCCTCCCCCCACACACATTGGAAGCAGCCCCTCCAGAACACTGGGCCCCAACAGCCCTTCGCCCAATGCAGGGCACCGGAGGCACCCGATCCCTGGCTCAGCCCTGCGGTGGATGGGCCTGTGTTTCCTATACCTACCTTCTGTCCTCTGTGAGGTGAAAGTCCCCCTGGGTGCACATTCAGGGAAATCGCTTTCTGAGCTGAAGTAACTTGCCCCAGGTCACCGTAAGTCATGGCGGCAGTGTGAGCCCAAGCCTCTCTAGCCTTGATGACAGCCTCCCCTTCCCCCCCCCTACCTCTGCTGCTTTCTCCTCTTCTCTGGCCCTGCGTCCACCTCCCCCACTCCCACGGTGCAGGCATGTGTGTGGCAGGGTAGGTGGTCACGGTGCTAATCAGCACAGCTCTACCTATTGACCCCACCCACGTGTCCTCATTGGTCCTGAATGACCACCTCATTTCCAGAATCTGCAGTAGGCGGGCATTTTGGAGCCCATGGGCTCACCTCTCGAGCAGGGGTGCCTGACCGGGGATGTGCCCCCGGCCCCCCAGCGAGGATGGAACAGATGTGCTCAGCCTGCCCTCCGCCTGCGGTCTGCCCGCTGCGGCCTGCAGCCTGGGGTGAGGGTGAGGTCAGCTCAACCGTGTTACATAACCCTAAACGTTCTCTTAAGACAGAGCCAGGCCTGTGGTTGCGAAGCCAGGCCCTCCACTCCGTCCCCGAGGAGGTTGCTGGCTGGGGAGGGGGGCAGCTAAGTAGCATGGCTGTGGGGCTCACCTGGCAGGAGGAAAGGGCATGTGGCGAGTTCAAGTTCGTGGACAGCATTGTGCAGTAGAGGTCTCGTCTCCCCCACTCACAGTCTGGGGAGACAGAGGCTCAGAGAAGTTAAGAGGTAACTTGCCAAAAATCAGGTTGCTCATGAAGGGCCAAGCCCAGACATGAACACAGGTCAGAACCCACGTGGCTCCCAGCCATGACCCTGGACTGCCCCTGCTGCTGCTGTTCCCTGCTGTCCTTTCTGAAGAGAAACTGGGTCAAGGCCACCTATGGCCAGGTCAGCCGGCTAGGGAGTGTAAACCATGGAATGAGATGATGGTGCCCATTCAGAGACGGCGTGGCATCGGCCAGCAGGGCCCACCAGGAGTGGTCCAGAGTGGTCCTGGACACCACTCTGCCTCCTGGGGCAGGGGCAGGGGGTAAGCCAGAGGTCGAGCTGGCTCCCAGGGTCTCCAGCTGCCTGTAGGATGTGACCAGGAGAGAGCGGTGAGCGAGTGAGCATCCATCAGACACTTAAGCCCCTAAAAACAGGAATTAAAGCTCAGATAAACACAGCTGTTTTGCAAAGATCTTGCCACACAGCAAACCCAAGTCAGAGGCTCCAAGGCCAAAAACTCTGACCCTCTGCAAAACCACCAAGGGACAAACCTTGTTCAGCTTCACACTTTTGGGGACAGAATTTAAAATGTTGCTTTATAGGTCCAAGCAGATTTGAGGACAAGGGATGGCTAACTTGTCATCTGCACACTGGTCTGAAACTACACAAGGGCTGACTTTCTGATTTGGGCAGCGTCACTTGGGCCCTTGGCATTAAAACCAGATTCCCAGGCCCTGTCCCTGGAGTCTCAGAGTGGCCTAAGAATCTGCATTTGGCCACTCCTAGGGGAATCCCATGCAACACCAGAGGCACAGGTCTGTTGTGGACCACTGCTCAGCTCCTAAGAATCTAGGATTGACCCGGAAAGATGTGTCACCCAGAGCCCAGGACCTCTGCACAACAGCCCCTTCTAGTAATGGTGAGACCCCTCCTTATGGCTCAGCTCCTACACACATCCAGCTGTCATTTTCTTGCTATTAGGATGCAGTGACAAACACACAGGATTTGGAGTTTGGCAGAAATAGCCCACCTGCCTGTACCACTTCCCAGCAAATGTATCCAGCAGACAGGAATTGAGAGCTCCTCCCCGTGTGACCGGGGGCCACTGCTAAATTCCACGAGCCTCCAGTTTCCCTGCAGGCACCACGGAGTTTGGACCGTGGCTTTGCACACACAACACAACTCGCTCACCTGCCAGGCTCTGTGTGCCCATCTCTAAAAACCCAGACGTGCATCTTCCCGGGCTCGGCCCTGGCTTCCTTGGCAAGTGTGAGCCAGCCGGCAGGGCCCAGCGTCCCCATCATCTGCAGCACAGCTTCTGCCCATCCCTAAAGGTGACAACCGTGGGTTTGGCCGGTCATGGCCATGTTACCTGGGCCCAGAGGACAGGATGGGGGCGGGTGGAGTCAAGCTTAGGAATCAGAAAAACACGGACTCAGAGACTTAATCTCTTCAGGCCTCAGTTTCTTCCTCTGCCCAAGTGGGATAATGGTAGTATTGATGTCGCAGAATTTGTGTGAGAAGTAACAATGAGGCGCTTCACTGGTGGTAGCACAGAATAACTGTTGGCACTCGCGCTCTCAAAAATGGTAGGAAATTTGAACGTCACCTTCCCTGGTGACAAGTGAGAAATCAGACCGAAATCTACTGGATGCTCGACATGCCATTGGTGGTCACATGAAACCCGATAGAAGTACCTAGAAGAGCATCGGCTGTTGGAAAGGGGTGAGACAAGCATGGGGAGCACCCACCCAACCAAAGGTCAAAGCCAGAGCCCCGGGTCCCCACCGGCTCTGCCCACTGGCCCTAAACAATGCCGCCTCCCGCCCAGTGAACAGGCGTCTGGACAATGGGCCTCTTTCTATGGAGCCGCAGAACCCAGATTCACAAGAACACATTGTGTGAATGCGCAAGCTTAGTTCCTGCTCAGCTGGAACCACTCGGAAAACTCAGACCCCAGGACTCCCTGGCCTGCTGCAGCTCCGGATACCAGGCAACCCCTTCCCTAGCTGGGGCTCGTCCTGTCCCTGCCTCCGTAAGAAAGCTCTGGGGCCCGTGGGGCAGCAGGCACACCTAGGCTGTCCTGCTTTCCTCCAAGACTTGTGCCGCTGGCCTGGCATCCACGTTCTCACTTTTTGGGTCTGCGACAACGTGAAAGGTGCCGGGTTGGGGAGCCAGCTTGTAAGGAAGGCTGAGGGAGTGAAGGGTGTCAGAGAGGAGAGAGAACAGGAGCAAAGTCCAAGTGAAGTTGGCTGAGACTCTGTTAAGCCCCTGACCACATGCAGGCCTCGACCCACAGACTCCCAAGTCGGAATGTGAATGCATCGAACAAAAGAATGTGCTAGAGTGTCCATGATATATAAGATGGTATGAACCTGTAAACAACCCAAATGTCCATCAACAGTAGAGTGGCTGTAAATTTGGTCACCACGTCCACAGTGACGAGAATGAACACTGCGCAACCAACCACAAGGATATGGATGGATGCGTATCACAAACCAGGTCAAGTACGAGAGCCAGACTCGGAGTAATTCAGCCTTGATTCTCTGTAATGCACAACAATAGGTAATATATGTGGTTACAAGACAGAGTCGTGTTTACCCGAAGGGGGAGTCGAAGTGGATGCTGCAAAGAGTGGTTTTCGGGGTGCAGATACTATTCCTTTCTCTGGGTGCTGGTCACGCAGGGTTTTTCAGTTTGTGAAAATTCCTAGGGCTGCTCACTTCTGACACTGTATTTCTCTGTGTGGGCATTATTTTCGGTGGTAATGCTGATGAATGTTTAACCAGCTCTCTCGCTCTCTCTCTCTCTCTCTCTCTCTCTCCTCTCGCCCTGGTTCTTACCCTTGTTTGTAGCATTTGCCAATTGCTTAGTGTAAAATTTTCTACCATGGCTGATAACAAGCCACCAAGTTGCTGTGGCTAAAGACCAGTTGTACCAGCTCCAACAGACTACTGGTTATACATCAACAAGTTTTGTTTTTGTTTTTGTTTCTAAATAAAGTCCACTACAATGCAGAGAAACTAAGGGCTGATCAGAGTAGCCCGTCCGACCTAGCGACCTGCGCAGACCCTGCCAGCAACGCCCCTCCCCTACCTTCCCACCTCCCTTCCTCTTCTAAAAAAGTGGTATGGCAGTTTTACGGAGATATAATTCCTATACCATACCAGTCACCCACATAAAGTGTACATTTCAGTGTTTTTTATTCCCAAAGTTGTGCAACTATCCCCGCTATCAATTTTAGAACATTCTCTCCCCAAAAAGAAACACCATAGCCCTCAGCAGTCACCCCCATTTTCCTCAACCCGCTGACAGCCGCCAGTACCCTCCCTGTCTCATCAGTTTGTCTCTCTTGGAAATGTCACACCAGTGGAATCACCCACCCCGTGGTCCCCTGCAACGGCTTCTTTACTCCGCATGGCGTTTTTTCAAGGTGCACACCTGCCGTAGCTCGTATCAGTACTTCCTCTCCTCCCATGGCCAGGTGGCACTCCCCTGCACGCACGCACTTCATTTTGTTTATCCGCTGGCAAACGTTTGGGGCATTCCCACTATGCTGACTCTTACAAGTAATGCCGCTGGCGTGCCTGTGATCACGTTTTCATGGGGTGTCTGTTTTCCTCTCTCGTAGGTATAGCTAGGAGTTGGGTTGCTGGGTCAGAGGGTGGCTCCGTGAGTCCTCATCTGAGAAGCCAACTGATGGTTCTCGGAAGCAGCGGCACCACGTGACACTCCCAGCAGCGGGTGGAGGGGTCCGATTCCTCGGTGCCCAGGACACCGCTGCATTTATCCGCCTGTTTTGTTAGTGTAGCCAGACAAGTGGGAGTGAGGTGGGGCCTCCCTGCGGCTTTGATTTGCATTTCCCTGATAACTAATGATGCCGAACACTTTCACGAGCTCACTGGCCATTTATATATCTTCTTCGGAGGAGTGGCAAATAGAAACTTGGACCATTTCAAAACTGGATTATGTGTTCTTTTGGTATTGAGTTGTCGCAGTTCGTTCTACACTCTAGATACAGGTTTCTTAGCACATATATGATTTGCCAAAACTTTTTTCTGTCCTGTGGGTTATCTTTTCCTTCCGTCCTTTCAAACATGGGCATGTCTTCAAGACAATGGACGCTTCAGAAATCACAAACCCCAAAGCCTTCAGAAACTGGGCAAATAAGCTAAGCATGTGAGGCGATATTTGGGATTTCTCGGTAACACTGTTTTTAGATGGAGCTCAGCATTGCTCTGGCGTCGGCAAGCACCGCTGTGGACTTTGGGTTCTCTGGCCCTGGGTTCAGCGCCGCATGGTCCCCTCGTGGCCGAGCCAACGTGGGCCAGTCGGCCAGCCTCTCTGAGCCCTAGGGGTGCTGTCCATGAACTGGGTCACCACCACTGCCCTCACAAGAGGGACAGCAGAGAGACAACTTGGGACATTGCAGAACAGGCCCTCCTGTGTAATTTTCGACTGTGAACATTTTACTTTGATAAATACTTTAAAAATAAAATGGACGACGTATTTATGGGATAAACTAAGGACTCCAGAAACGATGACCCCGCCCTCGCCTGCCGGCCCTGCCGCAGCGCCTGGCGCAGCCCCCTCTCCGTCCACCTCCAGAGGATTCTCCCCGGCTCACAGCTGCTTGCAGTGGCAGAAGCGTGAACCTGCTTCCTCCTCGGGCAGCACGGAGGGTGAAAGGGCTTTTCATGGTAATTACAAGAGACAAACAGACGTGTTCTCAGCTTCTTGGGCCAATAAGAACTTTACCGACAATTGGAACCAAAAGAAAGTGACATTCTTCTCTTCTTTCTAGAGGAAACCGCCCTTTGGCCCAGGAATGAGTTTCCGAGTCTCCCTCACAGCACCCAGCACCCCACCCACAGAGGGGAGCCCCGAGGGGCCTTCTGTGCCCCTGAGCATTTGTGCCTGAATAGCCTAGGGGCTCCCCAAGCCAGTTTGCTTCCAAGGCCAGGTTGCAAAGTGGCCTGCAGCGGAGGGGCAGGTGGTCTCAGGTCCTGTGGGCTGTGGGTCTGGTGGCTCTGAAGCCGCTGTGCCCCCTTTAACAAAGGAGCTTCCTGGGGTGGCGGGCAAGGCTCCCGGGAGCCTCAGACGCAGTGCCAAAGGCTGAGCTGTGAGTTTAAAAATAAAAACAAAACTGTAAGAGAAGTTCCTCATCTATGCCTCTGGGGCCCTGAACGGTAAGTCACTCCCTTCTCTGACTCAGGCCTGGGAATGCTGATATCACCGTGGGGGCAGCACCTCTGCTCAGAGAACCCTCCCTGAAGGCAGGACCCTTTCGGGGCCTGACACACCCAGCCGCAGCGGGCAGGTGCTGCTCCCCAGAGCCCCGTGATGCCTTCAGGGGCAGGATGTCCGTGGGGAGCCCTCCCTGCTCCCCTGCCAACCAACCCATCCCCCTCTGTCCAACCTCTGCGTCTTGGCTTTCCCTCTACTTCACCTTCAGGGTGGGGGCGGGGGGACAAAGAAACTCGAGCGTGAAGAATGGGCACCTGGCAGGCAACCCAGCTGGGAGATCCTGAGTCAGCGGGAGGGGCAGGCAACTGCGTGTTTAGCAAACCCACCTGGGGGATGGTGAGGCGGGTGGTCACAGACTGGCCTTTGGAAAATAACGTTCATGTAGTTCAACTTTGAAAAAATCCAAGCAGCATGTGGGTAGTAAAGCGAAAGAAGAGCTCAGGTGGGAGCGGCCTGGGTCCCGGCCCGGCTCCCTCTCCTTAGCTTACAGATCCCCTCTCACGTCCGCAAAGTCTCTTCTGCTGTGTCAGATAACACGTTCACAGGTCCCCAAAATAAGGACATGGACCTCTTCGGGGGGGTGGGGACAAGGGGGTCTGCTGTCTCTCCCGCAGAGAGCTTAAACGATTCTCCCCAAGTCACCCAGCTGGAGAGCGGGCAGCCTGAGTCAGAGGCCGCCCAGGTGGCTTCTGCCTCAAATCCCTTGTGGTCACACCCTTGTGATCTGTGAACTCCACCCTGTGCTCTTGACCCACAGCTCCCAGATTAGCAGCGAAAGGCCTGGGCTTGCTCCAGGCTCCAGCCAGCGGATTGCGTGCAACAGCCAGGAGCAGAGCAGGAGGCGGGCCCCCAGGTGGCCCTCGGGAATTGGAGTCTTGCTTAGCAGGTCTCTAGCCCCCTCCCAGCTTGAGGCAACGTCTCCTGGTGCCCAGAGACCCATCTTCCTAATCTCACACCCAACCCTCTTCCCATGAGCCTTGCTTTCTTTCAAGAGCATTTACTGGGCACTCACTATGTGCCAGGCCCCAGGGACACAGAGGATAATAAACACCATCTGGGCCCGTGGGCCTCCTGAGTCGAGTCAGCAAAGCCAATGCCCGCCACACTCCCATGAAGCTGTTTCCAGGAGGGGGTAGTCTAAATAATAATAACCCTTCTGGCAATACATAAGAGGCACCAAAAATATTAATAATACACTGACCAAAACTCCAACTCCTGGGAATTTTTCCTAAGAAAAATAGAAGATTTGTACTATGCTATTATTTTAAAAATACATGGGACTAGTTAATTATGGTACATCCACCCAATTAAATAGTATGTAGCCACAAAAAAAAAAAAAGAAAGAAAGAGAGAGATGGAACTATAGAACATGCCAAAGAGCTTATTATATGCTGTTTCAGAGCCTAACCTAACAACCACAGAGAGGGGACTGATTTTCAAAGGCGAGGGGGATTGTGACCATGAAATGCTGACAGTTGTCAAACAGAAGACATGGGAAGTTCTCCATGTGACCAAAGAGAAAGGTCTCTGTTGTGTACACAACTTACACACGGAAAAATTCTGGAAGGACTTGAGTGCCATAGTTCTGAGGCCAGAACTATATACCTGTGCTTTTTAAAACATGATATATATATATATATATATATATATATATATATATATATATATATATATATATAACAAACTATGTGTGTAATATATTTTATGTATCATATGACATATTATATATAAAATATATAATAAACCAGCAGTCACAAGTCTTGGCATAACGATTTTGGAAAGCAGGTAGCAGTTTTTAATAAACTGGAAGCTAAGCACGTGTACCTATTATGCAGCCCCTGTACCCCTGGGTGAAACAGACTCTGTCCTACCTGTGCATAAGGAGATACAGAGGGGGGCGCCCCTGCAGAAGGGCACCTTTTTTTCTTTTAATTTCATTTATTTATCAATTTCATTTATTTATCTTTAGAGGGGAAGAGAGGGAGAGAAACATCAATGTATGGTTGTCTTTCATGAGTCCCCTGCTGGGAATTGGCCTGCAGGGAACTAGCCTGCAACCCAGGTATGTGCCCTGACTGGGAATCGAACCGCAATTGTCTGGTTCGCAGGCCCACGCTCAATCCACTGAGCTACAACAGCCAGGGCAGAAGAGCACCTTTGAAATATTGGAATACCACAGAGGCATGGAGGAAACAACAGTGGTAAGTGCACGCAGCGGAAGAGTCTACAGTGCTGATCACCTGCCGGAATGAACCTGCCGATTTCTCTGGGCACTGTGCACCGGGCACTGTTCTGACACCGACAGGGACCCCGCCACCCGAGAGCTTGCCCTCTAATCTGGGGGCAGCGCACAGATGGGAGCGACAGGAGGACTCCAGGGGTTCACGTGCTGGTGGTGAGCACAGTGAGTCACTAAATGAGTAGGCCTGGGTGACATGCAGCAACACGAACGAACGCTGTTGAGCAAAAAAGAGAGTTGCAGGAGTCCTACGAATGAAAGCCTTTATATGAAGTTGTTGATCTCTAAGAAATTCTACGTATTGTGTATGGCTGCACAGGGATGGTCAACCCCCAACTCAGGGCAACGGTTCTCTCTGAGGACAGAGGGGCTGATGGGCATGGAGGTGAGGCAGGGCTTCCCCTGTCTGTCCCTTCCTCCCAGAAAGAAGGGAGGGAGGGCGGTGGGGGTAGAGGGAGGAGAAGGGGGGAAGGGAAGAAGGGAGGAAGCAAGGAAGGTCGGTCTGAGTCAGAGATGGCCAAATGTCAGCTCTGACCGAGGATGGAGAGATAGGAACTGAGTTGGCCCAGGAGGGAAGGACCTGATGTGCCCAAGTTTGGCAGCAAGGAGAGGAAGGGACATTCCAGCAGCAAAGAACTGCCTGAACAGACCCGGCCTAAGGGGTTGCAGGCTGGGTCCCCTCCTGGGGGAGTGTGAGAGGCAACCGATTGATGTTTCTCTCCCTTCCCACCCCCCGCTTCCCCTCTAAAAATAAATAAGTAAAATATTTAAAAGACATTTAAAAATTAAATTAATTCTCATTTGAGGACATGTTCACTGATTTTTAGTGCAAGGGGAAGAGGGAGAGAGAGAGAAACATCAGTGTGAAAGAGAAACATCAATGCCTCCTATTCAACTCTGGTTTCGGCACTTGAAACCTAGGCATGTGCCCTGACAGGGAATCGAACCGGCTACCTTTCAGTTATAGGATGTCACCCAACCAACTGAGCACACCAGCCAGGGCAAAGTTTCACTTTTTTTAAAACTGTGAAATGAAAATGTCAAGGGGGACTAGGCTGACTTTAAGAATCTATCTCACTCTTTATAAAGGCACTTTTTTTCTTTTTCTGCACAGAAAGAATTATGCACTCCTCTCCAGAGAAGATTCACAACCACCTCTCCAATGTCTTGAAACGGTTTTTTTTTTCCTAATTGTTTAAGGCTGGAGGATAAATCCAGTCCCTGCTACTCGGTCTAGGCCAGAAGTCCCCCCAGATCTGTTTTTATTGGCAAACCTCTTCCTGCTGGTGACCCCGACTATCAATTAAGGTGGTTTCCCAGCGACTGGGTTACTAGGTACCCAAGGGTGAATTTGAATTCTACAGTCAGTTCTCGTAATGGAACTAACCACAGGCTTAGAGTCAGGAGACCAGGTTCAAGTTCAGCTTCTGCTAGTGAACAGATGACTCTGGGTAGGTCACTTGGACTCCTGGCTGCCATTTCCTTGGCTGTCAGGTGGCATGAACTGTCCCTGCCTCACCCTGGGCCCTGGGGTGTGAGGGTTAAAGAGAATGTGTGCGAAGTCCCTCTGCAAACTTGAGAGCCCCGGGGGACTGTGGAGTCTCCTTCCTAGTCATGTTCGCAGGCCGGCCCCACACGCACCCTCCAAACCGAGCTGGTGCTCAGGGCACGGTTTGCTGGGAGACGAAGCAGCCTGTGATCACGAATGGAAACGAAAAGCCATGACCGCACAGTGAAAACATCCTATGTGTCAGAGGTAAGCGGCACAAATACAGGTGGCATTCATCTTTTGAGGATTGTCTGTACCACTTGACACACCTTGGTTTTCATTTGCATGAATAACCAAAACTTTCACTAGAGATCACTTTCCTTAGAACCCTCAGGGGCTTTTCCTTTTGCATGAGTGTGACAGAAGACTGATTCTTACACGTGCACTTTTACCTCCAAATAGTGATAGTGAAAGAAGAGTAGTGAGCAGTGGCCTCGTGGGTAAACACCCAGTGCTGAGCCGAGGACGTGAGCGGCGTGGTCTATGGATCCTCACCCACCAGGCCCATGGGCTGGACCGTGGCTGTGCCCATTTTACTGATCAGTAAACTGAGACTTAGAGATTTGGGGGAGTGAGCACCAGATCCTGCTTCCCAAACCCTTGACTATGAACGCAAATCAAGTCAGATTCTAAAGCAGCCAGAATGCTTCCAACTAGAACCCTCCACCACCCATGTGTGTGTGCACAGCCGTGCGCACCCACATTTTCCGGGCCCAGTTAACTTCAAGAAAAAAAAGAGATAAATGACTAAATGTATGTTACGAGCCATCGAGTCCGTTCCGACCCCAGGGACCCCGGGAATGAGTGACGTCCATGTGTCTTGCCCTCACAACCTGCTCCCCCTCTGCAGACGCAGGCTGACGGCTTCTGTCGCGGAGTCAGGCCACCTCCTGAACGGCCGTCCTCCTTCCCTGCTGCCTTCGGTTTTCCCGGCATTGCTGTCCGTCCCACAGAACGCTGCCTTCTCAGTCTCAGTTGTGTCCTTTTCTGCCTCCCGCCCGGTTTCAGGCTTCGTTTGCTCTGGGACCCACGTGCTCACCTTTCTGGCGGTGCAGAGTCTCTGCAGGACTCTCCCCCAGCACCGTGCTGCAAACGAGCCCGTTTTTCTCCCCAGCAGCCTTTTGTTTTCTCTGATGAGCATGTTCCACTACTTTCATAACAGAAAAAGTAAGGCCTACAGACACTCTCCCTCCCTGTGTGTATGCACGGGGGTGTGTGTGCATCTGAGAGGGGGTGTGAGTGCACAGACACCTCTGCTTGTGGACCGGGGTATGCATTTAGAGAATGGTTTTATTTCAGCGCCACCGGAGGGGGGACACGTCTGTCCCTTCACACCTACGACCATTGGACTTCTCCCTGAAGGTATCGCTAATCTGAGATCACCCCTCCACTCCCCTGACTTTTCTGGACAATGAAAGTTGACCCATTTCCACAGCGAATCTTCTATAAGTAACTATATCACAGCAGTGTCTCTCAAAACAATTGCGCCCTGGCTGGTGTGGCTCAGTGGATGGAGCGCCAGTCTGCGAACTGAAAGGTCACTGGTTTGATTCCTGGTCAGGGCACAGGTCTGGGTGGCGGGCCAGCTCCCCAGCTGGGGGAGTGCGAGAGGCAACCAATCGATGTTTCTCTCCCTCTTTTTCCCTCTGTTCCCCTCTCTCTAAAAATTAAAAAAAAAGGAACCTTAAAAAAAATAAAACAAATTACATCTCCCAGCTGTTCTTAAGGACTTAGGCTCCTAGTAGAATGTGAAGGGCTGGTCTCCCCACCACTAAATGATCCCAGGGCATATCGTCACATTGCCCTCTTGCTCTCGGGGGTCACTGCCACTTTCTAATGTACTGTGACACCCCATGCCTCCTCTCCATCATGACACCCACCATCACAGGGCTCCAGACTCATGGAAAACCCGTCCTGCAGGTGCTCTGTCGTTGGGGCTGGTCCTGGGCACCAGTGCCTGCACTGAGGTCTCTGCAGTTCCCCGGAGAACGCCTTGGTCCACTTCCTCCCCGGACCCACGTTCTGCAAGGCTGTGTGTGCCGTATAGTAACAGAAGTAACCATGACAGCCACTTAGGAAGCACCTTCCAGGGGAGACCCCACCACGCAATCTCACCCGGTCCCATGACAATCCAATGGCAGAGATGTCATCGTCACCCCAGTTTATGTAACGAGGACACAATGAGGCACAGAGAGTCTACCGGTGACGCCCAGGCCCCGCAGCCGATGGGAGCGCAGGGCCGGCTTCGAATTCAGGTCCCTTCAACTTGACCCTGAGCTTGCTCACTCTGCCACACTCTTTGATCGAAACCTCGAATTAAGTGACAATAACACCAGAACTGCAGTATCACACACGAATTCCTTTCACTGTCGAGTGCTGAAGGATTGCTTGAATAAACTGCTGCTCTGTTCGCAAGGAGGGACGGCACCCAGCTGCTGAGATTCTGACATTTGGGTCATCTGTACAGACCTATTGTGGATACACTGAAATACCGAAAATATACTAGAGATCCCGCTGACTAGCTTCCCCCCACCCCCCCACCAAACTTCCCTTCCTTCTTTGTCTTTCAGTGAAATTCTCCTCACCCGTGGGTCACCATTTTCAAGCTCACAGTTCACTGGCATTCACTACACTGGTCACCGTGATCTAGTCCGCCATGTTTTCGTCGCCCCAGAAGGAAACCTCGTATCCCCTAAGCAGTTACCCCCCCACCCCAGCTGCCAGTCCCCGGAAGCCAATACTCGCCAGTTTTGAAGTTGCCGGTTCTTTGTGCCCAGGTTGGGATGGAGGTCCCTCCCCTCTCCACCTCCCAGAGTGGGATTCCCCGCCCCGAAGGGGCCTCCTGAACCCCCGCCAGCCCCTTCCACGTGGCCCCCTGCAATTCCAGGACAGCAGCCCCCAGCGGCCTCAGGCTTGGAGACTCCTCCCTTTCGTCTTTTGCTTTTGGACGTGTGGAGGTGCGGGGCCCCTGAGGACGGGGCGAATGGAACGCTACTGAGTCTGCTCGAATCCCTGTGGGGGTGGGATTGCAAGCTTCTCGACTGCAAAATAGTAACCAGCAGGACAAAAGCGGAGTCCCCCTGTCTCCTGACTTTCTGCCACCTTCGGCAGCAAACACTCGGCAGGGAGACGCATGTTTCCCAGGCACTTTTGCATGTATGATGGAATGGCCGGCTACCTGGCTTAGGAGCTGTGTGGATGACACTGCTATGGGAAAAGGGGATTCTAAGATTGAAACAGAAATGTGCATGCTGTTTCAGAGCTCACAAAGCATCCACAGCTCACTGCCTCGGCCCTGGCAGGGTAGCACAGTTGGTTAGAGCATCGTCCCAATGCACCGAGGTCGCAGGTTGGATCCCGGGTCAGGGCGCTGCAGAGAACAACCAATGAATGCATGGACGGGCGGGGCAGCAGATCCCTCGCTCCCTCTTCCTCTCTCTGGAAGTCAGTGTTTGAAAAATTCATGATCTCCTGTAGTCTTATCAACTGCAGATGACACTGTTACTCCCTTTTTGCAGAGGAGCACATTGAAGGAGTCAGAAGGGGAATGACTTGCCCAGGGAAGCACAGCCGGAAACCGCAGGCTGGCCTCCCTGATCTCAGGACCAGCTCTGTTTACCTAGTGCTAGGTGTTGTGGACTGAAGGTCTGTGCCCCCCACCCCCAGTCGGACATTGAAATCTAGCCCTTCTATGGGGAGGTGGGGCCTTTGGGAAGTCCTGAGGGCAAGGGGGCCTCCAGGAATGAGACCAGTGCCCTTCTAATCAGGACCTCCCCACTTCTGTCCTGTGAGGGCACAGACCAGACAGCCATCTAGGAGCCAGGAAGTGGGTCTTCCCCACACACCAAATCTGTCCATGCCCTGATCTCAGACTTCCAGGCCTCCAGAACTGTAAGAAATAAACGTTTGTTGTTTAAGTCCCCCCAGTCAGTGGTACTTTGTTTGCAGTCCTGACGGACTGAAATGCTGGGCTTCTACCTGCCATCACCAGGGACACAGGCCAGGTCTCTCAGTGACGACTTTCCAGAGGTTTTTTCAGGCATGATCTCCAGGTCTGTCCTCGCTTAGATTTGCCCACCCTGCCAGGACCTGCTTGCATGAGCCAAGGTCAGAGGCCAGAATGACCCTCTGTGTCTGACTGCCTCCAGGGCGAGGAGACACATGCCCAGGAGGCCAGACCCTCTGCCTCAGGCGTCTCTGAACTCAGGGGAGTCAGCGTATTGCAGCCCCTACCCACATCTTCACCCAGTCCTCTCTGCTCCCCGGTCCCCCGCCTGTATGCTCTGTTACACTCACGTCAAACTGTTTGCGTTCCTGAGCATGCCAGACAGCTCCTTACCTATGTCTTAAAAAGGACTGAGATGACAGTGACAGTGATCTCTCTCCTGGGTCCTACTCCTGTGCTGGTTCTACACACATGCTATCCCATTTAACTCCCCATGATTTGGGAAGTTGTTATTATCGGTCCCTTTTCACAGACGCACAAACTGAGGCTCAGCATGGCCAAGTGCTGGGCTTCGGAGCCAGGCAATCCGGGGTTCACACCCAGCTCCACTGCTCTCTAAGTACAGTGGCCTTGAGCGAATTCCACCACTCTCCCAGCTGCGGGAACTTGCGAAACACCGAGCTCCGTGAACCTGCTTCGTGGGGCTGCTGTGAGAATTCAGTTGGATGGGCACAATGTTCGGTACTTCACCTGGTAGGTACTTCAAACATGTTTGGAATTATTAATGCCCACTTTAAGCAACTGAGAGGGAATCTCAGCTTGGCTCTGATGGTTAACCCTTTTTCGGCTTCTCCTCATGTTCATAGTTCAAGACCCAGCTGTTGCACCGCCCCTCACGCCACCAGGCCGAGTTACGCACAGATCTCCCCTCCATCCGGGACAAGAGCACTGATGCTCACACTGCTGCCAGCTGCTCCTTCCCCCCACGTTGCCTAACTGCCCCCCCAAAACCTCCAGGAAGGGTTTTCTGGTCTCATCACCCACTTGCTCACTTGCTCACTCGCCTTTCAGTTCCCTCCCTTCAAAATTCTACACGCACCCTTCACGGCTCTGTCCCCTCTACCCACTTCCTTGCAGGTTGAGTCACGTGGCATCCCCATGGGTCCATGAGGACCGGGAGCCCCTTGGAAGTCATGTCAGTGCCCTCAGCTCTTAGCACAGGGTCTGAGCAAGAAGAGACAGGGCTTTGGGTGTCTTTGGTAAAGAACAGAACGAGTTATGAGCAGGTCAGTCAGCAGCCGGTGCAGTTTGGGCACATCCCAACCATGCAACCCGACTCAGCACATCCAGGGTAGCTGGAGGGGGAAGGTGGAGAGTCTATGAAAGCTTCTTCTGTGACTCTTTGGATGCCCTGGAGAGATACTTTAAAGAACACTGTCTATATTTGGCTGAATTTCAAGGCAATGATAGGATGGGCTTGAGTGCTTGGGAGACAGGCAGAGGGAAGGACCGCGGTTTCCTAGGCAGGCCCCATCACACTGAGCAAAGGACATTCTTTGCCACTCCAGACGAGGGGAAAGATGGGGTCCCCCATTACTGCGGAAGCCGAAATAATTGTGAGGAGCTTGTTATCTGGGAATTTCTGCACTAAGAGTCCTTGGAGAGCCACTTGGATTGCTCACACAGACACACACGCCTCTCTCCTCCCCCCTCCCCCCACCCTTCTGCCGGCTCTAGTTTTCCTCATAGCACTAAGCTCCAACACTACCCAGCAGGTATTTTTTGTATTGCCTGCCGCACCCTACCCCACAGACAGGGACCTTGCCTAGGTTCCCGCCTGTGTCCCCAGGGTCTAGAACAACCGAGTACTAGGTAGGCCCTCAGTAAAGGTCTGTTGAGGGCTGAATGAATGTTTTGGGTGCACACGTTCTCACTGATCCCGCGGTGCGGCGGGTGGGCACGGATCACCATCCTTGCCAGCGCACGGGTGAGGGGGACCCAGACCCACCGCCAGGAACCTGCTGGCGGGAAGGTCAGGGGAATTGGGTTCGAGCTGGCGCCCTGCCCGACATGCTGTGACCTTGGGCCATCTCTGCGCCTCCCAGGGCTGGGGTTTCTCCCTCCGTGTCAGGAGGGTGACCAGGCCCCCAGTGAAGCCCACTCTGCCGTTGCTCGCGAGCTGTGACTTGGCCAAGGTCACCCCAGCCCCGGGCCACAGCGCCCGTGCTCTGGGGTGCGCAGGCCGATCGCAGCCGGGCCACCCCCTCCCATGCACCCCGCCGCAGGGTTTTGGGGAGGGGGCCGGCGCGGGGCGGTCCCGGGGCGCCGCACGCGCTGACGCGGGGCCCGAGGCGGCTGGGACCCGGCGCGGGGGGAGGCGCGTCGGCGGGCGTCCTCCTTTTGTGCGAGCGCCGGCGGCTCGGCTTCGCG
This sequence comes from Artibeus jamaicensis, assembly GCF_021234435.1. Taxonomy (NCBI): domain Eukaryota; kingdom Metazoa; phylum Chordata; class Mammalia; order Chiroptera; family Phyllostomidae; genus Artibeus; species Artibeus jamaicensis. The sequence goes on from NW_026522059.1 coordinate 6,785,526, forward strand.
AAGGTAAACAGCGTTTCCTCTTCCTCCTCGCGGCGTCTCTTCCTTTTATAGCGATTTCTCGCCTGGCACTCGCCCGGGCCTCTGCTGGGGCTGCTGCCGCCGCGGCGGGGCCGCTCGCAAACCTGTGGCGGTGACGTGAGACCCGCCAACCCGGAAACGACGGCGGCGGCGGCACCCGAAGCCCAGGCTCCTGCGCCCCAGCGCCCGCGGCCGCGCTCCCGTCCCCGCTCGCCCGGCCGCCAGGTACGTGCTCCGGGCTCCGCCGGCGCTGCCGCCCGGGCCTCCCGCGCGCGCCCTTGGAGCCGATTGGCACCCGCGAGGATGCGGGGTGCGGGGCGCGGGACTGATGGGTGCGGGGAGAGGTGGGGGTGCGAGCCGGGCCGCGTCGGGTGCCGCTGAATTGGAGAGGGGGCGCCGCAGGGGGCACCCGGAGGATGCTCCTGGGCTGGGCTGGGCTGGGGCGGGAGGACGCGAGGGGCGCACGCCCGGGGACCGCCGCCGCCGGGTCCACCCAGCTGCGGGGAGCGCGCAGGGGCGTCCCGCACCAGGAGGGAGGAGGGCTCCGGGTGGTGGCGATGCCCCCACCTCCCCTCAGACTCCTTCTGCACGCCAGGTGAGGGCGCAGGGTCTGACCCCGGACGTAAGTCAGCCCCCCCCCAGCAAACTTCCACTGGGGGCTTGCAAGCCAGTCGCTTAGAATTGAGGAACTAGAGGGGGTGAACAAAATCTCCATTGGCCTCAAGACTTCCTCCTGGGGTAAATACCCGCCTGTGCTCAAGGAGCACTTCCTCTTTGCCCTTTATCTTTTCATCATCTTTATTTTCAAATGGAAGTTCAGTGGTAACGGTGGATGCCCTTGCATCCTGCAGGGCTCTCCTGGGGCTGTGCACACACACACACACCCTGGGTGTCCAACCTGTGTGTCCTGTGTTGGGGGTGGGAGGAAAGAGGAACCAAGGACTTCCCTTGCTGGGGGGTGGTGGTGGCGGAGGGGAGCGGTCTTTGATCCCCACCCAATAGCAAGACTTGGAGCCTGTGGAGGAGGGGTTGAACGGGAAGGAGGTCTGGCAGGGGAGTGTCAGGTAGACTTTGCACCTATGGTTTAATTCCTGGTCCTGCCACTGACAAGCTGTGTGACCTTGGACAAGTGGCTTACCCTCTCTGAGTTTTAGGCGCCTGTCTATAAAATGGGCTGCTTGGAGTTGACCCTAGAGAAAAGTGAGCTTGGATTCCTGGCCTGGGGTCAGGGGGGTGGCTGGGAGCTGGGGGGCAGGGTGTCACATTAATGGAAGGTGTCATTGTCAGCCACCTTTAGTTTCTGTCTCCCACCGCCTAGAAGGGCTGCCTGGGGCACAGAGGAGGATCTCTGTAGATATTTGGGAAATGAGTAAGTGGATGTGAATTTGGGGAGGTGAGTGGGTGTGGTTCCACGGCTTTTGGCTTCCTTGCCCTGTCGTCTCCATCCCACAATCCCCAGAAAGCCACATCTCGCCACCTGGAATCTATGTTATTAATCACCCCTCCCCGAGCAAGGAGGATTACCATGTGAAAATATTGACTCGCTGTGAAAAGGAGCTTAAACTCTGCCTTAGAGCTTCTCCCCCGTTCCTGGAAGATTGCATTCTGTGGAAGTGACAAGGAAGCACCTTTTTGATTGCCACGGCCAGATGACGGGCCGAGTGGCAGGCTGCTAGGGCTGACAGCCGGGCTGGTTTCCCAGGCCTGGGACTCCTGTAAATGTGGAGGAAGCTGGGGCCAGGTGGGTGTTCTCCCTTGGTGGGGCACGCAGAAGTGGTCATCTGGCCTGAGTTTCTTCATGGGGAGCCAGGTTGTGATTTGCATGGTCTACACCCTTACTAGACTTTCAGCGTGGGGAGGGGCAGAGTATGTGAACTGCAGGAGGCTAGGGTGCCTTCATAACACCGGCATCCTTGGAAATGGCCTTCACGTAAAGGCCCAGTGTGCCTCTCTGCACTTCACTTTGGGAGATTTTCGAGTAATTTTGCTTTTCTCTGACAGCCATCCTTTCTCATTCTGTCTCAGCTTCCAGAGGCTTCTGTGCACCCCTTTAGGGTCCACGGCCTTGTTTTTTTTTTCCCTCTGGAGGCAGGAGAGGGGCCTGAGAGCTACTGGTATCTTAAGAGGCAATGGCAGGCGCCCCTCCGCCAGTCCAGCTGCAGCGTGAGCTGGGGCAGGCACACGCTGAAGATGTGGAGTGACCGCGGTTACCTAAGGGTAGTGATCTTATTTTCACTCTGCAAGACTTAGAGTGCAAGATTTGACCCAAGACCCTCAGCCAGTGAGTGGCAGATTCAGGGCGGGCCCCGAGGCTCCTTGCTGTAGACTTCACCCGGGTCGGAGTGGCCTTCGTGTTTCTCTGGCACCTGGCAGGCGGTCTGGCATATGCTAGACGAGCAGTGTATGTTTTTTTGACAGAATGGACAAAAGAGTGAGGTTTCCCTATTGCTCTCTGTGGAGGTACATTCTGTCTCCAACTCAAGGTCAGCGTCAGTGCACTGGCCTGTAAGTGACCTTGACATTGTTCTCTGGCAGTTCCTCCCAAGTGGGTCTAGATTCCCCATTGTGCAATTCCAGTCATTGCCAGCTCTTACCTCAGGATCCAGGGACCGTGACAGGAGGGACCCCTGAGGATTGCTGGAGCCAGGAGGGGGAGGCCTCACGTTCAGCATTAGCACTGTCTCCCTGATTAAAGAGACCACTGTCCTGTGGCCTCTTGGTCTGGGACTTGGCCATCTTCGGCAAAACCATCTTTAAAACTGTTACACTTAGACTTTAAGGCTGTCTGGGAAACCACGGAGAGGTCACCGGCTGTTCGTAATCCCTTTTTCCTCAGCTATAAACAGGCAAAATACCCCCCACCTCACCCCACACACGTCTTACAGGCTTCCTGTAAGAGGACGAGACCCACCGTCCTGCCCCCCTTTCCCTTGATTGCAGTGGGCACATCCCTGAGTTTCTCCACCGCTCGAGCCTCTGTTCTCGCCTGTAAAATGGGACAACGGGTCATGGAGTTGTTTTGCTCACTGGCATAGAGTGAGTATAAGCAGCTCAAAGGCCAGAGCCTTCTCTCTTTGTAAACTTGAATGGTGGCCTCTCAGGAGAAGTGAATTGAGTGGGGGAGGGGGAAGGGCCGGTTTTCTTCTTCTCTTTCCGAGTTGGGGACACGGGGTAAAGGCCCAATGAAGAAGGGATCACCGTGGTCCTGTTTTTCATCCCTTTCTGAGGGCAAAGGGTCTTTTTTCCTCTCTGTTGTCAAGTCAGCTCTTCGCATATCGGTGACACTCACTCCATCTAGTCTCATAACATTCACAGCGACTCCTTCTGGCTGAGGCTTGACTCCCCCAGGCCCTCCTGTGCACCGAATTTCTGTCACTTCAGGAGAAGCCGGGCAGTTAAGTGTTCCTGTCTTAAAAGGAAGCGGTGATTGGCCTCAGCTGGTTGGGAGAAGGCATTTTTTGTTGTCGAGGGTGAATGAGCTTAAGGGTAGTCATATTTTCCTCTATTTCTGTTTCTGGAGGCAGCGTGCGTATGGGTTTGGGGGCCAGACTGCCCCGGTCCACATCCTGGCTGTGCTGCCGACTAGCTCTGTGACCTTGGGCAAGTACTCTGTCTCAGGGTCTTCTTCATCTTTCAGATGAGGAATCTTTCAGATGTCCATGTGCAAGGGTGTCGTGAGGATGAACCCAGAGAGTGTATGGAGATCTTCCCAGCACAGTGCATGGCACACAGTAGATGCTCGTCAGGGACTTTTCTCCTACCCTCTGGGCTCTTTCTGTTCCTATTCTAGCCCCATCGCTCTGTCCCTCCACTAACAGGGCTCCGGTTCCCTCTGGGAGTCGAGCCCTTGGCTGGCAGCTTCTCTCTAGATTCAAGTTCAAGCCTCCGTTTTCCCAAGTCCATTGTTGGTTGGTTGCAGGGTGGGCAGGCACTTCCCGGAATGGCAAGGTCGTTGTGCCAGAGCTGGTCAAGAAGGGTAGAGAGGGGAGCCCTGGCGTTTACATGCCCTCCCACTGATTTTTTTCTCCTCCTTTTCGAAGACTTACTAGCTGCCATCTGCTCCAAGGAAAGGAGACATTATGTTCATAAATATATAAATAATCGAAGTTGGCGAGGAGATTTGTTTAATGAAGTGTTGCTGAGAGTGATTTTTATAAATATTTAAGATCATCTGAAACCATTAGAGGAATTGCAGGGTTTATTAAAAAGCCGGAAACGTGTTTTGGAAAGGCTCCTCTCCTTCCCCCGTCGAGCGGCTGTCGGGACCGGAGGACGAGGGAGGGGCAGTTCGGAGCACGGACTTGGGGCAGGTGGGCCGCCAGTCTGTTTGTCTCTGCTGTCGGGGGTTGGCAGCTGCACAGCCACCCGTGTCCGGGGGCTGGTGGGTGGGAGGATGAGGGCAGCCAAATCCACAGAACCCGGGGTGGAAACCAGTGCTGCGGTCTGGGCTTCCTTCAGACTAAGGGGCCACTGGGTAGCACATGCCAGGCATCCCCCTGGGGGCTGCACATTTCTGATCCTGCTTGTGAGGGTCCTGCTTGTGAGGATCCCGCAGGCTTCTAGAAGGTTCCTAAGACAGATGTCCTTTGGTTCACGATGTGCTGTGTTTTCCTGAATCCTGGAAGGCCCACACGTGGGAGGCTTTTTGGTGGTCAAAGTGAGGAGTGTGGGTGGGGTAGGGATGCCACAGAGCGGGAGAGGTTTCTGGAGCAGTGCTTCCCAAACTGGAGTGTGCCCCCGAGTCCCCCGGGGGTCCCACTGCAGACTCTGCGTCAGAGGCCTGGGGTGGGCCGCGATCCCACACATCCAACCCTTTTCCATGTGATTGAGTTTGCGTTCCTTCCACACTCTGGTGTGTGGACCACAATTTGAGTAGGGAGAGGTCGGATGTCCCTACTCCTCTCATTCATTTGGGACCCAACTGCTCTTGAGGATGCAAATCTGAATAGGACCCTGGAGATTCCCGAGGCAGCTGGCCACCCAGTCAGCGGCTGATGAGGAGACGGAGGCCTACACAGGCTGCGGTGGGAACAGAGGGGCTCGGGGAGGGCAGCCGCCTCTACCTGCCAGAGCCGCGGGCTGAGCCCTGCAGAGAACCCTGAGAGAGTGAGGTGCTGATGGAGCTGGGAGAAAGGAGGGGAGGTGGGGTGGGCCTCCCGTGTGACTGTGGTCTGCAAGGGCCGAGGGGGAGCCTCATTCACCCTCCCGGTTTCAGGTGGTAGGTGGCCAGTAGTGTTAATTTAACAGAGGAGGGAACTGGGACTCCGAGGGGGACGCATCGTGCCCGAGAGGCCTCCTGGCTCCCGGGCCAGGCCTCTCACAGGGCCCCACAGAGTCTGCCTGTGAGTGCTCTGGGCCCTCCTCGGTGTGCGGCTCTGGGGCCGAGGAGGCGCTGGGACCAGACATCCTTCCCCAGCTCCAAAGGTACTTCTGCCCATGACCTTCCTTTGGCAGGCGACTAAGCCCTTAACCTCCGCAGGGAAAAAGAAGGCCCAGCACAGGATAAGAGAGAGCTTTGGGGTCACACAGCAGGTCGAGACCAATGTCCTCCTCTGCCCATCGGCGTCCTCAGATGAGAAGTGGCAGGGAGGACAGTGAGGTGCAGTTGTGTGGAGGGGGTGAGGCTGGGCAGAGGCTGGGGAAGCAAGAGGGAGAAAGCTCAACTGTCCTTCATGCATCTGCTCAGAGGGTCTTCAGAGACTGCTCTTTTGGAATTTAAACCCAGTGCTCATTTAGCAAATGCTGTTCCACCGAGGAGCTGACAGACCCTGGGCCGGCCCCTCCATAGCCGAGTGACCTTGGGCAAATCACGGCACCTTGCTTAGCCAGAACTGTCACGGGCGAAGCTGGGCTAGTCTCATTGGAGGACTGGGTGAGATGATAGGTATAAAAGCACCTGGCATAGGCCCTGGCAGAAACCCTGCCAAAATATGTCCCCTCCCCCAAGTCGTAGTCACAGGTGGGTGACAACTGGTCGTCCGGTGCTCATTTCCACCTCCAGGGCTACACTTCTTTCAAATGGCTGAGGGGGGCTTTCCGCAAAACTAACCCTGCAGCCGGCCCCTCTGTGGCTCGCCTTTGAAAGGGGACAGTGGCGGGGTGAAGAGCCATGGATCTTGGGGTCAGGTATGCCTCTGTTCACCTCCGTCTCCCTGACTGTGGAGTCGTTTGCGATTTGCATCTTGGTGCCTGTTTTGCAGCTTGTTGCCGCTCTTAACTCAGAAAATGTCTGAACGTGCCTGGCCTGGAGCCTGGCCCCTGACAGGTGCTCAGTAATTCCAGTTCCCTCTCCCTGCAGCCTCGGGGCTGGGACTCGGGAGAGGCGCCCGTACGCGACGGGAGGTCTGTGCATTGGCCCCAGCTTTGCTCAAAACCAGAGTTGAAGTAGAATTCAGAAGGCAACGTGGAAGTGAAACTCAGGCAATAACATCCTAAAATGTCTGCTCTGCTCCTGAACTCTGGGTTCGCCCACTGCTCTGAGCTGCAGAGGCACCAGAGAGGGGCCTGTGCAGATCAAAGAGCCTGGCGGAGGAAGGCAGCGGGGAGCTTTACAGTCATGTCTGAACGCGCCTCTGTGGCTGCCAGGAGTTCAGCTCCTTCTGGAGGAATCAGGTCCGTCCTGCTAATGAGCAGCGGGAGGTTGCGTACCTACTGTGTGCTAGGCCCTGGGATGGGTCCCTGTAGGGGATGAAGAGAGTCCTCCTGCTACCCAACACTGGTCCCTGACGGTCTGAGCAGCCCAGAGGAGGGAGGAGTTCTGGGTTTGTCTCCTTGGGTTAACCCAGCCCCGCCCCGCAGAGCCCTTTCTTGTCACTCAGGAACTGGAAGCGTTGTCTGACTAGGCGCGGAGACAGCAGGGAGAGGCGCTGGACCCCAGAGAGGACAGAGCGGCTGGTCGATGAAGCGGGGGCAGGAACCGGGGGTGAGGCTGCAAGGCCAAGCCTTTGCACGGGTGGTTTCAGCCCCCACACAGCCTGACGATAACTCAGCTCCCGTGCCCGTCAGGTTGTGGGTGCTCGGGGCATTTTTGTTGGTCTCCGCTGAAAGTATGACAGCTTCCCCCGTGAGCCTGGACGATGTGCGCCTTGTGTCTTATTTCTGACCTTCGCAATCCCTGTGAGGCAGCCGCCATCACCCCTGTCTCACAGAGGAGGAAGCGGAGAAAACTTCGAGGCCAGGGCCAAGCAGGCCTGGCACTCAACTGTGCCACACCAGCCTCAGCAGCCACCCACTGTTCTTACCCCTTCTCTCATGAACCTCAGACTTCACTCAAAAAATCACCCAAGAAAATCGGCCACCGAAGAGCTGGTGCCGGCACAGCCGGATGCTGTGAGAAGAGGGTGTGGTTTTCGGGGGGGCCTCTCGGCCACCAGCATCACCAGCCCTCTTCTGTGAACTTGCCCGCCAGGGAAATTCAGATTTTGTAAGTTATTCTTGCAGGAGGATTACTTGGACTAATTTCAGTGCTGAGGTTTTGGGTAAATTCAGTGTGAAAGCGACACGTGCTATTAATATGTCCCGACCTGTTTGGTGTTGGGACACGTGGAGCCCCCTGTATTGCTCTGCACCCCCACAGGGGCAAGGTGTGGGGGAGAGAGGGGTGCTGAGGGCTCGAGCTTTAGGGGGATTGGCTTTGAAAGGAAAGTCCCTGGGCTTGGGCGAGGGTCGTCATAGACTTAAGAGAATAAGTTAGATGCAGGATCGAGACCTCACTATCAGCACTCCACCCATTTGTAGTATCTGAACTTGCCAGAACATTCCATGCATGCGTCCCCCCAGTGTTCCTGTCACCTGACCCCAGCTTGGGTGGGAGGGTCAGGAGCCCACACTTGGAGCCAGCGCTCTCAAGCGAGAGGAGCCCAACTAGAGACAGTGCCAGGGGTGGCTGTCCCCTGCTGGTCCCTGTCTAACTCCAGGCGGTGGGTCTAAGATGGGCAGGACATTGAGGACCACCCAGTCCCGTCTTTCCCGGCCTTCTTCACCCATGGCCTGCACAGGAAAGAGCATTTGTAAGGCGTGGGCTGGATGAGTGGTCAGAGGGGCAGCATCTCCCAGCTGGAGGGTGCTGACCCAGGGACCACCCATCCTAAGTGCTGGGGTGTCCGCATCTCAACACAGGGCAGCTTCCTCCAGGAATCCCACTCGGGAAGTCAATTCTCGTCCCAGGTGGGAACCTGTCCAGCCAGCCAGTGGGGGGCCAGGGAGGTGAAGTGAGTTGCCAGAGTCCCCCAGGTTCAGTTGTTGAAAGAAGGAGGGACCAGGCCAGGGAGGTGGAAGCCCTGCTGAGGGGGAGGAGGGCCACTTCCGTGCCCACACAGCCTCTCCTGGGAGGCGGGTTGTGAAGTCCAGGGCTCCGGCCTGGAGCTCACCAGCCTGGGAGGCCTGGTTTCCCGTTCTGGTCTGAGACTGATTTTGTGCCAGTGCCTAGTAGGTGGTCACGTTCCTCAAGATCCAAACGCACCGAAGGAGGAGGAGCCTTGCACATCACACTGTGGGGGTCAGGGAGTCATCACGGCAGACAGATGCGTTGGGAAAGGAGCTCTGGACAGCGCCCGGGCTTGCCCTTGAGCTTGCCCTGGAGGAGTGTTTGCACAGAGACGGCTGTGTGCGTGTGTCAGAGTGCGGCTTGGACCGCAGTGCACAGTGTGCAGCGAAGTGCAGAGCACCCCACATGAATCAAGTAAGATGGATACAACCGACAAATACATTTGTCCAGTTAGTTAAGGTTGTGTGTGTGTGTTTTTTTTAAGTTAAAAAAGGGCGTTTGGCCCTTTGAGGATCGTTGAAGTGCTGAATTTGGCCAGCGGCCCTGCCGTTCCCTGTGTGTTGGGGCGCCTCAGGGACGTGTCCAGGATGTGTGGCCGGTCGTCCTGCCCCCGTGCTGGGCCAGATGTATTATGTGCATGTGTGTAGTTATTCCTGGGTCTTTGCTGCTTGAGTGTGATTGACGTCGGAGAGGATTGTGTGTGAGTGGTGGGGGTGTGTGCACCAGCTGTCCAGTCGGGGAGACCCAGTGCATAGGAAGGACACACGCAGCCTGGCTCGGCCTAGGGGGTCAGACTCTGGTCACAACTTCCAGATTTGCTTAGGACCATTCCGACTGTCCTTGCTCTTGCGGTGGAACGCCCTTTCCTGGGGTCGGTCCAGTGGGGGCCTGCGGAGAAGACTCCAGCCTGGGGGGGGGGACCCCCTCCCTGGGGCCCCGCCTCAAGTGGAACCGCCCCTTTCCCAAACAGTGTTTCTCAAAGTTTCGGTGGTGAAACGCAGGGGAAGTGTAGAAAGAGGGGATTTGCATATTCTGGCTTGACACCGGCAGCCGTAAATGAGGAATAAACAAGGTCTGACCTCTGGAGTGCCCCGCACGCTCTTTCCCCAGGCTCCCCCGGCCCCCACGATCGTGACCCGGAGTGTGGTTGGAAAATGCCTCTCTCCAGATAAACTGATCGTTGTCTGAAGACCTTGGACACTTAAAACCGAAAGAAAGGAAACCCAATCTTCTGCTCATGATCCCTTGAAATAGCTATAGGGGTGGGAGCGTGGACGCCCCGAGTCCGGCGTGGAGCTGACTCCCTGGGTGGCTCGGGGCTGCCACTCAGCAAGGGAGACTTGATTGTGCTGATGTGCAGAGTCTGGAATGTTCCATAGGCGCTCTTGTCAGAGAGAGCCCAGCAGGAGCCCTTGTCCCTGGCCGGTAAGGCCTGGGAAAGGTGTCACCTCGTGAACCGAAGGCACCTCCATTCTCTTGTTGGTAGATCTTGGGGTCCTCCAAAGGCCCTTCTGGGCACCTGGAACAATTTATGTCAAGAGCCCAAAAGATACTTGTTTTTTTAAGATTTTAATTTATTTTTAGAGAGAGGGAAAGAGACACTGATGTACGAGCACACGCCCACCTGGGACCGGGCCCACAACCCAGGCTTGTACCGTGACAGGGATTTGAACCAGCCACCTTTCAGTTCACAGGCTGGCGCTCAACCCACTGAGCCACACCAGCCAGGGTGAGCCCTGTAGATGGTTGTAACTGTTGAGCCAGCGAACCCATTTCTGGGACGCTTCCCTGAGGCAACAACAGAAAACAAAAAGATCTTCAGTTTGGTTCTTTTTACAGTAACAAAAGAATCGGAAAATAAGCGGAGTGTCCGACAGCGCCCCCATCTCGCATCGGTTATATGGCAGTCGGAGGAGACTGAGAAAAGCAGTCATTTATAGGAAAAAACCTGGAAGGAAACACAGACCTGAACGGTGTCAGAGGTTGTGGCGTGGGGTTCCAAAGGCGATGACCTTCTCTGTTTGGCACGTTTTCTGGGATGGTTCTGTGGCTCTCCTCCCACCTCCTCTCCTCACCTCTCCTCTCTTCTAAAACCTGGAGCTCTACCGTGTCCAGGGAAAGAACCAAACCAAAGTTTAGACCACCTTGTAAACGGTATGCAACAGAACAGACCAGGCTTACTAAAACTTCAGCCCAGGCATTCCTGCAGTTAAAACGCTAACAGGCCTGCCCGGACTGGTGTGGCTCAGTTGGCTGGGAGTCATCCCACAAAGCAGAAGGTTGAGGGTTCCATTCCTGGTCAGGGCACATGCCAGGGATGCAGGTTTGGCCCGCGGGTCAGGGCACACACGTTAGCCAGCGATTCTTAAAATAGAATAGTTTCCAGGGGTCAGACCCTCCTACGCCTGTGGGAAGAAATTGTCACCATTTGATAAACGAGGTAGCCTGGGGTCCAGAGAGGTCACGTGACTGACTTTCCTAGACACGAGCAGTCCCTCCAAGCTAGCAGCTGGCCGGGTGAAGCGCACGTACAGAGACCATAATACCCACCACTCTCTTCTAGCTGTGTGGACGTTATCTTCAGGGAAGATGGGATGAGTGACAGCTACTGACTGGCAGCCATAGCAACGCGTTCTCTGCTGGGGCAGCATCGTTTAGCTCAGCCTCCCAGCAGAGGTGAACTTCCAGTTCCACGGGGGGAGCTGCTCTCCTGGTCCCCGTGGAAGACAGGCAAGCCTGTGTCCACAGCACGTGGGTCTCCCCTCTCCTGCACACTCAGAGAGAGGGGGACACTTGACCTCTATGGAGGAGTGTCACCCCTTTCCAACAGCCTCTGCCTGTGCCCTGGGGTGGGACACGGGAGGGAGAGAAGGGTATGCAGAGAGGGCATCTAGGTGGGCGGCTGACCTCTAACCATTGAAGGGAGTGCCGATTTCCAGACAGCCCTTGTGGTATTTGAAGTGTCACTTTCTGTTGAGCTCTCGGCTGCCACGCAGCTCACTTGTCCTCTTCCCCTGCATGTTGGAGAGGTTCTGATCAGAACTCCGCAGCTGTATTTTAAGGAAGGCACAAAGGCCTGAAAGGGGCTGAGGATGTAGGTGCCAGATATACCTTTGATGAGTACGGGCATGAATTCATTTTCTGCCTTGAGTGGAAATTGAAGCTTTCATACTTTAAACAATTTCGGATGCCAAGATTCATAATTTGTACCCGTGTATGTATGGGTTTCTATGATGAGATCCGAAAGAGGAACACACTTTTAGCATCTCGAATAGGCATTAATGGAGTGTCCAGAAGCTACCCCTTGCTCCCTGTTACCTCCCTCTCTGTCCTCCTGCCCGGCGTCTGGGCTGCGTGCTCCTGAGCACTTTCCACAGGACCGACTTGTAAGTCAGACAGTCCTGGGTTCTGGCGGATGAAGGGAGGGATGGCACTCCAGTTCCTTGCCCAGAGGCACCCTGGGCTGACCCTGCTCAGTCATGCCTGGTCCTCGACCTCGTCCTTTCGAGGGCCAGCGCGAGAAAACGAAGGACCAGAACACAACACGAGCAAAAGCTGCTGACGGGAGAGGTTTCCCAGGCCTGCAGCCTGTCACTGAATCCTCCTCCGCACCGCACCCCTGCCTCAAGGGAGACGCAGTCCGCTCAGCAGATCCTGCTGGCGGCCCTTGGGGACTTAAGCAGGGCTGGTAAAAGGAGACTCCGGGGTTTTAATTACCTGCAGGTGTGGCTGTCATCTGCTCCCAGGGCTGCAGGAGCCCCCGCCGCGCCCCTGCAGTGTGTGACCAGCTTTGCCATTTGCTCTGAGGAAGTCACTTCACTTCCCTGAGACTCCCTTCCTCGGGCGAGAAGAGGCTGAGGTTGGCTGTGTGAGCAGCCCTGGGTGATTAATATGTCCGTCTCCCCGTGACCACACCCTGAGGGCCCAGGGATGTCTATTCTAGGTCTACCCCTTTCTCAGGTGCCCCCTCTCTTCCCTGCCCCTCCTTCCATCCCCCCCTGCCTGCCTGTCTCCCTCCCCCAGGCCTTTCTCAGAGTCTGAAACAATGCCTCCGTGGGAGTGAACAATTGGGAGCGAACTCTAGGAACAGCCGTCTATGAATAGAGGTGCGGGAAGAAAGCGTTTTGGCAGGTTTGAGCTGAGCTGATCCTGGTCAGCGCTGAATTAAAGATGAGCTTCCTGGCTCTCCATTTTACTTAGCATTGACCAAGCCCTGTGTCTTGAATCTTAAAAAGAAGAAGAAGATGAAGAGGAAGAAAAAAAGCCATTAAGGGGCTTATATGATAGAAAGCAAAGTCTAGTAACAATACTTTACATCTGTAGACAGCTGCATGTTTGTGCCCTGGCCCCAGCCCAGGAGGCTGCTTTTGTGGTAGGTCCACAGGTCAGGCTCAGAGTGGCTTTGCTCCCAGAATGTGTAGAAGGAGTGGATACTTCTTCCGAAAATTGGAAGCCCAGAGAGGTTGAGTGATTTGCCCAAGGCTGCACAGCCGGTCAGGGCGGGAGCTGGGGCTTATTTGCTTAGCACTGGCTCTTTTTAACCTCCACCTGGTAGGCAGATGCTGTTCAGGCTAAGACACAGGCTAATTCATGAAAAGAGCATTTCCTGAGGCCCCATCCCTTTCTTTATTCTCTGCTGTCTGAATTTGCCTGTTCTCCTGGGGGGCCACATAAGCTGTCCCCTGTGCCCTTGTCCCTCTCCCCACCCCGCTCCTTTGTGTGGTACTCAATGGGTTTCCCCCAAAGACCCTGGAAGCCTCCCGGGCTTCTTACTTAGTAGCTTCTGCTGTGGGAGCTGGGGCTGAAGGAGAGAAGACTGGCCCCTGGTGAGAGAGGACTTTCACTCTGTTAGAGGGTCCCCACACTGGGTCTCCTCTGGACCGAACGCACTTTCGAGTTCCAGCCTCTCCCTGTTCTTATCGGTAGAGGTGCTTATTCATTCACCAAACATGTCCAGAGCCCCTCCTGGGAGCCGGGTACATCCTGTACTTTCTGTTCTTCAGAGTCAGTGGTGCCCGATGCCCTTCCCTGCAGCCAGCTCAGCTCTGGGCGGGGTCTCACCTGGGTGCCGTGCACCTTCACACTCAGGGAGTAGGAGGGCTTCAGAAGGCTGTGCTGCAGTGGGGTAGGCCCCGCTGGGGAAGCCTTCTGCACCCCCCACCCCACTCCTCTTTTGGGGCCAGTGGGTTAAAACACTGCCCTGCATGTTCTCTCCCCTATTTTCTACAAGTATGCAGTAAGCATGAACTGTGTACCAGGGTTTGGGGCAGGTGCCCCCCCACCTGACAGCGAGGTCTGCAGGAAGTGGCCCTGCTCTCAGAGGGGCACCCCTGTGGAGGCAATGGGCATGAACACCATCTATTGTATCAACACACAGTGTTCAAGTTATGACAACTTGAATGTTTGCAAACCAGTGACATGCATTCCTTATGGGAGTGCAATCAGATGTAGTCAAAGTATGAAGACATGCAGGGCAGCGATAAATGCCAAATCCAGGGTAGTGCTTATTACCTCTGGGAAATTGGGGAGAGGGATGGGAGGAGGTGGGGTGTTCACTGTGTTTTATTCCTTAACCTGGGTGGTGAGTACAAGAGGTGGCTGTGTTATTCTTTATATACTTTTTGCACATTTTACATCTTGCACAGCGAAACTTTAAAAAATAGAGTCGCGAGCAAGGGGTTATTTGGAGACACCTGGCCTGAGGGTCTCCCGCAGGATGTGGCCGTTTTTCCTGGGCACATGTGGCCAAGCCCAGGGCTTGGCTGGGCTCACGCCCTCAGGACATGTTGAACGGGACTCTGCTTGGAGGGGCTGGGGGAAGGCTTTATAGAGAAGGTGACAGTTACAACTGAATTTGAAGGCCAGTGCTGGGAACAGCATTTTAGACAAAGAGAACGGCATGTGCAAAAAAAAAAAAAAAAGCCAGCATTCAAGGAACTACAAGGTGTGAGAGGGCAGATCAGTCCAGCTTTGGAGCAGTCCTTTGGTGTGTTTTGCTCTTGACCATGTATACTTAGAAGGGTTCAGAATCTGGGTCAGCCCCGAGTAGACCCAGGTTAGACTTCACTCGGTATTAAAACCCCGCCAGTTTCCAGGGAGCTCTTTGATCTTTACTGGGGCCTCAGCATTGTGAGACTGGTCCCAGCCCGAGGAGGTTGGCTTCAGCCTCAGGAGCAGAAAGCCCTTGGTAAGCCGAGCCTCTGATAAAGGAGTGGGACCTGCGGAGTGCCCACGCTGGTGAGAAGGAGCATATTTTCAGAAGAGAGCCCAGGTTGCCGCCACTGTCTGACGTTGAAGACTCATCTGGGAACCGGCTGCCTGCTCCAGAGAGGGAGGAAGGGAGGAGGCGGGAGGGCCAACCCCTCTGTGTAGTGGCTTAGGGAATAATGTATATTCAGGATGGTTTTCTTTGAAAATGTCTTGCGAAGCCAATGAAACTCCCCAGGGGAGGCAGATTAAAGCAGGGATGGGGAATTTCATCAGCACTTAATCAAAGACATTGACTGTTTTGTGGGCCTCACTGCTTCCCCTCCCAGTGTCGTCTCTAATTGTGGAAACTTGTTCATTAGGGTTTCATCAGGCCTGGCCCTGGGCCTCGCCCTCTGTTTCCCCTTTGATCTCCGGGAAGTCATTCTCTTCCTGGGGGTCCCTCGGGGCTCCTCATTGTCTTTGCCACTCATGGTCAAATTCAGGCCAGACTCTTGCCCATATTTCCAAAGAGAGGTACTTCTCTACACCCCAGGTTCCTGCCTGGACTGAGGAAGAACATGGTTTGTGAAAAGCTGTCATCGGAGAGGACCTTGGCCGGTCATTAGTACAGTGGCCAGATGAGGAGACGGAGACCCTGCAAGGTGGGATGACAGTGAATGTTCTAGAAGGGGGCTGCCCCAGCTTCTGACATTTCATCAGGTGCCGCTCTCCATTTGAGCATGCGCTCTTCCTCTGAAGGCTGTTCCCAGCTAACCTGCAAGTCCATGGCCCTCTCAAATGCAGCCTTGACGAGCTACAAGACAAGCTAGTGGCAGGAGCGGGGAGGGAAAACCACATTAGCTGCGTGGTCTAGAGGAACTTAGCATGATCTCTCACCGGGGACCAATTAATTCTGCAGGAAGTGAAGGTTTACATCTCGCCCTGGAAGCCCAGGCCCTGCACGCATTCCTGTGCTTGGCTCTGTGCACATTTGTTTAATCACAGTCACGGTTGAAAACTCCCAGCATTTCCCCCTGATTTTATTAGCCGGTCCTTACCCGCATTTCATCTGCTTTCTCTTAAACACTTTTTTGGGTCTGTGTTTATAGACGCTGAGTAAACACAAATCCTTGTCGTTAATTAGGCAGCCAGCAACAGCCAGAAAAAGGGGCTCATTCCATCTATTTCTCGTGCACTGTGGATGTTGAAAGGAGAAGTGAAGGCAGGTATCCCCTAAGAGCTGACAGAGTGACCTGGGGGGTGGAGTCAGATGGTCTTACCCCCTCCCAAGAGGCCATGTGTCTTGAGTCAGCGGAAGTCATGTCTTGACGTTACCTGCAATAGAGCAGGTATTGACTTTACCGGCATTTTGTTTATTTGTTCATTCATTTATTCACTCATCCCTTCATTCACTCATTCATTCATTCACTCCCCACAGGGAAACCACCTTTTCTGTAGTTCATTTATCCACCCACCCACCCACCCACCAAAGGGACACTACGTGGTCGTGACACTGTTTCCAGATCAGACCTGAGAAGGCAGTGAGTGAGCTGTACCTGTGTTCCCTCCTAGTCACCCCTAAAATGGAGTGTGCTGTAGGTGCTCAGGAAGTACTGGTTTGATGAATAAATAACCACTGACATTCCACTGTCAGGAACCCATTCTTTGTTTTAATCACAGGCTTCTGCCTTCACCGTATCTCACAAAAAGTTCCCCTGGGGGAGGGCACAGGTCACATTAGGCCCCCACAGTATGTTGTGCACAGGAAGGCAGATGGCAATCTGGGCCCCAAGGAGAGGAACGGCCAGAAGGTGGCCGGGGTGTCGGGTGGGGGTCAGAATTGCTGTGAAGGGTGTGGGATTAGAGGCCCAGCTAGTTTTCTTGGCAAGAATGTCTTGCCAAGTCACCTAAGGTCTCTGAGAGTCCAGATGCTGAGGGGAATGGTAATGCCAGCTTCTCACCTGCCCCGACTTCTTGGTTTTGGTTCCCAATGGCTCCCCGTCTTCCCAGGTTTTCCCATTTATACTTAAGACCTTTATTCTGCTCCCACTGTACAGCAGGCCCTGGGGATACAGTGGTGTATGAGATAGATGAGCTCCTTCTCCATCTCAGCCAGGTCATCAGTCGGGCAGAGATGACACAGGGCACTGTGGTTGCCTGAAGTACCGTGGGTCCATGAGGGAGGTGAGGACAGCAAACCCACCCCATCCAGAGAGATCTGGGAGGGCTTCTCAGAGGAAGTGGCATCCCAAAGGGCAGGGGCTGTGTTGTATTAGATTCCTGCCTCTCGGCAAAGTGCCTCACATGTAACAGGTGTTCAGCGAACGAATGAGCGAATATATGTCCATGTGTTTTATAAACTGGAAAGTGTGGTGCAATCGGCAGGTGTCGGTATTGTGATTTATGGAGGAGGGTGGAGCGGGAGCACCTGCGATGAACTTTATTGTCCCGTTTCCCGAGGACCAGCTGTGGCCAAGGGCTGGAGCCTGCCCTGTTCCACAGCCGGGTGGGTGACAGTGTCCCCCTCTGCCTCTTGTCCCAGCCCACTCAGGGAAGCAGACGGCCAAAGCTTGACGTCTTTTAGCCAGCTCAGTAGGCAGCAGCCCTTCCTGATTGGACCCGGATTTGGACATGCAGCCTGCGTCCTCTGGACCACAGTCCTTGGGCTGGTGGCTGACTGAGGAGGTAGAGAGCTCCCTGTGTGTATGTGTGTGTGTGTGTGTGTGTGAGAGAGAGAGAGAGAGAGAGACCCAGAAAATGGTAAAAAAAGGTCCAAAGCACAGATATTGACACCACTAACCTCTAACCCTCTGCTACAGTTGCCACCCCAAAGTGAAACTCAGCTGAATTTCAGGAAGTCAAGGGATGGTGACAGATTCATCTCTGTGCCCCAGTAACCCAGCACAGGACCTGGCCTAACTGGGTCTTGGGACAGTTTGCAGAATGAATGAATGAATGAAGGACTGAATGAACTTCAGATGGTGGCCATAAAGTTATTCAGAACACAGCTGAAGCCTAATGTCTTTACGGGGTAGGGGCAGAAGATTGTTTCTGGAAACAAGCTTTCGCTACTATTTTAGATGTTTTGCAATAGCAGAGGCTTGAAATTCTGCTTGACACTTGCTCTCTGTGGTGAGGGATGGAGAAACACTTCCTTTGTGCACACTTGGCCCCGGGGCTCTGCAGACGCACCCGGAGCCTCCGAGTCCGCTCTGTGGGGCCGGCTCTGGTGAGACGGACCTCCTGAGTTTCCACGGACTTCCTTCTGCAGTTGGGTGAGTGGATGTGTCTCCTGGGCGCTTTCTGTATGTTGGGGTGCTCAGCATCCTACCCACCTTCCTGGGGAACTCCCAGTGTGTGAGGCAGAGCTCTGCCTCCCAATGTGGAGACCAACGTGGACCAGACCTTCTTTCTTCCCGCCCCCAGCTGCACGGGCGCTGGCGTACTGCCTCAGTGTGGCCACATGGCTTAGATTCTGGGCTGAGTGCCACAGTGACACAGCGGCAGTCACGGGTCCTCAGAGTGGGAAGCCCCTTGGTGATGGCGAGTGTCCTAAGCAGATGTCCTGCGGCCTTGGCCACAGCTCCCTTCCGCCCCGTCTCCCGTGATCCTTTATCCCAGTGTGCTTCTCCAGCCTGGCTGTAGATTCTGTCAGCTTCCCATCATAGTCACTGCTGACTTCTGTCGTCTGTGATCAGTAACTCTGACTCACGTGTGTGGCCGAGGCCAGAGTGAGGCTGTCATCCCTAGGATGGACCTTGGCGACAAAGGCGAGCAGGTGAGCTTGCTTTGGGGGCTCCACCCCCCAACCTGATCTCATTCCCTGCAGAGCCGGTCTGCTGCAGTTTTGGTCAGTAAACATCCGGCCACCGACTGTGTGTGAGGCACTGTGCTCAGCATGGGGACACCAGATAAAGGAACCCTAATCTAGGCGGGTTGGGGGCTTACGGTCCTGAGATGGAGACAAGCCCACGTTGTTCTTCCCAGTGTGGCGAGACAGTGGGCTCAGGGGATCCCTAATCCTCATGGGGGACCCACAGAGGAGAGGTGACATCTGAGCTGAGGTTGGTAGGATGCAGGGAGTTAGTTCTGCCAAATGACAGTCTGGTGACAGGCGTTACAGCAGGCAGGGAGGCAGGGGGGGTGTGTGCTCGGTCCGGAAGGGAAGATGGATGCCAGAATGTGGGTGACCTGTATGGCAGGGGTCAGGAAACATTTTCTGTAAAGAACCGGATGGCAAGTTTTTAGGTTTCGCAGGCTTTACTCTGCTGTGGCAGCACTGGAGCAGCCACAGACAATCCATAAATGAGTGGGCATGGCTGTGTTTCAATAAAACTTTATTGACAAAAACAGGCGGGAGGCCTGATTTAGCTTGTGAGCTGTAGTTTGCTGATTCCTGTTATACACACCAAGGGGTCTATACTTTATGTTGAGATTATGGTGAATAGATGTTATTCTAGATGCTGAAAACAGGAAACTCAACTCAAGCCAGCTCAGCTAGGAAAGGGGACTAATGAAAACATATAACTGAAATGTGCTGGGGTAGGCTAGGCTTGAGGTGGGGTTTGATCTGGGCCCTGGATAATGTCTTTGCTGTTCTGTCAGCTCTGCCCTCCTGTGTAAGCTTTGTCCTCGGGCTACCTTCCTCATAGCGGTAACATGGCTGCAGCAGCTCCGGCTTTCACATCTACTTTTCTCCCCCAGTTCTTATTGGACCACCTTAGGTCATGTGCATGCCCAGGAGCCAGTCCTTGTGTCCTGTGTGCTGATTGGCTGAGGCCTGAGCCCCTGCCTCCTTGAACTGCTCACTGTGACAAAGCGATTAGGACCACTAGAACCACCTGCCTTATGCCACCCAGGGGCCGCCCTAAGGGAGATGTGTTCAGGCCTGTGGCCCATTTTCTCCTGGGAGAGGGTAGAATGAGTCCATTCTCGAGAGGATTGCAAGCAGAAGAGCAATGCAGCCAGATTTACAATTTCTAGAATAATCCCTCTGCTGACTTTGTGGAACAGAGCCAGCCTGGAGGGAGGGACCCCTTCAGGAGGGTGTTTCTGGGACAAGCTGGCCGGTTGTTAGGCAGTGGTGCTGGGCATTGGGAGAAGAGAACAGATTCGAGAACTGTTTGGGGGATGGCATTTTTAGGACTTGTGACTAATTTAATGTGTGTGAGGTTGATAGGGAGGGAGGAAGTAAGAAGATGATCAAGAAATGCCCATTTCTAGCTTGGTAACTGGTAGAACCAGAAGAGAAACACATTTTTAAGGGAAGATGTTGAGTTCTGTAATGAGCAAGATGCACAAGGGGGCGTCGATACCCAAGGTCTCTCTTCCTTGCCTGTCCCAGTTTTTTTTTGTTGTTTTCTCTTTTTGCTTTTTTTAGAGCTCGTTTTTTATTTTTAAAATGTAGTGGCAGCCACACAGAGGAAAGGTTGTTTTTGCTCCGTTTTCCTCCTTATCCGGTATCCCTTTCTGCCCTGACTGCCAGGAAGCTCAGAGCCAGTCATGATGAGGCACAGCTGCTATAAGCAGCCCTGAGGTTCAGTGTATTTGCTTTGTTTCCACTGTTAGGTTTTTTCCTTCTTTATCATCTTCATTGATCCTTTGCTGTTGTTGCACACTATTCAAAGCTCTTTTGGAAGGAAGCAAACAGTTGTTTGCTTACATTTTGCTTACATTATTTATACCAAACAATCTGATAAAGAGAGGAGGGAATAAGAACACTGTGTTGATGCAGAGCTGAATCTCTGCCCCCTTTCAATCAGAAGAGTTGGTCTGGGTTAAATTCTTCCAGTCTGTGCAAAGCTGGCTGCTCTTGTCGAGATTTTAGGCTCCTGGTGGATAGGGCCTGTGTCCCCTCAATGTCTCCAGTATTTATCACAGCACCTGGGACATACTAGGTGCTCATTAAATGTGGGAAAATTGGAGTGACTCAGGGATGGCTGAGTTGCGTGGGTCTTTCTGAGTGTGATTCAGGAGCAGCCAGTAGGGTCGCTTCTCACTCTCTGACAAGTAGGCAAGGTTGGGGGAGCATTTTTCATCCCCTCCAACTCATTCTTTGCAATGCCCCAGATCTTTTGAAAATGGAAATTGGATCTGACCATTCTTCAGCTTAAAGCCCCCAAAGGCTTCCTACTGTCATTTAAAAACTAAACAAAACCCCAGGTCCTAAGGATCCAGCCCCTGCCTTCCTCTGAGCTCCCTGTGGCCTCTTTGCCCTTCCTCCCTGGCTGCAGCACTCCGCCTTTTCTGTTCCGCTCTTGGTGCATGCTGTTCCCTCTGTCTGATGCTGTGTCCCTGGGTCTTTGCCAGGTGTACAGACACCTCCTTTGTCAGTTTCAGTCTTTCTGGAACCTCGCCCTCTACTCCCTAGGCAGCCTGTTCCTTCCCTTCAAAGCCTGCCCCTTGGTTAGAATGTAGTGTGTGTGGTTTGCATTCCCATTTATTAGGTGCCCCCCACCATCCAGAAAGCGTAGATTGGGTACTGGGTTAAGTACTTGCTCAGTAAAAGCTCATAGAAGGAAAGTAGGCTGGCCATTCATCTGGTCAACCAGTGTTTGTTGTGCATGCACCACATGCCAAGCAGGCACGTGCTCAGGCTTAGGGATGCAGTGGAGAGTGAAAGAGGGGTCCTATTTGCCCTTCTGGAGTTCCGTTTCAGCTCCTCAGCCTATTCTGCCTTAAAACCGTATGTTCTGCACCTATTCATTTATTAATATGTATGCATATGAATCACATACACACAATGTACACATGAAACCATCATTTACTGAACATGTATGTTCTGTATATAAACATGCTCTACACATGTGTACATGTGTATGGAAACAAGCATTCTGAGAATACCAGCTGAATGCTACAAATAAAAACCTGTTTATGTGCATAAAACATGCACATGCAGGATATGCATGTACCTGTACATGCAAGTGTTCGCTGAACACCTACTTTGTGCCCACATCGTGCTAAACACTGGGGAGAACACAGACTCGGGGAAGAGACAGAGAAGAAAACACCTTTCCCATGTGCTGGGAGGGCCCTAAACCTGGCGAGGGCCAGGCTGAGGGGCGCCCCTGGCAGCTGCCACAGGGAGTGGTCAGTGGGAGGGCACAAGACTGCTTCTAGAGTGGAAGGGAGCCTGGTGCTTTCTCTCCGAACCTCTGTGAGGCCAGCTCGGCCCCGGTGCCTGCTGGGGAGTGGCTCCGAGTGGCTCCTATATTGACTTAGGTGCTTGCCAACATCAGAGATCGTCCGGGGACTAACTCAATCTGGGTTCTTTTAAAATAATCAATGCGATGGAAATCTCAGGACGCCGCGAGACTTCGAGCTCTGCAGGCACGACACTTTTTCCTTGGAATTGACACAGTCGAGTCAGTAAAAACTAAAAGCATTTCTCCCATTCTGCCCCACCCCTTCTCCTATCTTAAACTTGACTAATTATCCTGGTCTTCTTGCCAGGATTTGCCATTCTCTTGTCCCATTCCCTCCTAGGTTTTGAAGCCAAAATGAGGACCTTTCCGTTCATTTATGCTGCATGTGGCGTCCCGGGGCGGGGCCCATGCAGGCTGCATCGGCGGGGGTTCCAGACTGGTCATGCCCGACGTGGTGGCCGTACCCTGCCCTGGTGATTTTTTAAAATTTTTGAAAGATTTCGTTTATCTTTAGAGAAGGGGGAAGGGAGGGAGAAAGAGAGGGAGAGAAACACTGATGTGTGAGAGAAACATCAACTGGTTGCCTTTTGCATGCCCCCAACCCAGGAATGGGCCCTGACCAGGAATGGAACCAGTGACCTTCCTTTTGGTTTGAGGGATGAAGCCCAACCCATTGAGCCACACCAGTCAGGGTGCGATTGCTTTTTCTTCTTAACAGTTTGATTGAGATATCTGGTAGACAGAAGAATAGTCTGCCAAAGACATCCTCGCCCTAATCCTTGGAACCTGGGAATACATTCCTTTCCATGGCAGAAGGGACCTTACAGATCTGAGTGAGTTAAGGATCTTGAGCTGGACATCAGTTCCTGGAGGATCCGGGTGGGCTCGTTGTAATCACAAGGCTCTTCGTAAAAGGGAATGGGGAGGGTCGCAGCCCGGACGGAGGTGCGCTGATGGGAAAGGAGGGTCAGACTCAGGGATGCTGATGGAGATGCCACCCTGCCGGCTGGGGAGGTGGAGGAAGGGCCCACCAGCCGCTACATGCTGCCGCCCTGGAGCCTCTGCAGGGAGTGCCGGCCTGCTGACACTCTTGTTTCAGCCCGGTGACACCCACTCTGGATCTTCTGACCTCCAGAATTGTGAGATAGTATTTCATGTTGTTTAAGCTACAGCATTTGTGGCATGTTTTTTCTGCAGCCAGAGGAAACTAATGCGAGGTGTGTTATTCGCATCCTGCGACCCACCCCTTTCCAGTGTACAATTCAGTGACCTTTAGTCCCTCAATCGTGTGGTGCAGCCGTGCCCCTAATGCAGTTTTGTCATTCATCACCCCGGTCAGATCCTTCATGTCCATTTACGGGTACTCTGTCCTCAGCCCTAGGTAAGCACTAATCGACTTTTTGTCTCTAAATTTGTCTATAAACTTGCCTTTGGGGCATTTCATGCAAGTGGAATCCTATAATGTGTGGTGTCTTGTGTCTGGCTTCCATCACTGAGCATGACAGTTTTGAGGTTCATCCACATCGTCAAGGGCATCCGTGCTTTGTTCCTTTCTAATCTGGCGTAGGACGCCATCGCACGGCTACGCGCACTGTCCCCCCACTCCCCGGCGGACGGACGTCTGGGTGTTTCCAGTGGGGGGCTGGTGTGGACAGCGCTGCTGTGAGCCTCCCTGTGCCTGTCTCTGTGTGCCCACAGACTTTCATTTCCCCTGGGTCTGCACCGAGGAGTGGAATTGGCTGGGTCGTGTGGAGTTTTGTGTTTGACTGTTTGAGAAACGGCCAGTTTTTCAAAGCAGCGGCCCTCTTTTTCATTTTCTCCAGCCGTCCATGAGGGCTCCCCTCTTCACCGGCTCTTAATTCTCCCCGGAGGGCAGGCAGCAAAAGGGGCTGAGCGTGCACACACATGTGTGGATGCACGCACGTGCTGGGCACACGTGTGTCAGCATGCGTGCACCCAGAGAACATTTTCAAGGTGATGTTTCCATGACTTGTAATCGGCTGTGGCAGGAGTTAGGGGAGAGAAGAAAAGCTGCTCTCTTTTCTGGGCTTTGAAGAACTAAGTGGTTGCAGCAGCTTCTCGGGCCCCCCTCCCCCTCCCTTCCCCCAGTATTAGCTCCACAACCCAATAAATAAATAGTCGTTAGCTTTCCAGATCCATGAGCCTTAATGCCTCCTACGTTCTCCTACCACCAGGTTTATTTTGGGCACTTGCCAAAATTTGGGGTTCACATTGGGTGAGACCTGATATCGGTCCTTTCAGGGTAAACAGTGAGGCAGAGTGTTTGGGTCCCTGAGACGCTGGGATGAGTCTCAGGCCTCCTCCCCACGCCCTTCCTCTTTCCCCCAAGCAGTTCTGCCTGCCACCACACTGGCCCACCGCCTGGCCTCCCGGCTCCAGCTTCTGCTTGTGAGTTCCGCTCCCCTGACCCCTTGTCTGAGCCAGTCTAGGCTCGCAATGGGCAGGGGAGGGGCCTGGGAGCAGGCACCAAGGTTCAGTCTGTTGATCTGGAAGGGGTTGGGGAGGCCCTCTGACTCTGCTGTGGGGGGCGTGGTGGACCCGGACGGCACCCAGATGGAAAGCTGGTCCTTCTGACTGGGCTCAGTGGGCAGCAGGCCCCTCGCTATTCCTCAGTGACAGCGGTCAGTGGGGCACGAGCTTCATTCTGGACGGAGGTCCTACGGTGAAGGACTCTCGCAAGCATTACATTGTCTGTTGGACACAGCACATGGGACAGGGCCAAGGGGATGTCAGTGAATTACTTTTATTCATTGGATCCCGTGAGGAAAGCTGTGAGTTGTTTGGTGGTGACCATCAGAGGTTTTGGGCCTTTGAGAAGAACCTTGACCATGGGGCATCCAGACCACAATGTTGACCAGGGTGTAGAGCAGGAGGAGACTGGAGCTGACAGGGCCTAGGGGCACCTGGCCAAGGGGCGGTCAGTCCCCAGGAAAAGCAGGCAGCCACCTGGGACCTGGTTCTGCACCAGGGGAGGTGTGGATGGGACAGCGTTGGCCAGGCTGAGCCTGGTCTCTGAAAAGTGTGGCTGTGAGTTGAGCAGTTGGTGGGTGGCGGGAAGGGACTCAGAGGCAATGACCTGTGTTAGCAGGGTGGCCGAGACCTGATGGTAAGTTCTGGGGACTGAACCCCTGCTCTGTAGATGGTGTGACCACCACTTTTGAAGCTGAAGAAATTGGGGCTCAGAGAGGCCAAGTGATGTGTCCAAGGCCGAACAGTAAGAGCTGGAGCCGGAAATTCAAACTCCAGGCTGTTCCTGAAGTCGCCCTCACCTTGCAAGATGCTTTAACTGTAGAATTGAATGAGATGTGAACAAAACACCAGCGCCCTGCGTGCATGACACGTGAATGTTCTCACAGAACCGTGCTGGGTCCAGGAGGGGACAGACGTGCTTCCCCAGAACCGCCACGCCGCCAAGGTCCAAGTGAGGAAGCAGGAACAGCCCCTCATTGTGCAACCAGCAGCCGCCGCTGTTAGAGGCACCGGCGTTGGCCATGTTTACGGGCAGTGGAGAGGGTGAGAAACCTCACCAGGGCTGAGGCCTGGAAGCTCCCTTCACTCTGCCAGGAAGCGGAGGCCCCACCTGCAGATGCCCCGTGCGGTGCAGTAAAAATGCAGAAAGTACCTGCAGAGCTGCCTGGTGGTGGACATGTTTCAGTGGGCCGATTAGGGTTGTGATCAATTACATCAAAATGCAGGTGTGAGGATTTCTAAATGTCAGGGGGAAGAAAGCAGAGGATCTGGTGCATGTCCTGGGTCCTCTGCCTCTTGACTGTGTGACCCTGGGGTGTCATTTCACTTCTCGGAATCTCAGTTTCCACTTCTGTAAAATGAAAAGATTGACCAGACCTCTAAAATCTTACCTTGAAATGACCCTCTGCACGTTGTAATCATGGTTGCTGTCAGCTTATTTTCAAGAGAAAATTTGTCTGTGGACTTTTTTCTGTGCATTTGGATGAAATTTATGCAGGTGGCCATTTTCCAATTAAAACAGAAAAAAAAAGGCTTTAATTTACACAACAAAGGCTTATCTCAGAGCTTGCTCTTGTCTTGGGTGGGTGTTAGGAAGCTACTGGAAGGGCCTTCATAAATCATCTCGGGGAAGAGGCTTTGTTTGTGAGATTCTTTCAAGGGTTACGTCACCCCTATGAAGAATGGGGGCTTTGAACTCAGTAGACCGGTGTGGGTGACAGAACAGGAAGGGTCTCCTTGTTCTCACATTTATGGTGTCACCTGGGATTGTAAAAAACGCCGACCATCACTGTGGGGTGGAGTGTGCTGACCTCGGGGGCTGGGAGCGGTCTCATCCATGTGCTTGAACCAGAGGGTCCCTGTGGAGGAGAACACAGGTCCTCGGGCCAGGCTTTGTAAAGTGTGTTAAAGGAACTTGGATCATAGTCTGGAGGCCTCGAAGGACTTGTGCATCAGCAAAGGTGACCAGTGGCAGTGCGGAGCTGACAGTGAAGGACTGGAGTCTGGGACACCACAGTCAGAAGCGGATGCTCTGCGTGTGTGAACTTGGGGCCTTAACCTCCCCGATGCCATCAGAGCCACCAAGTCAGCAGCCAAGGCAGCCAGGGCAGGAAGCGGGGCCTGGTAGCAACTGGCAGCTTCTTATTTCCCCACTGAGGATGGTGTCAGCCTTTCTCCTCCTCTCCCTCTCTCTCCTTCCTCAAACATTTGCATCCCTGTCCCTCTTCTGAATCCCTCAGAATTTTCTTTGCATTTTTCATGCCCCTCCCCCCTGCCCAGGGGTGATGGTCAGGAAGTTTAACATTGGGCGCCCATAAGAGCGCTTTCAGAAAGCCTCCAGAAAGTTCACAGTGCCCAAGGTGAACTCAGTCCTTTCGGGATGCTGGGGGGGTCTGGGAGCGCTGCAGGAGAGCGACACGAGGAGAAAGTGCAGCACAGCAGCTACTGCCGACCAGTCCCTGGTGTTTTGCTATCTTACCACCTGCCACAGCCACGCCGTTGAGGGGGCAGCCACTGGCCAGCTTCCTCACACTTCCTGCTGGGCTGGAGGTGTCAGGGTGCGGTAGCCTCCAGCCCTCCCCCTCCCACCTCCCACTTCCCTCCTCCCTCACACCCTGGAGTGATGCTCAGTGGGACTTTCACAGAGACGCAGGGGAGGATGTTCTGGAAACCCACGCTCTCAGCTGTGTGGTTGTTCTGGGTTGTCCCTCCCAGGCTTGACGGGGCCACCTCCGCCCACACTCACTGTCTTTGCACCTAAGTGGCTTTTTCTTTCTTTTCCCTGAGAACAATTCAGATTGGTAGGCCTTGGGGAGTGCACAAACATTTTATTTCAATTAAAAAAGCCTGGGCTGGGGAATAGGAGAAGTCATTTCTTGTTTATTATTTCTGGGGGACCCTGGGATGGGTGGGGATGACACATCACAAGTCACCTGGTCCTCCAGGGTATGTCAGCTGGCCCAGGGGAGCCTGTGGGGGCCGACGAGGGTGAAATGAGGCAAGAGCACGCACACTTGACAGGGTTTTGTGGGCCAGAATCTGGGGTGTGGAGCAGGTAATGAGCATGGTGCCTGCCACCTGTTAGGACTTTCTGCTGGCCCTTCTCCATAATTCTCACCATCTTGAGTTGTAAATATGATCATCCCCATTTCACAGCCAAGAAAACTGAGCCCAGACAGGTACTGAAATGTGTCCCCAGTCACCCAGCTGTTAAGTGGCAACCTGTGTGTGTCAGACTCCAGGGTATACAAAAACCACCCATGGTGGGTGGAGTGTCCAAAGGTGGTCTTAGAAGACCCCACAGACTCTTCTTGAGGAAGGGTGGGGTTCTATACATGAGAGCCCTTAGACTATTTTTTAAAGATTTCATTTTATTTATGTTTAGAGAGAGGGGAGGGGAGGGAGAAAGAGGGAAAGAAACATCGGTTGTCTCCTAAGCACCCTGACTGGGGATCGAACCTGCAACCTTTTGCTTTTTGGGAGGATGCCCAACCCTTGGGCCACATCGGTCAGGGCACCCTTAGACTATTAAGTGAGATTTCACTCTGACCCACAGAGCCTTCCTGTTGGCTGTAAGAGGGAGAGGGAAAGGGGTGTGTGGGGGAGGCGGGGAGATGATGGGCATGGGGAAGAGAACGAACCCTGGAGCCCAGAGTTCCTGTCTCGGCAGCATCACGGGGCCGTGGCTGAGTCATACCATCCCTCAGAGCTGGCTTCCTCTTCAGTGAAATGAGGGTAACAGCCACAATAGTAGCATTTATTGTGGGCTTCCTTGGTGCTGGCACTGGCCCTGGGATGCCCCAGCCCAGAGGTGCATGGGTTAGGGCGTCTGCCCTTGGTTGCTCCTAGGGTTCCGTGAGAGAAGGACCCTCCCCACCAGTGCTGCACAGGAGGCATTGGACCGGAAGGCTCTGGTGAAGTGCAGGGTGCTCTGCCATAGGGGTGGGAGGGAGGGGGGCAGCTGGTGTTCCAGCTGTGGTTTCAGGGCCCCGCAGCCATCTGACTGTGGTTCCTGCCTCCAGGGGAGGGACTGCTAACAGGGGGATTTCTGCCTCCAGCCCTCCGAGCTGGAGTCTCTCTGCCAGTGCTCCTGACGTGCGCCCCTCCCCCAGCTCTGGCTGCTCATTTTCAGGAGATCACCTTGCCCAGTCTCCAGAGGAAACACGCTGGGTCCCCAGCTGTGCAGCACGGTCGCCTGGGAGCCTTCTGCAAACACCGATTCCCTGTTCTGGGGAAGGCTGTTTTTACAAAGCTCCTGGGGCAGCTCTGAGCCGCAGCTGCTTCTCCTGGGACCCACTGCCTGTTCCTGCCACAGAGGTGGAGTCATTAGGGCTGCAAGAGGCTCTGGAGAGGATCTGCCGGAGGGGGCTGCACAGTCCCCTCTCGCATCATCCCACCCCCAGGGAGGGAGCAGGGCCCCATGCTGCATAGGGTGGACTCCCAGGAGGTTCCCAGTGCACCTTGCCTCATCCCTGGGTGCTGCTGGTGCGGGGAGGAGCTCAGGTGAGCACAGCAGGGTGCCGAATTTCCTCTGGGTGCTATCTCCTCCCTGCTCTGTGACTGGCCTGGATCCAGGCCTGTGGGACCGTGTAGGACCATGCCCACATGACCGGGCACACGACCTCCCAGTTACCCAGTGCCCACTGCTCTGTGGCATCTTCTGATGGGGCTCAATGACAGCCAGTTGCAGGTTTGGGACAAAAATCAAGGCCAGCCCAGCAGGACAGCTGGGGTGGTTTAAAATCAGAATTTAAACCTGACAGAAATTGGCAGTCTGGTAGAAATGATGCCTATTAGTGCACTCATTTTGGTTCGGAATCAGGTTTTTCTAGCATTTTTATACTGATTTGGTTTAGCTGCTTCTTCTAAACAAATTCTGCTTCGTGAAGTTCCACTACAAACCAGCCGCTTTCCAAACAGTGTCCTCGTCAGTTCATAAGGATTACAGAGGAAGAAGCAAGAGACATTAGCGAAAACCAGGTCAGGCTTTGGACTGAGCTCTGCCTGACTCGAGAGCTCATTTCTGTCCACAGGGACGGAGCCCAGCTCCATATATGTAAAACCAGAACTGAGCTGTCCTGTACAGTAGCCAGTAGCCACCTGGGGCTATTTAAATTTAAATTAATTAAAGTTGAGTAAAATAAACTCAGTCACGCTGGCCAGAGTTGATGTGCTCAGTAGCCACGTGCAGCCGCCACCGCCACGGGGACCTTGCAGCTGCAGGGCGTCTTTATCCCTGCGGAAGGTTCTGTCGGGCAGTGCTGAGGGCGCACAGGGTGCAGACAGGGGTCTGAGGACGGTCAGAGGAGGGGAAGTTGTGAGCAGGCTGTATGACCCCGTGGGTGTCCACTATGGGTGACCAGCTGTCCTGGGTTGCCCGGGACTGGGAAATTCCCTGTAACCAGCTTTCCTTGTACATGTCACACTGTGCTCTGGTCCAAGACACAGAGTTTCACAGTTAGTCCAAGGTCATGGAGAAGCTAGTTAATATGTGCTGGCCTTGTTCAGGTTTGAGTGGGAGACGAGCGCTGAGAAAGGACCACCAGGTAAGATGTGCCCAGCAGGGACCCTAAACTGAAGGCGCCTGGAAGGGGGAACACCTGAACTGAGAGCCCACACCTGGGAAGCCGTCAACCAGGTGCAGGAGTTTGAAAGTGAGGGGAAGCTAAGTGATCATCGTCCTTGGGCAGCTCAGAGTCAGGCAGGTTGGTAGCTGGGCCTGATTCTGCTGGGATCTGTGTGACCCCGGGCAAGCTCCCGTCCTTTCATACATCAGATTCACTCCCCTAGAAGGTTAGGCAGGTGGACCAGATACCCAGAAATACCAGTCTGTGCATCTACCAGTGACACTCTTCCCACTAAATACTGGCATGTCTTTAAAGGCGACACATGGTTACACAGAGGAAGTGTTTGATAATCACTTCTCCGTTATTGCAGAAATACCATCTTTGCCCTGGCTGGTGTGGCTCCGTGGATTGAGCGTTGGCCTTCGATCCAAAGGGTTGCCAGTTTGATTCCTAGTCAGGGCACATGCCTGGGTTGCATGAGAGGGGGCAACCACACATTGATGTTTCTTTCCCTCCCTTTCTCCCTCCCTTGCCTTCTCTCTAATAATAAATAAATAAATAAATAAATAAATAAATAATTTTAAAAGAGAAATATCATCTTTAATGAGTTCCTCTCCATTTCTCTCCACTCTTGGAAAAGAAGGACACAACAGTATCCAATAATAATGTTGTTAGTTTAGAGAGGTGATTGGTTAAAGCTTCAAAATATTTATTTTGAGTATTTGCCAATATTTAAGCACCCTACCATGTAGTCTCTTCCTTTCCCCTAAGATATCTGAGAATTCCTAAGGTTAAAGACAAACTTTTCAGTTCAACATAGAGTTACAAATATTACACCTTCATAAAAAAACATTAAAAAATGTATAAGCAAGAGATCATGATACTATGGAATAATTATTATAAGTAGGTAACATTTATTGAGTATTTACTATATTTAACCACTCTTCTGGGAGAAAATTTTATTTCAAAAGGGATTAAGGATTATTAACAATACTATAGAGCTCTTGTAATTGAGTGGGATTATGGGTTTAAGTTGATAATTTTATAAAAAGGGATAGAATGAATCATAGCTAAGAAAAACCAGCATATAATGAACAAGCCAATAAAATTACAAGAAGAATTTATTGAAGAGGAGAATTATTTGAATGATATATTTTTGGCTAATTGATACTTATTACGCGTGTACTGGGTAGCAGGTGCTATGCGGTAGTTTTACATGTGCGATTTGATTTAATTACAATGAGCTCGCCACTTCCGGGTCAGATTTCCCATGGGCTCCGTTGGACTAAAGAGTTATCCTAGCCCAGTGCTCCTGGGCCCTGTAGGTGTGTTACAATGACCCGTGGAGTGTTGGACAACTCTGGTGCTGGGGTTCCCCCCAGAAAGTCTGTTTAATTGTGCGGGGTTGAGGCTTAGCAGCAGTATCTTTAAACCTCTTCCTTTCTCCTCTTCTGTGAACTCTGGTTAAGCCTGAGCGAGAAGTGCTGGGTTAAAACTATTTGAGATGTTATTTCACTTACAGAAAAATGTTGACCCGAACTCCTCCACAGTAAGCAACTATTGCACACTTCAGGAGGGACTTTGCTAGGCCAGGTGCAATAAGTAAAACACCTGCCTTTGTTGGTCTGTTTCCTATTAACTGGGATGTGGAAAGTGTCAGAAGAATTATAGAACAAAGCAGGCTAGAAAATGTGCTAAATGTTTCAGGCCTAGAATTTCCAGGTGCACTTAATTTGTCACCTGGGTTTTGCTGTGATAGTTATCAAAAACATGTCAGTGACTTGCATTGTACACTTACAATGCCCATGCCCCCCAGGAAAAAAAGGCTATCTATGCTAGAGGTAGTTCCTTTTAATGAAATACACACGTATGCACAGAATACAGATCTGTGAATAAAAGTGTTTAATAAGACACGGAAATGATGGGGAATTCTTTGGGCAGAGGGGTTATAGGTTGAAAAGGCTTCTTTAAAAGTTGTCTTTGATGTCATAGTAAATGTTTCATATCAAAATATTGAAAAAAAAACCATGAAGGAATTAAATCGTTTGGGGAGCTCAACTTTTCTTTGAAAAATTATTAGGGCCTTAGATCATATAACAGAATATTAACCTAAAAAATGGCCCATGATCAAAAACATATTCAGGTCCTAAAAAATTTCTGGTCATCTTCACAAAGAGATTTACATCCATGGGAACTTTTGGTCCTGCCTAGGAGATCCCAGGAGTTGTGAAGGCCTGGTGTGATTGGTGGTCAGATAAAGGAGAGGGGCCATCTGACATGCCAGCGTTAGGCATTTTCCCCTAAAATAAGCAACGTTCTGCCCTGGCTGGTGTGGCTCAGTGGGTAGAGCATCGTCCTGTAAACCAGGAAGTCGCTGGTTTGATTCCCAGTCAGGACACATGCCTGGGTTGTTGAGGGTGTGGCTGATCGCTATTTTTCTTGCACATTGATGTTTCCGCCCTCTCTTTCTTCCTCCCTTCCCCTCTCTCTAAAAATAAATAAATAAAATCTTAAAAAAAAAAAAGCAACCTGTCTGGTGAGGGTGTCCAGATAGACTTCCACTGAAGAATGTGCCTTTTTAAAAACATTATATTGGTCCTGGCCAGGTAGCTCAGTTGGTTAGTCAATGTGCCAAGGTTGCAGGTTCGATCCTCAGTCAGGGCACATGAAAGAGTCAACCAATGAACGCATAAATGAGTGGAACAACTCTTTCTTCCTGTCTCTCTAAAATCAATTCATCGATAAAAAATAAATCAATGAATACATCATATTGTATTTGCTGACCTGGGCAGTCACAGCATTCATTTGGACTTGGGGTTCTTCGCTGGTACAGTACAGAGGGGACTACCTGTCTTCAGTGACACGGGGCCCGTGGTGTCTCCTAGAGGGCTCTGGGGAGGGCTGCTGAGTTGGCAGGTCTCCAGGTCTCCTGCCCCGGCCTCTGAGCCGCTGTGTGGGGGCAGGGAGGGCTCTGGGTGGGTGTCCGCTTGCAGAGAGAAGAAACCAATTCAATTCTGCAAGCATTCTTCAGGACCTACTGTGCATCAGGCATAGTACCAGGTGCTGGGGGCACTGGGGTGGCCAAAACACAGTGTCAGCCCTCAGGTCACTTAATGTCCTGGTGGAGACGGGG
This sequence comes from Artibeus jamaicensis, assembly GCF_021234435.1. Classification (NCBI taxonomy): domain Eukaryota; kingdom Metazoa; phylum Chordata; class Mammalia; order Chiroptera; family Phyllostomidae; genus Artibeus; species Artibeus jamaicensis. The sequence continues at coordinate 6,818,334 of NW_026522059.1, forward strand.
ACACAGGTAGTCCCAGCATTTCTTCAGCTAGGTCAGGGGCTGGGGTGGAGAGAGGGGGACAGTCCCGTCAGCAGGCTGCTTGAGTATGTGAGCCCTGGGTATTTTCTTTTCAGAAATAATACAAGCTCCCTCCTTGAGTCACTGCCCAGTCACTCCCCAGGGGAAAAGAAAGAAGAAGGAGGGCCCACGTGGGATGGGTGGGGCTTCCCTCCCGCCCTGGAGCGGACTTAGGGGCTTCGGCATACGGGCGAAAGGGTTGTCAGGGGAAGAGGGGGATCCCTCAGGGAGGAACCTCAGGAGGTCGTCAAGTCCAGGCGAGTGACCCTGGCAGGCCTACCTACGTACATATCCTCCGTCTCTCTTCCCAGTTCTTGTACTTGACCATGTGAACCAGCAATTTAGCCTGTGGGTCTTTGCAGTTCTGCTCGGATGCCCTCCTGCCTGGGCCGGGCAAATTCTAACTTGTCTTTGAGTTCTCAGCTTAGATATCACCTCCCCCGGGAAGCCTTACACCCATCACTTTGCATTCCCTGCTGAGTAATTAGATGGGCTTTTCCGTGACCGCCCGACACCCGTACTCGCCCCTGTTGGATCACTTTTTCATCCTCCACGGTCATTTCCTGTCTGCCTGGAACTGCCCCGTTGATCTGTAGGAGCTCCTGGGTGGCTCGGACAGCTTCATTCCCGAATCCTCTTCATGGCCACATGCTTGGCAGATCATGGGTGCTCCGTAGATCATTCTTTTTTTTAAAGATTTTATTTATTTTTAGAGAGAAGGGAACAGAGGGAGAAAGAGAGGGAAACATCGATGTACCAGCGATACATAAATTGGTTGCTCCTCGCATGCCTCCTCCTGGGGACTGGGCCCCCAACCTAGGCATGTGCCCCGACTGGGAATCGAAACTGGCGACCTTTAGGTTCACAGCCTGCGCTCAATCCGCTGAGCCGCACCAGCCAGGACTGTCATTCTCGAGTGTGTCTCTTCAGTTGTCCGCAGAGGCTGTAGGAGCTCAGAGAGGTTAACTTGCCCGAAGTCACGGAGCTCTGAGAGACTGAGCAGGGGCTGGAGCCCCTGATGTGAGCCCAAGAAGGAGACAAGATCAGATCCGGTTTCTAGAGCCACAGCCCAGGGTCTCTCCGCCCATTTTGTGGAAGTGAACAAAGTCACCCCTGGTTGGGGATGACCACTGTCCCCCCAGGGGAGCTGTACACTCTCTCCTGCATTTACCTCTAAGTGGCGCGATGACCAGCTTACTCTTTGTGTCCTTTCTTTTTTTTTTTATTCTCACCCAAGGACATTTTCTTACTGCTTTAGGAGAAAGAGAAGAAGGAGAGAGAGAGGGAGGGAGACATCAGTGTGAGAGAGAACATTAATTGGTTGCTTTTTTTGTATGTACCCTGACCAGGGATTGAACCTGCAACCTGGGTATGTGCCCTGACTGGGATCGAACCCACGACCCTTTGGTCTAAGGGACCACCCTCCAACCAGTTGAGCCACACCAGTCAAGGCGCTTCATGTTTTTAAAACAAACAAACAAACAAACAAACAAACAAACACCCCAGTTTTATGCGAGTGAACTGGTACACTTTTTATCATTTTTACACTTTTGCCCAAGGCCCTGAAGTTTTTCCAAGGGAACAACTTCTCCCCATTTTCAGTTTGGTAAATGTGGTCAAAGAATCAGAAAAAAAATCCATTATGGGAGGAGACAGGAGAGTTGTAATCATGTTTCTGGGCTTCTGTATGTGCACACGTGTGTGGTGTGTGTTCACACACACACGGGGTGAGGAACGTATCACACACATTTGAGGAAACACACACAGCCAAGGAGTGTGCTTTGATGGCTCTCAAGTTAAATCCCCACTTTCTCTGGCCACTGAGCAGTGCTGCGACGGTACTTCAGAGGGACTTTTAAAGCACACTCATGCAACAAGGACATGGAAAGGAAAACCTGAGCACACAACCCTGCTGGCAAAAGCAGCAGAGGTGGCTGGAAGGAGCAGCCCACGGGGTTCGCCCAGGACAGTCATGCCGACGTGGCCCCGGACCTTTTGTGAATAAAATGAGGCAGGTTAAGTGGCTTCCGGTAGTTTCCGCATCCGATGCAAAGCACAGAGAACACACAAAGGCAGCTAAAGATTTAATCAACAAAGGGGCAGCCAAAGGCATTCTGTTTCCCCGAGTGGCGATAGTGGGAGTATGTACGCTCTGACCTTGCTCCCGTCTCCACTCCAAGTGCTGGCGAGTGTGTTCAAACGGGAGGTTCATTGTGGTTTTTCTGAAAGCTCCCTTGGAGTCATATGTTTTCGTCAACGTCTCCCTGTCCCATTCGAGTGTGCCAGGGGTGGTGTAATGCGCACGCTTGTTTTCCTTTCTCCTCAGTGTAGAAACCTGAAACAGGAAGTGATTCAGGGGGTAGAATGACTAACAGCAGTTCAAAGTCAAGCTGAGCTGAGCATTTTGCTGGGACCAAGACTTGCTGCTGAAGCCCGCGTCCTCTGTCTGAGAATTCTGGCCCCACCCTCTGTTCCCAGGACAAAGCTGTTCAACCAAACTGCCCATCAGTCATGGGAGTTTGGTTTGGTTGTTCTTCATCTGCTGTGCAACCTTCAGCAAGTTACTGAACTTCTCTGACTCTCCATTTCTTTATTTGTGGTCCATTAGACTGAACATTAAATGAGAAGAATGTCTGTGGAGAAACATGCTCTGTGAACTCCAAGGGGCTGAAGTGGTGGAATTTGGCATTGGTATTTCAAGGCCATGTTTTGGCATGGGAGAAGATAAGAGTGGCCGGGATTTATTGGGAGCTGGTGGTGTGCTGAGGTCTGTTGCTTCTTGCTTAATCCTTGCTATAACTCTGTTTTGCAGGAGAAGAAACTAAGGCCTGGAGTTTGAGTCCTTTGTTCAAGGTTACCAAGTTGGTAAGTAACAGAGTCGTATTTGACCCCGGGCATCTGACTTCAGCCCCTGTGCCCTTAACCACTTCACTCTGAAGCAAAATTAAAGTGGATGGTGATACCAGGCCAGGGCATAGATTTCAGTTCATTGAAATGGGAACCTTCTGCCTCTGTTGAAATCTGAATCCACATGCAGTCTTTCCTCCACTCCATGAATGTTTATTAAGTACCTAAAATTATTAATGATTAATTTTAGTAAGAACTATATAACCTTGGAGGGAAGAAGATATCCCAGCCTCCTACCATCAGTCATAATAATAGCTAACATTTATTGAACACCATTGAATAGCAGACCTTGTGCTAAGAGTCTCATCTGAATTATCCTGTTTAAGCTTCACAACAGCCCTAGAAAGTTGAGCTTTAAAAAAGAGAAGTAACTTGCCCAAGTTCACTCCACTGAGTTGTTGTCTTAGTCCATTCCGGCTGCTGTAACAGAAGACCGTGGACGGGGGCGGGGGGGGGGCATAGAACCAACAGAAATTTAATTCTTCTCATTCTAGAGGCCAACAAGAATCGAGGTGCTGGCATATTTGGTGGCTGGTGAAGGCCCACTTTCTCATTCATGGGTGGCCACCTTCTTGCTAGAACCTCACAGTGTGGAGGGGTTGGGGTAGCTGTCTGGGGTCTCTTTGATAAGGGCAGTGATCCTATTCATAAGGGCTCCACCCTCGTGACCTAATCACCTCCCAAAGTTCCCACCTCCTAATCCCATCCCGTTGGGGGTTCAGTGTCAATATGTAGATTTTGTGGGAACACAGTCCTGGCAAGGATAGAGTCAGTATTCACATCTAAGCAGTCTGGCTGGACAGCCAGTGATCTTAACTGCTGGAAACCTATCACTCATGTAAGGCTGTCCCCGGCAAACCGAGTCTGTGAGCCTGGGTGCCCTCCGGGCACAAAAGGGGGCTTCCCTCTCCTGCCTCTTCTTTTCCTAGACTTCCCGGTCTCCTCACGACCCTCCATGGGACCGACTGGCGTCTGGGCAGGTTTAGCCACAGAATGGTGATCAATGGATGAATGTTATGCAGCAGTCTCTCAGGCATGCTTTCAACTTTTATTTTAATTGAGGTCTAACACACTGTAAAATGCACCAATCATATTAATCATACAGCTTGGTGAATTGGTAGTCTGTGACGCCCATGTCGCCACCATCCAGAGAAGGGGACGCGGTTTTCCTGTCACTCCAGCAAGTCCCCTCGGGCTCGTTTGAGTTAGACACGCTGCTGTTCAGACTTATGGAAATCCCGTCTCTGTGCTGTTAAAGATTCCTGCTTGTAACTTATCCAGACCCAGATATACTTGCTCAACAAAAACAAAACACAGTAGGGATAAAAATAACACTGTCAGAAGTGTGGGCAGTCCTGTCATTCCACCCAGCTGGCATCTCTCTTGGAGTGAGTGTGAGAGAGAGCCCCAGACCTGCTGTTCCTTCTGCTGGTCTTTGTACCCGCGGCTCTGTGCACTGTGAGTGTCTCATGCCGCAGAGTGTGTTTCTCATCTTCATAGATTTTAGTTACCATACAACATGGCCCCAGAATCCGAGCCAGCGGTTTTCTCTGGTGCTCAACCCCAGGAACCAGATCTGATGCTGAAAAAGAATGGGCTGTGTTGGGTTTAATGGGAGACCCGATTGTGGGATTCTCAAGGAGAATTTTGACTCCTTTCACTTTTCACATTACGTGCTGACTTTAGACGCTAACCCTCGAGTGAGATGCAGTTGGAATGTGGACAGAACTCATTGGGTAAGGGGGGGAACTTGAGATTGGGTGACTTGGAACATGGTGGCAGCATGACGGGCTGTGCTGATCAGGGTGAGTCCTTCCTGCTCTGAATGCAGAGCTGACTAAAATATAAGAATTGTATCCTGGGGAGCTCCTCAGGGTACTCCCCAGGATACAGTGTATTGAAGGGGAGTCCATGAGTGTCAAAGAGAGAAGTCCGAGCCCGATGGTTATGTATGAGCCATAGAGCCTGGGGTGTTGAGATTTCAACTCTGCAGCAAGTCTAGACATGAAAACTTGGCCCAAAGTGGGACTGAGTACCCAGGAGCCTTGAACATCATACTTCTTCATAAAAAGGGGCCAGAAAAACTCCACTCTCTGGAGAAACAGAAAGGAAGCTTGCCCCGAGTGGGAATACCAGCAAGAGATTAAAAACCTGTGGTTTACTATATGTGCTTGCGGAATCCATGTGGTCATTGTTGATGAGAGGTAAGACCCCTCCAGCAGAGAAATTAGCATGAAACTGGGCCAGAGCCAGGGGCATCCCCAGCACAAACGCAGAATCACTCCATAGGGATGTTTCACCAAGCCAGGCCGAACAGGACTCCCACAGAGAGAACTACCTCCTCGGAAGATGAGTTCACAGTTAAGCAATGTGAACTGTTCAGGAAATGGATTGCTTCGAGTGGAAAATAATAGAACCATAAAAGACTATAAAGTAGGGTATTTAAAATGATTAAAGACTAAAGATGATATCAAAAATGTAAGAGGAAAGAGGAATAGGTTGATTTGAGAAGCCGCCAAATTGTTATGAAAAACAATCTTTGAAATTATCCAACAAAGGGATAATTTATTAACTGACAGGTGAGACGTAACTAACAGATACTCACTGAACTGGAAGGCAATAGTTAAGAGTTACATTTGTTAAGCCTTTAGTATGTGCCCGACACTGTTCTTCTCTGCTCTTGCATTTAATCCTCAGAACAAGTTTATAAGGAAGGCATTACCATCATCATCCTTATTCTATAGTCAACGAGACTAATGCATAGTAAGTTGAGCCACTGGCCAAGGTCACACAGCTGGCAGGTGATGGGGCAGGGATTTGACTCCAGAATGTCTAGTGTAGCCTAGAGTCTGTGATAATTACTACACTGTGGGAGATCGTTGAATAAGTGGTAAAGAGATGTGAATATGAAAGAATGATAAAGAAGCATAGAGGAGATAATGAGAGGGTACTATTTAGGTGTAAACAGAGGGACTAGCGGAGAGGCAGCGTTCAAAAACGATGATTAGATGTCCCTTCAGATCTTCTCTAGTCCTGGGTTCCAAGAATTTGTGACTGAGTCATAAGAATTTGTGACCAGTTGAGGGTGGAAATTTCCAAAGGAGGGTGGCAGAGCCTCAGTTTCTACTGTAGTATGCACTGATGTCCTGATGTGTTTGACAAAGCTCTCGCTGACCTGTATTGTCATTTGCTGATTTCTAAGGTGTAAATACTTGCACCACGACCAGCATGAAGATATGCACATGAAGTCACTGAGCGCAGAATTGGGGAGAGAGGTGTAGAGTCAGCCCCAGCCCCGCTCGAAGGCTCCGATGTGCATTCTCTCTCAAACCCTGATCTCTGCGTTGCACGGCCAAGTGCGGGATTTTCAGGAAGTGGCGATGTCCTGTGTCTAATGTCCTGTGTGATATCACAGGGGCGGGGAGACCCAGTGGGACAAGAGAGGAGCTCTGCCCACCTGTCTTTTTTCTAATTAAAAAAAATAGTTTTGTGAATATGAGTGGAGAACCTGGAAAACTTACTACATTCTGGGTGACAGTGAACATGAATGAGTACAACGTCTTTGGAGGGTGGTTTGGCACCCTGACTCTTCAAGGGTGTGTACCCTTTGACCCTGCAATTCCACTTTAAGGACTCGATCTTATGAATCCCACCTGCCCTGTAGTCACACACGTCTGTACAGATGTCCATTTACTGCAGCCGTGTTTGTAATGGCCGGACCCTGGAAGCAGTTGAATCTGTCGGTTGGGGTCGATTGGCTGAAACATGGTGTGTTCTTGGAGTAGAGTGCTGGGCCACTGTGTTAAACAGGTCATGTGGAGGGACGATCCCCAGGTTACGTTTTTAAGTTGTGTGCGGCATCCTCCTGCACGTGTGGTTGGAAAGAGAGGGGGGTGTAAATGCTCATTACACACACCTCCCCACACACAGACATGTGCTTGGTTGCATGTGGACTCTCCCTGGAAAGACACTATGAGGAAGGTGGTCGTGGGGGTACCTTCTTTGGGGACAAAAGACTGTGGTTCTAAGATGGAAGATATCTTACTCTATATCCGTTGTATTCTTTTCAGTCTTTAAACATAGGCACATAGTATTTTTTTCTGTTCAAAACAAACTAGTTTACAGAAACTTCGCTTTGGGAGCTTTCAACATGAAAGGTCCTCTTATTTTTCGAGGAGGTTGGCAGGTCTCCATGGCATTGCTAACCCCCAGCAGATGCTGAGTATACACGTCAAACACCAGGCACTTTGGTGTGGCCTGGCCTCGTCCACACACGCCTGTCCACTCTGGGTCTCCCCATCGCCTGGCTCTGTGTGGACCCCTGTGCTTGCCCATCAGGGTATGAGAAATGATAGTCCCATTGTCAGGAAGGGAAGAGGTGAAGCCATGTGGCATGCAAGGAGAGAGTGGGGTTCAACAGCAATGTTGAAAGTGAATTTAAGGCTGCTTTTTAGGAGTTGCAGTTATTGGTAAGGCCATCGAAAGCCTTTCTTCTTCCTGGCACTCGTTCCCGGTGCCTCTCTTGAGACCCCAGGTTCTGTCGGCAATAATTTTTCCAGCTGTACGATTGTTTGCTCTGGAAAGTTGGAGCTGTGTTGTTGGGCCAAATCAATCACTGATGTGTATAGAAATAGCAAAGATGAGGGTCCTGTGGTGTCCTCCTTTTCTGACTTATTTTATCTGTACAACTGCCCTGTTGAGTGTGAGCCGTCAAAGGTCTACGAGACACTACCTCTGGTCACTTGAAAAGACCAACCTTCAGGGACTTCCTTAGCAAAATCGATGTTCCCAGAGGCGCTTCTAGTGCTGTAATTGTCGTCCTCTGCAACCCGCCACGTTTCTAACCCATCTCAGAATGTCTTACAGAACCAGGGGCTTTCTCTCCTCTCTCTCCCTTTTTATCATTTAGTAATAAATTCAGTACATAGGTTATTTATCTTGAAAAGATGTTGTTATGATCTGATCAACCGTAATCCAAATGGGCAAGAAAACGGTAGTGAAAAGTTACATTTATAAAACCAAAATCACCAAAACTGACCTCAGGATGATTCAAGAGTGTGACCTCATCCATAACATTTGGGTGCAGTTCTTGCAAGTGAGGGCCTCTGACCATGGCATGTTGCTGTCTCTCTGGGCGCTGTTCTGTGGGTTTATTTAGAGCGTGTCCTTAAGCACTGTAGTTGTCATTGCTCCGAGTGCAGGGTGGGGACGGAGTGGTTTTCCGTTATGAAAGATGAATGTGTATTGGCAATGTTATCTGGACTCCCCCAAACAGTAATTCTATCTTCCTTGCCTAATGCCGATGCGGAGTTGGTTTAAATGCTATTTCTTATGTGAGTCCTTTCCTGACTCCCCGTTCTGCGCTCCTATTACGCTGCATAGAATTTCATTAAAGCAATTATCTTTTTGGTTTTAAATAATTGTAGTTGTTTATAGCTCTCTCTGTATCAGACTGAATGCCAGGAAAGGTAGCCTGGATCGTCTTGCTTCATCTGTGCCTGGCCCGCATGCCACAGATGTCGCAGAACTTCAAATTTCATTACTCAGGATTCTTTTGACCTTGAACAGAACCCCAACTCAAACTGGCTTCTGCAGAAAGGGGATTTGCTGGTTTATGTAACCGAAAAGTCCAGGGGTGGAACGTAAGGCTTAACCGGTGTCGCTAAGGCTTACATAGCTTTTCTCCATCTCTCAGCTCTTGCCTACCATTTCCCCTTGGATTTTGGTGGCAAGACGGCTGTCAGCAGTTCTAGCAGAAGGAGAACAAGGCCACTTTTCCAACAATTCCACCTGAGTGCCGAACTGAGTCCGAATGCCTCTGATTGGCCTTCCCTTGGTAACATGCCCATCTCTGAACCAATCCCTATGGCCAGGCAAATACAATGCTCTGATTGGCCATCCTCGATCAAATGCCCGCCCGCTGAAGAAACTGGGGTAGGGTCTGCACCTCACAGAGCCCAGGGATAGAGGCTGAGGGAATGTCATTCCCAAGACTGTATGGGAGCCGTGCGCACGCGCGCGTGCGTGTGTATGCATATATGTGTGTGTGCATGTGTGTGCGTGCGTGTGTGTGTGTGTGTGTGTGTGTGTGTGTGTGTGTGTTGGCGGGAGGATGTAGGCAAAAGCCAGGATGCCCATTATAGTGGGTTTTTCATCAGCACTTACTCGGTGAATGAATTAACAGATGAATGAGCAAGCGGGAGCAGGCTGCTGTTTTTGTGAGCTCGTTATACAATACCCTGAGTGGGCTTTTAACAGATGGAATCTTTGCAGAGAGGAGGGATAAAAGAGAGCCTTGAAATCAAGTCATAGATAGATGGCATTAAGTTCGCTGAAATATTTAACAAGAAATAAGAGACACAGAAGACACATAAGCCACATGAGAGCTGTTTCCTAGTGTCTAAAGGGCATTCACAGAGATGGGACATTTCCTGGGTCCCCACATTATACTATAGGTGTTTGATATCACCCCACTTATATTTTTACTTTATTAGGCAACTGATATATGTTCATTCTAGAAAATTCAAAAATGCACAAAGGAAAGAAAAATAAAAGTCCTCCCATAACCTTACCACCTAGGTAAGGATTCATTATAGTAATATTTTGGTATATTCTTTTAATCTTTTCTCCCTATTTGTAGGTGCATTTTAAAAATTATTATTTAATTTTGATGATTGTGTTTGTCAGGGAAAGAAACTGTGGCTCACAGATTTTAAGAAGTTGCCTGAGGTCCCGGGCACTGGACTTCTAGGGCGGGAATTCAGTCCACATCTAATTAGTCTCGGACCCTCTCTCATTTCTGGGTCTTTGATTTGCCTGCTGTATAACCAATCTGTGCACTAATAGGTTTCTGCTTAATAACAAATTTATTGTTTTATTTTAAATAAGAAATTTTTTATTGTTAATAAGTTTTTAATATTGTTCAAATCTTGATTTCATCATTCTTTGTTGATTCACTCACTTGTCTTCATCCATATACTCGGGAGATATTTCACTGGGTGCTTTCTGGGTGCTGGGTGTACACCAGTCAGTGAGGCGCGCAGCTGACTGTCCAGCTGAGTTCCATGTTACTCATACGTGGTTAAGCCCAAAGCCTCTAGAGATGTGCAAATTTGTGAGACTGCTAATTGCGCAGACAGCGGTCCCACATCTCTTCCAGGAAGCAGCCAGTGAAGCAAAGAGAAAGCGTCATAGTCAGAGAGCTGGAGTGCTAGGTTTTATATATGCCCTCTGCCCAAGACCCCTCTCCTACAGACAAAGGGTGTGTGTCGAGGGATGGGAGGCGCAGGGTGTGTGTTCCCTGTCCACACCTTCCCAGGGCTTTCTCTGCTGGGTGATGTGGGGTGTGGCCCACCACTTCGTATATATGGTAACCCTATTTTCTGAACCCCAGCTCAAAATCCATGGTGCAAAGCAGGGTTAGCCAAACAGAAGGAAGGAAAACAATTTCTTGAATGCAGCCTACCTCAGGTACTTTTTTGCATGGTTCCCTTGCCCAGGGAAATAGGCATTATTATCCTCCTGTTGCAGGGGAGGAAGCTGAGGCTCAGTTGGAGCTGATTTGAAGTCAGACCTGTCTGATGGCTCCAGATCCTATGTGCTTCCAATTCATGCTGCCCCAATCCAGATACTGTTGGGGAATGGGGCTTTAAAAGGTTCTGAAATGCCAGGTGATTTGGTCAGTTTCATACCACTCACTTATTTAAAAAGTATTGAGGGCCTGTGTCCAGAAACTTTTTTAGTCCCTGGGAGACTGGGTGACCAAGATTGATGATGTCTCCTGCTCCTAGGCAACTTGAAGTCTGAGTTCAATGGTTGCAAGAGCAATGATGTTTCTGTACAATGCTTTGCTCAGTGTTTCATTCAGCCACACAAGAGGATGTATCAGTTAGGATGCTTGAGTCTCAAGGGACAGAAAACCCAGCACAAGTTGGATAATTGAATGAAGCAGTTGAGTGGTTCACGAAACCAGACAGTAGAGCGGTGGGATGGATTTCAGGCATGCTTTGATCAGGGCTCCAGTTTCATTTCTTTGTGATTCTCTGGGCTCTTTGCTCCTCTGTCTGTTGGCTTTGTTCTCAGGTTGACTGCCTTTGTAGCAGGGAGATGGCTGCTGTTCGGCACCAGGAGACACCACTTAGAAAGAGCATGCTTCAAAAGTGTAGAGGAGAGCTATCCAATGTGGTGGTCTGGCTGTTCCTAGTTCTTAGGTCACATGCTTGTTTGTTCACATCTGGGGAAAGAACTACTATCTCTGAGCTTCCCAATGATTGGATAATATTGGGACTTGCCTCTATCCCTGAACCCAATCATGGTGGCAGAGGAAATGTGATAACATTGACTGGTTAGCCCTTTGAGGACCACCTCTGGAATTGGAGATGAGGACTAATGACTGAAGGATGCTGCTTGGTCAGAGAAGAACAGAGTCACTAAAAGGTCATTCTCTAGGATCTGCATGTAGCAAGATGAGTAGGCATTTTCCCTTCTCTTAACAAGCTCATTTTCTAGTGAACTTCCTGAGATTTTGCCAATGATCAGAGGAGGGCGTTTACCTTTATTGAATGCTAGTTACTTTACATGTTTTCTCAGTTCTTTGTGACCCTCTGTAGCAGATAAGGATTTCCATCTTATAGACTAGGAGACAGTTTCAGAGAGGTTAAGTTGCTTGCCAGCAGTCACACACTTCAAAGGACACGGAGTGTTTGGAGGCTGTGGATCTCACGTTCTGCCCTGTCCGTTTTGTGATGGTTGTACAGGAAATAGATCCTTAGCAGAGACCCTACAAAGATTTGCCTAATGACTTCTGAGCAATAAGCAGGGCCTTGGGAGTAGTTACTGCTTTTCATTTCAAGTTTTATTAGACAAATCCTTCCTGCTTTTTCTCTTTAACTCTGTCTGAGAGGAGAACAACTCTCTCAGGCCTAGATAAGCAACAGATAATTGAATGAGCTTCTGAGAAAAGCAGAACCACTGTCAACTTGATGCATCAGAAAACACGGTTGCAGTCAGATAACTTTACAAAAATGTCTCTCTCCTTTTGACTTTGCAGCCTGAGGCTGCCACTCAGTTTTAAAGCGACTCTTATGTGATCCTATACAATGCTTCTTTCCCTTGGGTTCCAGTTAACTCACGTTTTTGAAATACAGAATACATTCTTGGGAGGTTAAGTGTTTATGGAGAGCCAGGGTGATTCCTGGATTAAGGCCAAGCGGGCTGGATTTCCTGGTTTTCTTCTGACTCTACAGAGGCATGATCTTCAACAGAGCAGGAGATGATTTATCAAAAATCATTTCTCAAAAACTCAAATCATTAAAATTCCAAAGCGAGGGCTACCTGCTGGGTGAATTAATTCACCAACTCAGGGGGTGAGACACAAACACTGTAGTTCTTAAGCTTTCTGGGTGATTCCAGTGTGCAGACAAGTTCAGGAACCATGGGTCTGCGACAATTATAATATCATGATTGTTTCAAGAGGAGTAGAGATAATGGTAATGACAATGGTACAAGCCATCATTATCATTGCCGGCTGCTTCCCCATATGCCAGGCAGTGTCCTGGGTGGACATCCTGACACCTCTCCTGCGCTGCCCTGCAAGACATTTCTAGTTGGTTGGAGAAGCAAAAGAGGGGTCATGTCTTTTAACCTGCTGGCAGCTACAGACTTGCTTAATCCCGATTGTCAGGTGAAGTCCAGAAAGATGGAGCTGCTGGGGTTGTGTTGTTGACCCCAGAGTGACCACTGTGGTCTTGACTGGGGCTGAGATTTGGGGTTTGTTTGTTACCACAGTGTAACCTGGCTCATCCTGATGGACACACCCATCCTTTCAATCACCGCAGTGGATTCAGGAGTCGATATGCAAAAGCACACTTTCCAAAGTTATAAATTGAGGGTGAGTTGGTTCTGGCCTGTGGCTTGGAAAGAGAAATGAGTGTAGGAAACCAGGCTGTTAATCTTGGGTTGGTTGATTCATCCATCAAAATCACTCAGTGTGTTTCAAGGAGTCAGGGTAAATCAATTAATAAAACATTACCTGTGTGTCTGTAGCACTTTTCTCAATGGGGTACACGGTGCTATACAAACCTCAGGTAATTGCTAGTCGTTTGGAAGCATGCTGGAAGGACTGTCAGGCGGGAGCAGGGCTGTGTGCTACTGTAAGCTATAAACAGGAACTAGGTTATGTTGAAACGAGTATCCATCGTCTGTAGAGATGCCTGACTGGAGTGTTGGGGGTAGGTCAGAGTTTGGCCCGAAGTGTGAGCGAGTTGGCGAGGGTGCTCGGAGCAGGCAGACCAGCATGGGCAAAGGCACGGTAGCAGGAAGTAATACATACTTCCAGGAACTTGGTAATCAGTTTAGTGTCAGTACCAAGAAAGAAACCATCCCCCACGCTCACGGGTGATTGGAACGACCCATGAAACCTGCATTCCCACTTGTTTCTTAATCATTCGGCACATGTGTCTCCTAACATTTTTTTCCTTTTTTTACTTTGGAAGAGATGTGTACATAGTGAAGGGCCAGAGAAGCATGATGCTTTAATGGGTCTCCTTTACCCTGAATTATCCCATCAGACGTGATACTCAATGTTTCACACTTCGAACTAGGAGGGGTTTTTTACAGGACTCTGTTGACCCCTTGGTGATCTGGACTTTTGGAAGCTCACTCAGTAGTTGTCTGACAGTGTAAATAGGCACCTCTATGACCACACTTGGAACCCAGAGTACGGGGGAGGGGGTGCTCCTTGAGTCCCCCCTCTGGGCCCCTCTTGGGCCCTCCACTTTCTTAAGCATAAAACATTGGGTTGAAGGTGAATTCCTAGATTCTTTTCACATCCCAAATGAGGTGATTCCGGAGCCATTCAATAAAAATGCTACATAAACACTGAAGTGGACCCTGTGGACATTTCTCCGAGTCTGTGGGTACAGGCAAGACCAGAGCTGCAGCAAGGTAGCTGTCCTCTCTGCCTCCCTCTGTCCTTTAAAACAGAGTAAATCTCATTCGCCCTGTGTTCCAGCATGAAATCAGCACCAGCATGATTTTAGACACAAAGGTAGCTAAACCAGTTAAGCTTCTTAACTTAGACCATATTGGTTTTCTCTTGGGAAGATTTTTACCCCCAAACCTCACGCAATATCTTTTCTTGCACAGCCCCAAACTCAAAACTCTTTCCATATGCTTAGCTCATGTTTGACATTCCCACTTTCTGTCTAAAGCTCTGTAGTTCAGCAATCGGGTCACACAGCTAGTCACGGAAGCATTTGGGCTACTTTGGGGAGGATTTAAATCTCACCTTCTTGCTTGCCTACCTGATTCTCTGCTTCCAGCCCTGCGAGCACATTGTTAAGGCCCGAGGCCTGGATTAAGTCAAGCCGGACTGATGCTATCTCTTTGACCAGCTGCAGCTGTTGGGTGCAGGCCTTCTGCCAGGCTCTGCGCCAGCCCTGCCCTCGTGGAACGCACAGTGTTCAAGGACATTCCGAAATCCCCATACAATTACAATCCTGTGGTGCAGGGGATCTGATCTGGTGTAGGCTGCCAACTGCTTGCAGCCTAGGTAAACCCTGGGGACCAGCCTGTCCCTCTTGGGAAAAACGTTGCCTGAGGGCAGGGGCTGGGAGGGAAAAGTGAAAGTCTGCAGAAAGTCTATCTTTTCCTCTTTTTTTGCCATTAAAATCTTGGCAAGAAAACATGCTATTGTTTATTTCTACCAGAACAAACGTTTATTTTGGTCACCTGTATCAACCACAGATTCCCAAATTGGACTCCTAGGCATTGCCCTGGTTTGTCGTACATCAGCTTTTCTGTTTTCTTGGCTGCACACAAGTTCCCTTCTCTCTTTCTCTCTGTGCTTTTCTTTGGGGACTCTAATAACTCCAGGTGGCGAATGGGTGGCGGGGAGTACAGCTCTGTGGAAATGCAGCTCTAAAGCAGTACAAACACCGAGAAAAAAAATGGGAAGTTTGTCAAGAGGGAAGTGCTGTGTTTAAAACGTTTTACTGTTATTGACATTGAAGAAACCTCCCTTTGGCTTAACACTAGGAGATTTGTTAAATGCTTTACATGGTACAAGCTCCCTAGTGAAGTATTATATAGCCTTTAACAATGAGGCAGCTGAAGTACCTTTATTAAGGGAAGGTGATTAAGGTAGAGCATGACAGGAAGCACAGCAAATTCCAATTCAGGATGTGAACCACTTTTATAGAATTATATGCATTATCTTTACATAGCTGGAGGCATACAAAAACCATTTGGTACGATATCCCCATGGTGTGGGAAGTTGGATCATGAGGGTTTATATTTTCTTTTGTTTACCTGTATTTTCAACTTTTTTCCACAGTCAACCCATATTATTCATATAATTAGGTGGAAAATGGTATGGAGAGCAGGAACCTCTCTCTCTTACAAAATCATTCCACAAAATTATTCAGGGACTCCTAGGAGCTGGGTGGGCGGAGTGACAGGGATCGGAATGGGCAGGGCAGGCCTGGCCTCCGCCTTCACAGAGCTGATGTTTGAGTGAGCGGCTTTCTTTAGGGGAAGTATTTTTAAGCTAAAAAATAAAAAATAATTAATGGTTGCGACAAGTCTATGCAGGATAAAAAGAAAGCCAGGGACATACTGGGGAATAACTGAAGGGAGGTTGGTGGGGGCATTGTCTGACTTTGGGAAGGGTGATGGGGAGGGAGGACCCCTTTCAGGAGGCAGCCCTTGGAACCTGGAGGCAGAGAAACGGCCTCCTGCAGAGGCCGGGAAGGGGAAACTATTGGAGACACAGGGAAGGAGACAAACTGGAGGCGTGTGAGCATATTTCCTTCCTGCGGGTCATGGGGAGAGCTGGGGAAACAGGAGCTGCCCAGGTGAGAAATGTGTCGGAGGCTCCTAGGTAGTTCTTGTAACTCTGGGGAAATAGGGCCATCCAGACAACTTGATGGCTCCTCAGAGGTTGGTTAATGTTTTACTAAATAGCTGGAGTGTGCTGGGTGTGGGCCGTTGACTCCTACTTTGGTTCTTTTTCCGTAGCAGCTCTGAGACCATCTCTCAGTGCCAGGTTCCCAGGCTTCCTTCTCTGGTCCTGTTCTGCACGCACTTAACTCACCCGCTGGATGCTCATGCGTGAGATATGACCCTGCAGTCTTAGTCCTGAACCTTGACCCCTTGGGGGTAGTGGCAGTGTTCGGGGAGGTACCTTTCTCCTCGTGGATTCAATAGTCATTCATTTGGTGAAGAGGAGGAGAAGGTTGACAGAAGTCCCTAAATGTTAGATTGAGGACTAAGACTGGGTACAGAGGCAGCCAAAACTGTTCTACATGCTTAAACATACTAAACCGGATATTTGAGTTCACGATGGCAGCAACTGTTAAGAGTTTTCTTTCAGGGCAATTGGGCAGCAGAAGTCAAGAAGCATAAGTGTCGAGATCCTTTGAGCCAGTAATTACAATCCAGGGAATTTATGCTGAGATCATCTTTTTTTTTTCCCTAATGGGGAGAAACCAAGAAAACTACAATGTCTATAAATGACAGCAGGAATATGGTTAATAATGGCATTGTGCTTTGGGGTTTTGAATGAATTTTCCTATGAGGTAGTTATGAGAGCTTTGCAATATTCCTGTGCAGTAGGTTCTTATGCCCATTTCACAGATGGAAAATGAGATAGATCAAGAGAGTGGCTCTGGTTCACTCTGGCCGATTGAGTCAGGCTCTGAACTCATTGAGCACATGAATTGCTGCCTGGTGGGTTTGCTCAGAAACTCAAGAAAATGGCGGGAGGCAAGGAAGCGTAGGGGAGGAGCAAGGCTGAACACAATGACTGGACTTAATGTAGGCTTAGTTCTGGCCCAAGTGCCTTGCAGGTGTTATTGAAGTTAATCCTGACAGTGAACTTGTGGGGAAACTGAGGTGCTGAGAGGTTGAGTAACTGGCATAAGTTGTCTAACAGGATTCACACCCTGGCTGGGCTAAATGCAGAGCTTTGAGGTAGTTTTAGCTGTTTTCTGTTGCTCTCTGCTTCACAAGAATGCACTGCTGATTGAGTGAATAAGTGAACAAATGGATTAGTGGGGTTAGGACTTGACAACCAGCTCCCACAGAGTATTCAATCTCAGGATGCCTATGGTCAGTAGGTTCTTTTCCAGTGCTCTGCAATTTCTATGAGATATAGTTGCCCAAGATTCTCCAAGAGAGTTGCTGATTCGCTAGCCCTTGAGGCCACATTTTCCCACCACCCTTTACCTACAGGCTGTCTTTCCTCACTCAACTCATTGGTTGCAAAATGCCCAGAGCCAAATAAATCCAGAGTAAACCAGGTTTGTGAGGTGTGGACCTTCAGCAAGTGAAGGAAACCAAACTATTTCAATGTGGTGAGATATTTTGCAGCCAGTAAAGTGATCAGTGTGACTGTAGAAATATGAAAAAGTATTGGGAAACACTTGCACATATCTGAAGATTCCAATTGAAGCCATGTGCATATATGTGGCAAAGGTTGGGAGAGAAAAAAGGAAAGCTGCGTAAAGGTCTTGGAACTGGGTAGTGTCACCATCCAATTAGTCTGCTAAGCCAGGAACCTTGGGGTCATGCCCCGTAGTTCCTGCTGCTTCTTCACCCAGTTTCAACCAGTCCCGAACTCCTGTAGATTCCTCATCAGTGCGTATCTTGATTCTGGTGCTCATTCTTCATCTCCACTGCCAGTTGCCTAGACTAGACTCTTAGTAACTCTTGCCGGGACCCCACAGCATCTTCACTGATCTGCCGGTCTCCATCCTGTCTCCCATCATAATCCATGTTGGACACTGTGGTCAGAGTGATCTTGATATAAAACCCATCTGGTTATGTTTCTTTGCCTTGGAAGCTTCTATTTATACTCGTTGCCATCAAGAGGCAAGTTCAAACTCCTTGACACGATGTGAGAGGAGATCCTTTACAGTCTTATCTCTCCCCCAGCATGTCACAAACTCTCCTCCCTCTGCCCTTCTGCCTTTTTTTCTCTGTCCTTCTCCCATCTCTTCAAGACCAAGCTCATCCTCTCTGAAGTCTTCATGGATGTCCCAGGGAGAGTTGGTCAGTTCCTCCACGCTCCTAAATGACAATGAGTTATGGCTGTGTTGTCATTGTGAGGTTACAGCTCTTCCTCTCACCAAATTCTGAGCCCTTTCAGGGCAGGCACCACGTGCCTTACTGTCCTCCACCCTAGACCCTCAGCATGCTACTTAGGACACAGTAGAGGAGCACAAATGAGTGTTGATTGAATGAATCAGTGACGTAGTGAAACAATTGATTCTTTATAGTGTTTCAAAGCTGATTTAGTAATAAATAACTTTTTTTCAAGGAAAACAGCATTTAAAGAAAGCATCAGGATCTCCTGAAATTTACAGAAGCAGAGTGAAGTTAGCGTAAGTGAGGAAACAGACAAACTGTGGAGTTGACAGACTGGGACTGAATTCTGGGTCTGACTCATTCTGAGCTTTAGTTTCCTCATTTATAAACTGGACATGATAATAGTACCATATAGGGTGGTTGTCAAAAGCAAAAGAGGAAATGCAAGCCAGTGGCTCAGTACTGTGCTTGGCTCATTGTAAAGACTCAAAAAGATGCCAAAAAGCCAGCGATTCAATCATCATTGAGAGTCTAGTGGTCTTATGCAAACCTCCTTTTTTGCATCCTTCTGCTTGTTTTTTCAACATGTGACTTTGAAAGCTTTGACTTTAGCAGAAATATGATTATACTAATGCAGAATGGTGAAGAAAGGATCCAGGAAGAAAAAAATCAGCACTTCCCTTAGGGTCTTGTTTTCTATCCCTCTTTTGGGCAGGTCATCTAACATGAGGTAGTGGTAGAACTTACTCATGGGTTCTTGCACAGGTCAGTAAGGGGTCTAGGGATGATAAAGAGAGAGGTGCCTTTGAAAGGAACTCCTCATAGGACTCATTCTATTTTACCATTATTACTCATCAATGGATATTTTTAAAAAGATTTTTCTTTATTTTCAGAGAGAGGGGAAAGGAGGGAGAAAGAAAGGGAGAGAAATATCTATTAGTTGCCTCTGACATGCCTGAACTGGGGACCTGGCCCAGTACCCAGGCATGTGCCCTGATTGGAAATTGAACCAGCAACCTTGGTTTTGCAGACTGAGCTCAATCTACTAAGCCACATCAGCCAGAGCAGGATGATGATGATGATGATTTTTACTGGACTGTAAGTTCCCCCTGAGACCATCATCACACATCATGTCCGTATTGCTCCCAGAGATGAAATTAGGACCAATGAATGAAAATTGTTGGGCATCTGATGTCTTTTTCCTGTAAAAGAATAGGATCCTCACAATTAGAGGTGGTTGACAATTGTAATGATGAACTCCCCATAATTGTAGACATCTGAGCTAAGTTGGATGTTGATGTATTGAGGATACTATGGAAGAGCTTTTTTTTGGGTGGGAGATTGGATTAGAGGTGTGTGGTTACTCTGGTTACTCAGAGTTCATGGGACTGGGCAGGTGTGTGAATTCTTCCTCTGGTTCAAACTGAGGACAGTGGGTCTGTATGGAGGACCAGGGTTATTTACAAGTTTCGCTGCCACATTTTGCAGACAAATGGACCAAAGTTCTTGGATTGGGAAGACTGTTCTATCAGCACCAATGTTTGCAATATAAATATCAGCTCCCTCCATTTAATTGAAATTGTTGAAGATTACAGTATAGTACAGAACCCCCAAATCATCCTAAAATATCATATCCTAAATGTTATGGTAATAGTCTGAGGCTTAGAACTCTTGACCTTAGCGTGTGCCTTAAGAAAACACCTAATGTGTCCATGACTCTCAACAAATTTCTCTGTAATATGGCCAATACCATTTTGTCTCTATGTAAATAAGGTAAAGGCTGCCCTTTTGTATTTGGGGCTAGGAGTGATTTCTTTGCCACATATGGTAAGGCCCAGAGGGTTCCCAGGAGCCTATTTGATTGGAACAAGGGTTCATAATCAGGGTTTCATACATAGGCTTCCTAGATCCTTAAATCCCTTGACACTGTATGCAAATTTGTGTGCATATATGCATTTTCCTGGGGCTAAAAGACCTTATTTTTATGGGATTTTTGGTAGGGCCCTTGACCCCAAAATGTTCAGAACCATTTATCTTTATAGTAGTGATCAGCTAGGCAAACTGAAAAATACCTCCAGGAGAAGTAACATTGTAATCACTTACCCTTTAGCATTAAATGAAAAAAATCTGAGTGTTTCATAACAGCATTAGGATGAGCTAGCTAAATGGGATGTTCTGTTTTTGTATGTGAAGAGGGAGCATTTATGTTTTAAGAGTGAAAGGGGATTAGGGAAAAATGAAGAGGTTGCGCCCTCAGCCACTTCCAAGTTTTCTGTCCATCAGACATTTTTGCCCAGAGCAGACTCCAGAACAAAGTGCCATTTATCTGAAAGAGCTGTGCGTGGCACCGTACAAGTCTCAAGTGGCGCCTGATTTCTGTTCCCAGACTGATCATTTAACACCTCCCAAGGGCGTTTCCAGGATACCATCGCAGGCGATAACGGTGCACCTCTCCGCTCTCGGGAGCATACGAAGCGCATCTGCCGCATCCGGGAGAGCGAACGAGGCTCAGTAACGGGCCGAGGGGGGAGACTTGCTCACCACCCCAGCCATTCCAGACTTGGAGGGGGTTGGGGAGTGGGCTGTGACAACTTCGCTGGGTTCAATGCAAAGAGTCCTAGTCTGCGAGTTCTGAGTTCCTGTTCCTGCAGTTCCCCAGCTCGCTGACCTGAGGCAGGTCACCACCACCTCTGAACCTCAGTTTTCTATATGTAAAACGAGGAGGCTGCAAGACTCACACCCACGTGGAGGCCTTCTCTGCGAGAAGGTGCTGCTCCTTTAAGGAGGGCGGGGGCTGTAAGGAGGTAGCCGCGCCCCCTTCCTCTTCTCCCGGCACCCTCCCGACCACCTGTCTCTGGCCTTGCTCCGCCCCCTCGAAAGGGGCGGGGCGAAGGGGGCGGGAAATGATTTACCTTACGGGGGCAGGCTGGCGACGCATGCGCACCGCCGGACAGGTCCGCGGCGCCCTCACTTCCTGGCATTCCCCCCTCCCCCTCCTCGCCGTTACCCTGTACATCCGGGTCACTTGCCCTCCCCGCTCGGAGCCGCTGTCGCCGCCGCCGCCTGGCTCATCGCGGCTCCGCCACAGGGGCAGGTGCGGAGGGGCTCCCTGTCCGGCCGCCGCCGCTGCCCCGCTCCGGGCCCGGGGCTCCCTCTAGCGCCGCTGAGGAGCCTCCGCTGCTGCTCGAGGAGGGCGGAGGAGCGGGGCTGAGCGCCTGCAGGCTCGAGCGCAGGGTGAGTGGTTTATCGTGACCATTTCCTCGCTTCTCTCTCACCCCTCGCGTGCCAGCGCCCCGGCCCCATTTTGAAGGAGAAGCGGGTGCAGTGGGGCCCCGCGGTGGAGCGGGGCTTCCTCGCCTCCCGGCGTGGTGGGCCCTCTCCAACGCACACCCCGGGACCTGCGGCTGCACCTCGCGGACGCCCCGGCCCGCCCCGCGCCCGCTGTCCGGGCCTCGCCCCGCACTCATTCATTCGGATCTTCCATTCTTACGCCCCTTCCTTCCACTCGTCTGTCCACGCGCGAGCTCACCGCCCTCTCCCATCCCTAAATCCTGGCGCCGCCCGTGGCGTTTGGCCCCCCGGCTCTCTCCGCTCCCCGCCTGCGTCGACGTGTGCCCCCCACCCCCAGCTCCCACCTCTTCCCTTCGTTCGGCCGCTTTTCGTCCTTCCCTCCCAGTGCCTGTCTCTAGCTCCACACCCCCTTCGCCTCGGATTCCGCACACCTCGGCCCCGGGGCGCTCAGCCTCCCCATCCCGGCGTCGGAGTTCGTGTCTGTACTGGCCACCCCTTGCTTCCACCTGTGCGGCCAGACCTCCCAACCGACGTAGGCTGCATTGACCTCTGAATTCCCAGCATTTAAAGTCCAGATGCCCAGTCCCAGGGTGTGGTCTCCGTGCATTTCCAAAACACACAGTTTCTACTATAATTACCCAGATCTATGACTGTCAAACTGTAGTGGAAGTGGCAGTTGCGTGTGTGTGTGTGTGTGTGTGTGTGTTTCTTATGGCTATTCTGGGCCATACCACATATCTTCTCTCCTTTTTCTCCCCCCTCTGGAGGAGTATCTCTGATGGATTAATTTTCTCTGGATGCAATTTGTAGGAAGATTGTTACTCTTTCTGCTACTCCTACACATTCCTCTGCGCTGGGTTCCCTGGCTGATTTGCAACATTACCTGTTAATACTGTTGGTTGCTGAGATTTTTTTCTCATCTGTCAATAGCAGTTAGTGTCCCCTGGTGTGCGGCATACCGATGATCTGCCTGAATTCTCGCAGTACCAAGAAGTACTATTCTGGATCAGACAGATTTTTTGGAATTTGTTTGCACTTTTTCCTCCTACCCTATAAATGTATTGAGTCTGCTATCTTTTTACTCCTTAATCTTTATGTGGAAAATGTACGTCAGTCAATTTTCTGTTCTCCTAGTCTTGCAGCCTGGCAGATGGACATTGCTGAGAAGTGTTGTATATAACTAAAGGAATTTCAGTCACTTGGGTGTTTGGGGACTTCATTGTAAATCGCTTTAGACTAATGTACCTCAAGAAAAAGACACTTATCCTTTTAATTTTTTTAATTGCCTTTAATAATAGGAACAAACTTTGTGTTTAGCACAGCTTGAGAATTGGGGTGTATTGGCAAGCCCATTTGTAAAGTGTTGCCGTTCAGTGTAACTGCCTGCTGAACACTCATAAAATGAGATGATAGCACTTTTTTTTAATGCAACTTTCTTAGTACATAATAATGAAATCCAAGGAATTTTCTTAGTCCTGAGGTGCATCTACTTGCTTATCAATATAATACAGTTGCTAGCAGTATTACTTCTGGGAGCGGGGTGTTATAAAGGCACTTGGCTGCTTGTCACCGTTTAGGTTTTGGATGACCCCTCATGCAGTAAGATTTCTTAGTTCATAGTCACGATTGCATTGTTTTGGCAGAGCAGTTTTTATTTATTTTTTAAGTATTTTTATTTATTTATTTTTAGAGAGAAGGGAAGGGAAGGAAAGAGGGAGAGAAATATCAACATGGATGGGCTGCCTCTTGCCTGCCCCCAACCAGGAACCTGGCCTGCACTGCAACCTAGGCATACCCTGACTGGGAATCAAACCAGTGACCTTTCGGTTTGCAGGCTCTCATTGGCAGAGCAATTTTTAATTCCTTAAAACTTTAATAGTTACGTAGCTGTCCCAAAGGCTACTTTTGCTTTGTAAAGTGTAGGATATATAGTGTGAACTCTAGATTATTTGGTAATGACATGGGCCCTAGATCTTTTTCTCTTAAGAAAGTAGTTGATCACAAGGAGGCATGATTAGTAAATAGATTCTAGTGGTCCCAGCAGAAATATAATTTCAGAATAAAAGTGAAGGAAGTTTATTTCTGATACATTTCAGGTAACATTGAACACATGAAAGTTAAAATTCATTTCTCTGAATTTTTCCAAAAATTGATTAAAAAGTATATTAAATAGCATCACTCTTGAGATTATTTGGCTCATATTCTAAATGGTCATTTACCTTTACTTAGTAAGTAATTGACTGAGGAGTCTAGAGGGATATTTATTTCATTTTACTCCTGGTCTCCTTGGGGAAAATATTGGACTGCCACTTATGTGAGGTTACTTAACTCATTAAGTGTTGATGCACTCAATTGCTAGGGCCTGTAGTTTGCTCTTTCACTGTTAAAGGAAAATGAAATGATAATATTAGTAAATACTAGTAATATTAGTTATGTTATGCCCGCTGGTATTTTTGGTCTCTTATTTTCTGTTATTGCACCAGTTTACCACAGTGCCTGCCTGTTGAAAAGTGGATACTTAATAAATACTTTGAATAATCGAATTATCGGCAAGGTCAAAGAGTTTTCCGTTCAAACATCATTTTTTAATCATGTGGCAGAAGTTTCAGAGAAATATATTGTTCTCAGTTCCCCGTTTTTTCAAGTAGCTTGAGCATTTTGAGGATTGCTCTGATTATTTAAACTGCTGAGGTATTTGGGGACAGTACAGTGGACGTGTCATTTCATGTTATGCTTAGTTCGCTGAACGGAGTTTTTCACGTAGAAGGGGTGTTTCCTGTGTGGACCTTGTCAGCAACTCCTGAGCAGTAGGTAATCCAGACAATTTCTTGTGCATTACAGGTTTGTAAAAGTCAGCATAAAAAGTCTTGGATGTGTGTACTCATTCCATATTATGATCAATGTACTAAATTAGGTCAATTTTCAAGGAATATTTTTTGTAGCAGAAATAAAGGCATAATCCAGTCACGTGGTAGTGGTTACTTAATATTTTAGTGCTGGTGATGATGATGATGATAGTAACTAACACTTACATAGTATTTGCTACCTGCCAGGCAGTATTCTAAGATGTTTAATCTTTGCAACCACTTTGTTAGGTAGGTAGTGGTGCTCCCATTTCACGGACTTGGAAACGGGTTAAACTAAAATGACACAGCTACTACGTGATAGAGCTGGCTGTTAGCTCTTAATTACTATGTTATAATAGTGAACACCTACTATATGCAAGTTCTTCACATACTTTAAGTTAACCCTGCAAGGTGTAGGTTAATTCCTATTCCTAATTAGCGATAGGAAAGAAAACCTGAGGCAGTTCAGGTAACTTGTCCAAGTGCACTCCCAAGTAGGATGAGGAAGGCTGGCATTGAGACACAGACGTCTCTGACTTACGGTCTTTACTAAAATTCTGTTTCAGAGTACTAATTTGAGGTCCTGTATTTGATATTACATATCTAGAAGGCATATTGAAAACAGCAAATTTCAAAAGTTTTTCAGCCGGCACCTGGGATGGGTAATGTTCACTTGTTCTCTGCTGTCCTGAGCATGTACAAAGTTAGAATTTCTTTCTCACTGGCTATAGCGTCCCGCCTTACCCTCTCATGCAAGTATATTGGAATGCAAATGAGTGACATTTGTAAAACTCTTTAAACAAGGAAATCATTCTTGGAATTTTGATTCTTTAAATACGAACATTTCATCTGACTCATCTTACAGCCTGTAGTGGTACCAAGGGCGAGGATGGCTGTTTTCAAAGATGCTGGGTGATTTTGTTTAAATAAAATGTCTGATGCAAATATATATTTTTGTAGCTATGTAATTTATTTTGAAAAGGTAATATTAGTACTGTTGTATGTGACACTGTGAAGCTTTCAACCCTGTACAGTCATTTTCCGTCATGCGAGTAATCTCTACTTGCTGTGTTCTAGTTGGTGTATTATGTCTGGCATGTAGCAAATATAGACTGATGCAGACACTTTCAGTCTGCTTAGAATATTCCTTCTAGCAGAAATTGGCATGTTCTCAGATGATCCAAATTACACTGACTACTAATTTAGGTAAAATAATTTAAGGACACACTTGGTGTGAGAAAGATTATGACATATTCCCAGGTATTATTTTGGGAATATTATTTCAGTCATTTCTCTGTTCTTAGAGTGATAATGATGTAAAGGCACAAATTTAAGTGAAATCTGAGATTTCCTAGGTCTTCACGCAAACTTTTCTGGTTTGTTTACTTATACTGTTATTGAGAGACTCTACTCATTGTAAAATTGTAGCGCGTATGGACAGAAATACTGCGTTTACCCTCTGACTTGCTCTTGTCTGACAGTGGGTAGGTTCTCAGGTCGAGTCCAGAGTGGGAAGAGCGCCGTCTCCGCTCTGTGCCCCACAGCACTCTTGTGAGACTTCATGCTGATTTCAGCGCAATGTTGTAGGGAATACAGAATGTAATTTACTAAACTAAGGTGTTTGTAAATGAAATTGTCATTAATTTTAGTTTTGTTTTTGATCAGCTGTTTCCTTAACACCTGGCATAATACATGATATTGTGATTGCTATTAATCACATATATAGTTATCAAGCACTTAACACAGGATCATGTAACAGTGAATAAAATGTTAGTGTCCCTCCTTATGGTAGAATAGAAGCTAGAGGAAAATAGGCAGTATGAATTCAGTGCTGTGTATATATGTGTGTATGTTCCACAGATACCTAATCTTAACAAGTCAGGATAAAAGTCCACGGTGTGTGTGATACCATATAAACCAAGACCTGAAGAGTGGACCAGTAGTTAGTCAGGCAAAGGGGAGGAGGATGCCTGAGTGTAGGAAGAGGGAGAGACAAAAAAAGCCTGGTGATAGAAGAGGTCATGCGCATTTTAGGAACGAATACTGGTTCTGTATGCCAGTAATGGAGGGTGGGCAAGAGGTAGACATTGAATCAACTGTAAGGCTGGCTGCTTGAGTCATGTTAGCAAGTTCAGGTCAGTTTTTGCTGAGTGCTGTGGGGAAACCATTAGAGGATTTTTAAAGGGAGAGAGAATGAAATAGTCAAGTTTGTCTTTGCAAAAGATTCTTCTGACAGCTTATGGAGAAAGGATTGAGGGTGAAGATAGAATACAGGTGGGCAAGTTAAGAGGCTGTTGTGAAAGTCTAGGAAAGAATCTGTAGTGTTCACTGTTTTGAGTATTGACAGTGGAGGGTTGATGTTAAATCTGCAAGATTTAATGATGTACTGGCTGCGGGCTCCATTGAGCGAGCATCTTTGCTTCTGGGGTATAGTAGGAGCTAAGTTTCACCTAAAGGACTTGCTATTGTTTTCATGTGCTGTTGAGATGCTGCTGGGGCTAAGGCAAAGCTAGTTGTATTCTCAAATACACATTTTTCATTTGACTCTCCACGTTATTAGTCATTGAGTATGACCCACCCCAAGTAGCACTATCACCCTGGAGACCATGAGGCTTCCATGAGTCAGGCAGTCAGTCCATCTCCCCAAGAGTCCAGTTGCAAGCTAATAGTTGCCTTACAAAAGGGTCGTGCCTGGTAGCTGTGTCTGGGGTGGGGTGGGGGGCGGTTGCGCCAGGAGCTCCAGGGCCATCTCTAGGTACAGACTTTGTCAGCGGCTCCAATCAGGAGAATCATGAGTCACAGAGACTTGTAACCCAAAGGGGTCATTAGGGTTGTGAGGCCCTAGCACTTGTCTACCTGCAGCCCTTCCTAACTGGGAGGACTCCTGTGCACTCCCAGGATGAGGAAGTGCAACCACATAACACTTCAGTTCCTGCTACACGTTAGGATGTAGAGGCAACAACAAGAGGGCATCAAATTGTCCCAGAGAGCCGCAACCACAGGTCACATTCATTTCCCTTTCCTACTGTAAAGCCTGTTCAAACCCTATTAGCTGAATCTGGATGTCCCCTCCCTCCATGGCACCAGATAGGGTGGTGATGACCTGGGTTCCTATATCCAAGAGAACCTTAAAACTTGAGTCCCTCTCTAAGGTTCCCTGGAGCCTCAGAGGGTATGTATGGCCCAGAACCCCCCTTGGAGGTCAGGGGGACCTTGGCCTGATCCCTTGTCATGTTTCCCTGTAATGCAGAAGAGTTTGGAGGTGCTAGTGGGGAGGGATGGAGAAGGGAGCAACTCTGTACCAGTTAGTCACTTTTGGTCACTCTCCTGTACTTCATCCAAAAGAACTTCTAATACTTCTAGTTTATATAAAGCTGTATATTGTCAGCAGGGTCATTCCTTCCACCATCTATTTTATCTTTGGGGATCCCTTGGCTCAGCAGTCAGGACCACACTCCCTTTCACCTGGAGACACAAAGCTCCTGGCCCTAGTGTGATGGTGCATCCCTCTGCCAGCCCAGAGGAGAATGAGCAAGCAATTCACTTGGGTGGCTTATTTCAGGCCCACTTCTCAGTGCTCAGTTTCTAAACGTTAATTTAACTTCTTGTCCATTAACAGGTAGGACAAGGGGGATCCTTATTCCCACCTTCTCCACACCCACCACTAGGATAACTCTTTTCATCCCACGATGTCTCTCATTTTCCAGAGCTGTGCCCTTGGAGTCCTTTACCTTCCTTTCTGGAAAGTTGTAGCTCTGCCAGTAGCCCGTCCTTGTTGCCAAAACTGTGTAGAACCATGATGGTTAGATCTTATCCTACTTGTAAGCTAGTAAGTTACCCTGCTGTATTTTAATGGATAGTGAGGACATGGGACTCTATGGAGGAGATGGAAGACAGTTTATTAGTGTTAGTAATAGCAGTAGCCAGAGTATCAGCATTTGTGCTGGTTACCTGATCCTTAGGTTATACTTGCATATATAGAGGCTGTGTTACCGGAGAGAAGCCCCGAGTTCAGGGAGCCCAAGTCTTTTGTGGTGAGCAATAGCATGCCTGTCCTTTGCTCAAGGATACCTTGTACTATATACTAACAGTAAGCATGCCTGTTCCTTTGCTCCAGAGGGAGACGTTGTGTCTTTCAACGCTGTTTGCTACATAGATATTGAAAATGTAGTCCGGAGCAAAGGGCAGCCAATCCTCTTTGCAGCACGTTCAGAAAAGACCTGTGCAGGATCGTTTACCAACATAGGTAAATTATACCTTAATAAATGACTCACAAGAAGTACTTGGCATGTAGTGAGAACATGGTACATATTACTATTGGTCTTCATGTCCTCCATCTAATTTGGGGGCAAACCAGTATGTAGTGCCCTTGGTGGAATTTTGGGATTCATTGTCTCCAAGGCAAGTGGTAACTAACTAATAACATTTATTCAAAAAGTAATGACTAACATGTTTAGACATGTTTTGATTTAAAGAATATCATATGTGGTCTTTTAAGAATTTCAGGGACATTAAAGTAAAATATAAGGAAATCACCTTGGGTTGCAAGGTATAAGATTACTTTGTTTATATCATTCTACGTAAAGTTCTCTACTAAAAATTCTGGCAAATTATAACAAATAAAACAACGTTAATTAAGCACAACATGTTAAAGTGAGGCCTCTTTTCCTTTTCATCTTGGGACAAGTAGACTTAGGGGGAGTAAGAGGCTGACACACTTGGGGAGGTTTAAACTTGCAGATTTGTGTGTGTTTAAGGGGTAAGGTTTTATTTTATCAGTTAGCACCACCTAATTCCTCCCTTCCAGTTATTTTTCTGCAAACATTTGAAAAATTATTTTGAAAGCGAATTTTACTTGTTAAAGATTATTTGTTACATTTGACCTTGCTTTGATTTCAATATTTAATGTGTACCGTGGTTATATATTTACCAAGTTGTTTTTTAAAGTGCAGAGAAGTCAGCTTCTTTTATTCCATTTCTCTGAGTTACACCGAACACGTGTTTACAGACTTGGGAGTGTAAAGTAATCTAGCTGCGGTGGGGCTGTTCTCAGTGCTGGTGGGGAAAAGCAGGTTGATGCCTCATCATCAAGGGCCGAAGCATTTTGGAAATAGTCTTGGGTAATTGGAACTCACTATGTTAAACATGTGAATATGTTAAACTAAAGATTTTTCTTTTTATTTATAGCACAGCATGTTGAAGCAGTAGTCAAACTATGTAGCTTGGGGTTGGCAGCCCTTTGAAACGGGTGTGCCGCAGTTTCATTATGGTATGTGTCACGGTGACAACTGGCCGGTGTCCCGTCTTTGGTATGTGTCACTGACCCCTTCTTAGTAGTCTATTAGCTTATTAAATATATCTTTCAAGGACTTCATTTTAGATGATACCCAGTGTTCTTTCATTATAAGCAATTTTTTAAAAGTGTATATTATTTTAAAATCAAATTTCATTTTTAAAACCATTCTCAATTTGCCTAGTTTGGGTAGGTAGCTAGCTTATGTATTTAAATAATTAAAAATATATACATATTTTAAAAGATTTTATTTATTTATTTTTAGAGAGGGGGGGAAGGGAGAGAAACATCAATGTGTGGTTGCCTCTCATGCGCCCCCTACTGGGAAATCAAACCAGTGACCTTTTGGTTTGCAGACAGGCGCCCAGTCCACCAGGCCACACCAGCTAGGGGAAGCAGAACTTTTTGTGTCATTCTTTCACTGCCTCTGTTCTCTCAGATCTTCTCCAGAATCTTATTGGGGCCTCATAAGTAAGATGAAGGAACAGTTTTTTTGGTCCTCACCAGCATGGCTCAGTTGGTTGGGCATCATCCTGCAAAGTGAAAGGTCTCCAGTTCGATTCCTGGGCAGGGCACAGCCTGGGTTGTGAGCCAGTCCCCAGTTGCAGCACATATGAGCGGCAAACAAAGAGCTGAATGAACAGTTTTTTAAAATGTGTGACTGGTTGGTAGTATTATGGACTCCGTCCTCAAGTCATAAAGTAGGGCTTCTGTGCGGATGCGCTAAGATAGTGTATCCCAGGCAGTTTTTCCCCTTGGAGCAAGGCTGCAGTACATGTCAAGCCTGTTAACTAATTGACTGCACCTGATTTTTGCATGCACCCTTCCCCTCATGCTCTGTACAAAGGAATCCGTGGGTGACCGTTTCATAAGACAGCTGACAGTACAGGAAAAGACACTGCCAGGAACTAACTGTTCATTACTTGCAGTCAGTAAATTTAAATAGTTAATGTATTCTGGTATTTCACAAATATATTTACCAAGTTGTTTTCAGAAGTACAGAGAAATCAACTTCATTTATTCCATTCATTTGGGTTAAAGTGCACCTGAGTTTACCTTCAGGCCTTCGCCCCTGTGTTTAGATATGGCCTTGCTGGATTTCCATCTAAGGAGAGTTCCTGGTTAGACTTTGGACAGTCCTGCTTTCTTTTTTAACCTCTGGGATAGGAATTTCCTGGACTGTGGTCTAGTTTTGAAACGCATTTATCAACACAGTAAGTTCCTGTCCACTGTCATAGTCCGTGTCTTCATCCCCACCCCCACCCCAGGCAGCCACTTTCTGTCTTTCTGGATTTTCCTTCTGGACATTTCTTAAAAATGTAGTCATGTGATACACGAGTGTCGTTCGTGTGTGTGTGTGGGGGGGTGGCTGCCTTCAATTAATGTTTTTGAGCCTCATCCTTATTGTTATCACTAATTTGTTTTATTTCGTTGCTGAGTAGTATTCCATTATATGGATATGCCATCTTTTATTTATCCATCCACCAGCTGATGGACATTCGGATTGTTTCTACTTCTCAATTACTACGAATAATGCCACTGGGAACATTTGTGTGCAAATAATTGTGTGGCCTTACGTTGCATCCACGCTTATGGGTAGATGCCTAGGAGAGGAGTTGTTGGGTCGCACAGTAAATTCATGCTTGATTTTGAAAGAAACTGCTAAGGCGTTGTCCAGATGGTCTCATCCCACATCCGAGCACAGAGGGTGAGGTCTGCAGTTCGCTGGACCCAACACTGGTGGTTGGCTTTGCGCTATAACCGTGTCGGCGGTGTGCAGTGCTGTGTCACTGCGGTTTGAATTTACACTTCCCTGGTGCTTAATGGCGTACATCTTTTCAAGCCATTTTCATATTTTTTGTGAAATGTCTATCAAATTTTTAAATTTAAATCTTTTAATTGGGTTGTCTTCTTCCTGAGGTGTTAGAATTCTTGATATGTTCTGAATCCAAGTTCTTGGTACAGATACATGTATTTGATACATGATTTTCAGATTTTTCTCCCAGTCTGTGGCTTGTCTTTTCATTTTCTTAATGGTATCTTTTGAGGTGCGAGGATTTTGGATTTTGGTGAAGTTCAGTTTATCTTTCTTTTTCTTTTCTTTTTTAAAAGAATCATGCTTTTGGTGCCGTGTTTAAAAAGTCTTTGCCTCTCCCAAGCTCATGAGATTTAGTCCCGGGTTTTCTTGTAAAAGTTTTGTAGTTTTAGCTCTTACGTTTATGCCTAAGATCTGTTTTTAAAGTTTTTTATATTGTGTGAGGTACATTTCTTAAGTTCACCTTTTTGTGTATGGAAATCCAGTTACCTGAGCACAGTCTGTCCATGAGACTCTGCTTTCCCCGGTTGCATTTCCTTGGTAGCTTTGTTGACCATCAGGTGACCACAGGTACACATGTTTATTTCGGAACTGTCATTTCTATTTCGTTGGTCTACATGTCTGTCCTTCTGCCAGCACCGCTTGTCTTGATTACTGTAGCTTTCTGTACCGTATTTCAGTAACACAAATAGGATTCTTTTTTTCTGTTCTCTTATTTATAAAAAGTTGGAACAACAGAGAAAAGTAAAAGAAAAGCAAAAATCACCATCTAAGTGGTCACTGTTTTGGTGAACATCTTTCTGACATCTCTGCACATATATGCGTGTTGTAAGAATGCACACATACCCGCCATGGTTATACATAAAGACACATCAGTATTTGCCCACGCTCATTGTTCTTGTGTACTTTTTGAGTGAATATGTTTATTGTCAGCTATAAGAGGGAACCGATTATTTTCTTTCTTCAAGCACTTCAGTAATCCTATGAGTTTTTAATGACATAAACTTCTGAGAAAAGCAGAATTCTTTGGGTAGGAACTATGAATGCTTTTTTATTGGTAGCATGTTAAATGGTGTTTGTCTCTCACTTTGCTGAAAGATGCCTTTAAAACAAATTTTTAAATGTGTTCTTTGTGAATGGATGGCAAATCATGTGTGAAACTTTTAACAAAATTAATCCCTACATCCATTTTTAAACCTTGAAAGTTCCCATAAATCTGCTCTTGAGTATTAGATTGGCTTTTTGGCAGTTGTGACAAAGCACCTGGAGCCAGTAAATACGTGTGTGTGGTGGTAGAGTTTCATTTGCAGTCATATGGGACTGGTCCCCGATGGGAGCTTGATTTTACTTACCACGTTACTGGAGTAGTAACGACCTTTGCTCTTTTGCACTTTGTGAGTTCAGCCTTGTAACCCTGGGGATGCCCCTGAGATCCTTTCAGTGGCCGCCCTGAAGATGTCACCAGACCCTGAAACACTTCTCTTCAGAGAGCAGGTCAAATTCCAGAAACCCTGCTGACATCCACATTTCCATGAATATGATGTCTGCATGATGGATGCATGGTTTAAATCTTGTCTAGAGGTGCAGCAGGTGTAGGAAGCCGATTAGGTGCTGCTTGATTTAAAAAGACTGGGTCTCAGTCTCGGGCAGCAGGGAGCCATTGCAGGTTGTGAGTGTGAGGAGGGACTCGGTGCGTCAGGGTTCGGAACACCACTGCACATTGGTGTAGGGGAATTTTGTTTTTGGAAAAGGCATGCTTAAATAGTGCAGAAGGTCACAAATGAAATGATTTAAATGAGGTTTTTTTGTACAAGGTTTTAAAAAGTTAAAACTTTTTCAGATTTCAAATAAACTCTTTACAGAAAGGATAGCAGTACAGTAAAATGTCAATGGTAGCTACCTCTGTGTGGGATTCCAGAATTTTCTTCCTGCTTTTTATGGGAAATTTAGAAAAATGTTAAATGCAGGAGGGGGCAAAAGGAGGTTTATAGTTGTAGGTACCGAATAACTTTATTCTTGTATTATTGTTTTAATTATTGTATTATTTTCCAGACAAACAACTGTAAGCCTACTTTTACTCACCCTGTTAAATGGAACATCTCACCCTGTTAGATGTTAAAATGGAACTCTGTTATTCTTAGTTTGTCCCTAAATCAGTATAGTGAGTTGCAAGAACACCATGCAGGTCTTTCGAAAGAAAGAGCCAGAAAATGGATCCTGCGACTTCTAACACCTATCCTGTTTTCATTGGTATGAAAAGATTTAGGAAGTTGGGAGTTAGAAGAGTTCGTTTTTTTAATTCTCATGCAAGGATATGTTCCTTTAATTCTCATGCAAGGCGGAGCCGATTTTCGAGAGAAACACATACACAGACATTGGTTGTTTGCCTCCTGCACATCCCTGGAATTAGGGATCGAGTCCATAACCTGTTGGTGCAGTACGGTGTTCCAGCCAGTTGAGCCACCAGGCCAGGGCGAAAATTTGAATAGTTTTTGAAGTGAGTTGTTGGAAATCAGAAGAGTTTTTGAATCAAGTTCTCGGTGTGCTAGGAGTTTCTCCTCATCTTGCCCGTTGCTGTTTTGGAGTGCTGTCCCTCAAGGGCAGGGGCTTTGTGGTAACGACTTGGAGTGCTTGCGGGGCACAGGTGGACGTCTGTCTCACTTGTGCCTGAGTGTGAGGAAGTCTGGCTGTTCTGGAAGCAAAGTGAGGTTACTGTGCAGGAGGACGGCCCACCCCCCCAAAGTTCTTTGGGGCAGGGGGTACATGTTTCCTATAGACCAAAAGCCCACAGGATCAGGGCGGTGTGAGGCAGAGTGAGGGGGGACAAATGACTAGATCGTCAGAGGGGAGCCTCTTGCTGCATCAAGGACATCGTTGCTGAGAGATCCCCAGGGCCTGAGTTGGGAGAGCACCCAAGCATCCCTCATCCCTGAAAATGTGCCCTGACTGACAGCATATGACACTTCGGCCTGGGGCATGTGCCCTGCAGTGACAGATGTGCCCTCCAGTGAGAGACACTGTAGGTGGAAGGCAGAAGGGTGAAGTCTCCTCTGCACCACCTGGTGCTGGCCTGGGGCGAGGAGGAGCTGTAACCTTGAATGGAAAGCTCTGATGATTATATTATTCTAAACTGGATCTCTCAGTTTCTAAACTCAGATCACTTTTATAACTTGAAAGTGACCAAAGTCATAGACCTCCCTAAATAAAACTTCAGGGACATTAACTGTTGCCACAGAATAACTTTGAAGGACAATGATGGACAGAAAGTTGCTTTCAGATTACATCCCACAGACTCTGCTTGTTCAGGGTAATGGTTACAATTGTTTTTCTAATAAGAAACATATCAATGAAAATGAAGAATGTGTCCATGAGGCATTTTGTCATGGGATAAAGTGTCATGAACTTTGGGGACCAGGCAGATCTTTGCTTGAGTCAGATCTACCCCTTATTAGCTCTGACACAAGGTAAGCAAACCAGTTATTTTAAAAGATTTTATTTATTTATTTTTAGAGAGAGGGGAAAGAGGGGGAGAAAGTGAGGGAGAGAAACGTTGGTTTCCTCTTGCATTCGGCCTGGCCTACAACCCAGGCCTGTGCCCTGACTGAGAATCGAACCAGCAACCTTTCACTTTGCTGGACGACACTCAACCAAATGAGCCATGCTGGTCAGGGCAAGTAAACCAATTTTTGAGGTTGAATTTCCTCATTTACTTTTTATAAATAGGGTAATATTACCTGTTTTATAGTGTTTATGAAAAAATTATGATTTATAGTGAAATGTATGATACACAGAAGGTATTCACAAATATTACTAATCTCTTCCCTTGTTATAGCAAGGATTTTCTATAGTTTAAATATGTTTTTATTCTCCTTAACATGTGTTGTACTTCTAAATATATTCCTTAAAAATACCAAGTGGAGCCCTGGCTGGCGTGGCTCAGTGGATTGAGTGCTGGCCTGCGAACCAGAGGATCGCTGGTTTGATTCCCAGTCAGGGGTTGCGGGCCAGGTCCCTAGTTGGGGGCACCTGAGAGGCAACCACAGGTTGACGTTTCTCTCCATTTCTTTCTCTCCCCTTTCCCCTTTCTCGAAAAACAAACAAATAAATAAAGTCTTTAAAAAAAAAACCCAAATGCGTTAGCGGATTCAGTCTGACTACAGGATACTATCAAGGAAGTAAGAGGTGTTAGTTTTAGTAGAGCTAAAATTCCCACTTTTGATTCGAAATGTGAAAGATATTCAGGAAGAATGGAAAGTAGTTTTTTACTTATGTATTTATTGTTTTTTTGCGAGGAAGCATATTAATTAGGAGTCTAAAGGAAAGGTGGGCCCAGGAGGAGAATCTTCTCATTGTTCTCAGAGCAGTGTGGAATATATTAAACAAAGAGACATCATCTCATAGCAGAGAGAACTCCTTGTAAGAATGGTTTGGGGTTTTTTTTAGTTATTTATTTGATTGATACATTTTAGAACAATGTTGGTATTTTTGTCATCTATTCTTTGTGGATATTCTCCCACTTTTTTTAAGGTTCAAATTTTGTACCTTGAGCCCTGGCTGCTGTAGCTCAGTGGATTGAGTGTAGGCCTGTGAACCAAAAGATTGCGGTTCAATTCCCAGTCAGGGCACATGCCTGGGTTGCAGGCCAGTTCCCTGCAGGTCAGTTCCCAGCAGAGGACGCACTAGAGGCAACCATACATTGATGTTTCTCTCCCTCTCTCCTTCCCCTTTAAAGATAAATAAATAAAATCTTTAAAAAATTTTTGTACTTTGAAACAAAATTTTAGCTTTAACGAATTAGGCACCTCTTGAATATATCAAAAGGTGATTTGTATCATCTTTATTGTGATAGTATCTTTGATCATTTGTACTCTGCACTTCAGAGTTACATTTATAACATAGTTAAGTTTTGATTCTTTGTAGAAATGGGTTTGAATTAGGAAGGAAATTATAGTTGGCTTTTTACTTAAGTCCAGAATATTCCATATACTTCAATCAGGGGTCTTTGGTTGCAAGCTGCAGAAACTGACAGGGTAACTTGGATGGGAAAAGAATTCATTGGGGGGATAGCAGGTGGCTCAGTTAACCAAAGGAGAATGAGCACCAGGAATATAGAGGCCCGTTTATGTTGCATTCCAGTCTGATTAGGACATTGTGGGATTGATCTGTTCCTGCCACTGGGAATGGTTTCTCAAGTTCCCTTTGTCTTTGGACCATTCTCGCAAGATAGGAAGTCTTGGGGTTGGAGGAGCAGTGTTTGTGGGCTGACACTTCTGACCTCTCGCCTCGTGCTGCATTGATATCCCCCAACACTGTCCTCATTTGGAGCCCTGCGCGTGGCACAAATGGAACTGCTTTTCTGTGGCCCAGTACCTGCTCCTCCCCATCCAGGCAGGTTGTCTTAGAAATTGTTCCATAACCTGGACTCATCTCTGTGATGCTCCTTATAAATAGAATCAGGTTAAACATGTTGGACAGTTATTTTACATAGGACTAAATCAAGACTTCCCATTGTATCACATCACGAGGCACGCAGTGTCTGTCACATTTTTTGGTGACAGTAGGGTTGATCCTTGGATTGAGGTGGTGTCTGCCATTTCCCTCCATTTGTAAAGCGTGTTTCCTTTTTCAGTTAGTAAAGAACCAGTGGTGTAATACTTTTGGATCGTGTGAATATACAGTCCAACTATATGTGAACATTTCACCTAATAGTTTAGCATAGGAGAGGGCAGGCACTGTAATTTAATAATAGTTGTTAATGGGTACCTGAATAATAGCTGTCAATTATTATTAAGTTATGGAACAAAAAACTCCAATGTTAGTTTTTAATAGAGGAAAGTTAAGTAAATGACTCATAATCATAAAGCTCAAATCTTGAATAGAAGCAGACTTAATCAACATTAATAATCATTTCCTAATTTGGAATTTAAAGGTAGTAATTGTATGGCTATTTTGTATAATTGTATATTTAACTTTTTTTCATAAGATTAATAATTCCTGAGAAAAAGGTACCTTAGGAAGGAGGCTGGGTGTACTAACTACAACAAACGTCTGTACTGATGATCTGCTGACTTCAGTGATGAATCTTCTCTTTTCTGTCATTTAACATGGATTATCAGTAATTCTCTCCAGAGTCATAATTTCAATACCTATACAGTTTTTCCTGTCTTTACTGGCACCTTTCAAAATGTTTTTCTCATAATTCAAGGAAACCAAGTCTACTTCCCAGTAGATTGAAAATTGTTATGTAATATCTATTGATAAGATAGAATGAATGCCTAAGAATGTAATTAAAACAGAAGCTACACAATAAAAGCTCTTAGATCTGATAGAAATTAAGTGAAAAGGAAAGGGGGCAAATGAAGGATGTATAGATTTTGATAAGGTTTTACTGAATAAACAACAGCAAATGGTAAAACCGCAAGGATATTGTGAGTTAATATTTTTAGGATTAGGTTTATTATATTCAAAATTTATTTTTAAATTATATAATTTATTTTTATTATCTTCCAGTGTGAACTATCTAGGTAAAAATTACCAATGGTATGAAAGTATTGGTAACAGCAGAGTATGGCAGTGATCTATTCATCGTTCATTTGGTGGATGCTTATTGTTAGAAATCATTTAAACTAAGATGTTTAAGTCTATGAAATAGAGCGCATGATACTGATTTATGACATAACTCAGAGGAATTTTAATTTGTTCATTTGCTCTCTATTCTTGTGTTTGTACTAATGCTTTGAGAATATAACTCTCATGACATTGTTGTGAGCATGTAGCACGAAGTAATAAGTGTGCATGTTGGCAGGGATTTTAGGAAATGACAATTTCTTCTTGGTACACTAAGGCAGCATGAGGCCATATACATACATATGTACTCCAGAGTCTGCAGATAGTCCTCTCTTCACTTGACTGTCTCTGCAAACTTCTAAAAATTAGGAAAAACAAAGTTCCACTAACAATTACCATCTCTTGAGAAACTAACCACCCTTTTTTCAGTAGCTCTGTATCATTTCTCTAGCTTCCCTCTGCCTCTCTCCTCTAGATAGAATTCAGCTACTCCCTCATCTGTTTTCCCATAGCAGTTTGTGTGTAGAACTCTAGTATAGCATTTCACCTAATTACTGTGTATTGTAGGAATTTGTTGACATGTCATCATCTCAGACTCTGAGCTTTTGGAGGGCACGTCCTGTCTTACCCAGCAGTTTATACTCTGCCTTTTGTGTAACATCTGGCCTATGGAAGGTCCTCTTTTAATGTTTGTTGAATTGCCATTAGAAAGCAGTTCACAACTGTTACTATTATGTGACAGAGCATTTTTAATAGTTGTTTAAAAATCTATTATTTGATTACTGCCAAGGTAGATAGCTATGCAGTAATATCAGATATCACTTCTCCAGTGTGGTTATCTATGCTTGTTGCACTTGAGTTATTCTGTCAGCCTATAAAAACCATTCGCTGTATGATCATGGTAGAATATTTTATTTAAAGTCTATCCCTTTCATTGTTAATAGAAATTACATACGTTTCTATTTTTTATCAGTTATCTGCTTATTTATATATTGCTCTGTCCTTATTGCTCATTTTCCCAAGCAAATCCTTTTAGCATAATGACCCATCTTAACTCTAAAGAAATCACATTTATTCTAGTCTCCTTAAATCTTTTATCATGTTGTCTTATTCAGTCATCTGCTTACTCAGCACATATACACTGGAGACTACAATGTGTCAGGCATTATGCTTAGCGCAAGGGGTACAGTAACGACGAATGGCTCTGACAGCCACATGCAGTCTTAGGAAAGAGCCAAACATTTGAAGGAATGAAATAGTGTCGTGGGGCCCAGGAAGAGATAGTGAACCCACTTGGATTATCAGGCTCCTCTCTCACACTGTCTTGTTCTCTAAGTTTCTATTATGAATGTAGTCTGTAACAATGACCTAGGGTGGTCAGAATTGTTACGGACTTGTTACTTTTTATGTATGCAGGCATTATTTCCACAGAAAGTCATTAGCCTTTTTGAGGATAAAAATTTTCTTATTTCTGCCCTGTCTGGTGTGTCTCAGTGGATTGAGCGCTGGCCTGAGAACCAAAGGGTCGCCAGTTTGATTCCCAGTCAGGGCCCATGCCTGGGTTGTAGGTCAGGTCCCCAGGTGGGGGTGTGTGAGAGGCAACCACACACTGATGTTTCTCTCCCTCTCTTTTCCCCTCCTTCCTCCCTCTCTAAAAATAAATAAATAAATCTTTAAAAAACTTTTCTTATTTCTTTGTATCACAAGCACTGCTGGAGATACAGTGAAGATTTTAATCATATTTGTTGAATTAACAAACTTACTTCATAACATCCCTGGTGCTGCTTAAATTGCTGGGGCTCTAAGAACCGCAGGGATGGTAGTGTAACAGCACCTGCGCAGAGTGTGGTTGGCCGAGCCCGACAGCGAAGACCTGGGGGAAGGGCCCGTCTCTCAGTCTTATGAGTACGTGTTATCTTCCTTTCTACAGATGAAGACATTGAAGCTCTGAGAGACTTAAGATTCTTGCTCAAATTTAAAACGTGCTCTTTCTGTCAAGTTGCATTACACGTGGACCCGTATTTTTTCCCAGAAGGTGGTGAAGCATTTATATTGGTTATAGAGCTCTCTGCAATTAGGAGAACGAGGCACAACAGCCCAAGCACAGAGCTTCTCTTTGCCACGTACAGGCCAAGTGAGGACCAGGCCTGTAACGCTGGCCTGGCTGACAGCGTGCTGCCGTAGCCCGAACTAAACAGTGCACTCGCTGGCTTTGTTTGTAAGCAAAGCTGATTACCTTTCAGTATGCCAGATTTTGCAAATTATTTCTCCAGTTTTTAATGATATACTAAAGATTAAGAAATTTTCAGAGTGGGATATATGCATTTGGCGTTATGAGTGGTTCCTAGTTTTCTTTCGCAGACGTTAATGTATGTGGAATAGACTAAACAAATTGCACAGGGGGCTCGGAACACAGCTGTGTGCATTTTGAAGTTTGTGACATGCTTCTGGCCCAGGCCCAGAAGTCAGAGAACCTCTTCCATGCTTTTGTAGAGCATTATCTTAATTTCTGCACTTAGGATTTTGCTACTAAATACTTTTTTATATATTTCCAGCAATAGAAAAAATGGCTATGGCAAATGAAGATGTGAATTTAGCTTTGGCACTCTGGATTTTCCAACCATGGACTTGTCTGTGATTCTGTCACTATATTTTCGAGGTACTCTGCGAAGTGCCCCAATTGTAGGGTGGCACGGGTAGGTGGAAATTGTATTCTTTGCTTCAAAAAGAGACTATTTCCCTTTTATGTGGGTTAGATCTATTGACATTTATGTGTTTTTTTCATAGGTAGGTCTATTAGTGTTTGCTGTCAGTAAAAGTGAGCAGTCGCCTGCTTTCTTCCTTGTTGTGAGCTTACAGTTCACAGCGCACATCATTTTTATGTTTTGTCCAAATTGTCATACTTCTAAGTTTGGATTCACTTCACCATTTTATCTGTTGCATTCTCAATGCCATGAAATATATCCAAGAGCTTTTTTTTTTTAAGATTTAAAAAATTTTATTTATCTTTAGAGGGGAAGGGAAGGAGAGGGGAGAGAAATATCAATGTATGGTTGCCTCTCGTGCATCCCGTGATGGGAACTGGCCTGCAACCCAGGCATGTGCCCTGACTGGGCATCAAACCGCGATTGTCTGGTTCGCAGGCCCGCGCTCAATCCACTGAGCTACACCAGCCAGGGCCCAAGAGCTTTTTTAATAAGACATTTTTTTTTGCCTTTGTGATTTCCTCTGGGATGCCTTCATTTTCCGCATCAAACTGCTTTCCTCATTCATGTCGCCTTCACTGAGCTTCCCGGGCTGCGGATCCAGTCTCCCTGCTGGCACTGGCACCGCGCTCCCAGTCACCACTTCTGCAGTGACACCCTTTATGTTCCGTTAGAATTCGACTTCCCGTGTTACCGCTTGTGTTTCTTTGCTGAGCTTTTATCTTTGTCAGCAAATGCCCTTGTAGCCTTTTTGTAAAATGTCTCATGGACTTGTCGCTGGGAGACAGGGAGGTAACACAACGAGACTCTGCAGCCTTTGCGTGACCTGAGGAAGAGGTGGTGCCTGATCTCTGTGGGCTCTGAAAGGTGCAGTTGGTCAGTGATGGGGTGTAAAAGATGAGAGAAAATTAAAAACTATAAAGCATCCTGTATTTAACAAAAGTATGTTTATGGGTATGGTTAATAATAATAATAATAATAATAATGTGGAAGGGTTGAGCAAAAGAAGGAAAAGAGAAGAAACTGATGGACCCAAGCAGCAGTGTGGTGATTTCCTGGGGAGGCGATAGAGGGAGGTGGGGGAGGGGATGGGGGATAAGTGGTGATAAAAGGAGACCTGAGTTGGGGTGGCTAGCACACGGTACAGTGTGCAGATGATGTGTTGTGGACTTCAGCATCTGGAACCTGTATAATTTTGTTAACCAGTGTCACCCCAGTAAATCATAAAAAGGGAGAAAAGTACTGGTAATAGTGTTTCCCAAATCCCAGTGGTCATGTTGATCTCACCCTTGCCCAGGCTTCCCATTTACACTGTTGTGGTTCATTTTTTAAGGAATAATCTTTAACTTTATGGTAGAAGTTAGGGGGAGTATTTATTTTACAGCAGGTCATGTTTACAGAAAGGAATACTGTGATCATTATTGCTTGAATAGGGCTTTTTCCTGAAAAATGCTCCTCCCCTCCCCCCTATAACTCTGGGCAAGTGCATCCCTTTGAAGCCTCTGTTTTTTCATCAAGGAAAACAGGCTAATAATTTTATTTCATTAGATTGTTAGGCTTCTGTGAAATGAATCATGCAAAGTGCCAGGGGGATATTTTAAGAAGATTGTATCTAGCTTTATCACATGCACTTATATGTCGAATGTCTGATCCAGGGCATTTCAAACATGTCAGTGGTCCTGTTAC
The DNA here is from genome assembly GCF_021234435.1 of Artibeus jamaicensis. Lineage (NCBI taxonomy): Eukaryota > Metazoa > Chordata > Mammalia > Chiroptera > Phyllostomidae > Artibeus > Artibeus jamaicensis. The sequence continues at coordinate 6,860,589 of NW_026522059.1, forward strand.
AGATAAGTAAGGCCTGATGGAGACATGAGAAAGAACTAGTTTTACAATTGTGGAGGGAAAAAAAACTTAACATCATTAATAGTTTAACAAGAAATGTGAAAGAAGGCACTGTATGTGTGCACACACACATAGGTACGTGCACATTTTTTAAACAACGAAGTCATGTCCAGGATGCTGAAGGATGCAGGATGATGTGCTTTGGCGATACTGTCTTATCTGGAAACTTGGTCAGTAGGCTCTTTAATTCAAGTGCTTTTTTCTTTTTCTGAGATGGCTTTTCAGATTGTTCTTTGAATGTCAAGGGGAACTTAAACAGACTGAATTCAGTTAGATTTTATCATATACCCAGGTGAAGAAGGAACACAGACTGGGATGTGTAACCAGTTAGATCTGTATACCGTCATTTGAAATACTGCAGAGCTGTAAATGTGGTTGTCAGAATGCTCTGAAGTCATGATTCTCACGTTTTATGTTTTTTTGGAGGCAAACAGATTTGACCACTTATCTGAAGAACCTCTAGGTTTGTGGATTTTAGTGGCCTGGATGATCTAATTCACATGATATGTGATAATCAGTGTTTGTGACCTGACGTTTCATTTCTAAGGATGAAAACAACTGTATGTCTTATTATTTCTTGATTTACTCAGAATTAAACAGGATAGGCCCTGGCCCATGTGGATCAGTTGGTTGGAGCACCATCCTGCAGACCAAAAGGCTGCTGGTTCCATTACCGGTCGGGGCACATGCCCGGGTTGTGGGTCCGGTACCTGGTCAGGTGCACACAGGAGGCAACCCATTGATATTTCTTTGTCACATGGATGTTTCTCTCCCTTCCCATCTCTGTAAAAAAAAATATATATATATATATATATATATATATATATATATATATATATATATATTATTTATTTATTTTTTTTTTTAAGAGACAGGATAAACAGAATTTTCTCTTATGGTTTTATGCAAGTGGCACTGGGTTTTTCTTCTGTGGTTTATAAAAGTATGAAGGTGACCAGACAAGCTACTTGTTTTGTTTATTTCTGGGTGGCTGCTGTCAGCCTTAGGGAAGGAAGTTTTTCTTTGGCAGAAAAAGCAAAGAAGTGTTTATTCATCCATTTGTAGTAACATTGACCCAAGAGGAGCTTTTGAGGAAAACCAGAGGGGTTAGGTTTTGAACATAAATAGCTCTCTGATCATCTCCTAACTGGTGGAGAAAAGTAAAAGATTAGAAGTAATATGTAAATTGTAGGCAATACAAATTTCTAGAGCAGAAGTTGCAAACTGAAGGTTCATTAACCAAATATAGCTCTCAGACAGTTTCTTTTGGCTTCCTGAGTATTTATAAAACTTATTTAACTTGTTAATAACATCTAAAAATTAAATGTATATCCAGCAGCATAGCATGTTAATAGCAATGACATCCTTTAAATTAAGTATACACATTTGCTCTAGTTGGCACTTTTAACCTAATTCCCACTCCTGCTAATTCTCCTGTGCATTTAAGTTTGCAACCCTGTCCTAGAGGCTCTTAATACAAAGTAGTAGGTCTAATACTGTTCATGCAGCTGAACCTTCAACTTTGAGTTAATAGAAGATAGAATAGTAGGCATGAAGATTTTAGGTACTGAGAATTTGAGTGGAATATGGGATATGTAAGGAAGAGTAGTTGTAGAGGAATCCACGGTTTTTACCTGTGCAGCTAGAGGGTTAGAGGTTTATCCCTGAGATGGGGCAGACTGCAGACAGATTTGAGGGAGAAGGTGAGGAGTTCACTTTTGGACATGTTAAGTTTGGGGTATCTAATACAAATCTTAGTGGAGCCCTGGCTGATGTGGCTCAGTGGATTGAGCACCAGCCTGCAAACCAAAAGGTCACTGATTTGATTCCTGTTCAGGGCACATGCCTGGGTTGCAGGCTGGGTCCCCAGTGGGGAACATGGGAGCAGCAACCACTTACTGATGTTTCTGTCTCTCTTTCTCCTTCCCTTCCTTTCTCTCTAAAAATAAATAAAATCTTTTTAAAAATCATAGTGGAGATTATTGAGCAGTGTGGCACTGGAGAGAAATGTCTAGACGGCATAAAATTTGACACATAGATGACATTTAAAAACTTGAGATGACAAGGGGAGTGGAGGACCCTAGCTGAGCCCTCCAGTGCAGGGGTTTGAGAGGAGTTTGGCAGAGATTAGCAAGGAGCCTCCAGTGAGATGGGATGAAAAGGAAGTGAGTATGGTGTCCTGAAGGACAAGTGTCTTGACCTTGGTTCTCCCCAGAAGCAGAGCCTGAGACAGGGACGTCTCAGGCAGTTTACTTGGGCACCTGTTAACAGGAAACTGGGGCACGTGAAACTGGAAGGAAGGACAGTCAGTGCAAGGGTCAGTGCGTTACTGACCAACGTGGTCCCTCACTTCTCTGAGCAGGTGAGACTTGATCCTGAGGAAGCCTCTGAAAGGCAGGGAGAATGTGCCTCTGGGTAGGAGGAGGAGATATGTATCTACCAGATCCCCTCCCCCATTGGGCAGGGCTTGCCCACAGGGTTCATTTGTACCTCACGATGGCTGGAGAGTTCCTGTAGGCATCTTACAGCAAAGCCTGTGGGCTGAGAGCAGCCTGGGCGTGCAGCGAAGGGGAGGTGCCTCAGCGGGAGTGGAAATGTGTGGTGGGGCACAGGAGATGTCCCGTTCGGCCTACCCCCTGGTACTCTGCATTATTAGTCCAACCTCTGACAAAGCTTTCAAGGTGGTGGCTGGCCATGGTCTTGACATTAGGCTTACAGCAGGAGGGGTGGTGGGGTAGTTCTCCTTAGTTCAGTCTTCTGCCACTCACTCTAGATTTCCCTTGCCTTTGGCCAGCACTTCAACAGCTTGAGGCATTCTCTCTGGAAGAGTAACCCAAACCTCCCCGAGGGATCAGTGCCGGTCCTCCCATTATCCTCGTCAGGGGATAGTGGCTGCAGCTGCCCATTTGTAGTTACCACCCAGCACGACAGCCCAGTTGAAGGCTCCGGGTTCTTACTACACGCCCTCCTGTCACCACTGTGTAGCAGCAGCCATGAGTCCTCATGGTTGATAGGGTCAGTTTACGGGGCCCCCACGCCCACCGTGTAGTAACTCCTCCCTTAGTGCGCCCGTCCAAAAGAATGAGTTCGGAATGATCAGGTGAGAGTTGTTTTCAGCGTTCTTTCTGTGTCTCTCAGAGCATGAAACCCCTTCATTCCTGATTTCCAGAATCAGAATTTCTAATCCAGTGGAACCCAGGGTTGCCAGTCTTACTTCCATCCACTGGTTCCTGGAGCCATGACCAGTTTTTTTAATAACTCACCCAGGGATATATCCATTTGTTTTAGAGAGAGAAGGAAGGAAGGAAGGGAGGGAGGTAAGGAGGGGCGGGGTGGGGGAGAGGCAGAGCGAGAGAGAGAAGGAAAGAAACAGGGATGTGAACGAGAGACATTGATTGGTTGCCTCCTCTGTGTGTCCCAGCTGGGGGTTGAACTTGCAACCGAGGATGTGCCCTGACCAGGGATCAAACCCTCAGTCTTTGGGTCTCTACGGGAGGATGCTCCAGCCAACTGAGCCACCCAGCCAGGGCTTGTGTTTGTTTTTACAGTCTGTCAGTGACACAGCACCACGTTTCAGCCTTTGGAAGACATGTGAATGTCATGTCATTTTAGGAAGGCAGTGCCCCATCCCCTCAAGGTGTTACCCAACACTTTTATCCATAGAAATTGTGTGTTTGTTAAATCCAGGACTCTTGGATTATAGAATAAACCATTAGGGAAGGACATTTTCACATAAAGGTGACTAAGTTACATTGGTCAAAGGTTTCTTCTCATTCTGTGTGAACTAAGCTGGTTTGTTATAGTGGCTGTAGTTGCTCTTAGTTGGAGAATTAGAATAAACTCATTCTGAAGATTTAATTTTACCTAAAATTGTTTTAGGCTCTGAAATAGTAAAGCCTGTCCAAGAGAGGATCGTGTGGTTCACTTGGGTTTTGCCACACATGCCTCTGGCAAGTAATAGGTCATTGTCACGGAGTACAAGGGTCTTGACACCTGCAGTGAACCTGATTTTTCTCAATAGCACACTGAAACGGAATGAACTTAGACTGTAATGGAATTTAGAAATATGCCTCTTTTGATGTATTTTAGGCCCCATTACAAGAATAAAAAAATTATTTTCTTCCCTGGTTTTCTTCTGTTTCATAAGCTATGATGAGAATTGTGCACTTTTGTTAGTACACTTACTAGCCTGTCTGAGGGTGACAGCTAGGGTGTTTTGTCACTGATTTGTATTTCCCAGGTGTAACCTAGGCCTTACTCTTAGTAGGTCTTCTGTAGACGGTTGTTGCGTTGATCCAAGGAGACACGTGCATACGCACATGTGCAGCCTGTGCACGTGGTGTATGATCGCCCTCATGAACCTTAGCGTTCGTGTTAGTCAAGTTCAAGTTGTTCTGAAGTATAATAATGTTTTAGACTTTCTTTTTTCTTTCTTTAAACAGATAGAGGGACGAGAACAGAATCACCAGCACTGGCTGAAGGTAAATATGTCTTTGGGGGAAATGATTATTCGAATACAAAGAAAAGTCATGATTTAAATTAAAACATACATTGGCTAAACCTAATTTAAGGAAAATGTTCTGTGCATAATATTTAATTGCTAAAAATATCTTTAGGGAATAATACCCTATATTGTTTAGTTTGTGGCTTAGACTAGGAAGTAGTAGAAAAATGTAAATTAATTAGAACCTTTTTTTACAGCTTTCTTTCAATAGGAGAGGTATGTGTTTTGTTTGTAAATTACCTTTTACGTGATTTCAGCTATCACCAGTGTAGTTGGTCAGAAAAGGTCTAAGCCATAATTCTAGTAGATTAAAATATTTATTCAATTGGAACCTACAAGGGAGGACAGTTTTACATACATTCATAATAAGAATTCTACCAATTACTGCTTTTGATAATTGTTAAAAAGTCTTAGAAGTAAACAGCACAACAAAAAATAGTTACTGTTAAATGGTCCTATGTACTTAAACATTAATAGTTCTGTAACTGTAACAAGTTAATGGGTATTTGAAAATATCATTTTTCTATAGATCCTATGGTTGGTGTTCTTCAAATGAAAATGATCAGCTTAAATCTGTTGGTGCTCTTCCTAGCCATAAATAGAGACATTTATATTTCGAAACTTGCCTGGCATTCTGTTAGACCTGCCGTGCCTGTTACCAAGATGTCCTTTGGGACTGGGATCGCCGTACCTGCTCTGCACGTCAGTGCGGGGAGCTCTCAACCATGTTTGGTGCCGCGACTTCGAGTGTAGCCTGTGAATCCCTTCTCAGAATAATTATTGTAATGATTTCTTTAGGAAGTAAAAGAGGATTAAAAAGGGAACCAGATATATTGAAAAAGTTAACACATATTAAAAATACAAATTTCTGTTAGAGTTATGTATATACTTCTTACCGAGAATAAGCTTTGGTGACAGTTCTGCTAAATACTTAACTATAATTTTTAAAAGTGAGGAGTTGACAGTAATTAATAAAATATGAAAATATCTCTTATTTTTATTGATGACAGGTTCATACTATGGTTTGTTGCTTTTATACTCTTGATTGAAGGAATTGCTAAATTTTGCATAGTTAGTGAAAAGTTTCCCATCCAGATTCATAGGCACTGAATTCTCTCTCTCGACCCCAGATTAAAATCAAACTCCTGTTAGCAAAGAATCACCTAGGCCTTTTTTCCTTCATCATATTTGATAAGAGAGGTTTTTTTATGTTCTTTGTAACTAATCTTAAGTTACACTACACATCTATACCTTAAAAAACATCCTAATGGTGTAGGCTAGAAGTTTTTGAACTAGCTTTGAAAAAACTTCTGATTGATGGTTAATAATCATGAAACAAGATTCTGTGGAAAATGGTGTAGAAGATAAGTGTTAAACCTTGGAATTTGCTGCCTCAGAGGAACTCACATTCTTGTTCAAGAAATGTGAACTATACATGTAAAAAATAAAGTAGTTCAAGATGCCAAAAGTTTAACAAGAGAAATGTCATAATTAATTGCCATAGGAAGGATGCAGATAGTAAGTGTTCTGATGCTGCGGAAACACACAAACAAGCTCAAGGCTGGCAAAACCATCCAGTGTTCTAAGCTGCTTCAGCAGGAGCTGTACAATGACAGTGTGCCAGCCTCTTGTTAGGAAGAGCCCAGAGTGGCCTCACTCGATCTGAGTGTGTGTTCAGCACCTTGCAGCTGACCGCAAATGAAGGGCAGGGCAGATCTATTGAAATTCGGTTGGCAGCAAAAACAGCACTAATACTTGTTTTGAGGGGAACACAGTGGGTATCTTGACTTGTGGGATTTTTTTGGTTCTGTCAATATGATCTGACCCTGATGCCGTATTTTAAAGATGTTCTCAAAAGCTGCACTGCCAAGGTCATCAGCTTAAGCTCCACTAAAAAAACCCCCAACAACCCCAAAACTAATTTGCTGCGTTTGCCCAAGTCACCAAGTTTCTATAGTTCTCCATCCCTTAAAAAAAAAAGTGAGAGAATTGAGCTACATGGTTTCAAGTCATTTCATGAACCCTATATTCTAAGCTCAGATTTTCTATCCTTTCTCATTTCTGTCACTTCCTTGCAACTTCAGACATACGGTGAAAACATTCAAAATAGTTAAATCGGTTGAACTTTGGTTTGAATAAATATTGTCCTTGTATATGCAATGTAGAACTTTAAAAGCTATAATTATTGGATAACAATGTACTTAGTTTAGAAAACTACATGATATATACATTCTGCATTTGTCTTACTTAACATTTTGAAAAAAACCATTTAAAATGAATGTGCTCCAGTATAAGAAAACAGTGGAATGCCTCCTATTTGTTGTTAATAAGTTTTTCTGGGGGTGGTAAATCAGCTTTTACAGTGTTATTTAGTGAAAGGTATCAGGCCTTGTCATTTGAAAGTAGTTATGGAGTATACTTTTAAAATTTACTCAGCGAATCTGTCTCCATTGTCCAACCAGTATTTTTTAAAGTGATGCAATGAAAACACATTCAGTTATAATTACCTCCTCCTCTGCAAGATCAAAATGTAATGTCCTCTGTTGGAGTCTTTTTAGCATTATATGAGATACTGATTTATAAATGTAGAATTATTCAAGTACCTCTCTTTAAAATTATGTGATTACCAAGAAGAGAACATTTATATTTTGCTGTGGTATACTGCTTATGATGAACCTTAAGGAGTTATATTTAATTGAATGATTTTAATTGAAGTTCAGGAACAAGGGAAACATTTGGCAGTGACCTCCTATAATTTCACTGTATAAATTCTTCAGTGTGCCAGGCTCAGACAGAAAGACCTGACAATGCTAGGGAAATATTTAAGCCAGCCAGCCTCCCTCCCTCCCTCCCTCCATCCATCCCTCTCTCTCCCTCTCTTTCTCCCTTTCTCTCTCTCTTTCTTAATTTTTATTAATTGATTTTAAGAGAGAAACTTTGATTTGTTGTTCCACTTATGTATGCAGTCATTGGTTGCTTCTTGTATGTGTCTGGACCAAAGATTGAACCTGCAACCTTGGTGTATTAGGATGGCCCTCTAACCCAGTGGTCCCTGACCTTTTGGGCACCAGGGACTGTTTTTGTGGAGGTTTCATGGAAGACAGTTTTTCCACAGACAGGGTGGGATTGGGGAAGGATGATGGAGGTCAGGTGGTAATACAGTGGGGAGTGGGGTGAAGCTGGGGGGCGTGGAGCTCAGGTGGGTATGCGAGTGATGGGGGAGCAGGATGAAGTTAGGCTGCTAGTCACCTCTTGGGGTTTGGGTAGCCCTGCTCTCATCATCTGAGCTACCCGGCCAGGGTAGGACATTTCCTGGTGTATGTCTGCCATCTTTTCCTAGTCATCTTGTGATTTTTTTCTCTTATTGCTACTTCAGACATTTTAATACTAGTATTGAATTAATTTTTTTCAGAAACAACTGAAATTTTTTGAATCTTTTGGGATGAATTATGTGTACTTTCATTTATGACTAGGAAGCAATATGGTAAAATGGTCAAGAGAACTGTTGGAACACAGATTTGCCTGAGTGAGAATTGCAGCCTCACTGTGTAGCAAGTTACTTCTTCTGATCTTGAGGTTGCCCAGAAGTAAAATGAGGATTGTAATGCTAACCAACCTCAAAAAATGGTTGAGGATTTTACAAGATAATACTGTACATACACTGCTTAGTGTAGTACTTGGCCCGCAATGAGATCTCATTTGTTGACTTTCACTTTCATCTGGTACTTAACAGCATCCAAGGCCTTCTGCGGGTGCTTGGACACAAAGGTGAAATTCTTGTCATATTCAAAGGGAAATGGTTCTGTTGCCCTTACTTCCTTAGTCTCTGTTTAAGAAGGTCCTTATGGTGAATATTTCCTCAGTAACTCCTTCTAAACATTATTCTCTTTCAGAACCTAAATCTCCATAATTACTTGACAGGAGATACCTTGTTTGTAATTTTTGGCCTGTGTGATTATATGTATATTGTCCGTTGGATAACTTTCTTTGGACTTCAGTTAAATATGTATAGTAAGATATTTCAGATACTTCAGTTAAATATGTATAGTAAGATATTTCAGGTGGCTCAGGTATTGTTTTGTTTGGTTCCAGGAGGCCAGGGAGAGCTGGGGCCAACGAGGAGAAATTAATGTCAGTGAATTTCAGCTTAATACAAGTTTTATGTGATTCTTGAGGGCAGAATTCATGTTGGATTAATTGTGCATCATTTGGTCATTGGCTGAAGTTTCTAGAAATTGACCAAAGTCTAAAATTTAAATCATTTGAAAATAGAGTGCTTAATGGTTGTCTTTCTGATTGCCTAAAGCAACGTGAAAAATTCATTTTACCAGCTATGAAAGCTCTTGAGAAAAATAAAAGAAAATAGAGTGACTTATTGGGTATAGCCATGAAGAATAAAGTACAGGCTAGTTGGCTCCTTGTCATCGATATTATAGAATAAATTCATACTGAGGTCGGATGGTCAAGCTTCAGTCTTTCATTGTAGCATGTATCTAAGTCAGTTTGGGCCACGGTGACAAAATACCATAAACTTAGGTGGCTTACCAACCACAGAGTTTATTTTTCACAGTTCTGGTGGCTGGAATTTCCAAGGTCAGCGTGCCAGCTTGGTCGGGTCCTGGTCGGGGCCCACCATTGCCTTGCTGTGTCCTCACATGGTAGAGCTTTCGGGAAGTCCTCTGGGGTCTCTTAGATAAGGACACTGATCTCGTTCACCAGGGCTCTGCCTTCATGACTTAGTTATTCCCTCCCAAAGGCTCTGTCTGGGCATTATGATCTCCACACATGAATTTTGAGGGGACAGACGTTCATAGCAGCACGAGTAGTCCTTTCCTGGTCTAAGATTTTCTTACTCATTGATAATTGGATATAAGGTCATTCTGCTTGATGTCTTCCACTCCTCATAGTGACTGTTTCCCATTAATGTTAAGAAGGGACCCCAACCCATCAAAAAAGTAAGGAATATCTCACTTGAGAGAATACTTTACCTTTTAACTCAAATTATGAGAGAAAGAAAGGAGAAGGAAGGGCTTTAGAAACCTCTCGACTCTGTCAGTCAGGGGACGATAATGAGGATTGATGCTCATTCCTTTATGACATATCCTGGCAGATTTCCTTGAGTGTATCATTTATACAGATTGAAAAGCACAATAGAGTACTGTGTTCTGTATGAATACATACCTTTGTAGTAAAAAACTAAGTGTGTTTGAAAAGGAAGCATGCTTTAGGTTCTGGTTACCTGAGGATATGGGGGAGGAGAGGGGAGGGAAGTTGGCTGGGAGGGTTGGGGTGGTTAAGCACAGAGATGTAGGGAGGCATCTGAAGCAAGTACAGCAGAGTGTCCCCGCTTTAATCGGGGTGGTAGAATATGAGTTTTTATGTTTGAATTGTTTCCTGCTTTAAAGAAAACAGGACAGAATCAGCCTCATTGGGAAGCCTTTGGTCAAGTGTTCCCTTTTCTGTATGTTTTTAGTGTTGTTTGCTTGCTTCTGTTTGAAAGAAAGCCACACTGTCTCGTGCAGTCTCTTCCACCCTCTGGATTTTTCAGTGCCAGATACTCAGTGTCTGTCACGGAGATTGGCAGGCGGGAGCTGAGCAAAGGTAGCGTGACTTAAAACAGCAACCAGCAGGACCAGGCACTATAATCACCGGATGTAGAAGGATTCGATGTTTTACATAATGGTGAGGCTTTTATTTATTAGATCATCCATGCGTCGTCATATGAGTGTTAGAAAGAGTTCAAGCACCTGCATTCCAACCCAGTTATTTTTGTTGGGTGTTTTTGAGTGAGTTATATACTCTTTGAGCAACAGTGGCTTTACATTTTTTAAACTTTTCAAATTCTTGATACATACAAAAGAATGTATATACCTTTATTTGTAAATGTAAAAACCTAAAAAAAAGACACCAGCAGTTGAGGAACTAGAATGTTACCCACACTTTGACATTGCCCAGTATGATGGCCTTTTCTCCCTAGAAATAAGCACTAGCTTAAATTTTGTGTTTATCATTCCCATGCATTTCAGTATATATAGTTTACCAAATATGTATATATATGTAATTTTTTCATGGATTTTAAAATAGTGGGAAATTTTAAGAAAGTGAATTTGGAATACTGTTTTTAATTTAATGATCCTGTTTTTTCAAGAGAAACCTTCATAATAAATTCTTATAAATAGGTAATTTTGAATTTTGCTTGTTGTTTCATATTTTCATCATCCATCATTCTGTGCACTTCTAGATGACTTACCTTGGAACTCCGTGCTAGCCCTCCTCTGTACCACTGGGAGAGATGTGGCAGGACACATTGGTTCTGAGTTTGCAGCTGGGGCAGGGATTTGCATTGGTGTTTAATTTTAATGGCTGGAGGCATGGAAGAGTAGTTGTACTAGTACTCTCTGAATCAAAGTCAAAGATGTTGTGACAATTTAATATAATATAATACTATTTTATTATGGTTTACTTCCATTAAGGGGCAGTATTGATCTCCTGATTTGTTATATTTATTGCACATGGTCAGGCATTCTAGTAAGTCTTATTTAAATAGCTTAAATAATACTTTTCATTTTAAAATACTAAATCTAAGTATATCCACTAGATGTCAGCATTAGTAAAGATGCATGTAACATGTAAAATCAATGTCAGAAGCAATGTGAGAAACTCGGTCTAACAAGTAAACTGACTTATATGAAGTCGCTTATTTTGTGCTAGAGTCAAGACTAGAAATCAGGTTTCCCAGTTTTCATTCCATTGTGCATTTATGTCACATTTCTTTAAGGTGGCACATAACTTAATGCCATATAAGTACGAGACTAATACTATATGTTGATCTTGACATGTGGTAGGGAGTCATGGGGAGATTTTAGTATGACTGTAATGCTGCTGTAGCTGCGCACCCTGTCATAACTGACTCCTGCTTCTCTTATTTTACATTTTGCCAAGGAAAGAGAAGCATAGATTCACTTTATTAGCAGCTACACCAGTACCAGGCGATGATAGATTAGGTGGTATTGGTAAGGGTAAAGATTAAGCTATTCACTAGAACGTCCTCTGTATCAGTCAGATTTCAACCAGGAAAGCACAGACCTTGCTAGGGGTTTTAAACTGGGGATTCAACATACGAATTTACTTACATAGTATTGGAAGCCCAGAGGTCAGGAGATGGGGCTGAAAGCTCCAACCCTCTAATCATGCTTTGTCTTTTTTTTAGGAAGACAATCCTCTAGCCTTGTCTTTCTTTAAGGAGCCTCTGTCTTTAAGCTATTTAGGGGCCTTCCAAGAGTCACCTCATTAAAACAGAAGAGGCTCCTGTCACTCAGGAAATTCCAGGGGATTAGGAACTCTGTTAGGAACTGGGGATGCAGACCAAATATATTTCGCTCAGTCTAATATTCTCACAATGCAATATGCAAATCACGTATCGTAAAAATGTACACTTGATACCTGTATGACCCTGTTGGCCACTGACACCCCAATAAATTTAATGAAAAAAGAAAAACAAAATACATTGGGGAACAAACCAAATATATATATTCCTTTTTTAAAAATCACTTGTAAATAACTTAGACATTAATGGTAACCACAGGAAGCAAATATCACTTGTAAAGTTGGGGAAACAAAGGGAAGCGGAAGGGTAGGCAGGTTTTAGGAGCTCAAGGAGCCCTTTCAGTTGGAAGTGGAGACTTCTGGGGGGGTGGGCGCGCTGCACCGCGGCTCCGGGCTCACGGGGAGCCAGAGCTGGAGCGAAGCCTGTCTTTTGCTGACAGGATTGGAAAACCAGAGAGAGGGTCCTTTTTTCTCTCACCTTCCAGTCTGCTTAGTCTCCCACTGATGGAACCTAATGAGAAGTCGGCTGACAGTGCAGGAAATACGCTTTGCAGTTCTTAGTCTCAACATCACAAAGCAGAGGAATAGGCTTGGGGGTGAGAGTGTGTTCACCTCTGACAGTACAGCATTTATTTACCCGTGTCGGTTTAAGTACAGTAATATTTTCATGCTTCCCCTGAGTTCTAGTTCTTCGATAGCTCATGCTCAAATTGTCTAGGGATACGGGTGGGCAAAAAAACCCCCTCTGGATATAGAGTCCTGGAGGGGATGTTAAGTCTACTCATTTTATCAACAGCAGAACCTGGGTGCTTTGGTTCTACTTAGGCATGTTTACCACACAGAGATCAGAAAACAAGGAAGAGCAAGGGAAGAAGGGAAATCTTGGTGATGCCACTTAATGAATAAGTAGTCGTTGCCCATTGTTATTGTGCTAGAACAAAAGATACGATTTAGCAACCCCTCTTGTTGGGAAGGGTGGGAAGAGAAGTAAGTGTGGTGGGAAGGAGGCCAGGGTGCGATGAACCTCTGCAGGGCCCTCAGTAGCATAATGTCAGGGAGCTGCTGCAGACGCCCGAGTCAGAGGTTTCTCTCCGCCACTCTGGCACCCACCTGTGGTGCTTTTCAGCATCTTACATAAAGTCGGTCCATTCAGTACCGTCAGCTGCCATGTTCCTAACGTGAGTTGTAGTCTTATCAGAAGCTTGGGAGGAATTAGGATTATGCCTCTCCTTGAAATTATTTTGTGCCCAACTGACCCTTCGAATAGAAGAGGTGCCGCTGGATCCCACCTGTTTACAGTTATTAAGGTAATTCAGTAGGTACATATTGGATATTTACTCTGCACTGTGTTGAGGGATTACTTTGTGTGCTTGTATCAGAGGTGCACCAAATGCATATTTGGCCAATTAAGTCAACGCTTAACTAAAGCCAAAGCTGAATATCATCGTAAGATAAATTTTTTAGATACATTAAAAAACCTGAAAATTAGCCCTGGCTGGTGTAGCTCAGTGGATTGAGCGTGGGCTTCAAACCAGAGGGTCATGGTTCAATTCCTGGTCAGGGCATATGCCTGGGGTTGCGGGCCTGGTCCCCAGTGGGGGCCAAGTGAGAGGGGGCTGCACATTGATGTTTCTCTCCCTCTCTTTCTCCTTCCCTTCCCCTCTCTCTGAAAAAAAAATATTTTTATAAAACACCTGAAAATTTATCGAAATTGAATGATTACAATGTTACTAGTTTTAGTAGTCATATTTTGAATGTTATTCTTACGCTGTTTATCATCGGCTGCGAGGTTCCTCCTGGAGTCACTCTGCCACTTGTTCTGCAGTATCAAACAAGCGTTTGCTTTCAGTGGTGAAGTTGCCATTTCACAGTGGTTCTGCAGCGAGACTTTGTGCAGTGTTTGAGGAAGGTGGGATCTGGATATTTCCAGAAGCAGATGTGCTACGAGAGATTGTCGATACAATTTGAAATTTTTTTAAGTTTCTGCTATTTTAGTTTGTGCTTGCTGCTTTCTGCAGTCACTTGAGCTCTAGAAATGAGGAATTGGGGCCATGCAGTGGCTGTCAGGGCAGCAGCACCCTGGGAATCCCTGCCTGCCTTTCAGCTCTGCAGTCACCTCATCGCATCACCTGCTGTGAGTAGATCGATTAGAAGGACCTTTTTGGCGTGGGCCATACAATTTTTCAGTAATTACCCAGTATCTTAAGCAGGTGCCAGCAGGTGAATTAGGTTGTCTGAAAGAACCATTGCTTATTAGTAATATTTTTTGTGTTGGCGTTACTATCTTCAGAGTATAATATTAATAACTTTTATATGAAAGCAGTCTTTTAACGTTCAGTAGCTGCTTGGTTCAGTATATGACAAAGCAATTCCAGAATCACTTGTATATCTCTGGTAGTTTGCCTTTGGAAGGAGAATTATGAAAGTGATTCACTATGTTTTTGCTCATGCAATTGTATTTTGTTATATTACATTGTATTATAGTTTCTGAAAACACAACCGAAGGGCGTGAACAAAACTTAAGC